>NW_028253720.1:0-679315 GCF_964263255.1 Lissotriton vulgaris | reverse complement strand
AGGGAGGGAGAGAGATAGAGGGAGGGGGAGAGAGAGAGGGAGGGAGGGCAAGAGAGAGATAGAGGGAGGGGGAGAGAGAGATAGAAGGAGGGGGAGAGAGAGATAGAGGGAGGGGGAGAGAGAGAGAGAGGGCGAGAGAGAGATAGAGGGAGGGCGAGAGAGAGATAGAGGGGAGGGGGAGAGAGATAGAGGGAGGGAGAGAGATAGAGGGAGGGGGAGAGAGAGAGGGAGGGAGGGAGGGCAAGAGAGAGATAGAGGGAGGGGGAGAGAGAGATAGAAGGAGGGGGAGAGAGAGATAGAGGGAGGGGGAGAGAGAGATAGAGGGAGGGAGAGAGATAGAGGGAGGAGGAGAGAGAGAGGGAGGGAGGGCAAGAGAGAGATAGAGGGAGGGGGAGAGATAGATAGAAGGAGGGGGAGAGAGAGATAGAGGGAGGGGGGAGAGAGAGAGATAGAGGGAAGGGGAGAGAGAGATAGAGGGAGGGGGAGAGAGAGAGAGATAGGGAGGGCGAGAGAGAGAGAGGGCGAGAGAGAGAGGGAGGGGGAGAGAGAGATAGAGGGAGGGCAAGAGAGAGATAGAGGAGGAGGAGAGAGATAGAGGGAGGGGGAGGGAGAGAGATAGAGGGAGGGCGAGAGACAGATAGAGGGAGGGCGAGAGAGAGAGGGAGGGGGAGAGAGATAGAGGGAGGGCAAGAGAGAGATAGAGGACGGGGGGAGAGAGAGATAGAAGGAGGGGGAGGGAGAGAGATAGAGGGAGGGCGAGAGAGAGATAGAGGGAGGGCGAGAGAGAGATAGAGGGAGGGCGAGATAGAGGGAGGGTGAGAGAGAGATAGAGGGAGGGGTAGAGAGAGATAGAGGGAGGGGGAGTGAGAGGTAGAGGGAGGGGGAGAGAGAGAGATAGAGGGAGGGGGAGAGAGAGATAGAGGGAGGGGGAAAGAGATAGAGGGAGGGGGAGAGAGATAGAGGGAGGGGGAGAGAGAGATCTAAGGAGGGGTAGAGAGAGATAGAGGGAGGGGGAGAGAGAGATAGAGGGAGGGGGAGAGAGAGATAGAGGGAGGGCGAGTGAGAGATAGAGGGAGGGCGAGAGAGAGACAGAGGGAGAGAGATAGAGGGAGGGGGAGAGAGAGATAGAGGGAGGGGGAGAGAGAGATAGAGGGAGGGGGAGGGGGAGAGAGATATAGAGGGAGGGGGAGAGAGAGATTGAGGGAGGGCAAGAGAGAGATAGAGGGAGGGGGAGAGAGATAGAGGGAGGGCGAGAGAGATTGGGAGGGGGAGAGAGAGAGGGAGGGAGAGAGAGAGAGATAGAGGGAGGGCAAGAGAGAGATAGAGGGAGGGGGAGAGAGAGATAGAGGGAGGGCAAGAGAGATAGAGGGAGGGGGAGAGAGAGATAGAGGGAGGGGAGAGAGAGATAGAGGGAGGGGGAGAGAGAGATAGAGGGAGGGGGAGAGATAGAGGGAGGGGGAGAGAGAGACAGAGGGAGGGGGAGAGAGAGATAGAGGGAGGGGGAGAGATAGAGGGAGGGGGAGAGAGAGAGATAGAGGGAGGGGGAGAGAGAGATAGAGGGAGGGGGAGAGAGAGATAGAGGGAGGGCGAGAGAGAGATAGAGGGAGGGCGAGAGAGAGATAGAGGGAGGGCGAGAGAGAGATAGAGGGAGAGAGGGAGGGGGAGAGAGAGATAGAGGGAGAGAGATAGAGGGAGGGGAGAGAGAGATAGAGGGAGGGGGGAGAGAGATAGAGGGAGGGCAAGAGAGAGAGATAGAGGGAGGGGGAGAGAGAGATAGAGGGAGGGGGAGAGAGAGATAGAGGGAGGGGGAGAGAGAGATAGAGGGAGGGCGAGAGAGAGATAGAGGGAGGGCGAGAGAGAGATAGAGGGAGGGCGAGAGAGAGAAGAGGGAGAGAGGGAGGGGAGAGAGAGAGAGGGAGAGAGATAGAGGGAGGGGGAGAGAGAGATAGAGGGAGGGGGGAGAGAGATAGAGGGAGGGCAAGAGAGAGAGATAGAGGGAGGGCGAGAGAGAGATAGAGGGAGGGCGAGAGAAAGATAGAGGGAGGGCGAGAGAGAGATAGAGGGAGGGCCCCAACAGCTCTCCCTAGTTGAATAATCTAAGAAATAAAGGATATTGGACTACACATTTGGGATTTAATTGAATAACATATTCTTTATCTGTTTAAGTTCAATAACATGAATAGGCAAAGTAATCTGATGTTTTATTGGGAACGTGATGTTCATCTTTCCATTGTACTTAAACATATCGTTTCCATTTAGAGCGCGTAGAAGTGTTTTGGGTGCTTCAGTGCGTAACTGGAAATATATGAATTTTCGTATGAAGGGTTCAGCGTCATGGATGTGTGTCAGTACAAAGTGCGTAACTCAATCATGCCGCTACATGAACCCGGACAGGGCGGGATGCGTAGCAGCGGCACGCGTCGTCCTACAAGTATTTACTAAGGACTCTATTTGCTGGGACACATCCTGTTCCTGACAACAAAGCACCGCCTTTGTTCCATCGCGTTTAATAGAAAGAGTGAACCAGGCATACACCTCCTTGCTGAAAACGCAGACTCCATCACAAGTCGGGCTTATCCATTAGCGCCAGCCCCTCCCTTTTTCTCCCATTTGCCTCACACTGAGTACCCGTCTGGGTGCAGTTTGAATATCTTTTCTTTTTTCACTCAACCGGTGTTTACACATCACGTGGCGGCGCTTATCAAGTGTTTCTGTTCCAGATGTCCCTATATTACTAGGTCCTGAAGAGACCCTATATTCTTCGAAGGGTCGAAACGGCGTCGACTTTAGAAAGAACAAATCATTTTATCAGCACTGACCATTGTTTACCGTGTTGTTAATTATTGGTGAAAAAATGAATGATCGTTTGTTGAAAATAATGGAAGCAATATTATAACTGTCACAAATGTCACTATTTTTTTGTTTGGTTCCTACCTTACACTGGGGACACTGAGCACCAAATCCTTTGTTTTGTGTATTTGAATTTGACTTTAATATTTGCTATAAAACGAGGAACTTGCACCTACAGTGTACTCGACTGCCTCTTTGTTTGAACTCTGTATAACCCATCTACATTACCATTGTGCATTCAGATTACCCAATTTTACCCCGTTATTATTTCCACGAGAGCCGCTGTTTCTTGATATAGCTACACCAAGCGGGTAGCAAGTGCTTTCATATTAGTCGATTGGGTCAGCATTGCAATGTCTTGAGTGCTATTGCTATATATATATATTTTTTTACAGTTTTATATGACGCAAACTTTTCCTAGGTGCATTAGAGTGCGTTACTGTAGCACCCGATTGCAATAATTAAGCTTAGGCCCATTTATTTTCTCCTTTGTTTAATTTGTTTCATGAGGCAAGGGGATATTTGGGTCCCAGTGTTCAAAGCATTTTTGTAATTGCAAATAGCCCAATTCACAGTCAGGTCATTGGTGATCACAAACTTTTTTTATTGTACAAACACCAAATTGCGATTTGGGTTTGCGATTCAGTATTTGTAATTGGCATGTTTAGGGCATCCCTTCCAAATACCAAAACGGTATGGTATGTATTATTGTTTTGCTGAATTCGAAATTGCAGAGCAGGCAGTCGTCCCACAGACGTTTTAACGTTTAATCATTATTTTTTTAAATGCATTTTCATTTAAGAACAACAAGCTGTATTAAAAAAAATTGCTTCATTTAAAAGCAATCACAGATATGGTGGTCGACTGACCACAGCAAGCAACTATCCCCGTGATGGCTGTCATTCCTAATCGGTCGCAAATTGCAACCTACCTTCTTAATATTCATGAGGTCAGTCAATTTGCAACCCACAAAGATTCGCTAATTGAAAAATCTAACTTTTATACCTTTAGAATAGCAATTATCAAATAGTGAGTCAGAAAAAACGCTTTTTGGAAATCGCTGTTCTAAAGGTGCCCTATGTGATTTGCCTAGAATCACAGGTTGAGCCGAGGTTGGCACTTAAACCTGGGTCCCCATTACACTTGCAGGCGGATTTGTCCGCCTGCCACCGTAACGGAAAATGGGACGGACCGCCAGAGGTGCGGCGGTCCCATAAGGCCAATTAGGATGCGCCCGCCACACTGGCTGCTGCATTCTGGCCTTTAATATTGCGGACAGTGCTTCTGGGTGCAGCTCCCTGTGCAGTGTTCAAAGTGAGTGGTTTGCATTGCCATGCACAACGTGACAGGCACCGCACGGTGATTGCCACCTTGTGTATGGCAATGTAACGGGGTACCGTAGGTACCCCCCAAGTCCAGTCCCTCACCCCCGTGGGCCCGTAACGGGCTCCCAAAGCATTTTCCGCCAGCCTTTCCATGGCAGCATTACTGCCATGGCAAGGCCTTTAAATTTGCACATCATAATATGGATGGCGGTGCCTGCTCGGCACCGCCACCATGTTATGCCCCAGACCGCACGGCAGGCAAGCTCGTAACAATTGCCTTCCTGCGGACAGTCTTTCCGTCCGCCGCGGTACCCCCGCCATGCTATTATGGCGGGGTAAATCAGGTACAGATGGCTGGCGGGTGGTGGCGATCTGCCCGCCATCATAATGGGGCCCTTAGTTCCCTAATTCCAAAGTAAGGAGCTCCGCCCTCTAGGCATATCTCCTCCCCTACATATGCACTTTGCTGTTTCTTGCATGATCTACAAAGTTGTCGGGTTCGTGACTGCCATTAGAAGCCCTTATATTCACTGGTCAAGTCAAATTTGAGTTACTGTTTTAATAATGTGACAATAACAAAATCTTATCTCATAAACCTATCAAATGCATGAGTTCAAAATCTTCCATGTGCCTCTGCAGACTGATGCCACCTCACCTCGATACTAGTGGAACTGGCGGCATGCGTGACCGCTGCAAGCTCCAAACCCTGTGACCTGCTGCTGTTAAAAAGGGTTCCAAAGACAACTGGTGACCAAAGACCCTTTTATGTTGCCCGGCGGTATCGCCTCTATGACCCACCAATATTAATCAATGAAGAAGCAGGCGCTGGAGACTGGAAGGCGGGAAACGAGGATTTTATTCTCTCCGGAGGAGAACACATCAATTCAGACAGCAAGTATCGTCACGAGGTGCTCTAACCACATCTCTGAGGCCTGGCCTCTTATACTGGAGTTTTATGACCTTTATTACACATAACACATTCTCGCAATACTTTAGTACTAGAAAGAACATCCTCGGAATCTCCCCTTCAGACCCGTTCCCACATACATTTACAGTTGGATTCCCCACCCCGGTCACAACAGGTGATGGTTGTCGCACAGCAGGGCATTCCGCCGATTCACGGAATGCATGGGGTTGATCGGATCTCATGGGGTGGGGGCTTTGATCGGTTCGGGGGTCTTTTGATGGGGAGGGGAAGCTTCCTACTGTACGGGGTAATAAACAGTATCCGCAGAGCCAGGTGGCGGCCTGGGAACAGGGAAGACAAACGGGGACACAGGAAAAGGGGTTTGCATCAAAAGGGTTTGAGGCCACGAAAGGAATGAGGGGAGGTGTCGCGCTGGGAACAGGATGGGATTCTGTGGTGAAGCTGCGCTGAAGAGGGGTTTATGACCCAAGGCATGAGAGAGCGGGGGTTTGTCAGTGTGCGGGGGAATGCTTGCGAGGTTAAGAGAGAGGGAGACGCGTCGGCTATCAGCGAGGGGCAGGGAGGCCATGGCATTCAAAATGGCTGCCGCTTACGCGCACGAATGGGCTTGAAAAGGGGCAAGATGGCGCAGATAATGTTCACCAAGATTGTATCAGTTTTTCACAGTCCTCCCTTTAACATTTCCAAGACATCTTGCTGGCCTATTTCCTATCAATACCTATATGCAGCGATCATAAGTAAGGGAGAGGGGACTTTAGGCGAAAGAACTGTACATAAACATCACATTATAGACATCATATCGAAAAATTTCATCATCTAGTAAGCGGTTTCATTGTTAAGTTGGTTGCAGGAAAAATCATCGTAATGCAATATCAGACTAGAATTACGCAGTGAGGGCGTTGGGCACAGATCATAGAATAAGAACTGGTAAGTTATCATATAAGTAAGTCCTTTTTGTATACGGCGGGTGCATAGTCAGTCCAACGGTGATTAGGAGAGAAAGGAGATACAGTAAAAATGTCAGAGTTCTCGTTGTCCTTTGTCGTCTTCTGTCAGCACTGTTGAGCATCTGGATTACCTATCAACAGAAATGTTCATGTGGATTGAGTCGTTGGAGGTCTGCGGGCAGGGGTACTTGTTTGTTTTGTTTCGCCAGACCTCATAGGAGCAATGCGTTATGGTTTTGGAACAGGTGCACTTTCTTTTTGTAGCGCAGAGCATAGATTTGCAATAAAAATGTGATTGTTTCAGAATTGCGAGACCTGTTCGTGTCTCGAGTCTCTGTGGTGGGCATTTCCTGTTGCTTCCATCATCTTCAGGGTGTTTGGTAGCGGGCAGAACCCCAGACTTTGTTTATCTTTTCTTCGGGGGCGACCCTTGGTGGAGTTCTAGGTCACCGTTCTGGGGTTTAACATAGTTCGTGGTCTATTTAGTCGGAGCTCCCTCCCTTCTGACGCAGGGAGTACTCTTCTCTGGGTAGCTCAGTAGGATTTGGAGGAACTTGGGAGTTCGGATGGAAAGGTGCGGGTGTGAACAGTCCTTATGGTAGGTCGGAGGAGGAGGGGATGGAGCAAGGCCAAGTCGGGAACAGATCAGGGGGAGGCGGAGAGTTTGCGACAGGCGAGTCCGTAACCATGTTCAGAGAGCGGGGGCTTTTGGCACACGTTGATCATATAGCAGGGGCTTCAGGTCAGTCCTTTCCTTAGCTTTGTCTGAAACCATGCCCCGTCCGGCGTCTCCTTACTGCTGTGGTCTCGCCTCGGCCTCCGTTGCTGATGTTCCACAATCCGTTGTCAGGCCGCGTGCTCCCACATCCGGTCTCTTTCTCCTCCGACAGGCCCTTAAATGAGTTTTGAAAAGACAGTCTTTAGAGATATTGCAGAAGAAGGTAATTACATAAGTCTATTTCTCTCCCAACACCAAGCAACTGGGGTAAGCACTCGTTACATTGGAGATTCTTGCGGCTAGCGTATAAGCAATTGATGATGGGTTTGCTGGATTCCTTACAACTTCCTTTTGTGGCTAATTCTTTGGCGCTTTGATGGTTATTACGTTCATTTGTAATAGGTACGAGGTCTGGTACTCATTTATTGCATAAGTCTATTATAGTAGATGTCAGTTCTTCTGGTAGAGACCTATTTCCCTAGTACGAGTCTTGCAAGGCTAGGCTGGTCTTCAGGGCCTTGTATTTTACGAGAAAGTGTAACGTGCTATTCACCATAGTCTGATAGGCATCCTTCTGAGGGGTGAACATAGGCTAAACAAGTCTGCATTACATAAAAACATTTTATTATCAACCAGGCTTACTGTAACAAGTTCTTTCGATTTTCAATCTAATTTTCAACTTTGCACACATCCTTCTAACTTTCTATATAAGTCCTCGCGACCTGGTTACTACAAAAACTCGGGAGGGGTGGTTTACAATAATTATTAAACTTATCCTCCGGGAAGGAGGGATCTTATGGAAAACGATTAGGAACACAGCGAATCGGAGCAAGGGGCGTTTTTCAAGCTCTCGTTCAGGGTGGCTGATACCAAACTGGGGGCATTTTGGGTAGATGGGGGTGTCTCGATCATTTCTTACAGCTTGGGGTATGGAGACAATTTTCAATGGGGATGGTCGCATTATTATAGGCACATTTTATCATAGAAGCCACTGACAAATAGTTCCCTGGGAGCGGGTCAAATTTGGGGAACCTCAGTCGTCTTACCTGTCCCTTTCCTATTGGCCAATTTAAACTTCATCCATGTTTAGCAGAAAAGGAGAGGTAGTAACGTGGTACCGATACAATTTTTATTTAGGACAAATTTGTGCAAATACTTGTGGTATTTGGGGCCAATCAGGAGGTGCACCAGGTTCGCCAATTAGGTGCTAGTCGTTAGGAAGAGGGAAAGTGTGGAGGGGTGAAAAGAGTGGGAGAGAGAGAGAGAGAGAGAGAGAGAGAGAGAGAGAGTGAGAGACAATAGGCCAAACAGTACACGTGGGACATGGAGAATGACCGTGTATTGTTCGGGCTATTCAGTGCGTTACCCAACGTTAGACGTTTCGGGTTGGTGTTAGGATGTAGAAAGCATGCAGTTTTGGGATAGAAGAGCATTAGATCTGGTACAAAAAGGTCGTGCATTAGATAGGGCGTCCTTTTTGTGTCGTCTTGTAGCGGTAGTCCGTTTTCATGCATCGGGCGTGACGTGGTTCCAGATCCCTTACGATACTCTAATCGGGATTCTAATGTAACCTGCAGAAGGAGAAAGGAGGGAAAGGGGGAGGTGGGAGGACAACATTCGAACACATCAAATGTATGGGCACGAAAGTCTTTTACTTACTGCATACTCGTACTCATCTCTTCGGGATATAATCCCTTAGGGTTCTGGTTTCCTAAAGTCATGGGGGCAGGCAATGTGATAGGTTGTTCATGGGGAGGTTCGAGGATGGCATTAAGGATCGGGTGTAGAGAAACATTTAAGAAAGAATCAGAGGTGCCTAGCGTGAGGTACCCGGGTTTGTAGATGTATCCGGCCTTCGGGATCCCTAAATCATTCCCAAAGCTGTGAGGTTCTAAGGCATATCAGTTCGTCGTTCAACCCTGTACCTTAGAACCTTCGATCACCATATCTTTATAACAATTTATCAATCACCCCGCTTTACTTTACCCATTCTCAGAAGTCGAGGTCCTTCTTCATACGTTAGTTCCTGGGCTTAGTCGCATATTTTGGAGGCAACGTATCATACCTTTGATTCGATCATTAATCCAGGGCCGAACAACCATTTCTTCAGATAACCTTAAAAAGAGGAGCAGAACGGTTGCGCACAGAAAAACCCTCCCACCGATACCCACATTTACAAAAGTATGCGATGCCTATCCATAGCTTTTTTTAAAACCTTTATTTGCAGAATTATTCAGTACGTGAAATGTGAGAGCGCAATTCATATTTTGGCCTGATATGTCGTCGATGGAGGCACATACAGTAGGGGGTTATTTTGTAGCACAAGAACATGTAAAAAGGTCTAATTAATTATTTGCAAGTAACCAAAAAAACATTTCATTGCGTGACGAAGGAATCAGGGGCATTTCAGTTCATAAATGGAAACACAGTCGAGCTCATCGTAATCACATTTCCTAGATATATACCGTGGGTATGCATCATAAGCGACGTTATGTATCAGTTACAACAAATATCGAAAATAGATTGCTCATTGAAATCAACATTTTACGGAACCCTTCTTAAATGTTCGCCAAGTGAACCCTCCTCCCTTTAACATCGAGTGCGCAATGGTTCGTATATATATATATATATCTTAGTACATCAAGTTTCATTAGCTAAGGAACACCACGAGGCATTCGTTAGTTTCCATTGATACCAGCGCCATTTTGGGCGAGGCCGGTTTAGTCCGGAAGTAGCATCAGGGGCAAAATATCCCCGACAATTGGCGGTTGGACCAGAGTCCCTTTCGGCAGTTCAGAAGGAAACTGTGCTAACAGAGGGGCTGGTGGTGTGGGCCGTCAATCAAGAGAGGGAGGGAGTAGAGTCTTTCTTACCGGGTCATGTTGATGTTCAGCCGGAACTTACTCAAGTTCGTTAGCCCATAATGTTCCTGGGTGGTTCAGACGGAAGCTGATGCAGACACGAGAGCACCGCCATCTTGTTGCTGTGCCGTGGTTATTTCATTTGAGATCAATGCAACTGTTCCTCACTGGAAGCCTGAAGGGGCCGAGGGCTCTTGGGACTTTGGTAGAATCTTCAAAGTCGAGGGGATGTTTGTCGATGGTGGGGGCTTGCGCCCAGGTGGGCAAGTGCCCGAGTTGCAATTTCGGACAAAGTTACTCCAGCGGCCTAGACCCGCCTTTTCGAGGGCCCAGACGCCATTTTGAGATCCTTGTGGCAGCCACCTTTGCCGTATCCGTCAGGAGTGGAAGAAACTTCTCGTGATGGCGAAGGACAGAGCATCATGCTGCTGGAGCTGGACATTTTGGTTCGGGGCGCCAGGGTGCAGCGGTGGAGCCTTCATCTGGGGAGGTGAGGGAGGCTCACTCGTGCCGTCTCCTTCTCCCGGCGCATCCTACACCGTCCCTTGGAATCAGGGGCGCACATGATGACCACCCTACACCCCTGATTCCGACTCTTGGGGGACCACTGTACATCCGGTGCTCCGTAAATATGCCCGTCGGACATTGTATGTCCTGTGCTATGCAAGTATACCAGCCGGGTCTTGTATGTCCTGTGCTGAGAAAATATACCAGGCGGGCGTTGTATGTCCTGTGTTGCGGAAATATACCAGGCGGGCATTGTAGGTCCTGTGCAGCGCAGGTATATGGCCGTCGTCCGGTTGGAGGACATCGGCGCCGGACCAGGGCAGGGAAGCCTCCTACCTGTGGAGGTGGAAGAGGCTCGTCCGCGTCGCCTCTTCCTCCCTGCCCACCCTGCATCCGTTCGACGGAGGAATTCGTGATGGCCGGACCAGGAGATACGAGGGAGGGGGTCATTTGCATCCGCCCCCTCCCTACTCGCGGCCCGGGGGACGCCATCCCTGGAAGGGCAGTATGGGAAGACCATTTCATTGCCTGCTCGGCGGGGCCTCCAGGACCTTCTCGCCAGCGATCCCTTTTGGCTCATGGCTGTTGGCAGACCCCGCCCCACACGTGCTATGTGTTTCGGATGGGCGGGACCATCGAACTGTTACATTTTGAGGACTTCCGGAGTGAGCATAACATGTTTTGTATTTTTCCTATTAGTCGAGTTTGCTTTTTAGAGAGTACTACTGGTTATTCTATTTACTGTTGGTTGTGTGTTTTACCGTAATTAAATCTTAAGTTATATAATAGACGCTTGGCTTTCTTGAGTCTTTTCTCTAACGGGGGGTTGTTTACACTGACCTGCAGTTGTGTTTGTTTTTCAGAGTGGGGGAGCAACAGAGAGCAATCAGTCCCAGAACTCTAACATGTCGTTAAAATTGGCCTGACGAAATCTGTGCCACCGAGCATAATCAAACGGGGTGGTCCTGTCTGTTCTGTCTGCACTAGTCTGATTGGTTTTTATCTCACGTCTTTTTCCTTTCTGTCGGTCCGTCCTTTCTGTCAACCCTCCATTCTTACCTATGCTTTGCAGAGTCGGGCATTGGGCTTTCCAGTGTCCAAGACATTTACAGAAAGCACATTGGTTTTGTTTTAAATCTGTCCGTCCTGTGCGTAATGTCGGGGGATTACCTTCGGGTCGTTGTGTTCCGGGGTTGGCTTGTCGGCACATCCCTTTACACCGTTCGCTTTTCATGTCTACTCCTTGGGACTGTGCCATCGCTGGCCCTTCCCTTTGCCTACTGGACGTTTGGAGGGTTATCCGTCGTGTCCCCTCACCTTTTCTGAATTCGTCGCCTTCCCTTCGTTGCGTGGCTTCTTTGCGCCACATACCGAGGCTATCGAGCATAATAGGTGTTGTTTCATTCCTACGAAGGGCTATTTCTACTGTTTCTATTTTGTCGAGATCAAAGGATCCTCTCAGTGGCCACTGTCTTTCTCGATCCCTTTTCGTATATTTATGCCACAGCTCACTATAGGCTATAGCAATTAATCCATGCTTCATGAACATGTCCTTATTAGGGGTGCCTTCCAGCGGAGCCGGATGGTTCATCTCTAATAAGCGGTCCGGGTTAAACAGGCTACTAACCAGTGGGGAGAAGACAGGCATGACGGATCACAATGGGATAATAGTCAGCACTACCTATCTTATCACTGCGCGCAAAGACTAGACAGAATATTTCTATTCTACGTTGTTTGCACGTAGTGAATACCTCATGAACCAATTCTGAGCAATCAATCAACGTTAGGTCAAAAATAAAAAATCAATATGGTCAATGGGGAGAATAAGTAGGCTCGCAAAGGTTCGCGTCACCTACCCTTTCACTATCTGTAAAGAGGGGACCTAATCTTCCCTGTTTTCAGACAGAGAATCTCCAGAAAACAATCTATAACAGTTAATCAATGGGGGGAAGGGGCAATTGTTCAGTGGGGGAGAAAGATAGGTCCGACGGGTGCGTACCTATCCTTCGCTGTTTATAAAGGGAGAGCCTGTTGTTTCTCCGTTTGTAGACAGTGAATCTCCAATAAATTAACAAAGAGTAATACTAGTATTTTCTCAACAATTATCAATTACTTTCAATTATCTATCACTTTCGCAATTCGTCGTGTTTACACGACCTTACCCGGACCGCATGGACAGTTTCTCGTCTTCCGAATCCAGCGCCCGATCGTCCTCTTCTCTTCGTACTTCTCGTGGCACTCCTGATGGTTCCCAGTCAGGACCGCAGATCACTCGAGAGAGGTCCGTTCGGAACCAGTGAAGTTCGGATGATCGGCTGTCAGACAAGGGTCTATCGGACAGGGTACCTTCCGATCGTTGCAGTCGTTCACTCTGTCGTCGGGACCTCTCCCACTGGATCCACGAGTCACTGATGGGCCCCACGTTTGGGACGCCAATTGTTAAAAAGGGTTCCAAAGACAACTGGTGACCAAAGACCCTTTTATGTTGCCCGGCGGTATCGCCTCTATGACCCACCAATATTAATCAATGAAGAAGCAGGCGCTGGAGACTGGAAGGCGGGAAACGAGGATTTTATTCTCTCCGGAGGAGAACACATCAATTCAGACAGCAAGTATCGTCACGAGGTGCTCTAACCACATCTCTGAGGCCTGGCCTCTTATACTGGAGTTTTATGACCTTTATTACACATAACACATTCTCGCAATACTTTAGTACTAGAAAGAACATCCTCGGAATCTCCCCTTCAGACCCGTTCCCACATACATTTACAGTTGGATTCCCCACCCCGGTCACAACAGGTGATGGTTGTCGCACAGCAGGGCATTCCGCCGATTCACGGAATGCATGGGGTTGATCGGATCTCATGGGGTGGGGGCTTTGATCGGTTCGGGGGTCTTTTGATGGGGAGGGGAAGCTTCCTACTGTACGGGGTAATAAACAGTATCCGCAGAGCCAGGTGGCGGCCTGGGAACAGGGAAGACAAACGGGGACACAGGAAAAGGGGTTTGCATCAAAAGGGTTTGAGGCCACGAAAGGAATGAGGGGAGGTGTCGCGCTGGGAACAGGATGGGATTCTGTGGTGAAGCTGCGCTGAAGAGGGGTTTATGACCCAAGGCATGAGAGAGCGGGGGTTTGTCAGTGTGCGGGGGAATGCTTGCGAGGTTAAGAGAGAGGGAGACGCGTCGGCTATCAGCGAGGGGCAGGGAGGCCATGGCATTCAAAATGGCTGCCGCTTACGCGCACGAATGGGCTTGAAAAGGGGCAAGATGACGCAGATAATGTTCACCAAGATTGTATCAGTTTTTCACACTGCAACCCCCAGAGATGCTTTTCCTCCTCCGCCGCTTCCAAAAGCGTGAGAGACCATTTGTTCATGCTGCTTGACTTTTAAAGCTGAAGCTAGCACTCAAGAGTTGTCTCTTGCTGTATGGAAGCAGTGATTTAAATGGTGACGTGTGCTCTTAGTAAAACCGTGTGAGCGCTATGGGAAAGTATGGTGCACATGCTCGCGCACATACAGGGAACACTGGTCATGTCCATCTCTGTTGAAGAGAGTTCCTAGGTCAAGTCAAGTCAAGTCAGAGAATTTATATAGCGCACTACATACCCAGAGGGTCTCAAGGCGCTTAGAAAGGGGAGGAGTATTACTTGTCAAATATCCACGTTTTAAGTTGCTTTCTGAATGCTAGGTGGTTCTGGGTAAGGCGAAGGTAAGCGGGGAGTGAGTTCCATGTTTTAGCAGCCAGGTATGAGAAGGATCTGCCTCCCATGGTGGTCTTGTTGATGCGAGGTACAGTGGCGAGGGCTTGGCTGGAAGAACGTAGTTGGCGGGAGGGGGTGTAGAAGGACAGTCGTGAGTTGAGGCATTCTGGTCCGATGTCGTAGAGTGATTTGTGTGCGTGGGTTAGCAGTCGGAAAGTGATCCTCTTATTGACGGGTAGCCAGTGGAGGTCTTTAAGGTGACCAGAGATGTGTTCGTTGCGTGGGATGTCTAATATGATCCTGGCTGAGGCGTTTTGGATTCGTTGGAGTTTCTTCTGGAGTTTAGCGGTAGTGCCTGCGTAGAGGGTGTTTCCGTAGTCCAGTCGGCTCGTGACCAGAGCATGGGTGACTGTTTTCCTTGTTTCGGTGGGGATCCAGCGAAATGTTTTTCTGAGCATGCGAAGAATGTTGAAGCAGGAAGAGGATACGGCGCTGACTTGTCTGTTCATTGAGAGTGAAGAATCCAGGATGACGCCTAGGTTCCGTGCGTGGTCTGTCGGGATGGGTGCTTTTCCGAGGGCTTCCGGCCACCAGGAGTCGTCCCATGCAGAGGGGGATGTACCTAAGATGAGGACTTCTGTTTTGTCTGAGTTCAGTTTCAGACGGCTTTGTTTCATCCATTCGGCAACTTCTTTCATTCCTTCGTGTAGGTTAGTTTTGGCGGTGCTGGGGTCATTGGTGAGAGAAAGGATTAGTTGAGTGTCATCCGCGTAAGAGATGATGTTGAGGTTGTGTTGGCGGGCGATGGCCGCGAGGGGGCTCATGTATACGTTGAAGAGGGTGGGGCTGAGAGAGGATCCTTGTGGTACGCCACAGATGACTTCAGTGGCCTCGGACTTGAATGGTGGGAGGCGGACTCTCTGGGTTCTTCCGGTGAGGAACGAGGTGATCCATTCAAGTGCTTTTCCTTGGATTCCGATGTTATTGAGGCGTTGTAAAAGGGTGCTGTGGCATACTGTATCGAATGCTGCAGAGAGGTCGAGGAGGATGAGGGCGACTGTGTCTCCATTGTCCAGTAGAGTTCGAATGTCGTCTGTTGCTGCGATGAGGGCGGTCTCAGTGCTGTGTTTTGCTCGGAAGCCAGATTGTGAGGAGTCGAGGGATTTGTTGGCTTCGAGGAAGGCGGCGAGCTGGTTGTTGACAGCTTTCTCGATGACTTTGGCCGGGAATGGAAGGAGCGAGATGGGGCGGTAATTTTTGAGTTCGGTGGGGTCCGCTGTGGGTTTTTTCAGAAGGGCGGTGAGTTCAGCGTGTTTCCAGTCTTCCGGGAAGGTGGCGGAGTTGAAGGAGCAGTTGATGACTTCTCGGAGGTGCGGTGCTATGACGGAGTCTGCTTTGTTGAAGATGTGGTGAGGACATGGGTCTGTGGGGGATCCTGAGTGGATGGAATTCATCAGGCGGATTGTGTCCTCAGTGGAGATTGGGTTCCAGTCGTTAAGGGTGTTCGTGGGGGGAGAATGTTCAGCAAATGGTAGGGTGGGCTGGTTTCCGGGTTGGTTGTCGAAGCTGTTGTGGATGTCTGCAATCTTGTTGTGGAAGAATGAGGCTAGGGAGTCGCAGAGGGCTTGAGAGGGGGTGATGTCGTTGGAGTTGGCCGAGGGATTGGAAAATTCCTTGACGATGTTGAAAAGTTCCTTGCTGTTGTGGGCGTTGTTGTCAAGTCGATCCTTGAATGCTGTTTTCTTGGCCTTTCGGATTAGTTGGTGGTGAGTGCGGGTGGCGTTTTTGAAGGCGTCCTTGGTGCTAGTGGTTGGGTCTTTTTTCCAGGCCTTTTCAAGGGAGCGGCAGAGTTTCTTGGACTTCTTAAGATCATCGTTGAACCATGAGGCCTTTTTGCTGCCAGGTTTGCTTTGACGTTTCTTCAGTGGTGCTAAGGTGTCGGCGGTGTTGGATAACCATAGGGTGAGGTTGGCGGCGGCTTCGTTTGCGTTAGAAGAGTGGGCTGGGGTGTTTAGAAGGAGCGATGCGGAGATCTGGTCCGTGGTGATTTTGTTCCAGTTTCTTTGCAGAGTTGGTTGGAGGTGGTTGGTGGGTTTTGGTTTGTTGTAGGTGAAGTGAACGCAGCTGTGGTCAGTCCAGAGGAGATCCGTAGTGTGGCTGAAGGAGACATGATTGCTGGAGGTGAAGATGGGGTCGAGTGTGTGACCTGCGATGTGGGTGGGGGAAGTGACCAGTTGTTTAAGTCCGAGGTTGGCGAGATTGTCCAAGAGGGTGGTGGTGTTGCGGTCGTTGATCTTTTCAAGGTGAAAGTTGAGGTCTCCCAGAAGGATGTAGTCTTTGGAGGGGAGCGCGTGAGGAGTGATGAAGTCCGTGATGTCTTCACTGAATTTTGCGCGGGGTCCTGGTGGTCTGTAGAGGAGGGTGCCTCTGAGTGTGGTCTTGGGGTCGATGTGGATCTGGAAGTGAAGGTGTTCGGAGTTAGCGAGGTTGGCGTCAGAGCTGGTTGAGATGCGGATTGATTTCTTATGGACGATAGCGATTCCTCCTCCTGTGTGGCCGGTACGGTCCTTGCGTGTGATCTTATAGTCTTCAGGGATGGCAATGGTGATGTCTGGGGCGGAGGAAGCGTTCATCCAGGTTTCTGTTAGGAAGGCGACGTCTGGAGAGATGGTGTCTAGTAGATTCCATAGGTCAATGGCGTGTCTGTGGACCGATCGAGTGTTGAGAAGGATGCACTGTAGGTGGTTGGGGTCAGGAATCTGTGTTGTGGTCGTAGCGGAGATGTTGTTGGTGCCGATGAATTTGCAGGAGTAGCAGGAGAAAGGTCCGTGGGTGTGTCCAGGAGCGGCTTGGACGCAGTTGGGGGCGCGACCGGGGTTAAGGGCTAGGAGGGTGGCGGCATCGTAGGTAATGCAGGAGGGCTGGGCAGCGCAAGGGGCAGGGGGTCTGGCGCTGGGCACGGTCCAGGCGCGGACGGGCGTAGACGGGCTTACCTTTGGCGCACCTTCGGCGCGGATTGGGCGCGGTCGCTGCGCGTGGACGCTGCACGCGGGAAGAACTGTCATATATGGATAGTGGAGGGGGAGGGGCGAGGGCGGCTCAGCTGGGAGGCGTGGCGGGCTCAAGGGAACAACAACAACAACAGAATCAAAATGGAGGGGAGGGCATAGCAGGGCGCCGGGGGATAATACACGAGGTCAATTACACAATGCGCATGTAAATATTGGAGCGAGCAAGCAAGCATCCGGTAAAGCAGTGACCAGGCGGTGAAAAACGCTAATGAGTCCTGGCGCTGTTTAAATTAATAAATACACGCTGAAACGCTATGGAATCCTTGCGCTATGTAAATAGATAAGAAAAACAACACTGAAATGCTATGAAGTTCTGGCGCTCTTTAAATAAATAAATAAATGAGCAACACTTCGTCAAAAGCAGCTTTGCAGTACGATACCGCCTTTTAGCAGCAAGCAGGCAGGGGAGCGACCACTCGAGGCAGGAGCGAGGAGTCAATTGCAACACTTTAGGGCCCAGGGGAGGGGTGGGTTGGGTGAAAGCGTGAGGGGTGTCAGGACTCCCTAGTCCAGCAATCTAAACTGAAGGTGTTTTTTAAAAGCCAGTTCACATTTTTGCCTCTGTGGTCCAGGCGCATGTTTTTAATAAAAATATCCAAGAACAGTCAGAATGATAAGGCTTATATTAGATTATATGATATGTGCCCAGCATTCAAATCTTGACAATGCCATTACCATGATAGAATGAAGAATGTTTAACATGCTGTGTATTTATGTCCTGTAAGCCGGGTTTTGAATTGAATTGGATGTAACCAGTGCTCTTTTTAAAAAATTTTTTTTATACATTTTATGTTTTTTCTTGGTGAATCTTATAATGGTTGAGAAATGGTGAAGGTCTGTGGAGTTCAAAGGTCTTCTCTCACCTTTCTTTGACTAAGGGGCCCATTAGGATCACGGGCGGATCTCCACCGCCCGCATGGTGGTGGCGATCCGCCCGTGATGCGACCCCGCCCGCCACCCATTTCCCCCGCCACATTACTATGGCTGGGGGACCGTGGCAGGTGGAAAGACCGTCAGCCACTTTTCCGCCCGGTCAACTTGTTGTAAAGGGTTTAATATGGTGGCGGTGTCTGTTAGACACCGCCATCCATATTATGATGGGTGCGGAAAGGCATGCAGGAATGGACTGTGGGGGCCCGTTGCGGGCCCTCAGGTACTCTGGGGGGTAGGGAGTGCACATGGGGGGTACCTATGGTACTGCCCGGCAGTTCCATGCACAACATGGCAGGCAACGCGCGGTGCCTGCCATGTTGTGCATGGAAGTGCCCAACATGCCTTCCTGGCATTGTGGCGGACGGGGCTGAATGCACCGCCCGCCACAATGACAGGAATGCAGGATGCGTCCACCACTGTGCCAGGCGCATCCTTATTGCCCCCACGGGACCCCTGTGCTTATGGCGGGCGGTCCAGTTTCCCCGATAAGATGACCGCCCGTCATCATAATGACCCCCTAAGTGTGAATCCAAGTGCAATACCCTGGCACCATTAAGCGTTATTTTGTTGTCATTATTGGCCCAGGGCGTTAAGCAGGCAATTCCCCACTTTGGGTCACACAATGGAGGGAGGTTGTGTTAGGGAGGTGGGAGACGAGGGTAATAGGTTAATATAGTGCATGCGTTCTCATTTTTTTTCAGTTTTATTTCTCACCCTCTTTACCTTTTTACAATATGGCAGGGCAAAATCAAAAGGGGTGTTTTTAGAAAAATTGACTGTAGGTGTAGATATTGTACACTAAGACAAGTTATGGGATGTTTTCTGATGAGTATCTTCATAGGCTTTTGGGATTTTATAATGAAAGATGCAGTTACTTATGATAGCAACATCAATGCAAATGGTATATTGCATTAGCAGAAATATGGCTTAATTATGGATTGTTGACTTCTTCTTAAATGAATGGGATATTTTAAGAGCAAAACACAATTAAAATGGAGCACTCCAAAATTAATGAGGCCTAGGAAGTTCTCTCTCAATTTCAGTTGGCAAATAGGAGAATTGAAGAGAGATTAAAGGGGCAGGTAGGTTTTACTAAAGTATCAGTGGGAGGGTGCCTCTTAAGTTTTGTTAATTACTATGGGCCGATTGAGAATGAGGTAGAGGCTCTATCTCGATGCAATGAGGCTGCAATGAATGCCGGGGGCCTAGTCTTTTTTGGCAAGGATTTTAATTTCACGTAAAACATTAAGTTAGATACTCCAAAAAAGCAGAAGAGACAATTAAAACCCAAAACTAGAGCACTCCTGCTCTGGTTTCAGCAAGAGTATGCCTTGATTGACCCAAGGTGGTTAGATCATCCTGATATGTGAGAATATACATGCTTTACGAAAACAGTTTATTAATGCATCTCAAAAAGACATTTTTGTTTTTATTCTGTGAGCTTTGAAAAAAGGGATAACTTGTATGTTGGACAACTCCATTTCAGTTCACTCAATAGTATTGTTGGTGGTAGAGATAGATGTTTATACTAGGCATACACCTATATGGCGATTCGATAAGCTTCGCCCTTTAGACCAAACCTGTAAAAAAGAAACTAGATTATTAATATTTTTTGTCAAATCAACACTAGTTTGGCACAAATTATTTCAGTGTGGGAGGCCTTTAAGGCAAGTTTTAGGGGATGGGAAATTATTTATAACTAAAAAAGGCAGTGGACTCTGCAGTAAAACAACCTAGCGAGTAAGTTGCAACAGAAAATGAAAACAGACTGTCCAAAGGACTCCAGAACCTTACGGCCCTTTTTAATAGAAGAAAAAAGCAACAAAAAGACCTTTCAACTGAAAATATATGAGGAGAATCAGCAGATAGTTAAGCGGCTTGCATGGTCTTCCAAAAAAAAGCCAATATGGAATCCATACACATGATTGTGAATCCTGAGCCATGAAAATTATATTAGATGCCAGGTCATATCCCTCAGCGAAATACCAAGCAATTTCTTAGCTCCATTGATCTACCTAAAGACTGAACTATGTATGTCTAATCAGGATAATGGAATACCAGATTGTGAGTCTCAAAGTCAACAGCAATTTTACTTGTCTTTTACCATGCATGTTCAATCGTGTTTCATTATGATTAGATTTCGTCTTTGCACATTGCACTTTCTTGTGGCTCTCCCTAAACAGGCAGGTTGGTGTGAGAGCCTTACCCCCTGTCAATGTAATAATTTAGCCCATCAGAGTACAATGCACTTTATGTTATTTTGCACACTTTATAAAGACCCAAGGGCACATTTATCAAGCCCGTTTTAAAGGAAATTCGTCCCTGCTCTTATCAGAAGGGTTTTAATTTTGTGTGGTCCTTATGTACTGCTGCTATTTGCAGCGCTGTGCTTAACTTCATCAAAATTTCTGTTTTAATCAGGAAACGCTATGAATCCTAAAATGAATTTAAGTTTTTAGAGATTTTAGGGGTTTTTCTTTTTTTATATTTTGTATAAATGTGTAGAACTATAGGAGCTTCTTTTCCCTTTGCACAAAAATGTTCCTAAGTATTTTTATCTCATTGTATGCAAACTTTTATGATTCGATTGAATCAAATAAAGTTATTTGAACTGAACTGAATTAACTTTGTGAAAAAGGATAAGCCACCTCGAAATGTGAATTGCTATCGAGCAAGTTGTTTGTTGAACTCTGATTACAAACTATTTACAAACTTTTTATAGACACAAATGATAAATGAAAAGTCAAAACATTAAATAAATACAATAATTGAACCGCTGCTCTACATCATTTTAGGGACGCAGATAAAGAAGCTGGGCACCTCCTTGAACAATGTGTGATGTATGGAACAACATTCTGATGTGTGCCCGGCTGCTTTGGGTCTTTTTAATCCATCTCTTATTGGCCGAGATAATCTTGTTTTGACAAAATCTTGACCATAAGCATATACCTAAAGCTTTAACTAGTATGTGAATGCTACATGAGCAGCCTTCCGTTACTAAGTCACTGTACGAATCCTGGTAAATCCCCCTTTTTTCTTAACCTCTTCCGTGCGTCGGACAGCCCCGGCCGTCTGACTTCACTGTGGGAATGTGCGTTGGAGATTTGTGCATGCGTAGAATTTGGCCGCACAGCAGGGAAATGTACACCACATCAAAGCGGCTGAACAAATTAGATGTGACATGTTCAACAGAATGTTTATTTAAATATCTATGTATGTTGAAATTGCCCTTGATAAGTTTAAAAGATGGTAAAGAAGAGATGGTTTTTAGAACAAGTTAAATATTGTATATTCGCATTCCATTCCATTTGCATTTATTACATTTAAATCTCTTTTCATCCAACAGAAAACAAGCCATGAATGCATGAAATGATTATGAATAATGAAGATAATGCTGTAAAACTGCAAAAACAGAAATGATAAGCTCCAGTTTTAAGGAAAGCATCAGTGGAGCCAGGGACAGACGAACCCGCACATAAAGTGTTGAATCCTGAAAGAAGCCAATTCAGTGACTGTAAGAGTCTGAGCTGTGCACCTCCGTGCCACGAGACGAAGACATTATGTCTAGAAAATGAAGGCAATAATGCTGAGAAACAACCTACTTTGTAAACTGGTGCACAGTTTCAGCTTTCGTCATGTGATCAGTATGATGTGCTTAAAGAAGTGTTTTTTGTCCTAAAATGATAACAGAACATCATTCAGTGCTCGAGGTGTATTGGAAAATCTTTCTGGCCAAACCACAACAAGAAAAAAAGCACAACGGAGTACTGTACCAGTATGCGATGACCAGAAGGAAGAGAAATATTTAAGCGCCAGTAGGAAAAACCTTTATCTAATATAAAGACACAATCACCCACAAGGAAACTTTACACATATTATGAGTGTAGCAAGTATTTAGTGATCATTTTATTTTTAAATCAGAGAGAAGACATGAAAAATAAGACGCACATAAGGGGAATGTAAGGATAGTAGAAGTGCCTTATCAAGCATGTCGTCCCATCAGGAAACACAATCATGTGTTGTAGACAAATACATACCTGACCCGGAGACACTTACCAAGAAAGAAGATTCATATGCAAGCAGTGAGAGCTTTAGTTTGTCATCCCTGCTACAGAGCCACGAGGAAACAAACACTGGAGAAAAATCATTCAAATGCACTAAGTGTGTGAAGAGCTTTATTCGATTATCAGACCTACAAAGGCATCATATAACTCATACAGGGGAAAAACCGTATGATTGCATTGAATGTGGAAGTAGTTGTAGGGACTCCTCAAAGCTAAGGATTCATCAGAGAATTCACACAGGGGAAAAGCCATTCACATGCAGTGAATGTGAAAAGTCATTTAATCAGTTATCGCACCTGCAAAGACACCAGCAAACACACAGAGGTGAAAAGCCATTCAACTGCAGTGAATGCGGGAAGCTCTTTAGTCAGTTATCACAACTCCAAAGACATCAGCAGAGACTTGCAGGAGAAAAACCATACCAGTGCAATGAATGTGGAAGTAGTTTTACTGCTTCCTCAAATCTCCGTATCCATCAGCGAACACACACAGGGGAAAAGCCATTCAAGTGCAGTGAATGCTTGAAGAGCTTTAGGCAAATCTCAAACCTACAAAGACATCAGAGAACACATACAGGGGAAAAACCCTACAAGTGCAGTGAATGTGGGAAGAGCTTTCGTGAATCAGCAAACCTAAAAAAGCATCATAGAACACACACAAAAGAAAAACTGCACCATTGTAGTGAACGTGGAAATAGTTTTAGTGAATCTTCATCATTACGGATTCCTCAGGAAACAAGTGCTGGAGAAAACCTATTCAAGAATAATGAATGTGGGAAGAATTTTAGATCTTTATCGAGCCTAAAACAGTCTCAGACAACACGCATTCGGAAAAAGACATATCGTTGCAATGAATGTGGATGTCGTTTTAGGGACTTGTCAGCATTAAGGAGTCATTGGCGAACACACACAGGGGAAAAGCCCTTCAAGTGTAGTGAATGCGGGAAGAGCTTCAGTCAGTCATCAATCCTATACAGACACCAGCGAATGCACACAGGAGAAAAAACATTTGAGTGCAGTGAATGTGGGAAAAGCTTTAGTCAATCAGGACACCTAAAACGGCATCAGCGAACACACACAGGGGAAAAAACATTCAAATGCCGTGAATATGTGAAGAGCTTTTGTCAATTATCACCACTACAAAGACATCTGTAAACACACTCAGAGGAAGGGGGCGTGGTCAAGATGGCATCTGAGTAAGTTGCAACAAACTGATCTCCGTGAGCCCAGTCCATCGCCATCCATCCTCCAAAGATCCTTCCTCCGGCTTACCCTGCTTCCCACTTGCCTCACCCTTGAAGCCTGTTGTGTTGTGGTGCGGGCTCGCAGCTTGCCCTAAGATTTGGCACACCCAGAAAGCAGCCTGTATACTCCGACCAAGGCACGGCCTCGGGTGTGGGCAGAGCCTACATCTCAACTGGGCTTTCTCCGCTTTGACTAAGAGGAGCTTGAGAGGTGATTTGGACCTGCCCGTACCATGTCAGGCGTGGTCCGAGCTGTGGGGCCCTCCTGCTGCTGGGCTACAATTGAGTATCATCTGCACTGCCTGACTTGAGCAAGCCTGTTGCACGAGCCAGAAGGAATCAGCTGAGCTGCTGCCGGCATTGTGTGTGTGGCGCCCCCAATGACTGCACCCTCCCAGCTTAGACGCGCTGGACGAATCCTTGCAGACGACCCCTACTTCCAGTCTTCATTGCCTGCACGACTGGGGCCCCGAGCAGAGAGTGGCGATCATGAAAGGGCTCACTCCTCTCCCTTGTGACTCTGATGGGCTGCCGCAATTCTGCGAACATACGTGTTGCACCATGTTGTTTCCTACTCCGGAGGAGTCCTCTGTGAGGGGTCCCCCCTCCACTTAAGCTGTGGCAGAATTCTCGTTCCGCTACATGTTTTGTTTGGGCTGGTTGTGTGGCCAAAAAGTCTCATCTGGGGTGAGTGGACCTGGCTTTAGGGCAAGGACATTGTGTCACCATCCAGAGATAAGGGAAAACCTGGGGGCTGGCAGGTGCAGAGATGTTAGCGACCCAGGGCAAATACACTAGGGCTGGCCCCACAGAGGAACAAGCGGCCAGGGAGAGGGCTCAGGCTGTTGCCGCAACTGAAAAACACAACACATTCCCTCCCCCCACCCTCGGTCGGGGCTAAAGGACTAGACCTTGCAGTATTGTTTACGGACTTTGATCTGATAGACGCTCTGCTGCGGAGAGGCCCAGACCTCACACCCATGTTAGTGGATGCTCTGGTATGAGCCACCTCAACGGGTTGCTACGTCTGCTGAGCGAATTGCACCAGGAGGTTGCCCTCGCTTAGTTGGGTCCATACTAGTAGGCTGTACTGTACGTATTTTACTAAACATCATCAGCGGGGGCCCCAGAGCCGGCAGTGAACTGGTCACATGGGCCATCTTCTTTTTTGGGGCATTTCCACCACATCAGCATATCGCCAATTGGTGTAATGGCTTGGGAAAGGAAGTTGCAGTATTGGTATTGCATTTTTTGCTTTTTATGTATTCATGTTTTCTTAATTGTAAGCATTGGTGTGGGGCTGGAGGGGCCCATGCTGTGGGTGGGGTGGGCGTGGGTTCCGTTCTTGTTACATTAATCATGCAGGTCAGTAATCACTTTGCCGGGAATGTCAGAGGCATGTCCATCTATGTTAAGAGGTATCGCATTTACCAATACCTGAGGAGGCGCTGAGGGAAGTATGACGGTACAACGCGTACCGTTTCAACCCGTCTTTAACAACGCAAGTCGTCACAACGACTTGCGTTGTTGGGCGCGGGTAGTGAATAGTATAATTTACTATTCTAACACCAGTCCCTGTGGATAGTAGGGAAGGTGTTGGAATAGTAAATATACTATTCTTTATCCTTTAGCGCCCTCCAGCGCAAGTCGTGGTTACGACTTGCGTTGTAAAGGACGCGTCGTAAAAGCACTGCGGGGTAACATCCGCGTTGAAAAGGATGTTCCCCGGCCCTGAGTACACATAGCCTGCTTTTAAGAAACCCACCTCTCTTCCCCTGGTCTGAAGGGGGTGCACAGGAGATGGAGGGGTGCAGTGGTGGTGACCACGTACTTGTGATATGCCAGGAGTATCTTGATTTGTGTTGCTTCAGGGGGGCCTCACTCAGTGTTGCATACTGAAACCGATCACGAAGGGAGGCATGTGGTGGTTGAAGGGTGCCTAGATGGGTTTCCCATTTTCCTTGTATCATTGTATGCCCCAAACTCCAACCAGGCACATTTCCTGGACTCGTTAACCCTAGTATTACCAACTGCTACACTTACTCCGTGCTTTTGGGGGTGTGATTATAATTGTGTTGTGGATGTGCTATTCGATCCCATTTACCAATCCCTGATGCACAGTCCGTTTCATTGACAAAACACCTGCAGCAACGGGGATCTCATGCTCAGGTATGGGACACCTGGTGCTACCGTCACGCAGTATCTAGGGAATACTCATATTACACGTTCACACAACCTCCGCACCAGAATTGATCTCTTATACTGCAGTGCAGATAAACCGTCCAGGGTGTCACAGGCTAAACGCCTTGGGCGAACCTCCTCTGATCACCACCCACTCCAGCTCTCACTCTCATGGGGCTGGCCTGCATACCAGTGGAAGCTTTACAAGACGCACCACTTACCACTGCTCTCTCTGACTACCTGGATTTGTACTTTAGGGAAAACAGGGCAACTGCGTCAGATGCTCAGATAGAGTGGGATGCATTCAAAGTGGTCCTTAGAGGTCTAGCCATCAAAATAGTCTATAAAACTAAGTTAATGCTGCAAGGGGGAGCTTCAACGATCGGAAGCAGAAATTAGAACGGACTAACTGCTAATACCCACTAACCGGACAGCTTCCACTCGCGCAGGCGAGGCTCACACACAGTACTACTTTAATTAAATTGGGTGCCCTGGACTACAAGGAGCACGTGGCTAGGAAACACATGGTGGGGGACAAGGTGGGCAGACTTCTTGCCTGGCTGGTCTGCTCAGACTCGCCCAGAACTCGTATCATGTCACTATCATCAACTCCCAGGAAGTGATTAACCTCACTTTCTGCTCCTACATCCGTATACTGTATGCCGCTCTAGTGGTAGCGGACGCCTCCGCAATACGGACATTCTTGGCAGCATGCATCCCACTAGCAGACTTCGGAGCCCAGCTCTCCACAGTCAAAATATCTAGGGTATTATAAGCAAATGTCACTCTGTAAGACCCCGGGCGAGGATGGTTGGCCCGTGGAATTTTATGATGCCTTTGCATCACAGCTGACCCCACAACTCCACCAGGTCTATGAAGCTGCCTACTCAGTGGGATTACTCCCACAATCTATTATGGGAACAGTCCTAGTGGTGCTGCCCGAACCTGACCGTGGTCCCTTGCTGATTAGGTCTTATCGCCATTGTCCCTTTTAAATACAGACCTAAAATTCTCAGGAAAGTACTGGCCAATAGTCTGATACTAATAGCACAACATCTAATACATCTCGATCAGAATGGTTTCATCCCTGATAGAAACATCTTTTTAACCCATTGCTGCGGCGGTAATTCCGCCGCAGCGCTAAGGGGGAGAAGGGGCCGCGCGGCGCTCCCATGCTCGTGATGGAACCGCTCCGTCACGAGCCTCGGGCGGGCTGTGCTTGTGACGGAGAGGTTCCGTCACGGCCCCGCCCGCTCAGTAGAATGCGCCGCGCAGGCGCGGCGGCCGGGCCGTGACGGAACTGCTCAGTCACCAGCACAGCGTGTCCGAGGCTGGTGACTGGTTCCGTCACCAGCATGGAACGAGTTAAACTCATGCCGCCTTTTCAGGATAATGAACTGGGCAAGAGAATCTGGTGCTAATCTCTGGGTAGCCGTCCTCGACATAGAGAAGGTGTTCGAAACTCTGGGGAGAAGGTGCTTATTCGAAGGAGGTCCTCCTCTGACTTGGGATGGGACCGAAGTTCCTGACATGGGTTTTATTGCTTTATAATGCACCGGTGGCGAGAGTTCAGATGAGCACTACCATATCTGACTCACTACGCAATGAGCGTGGCACACAGCAGGGTTGTCCCCTATCACCTTCACTCTGGCCACGGAACCCCTTGCATTTGCCCTACACAGCAGGGCCCTGGAGGGTGGTATTTAGTCTCATTATAAGCTGACGACGCATTAGTTTACCTTCTTGAGGATGAAAACAGTATTCAGCGCCTCCTATTGACTGAATCACTCTGGCCTCAGAGTGAACTGGGGCGAATCCCATCTCTTTCCCCTGCCAGCAACTGCAGGCGAGCGGCAACAGATACTTCCCCGCACCCCCCTCTACTGGAGCTATGACACCTTTACATATCTGGGAATCAGAGTTTGTCACACTGACAGACCTGGTAGATGGCAATATAGGGGGGTCATTGTAAATGTAAATGTAAATGTATGTGTCTTGTAAAGCGCACTGCTGCCCTGAGGCGTCGTGGCGCTGTGGACCGCTGGGGAACCCGTCCTGGCTTTCCCTGTGAGATGGTCCCTGCTGGGTATCTCCAAGGTGAAACCAGGCATCCCCGGCGTCTGTGAGGGGCCGTTGTAGAGATGAGGCAAGCTAATGCCCAGAGTTGCCGAGTGTGATCCCTGGTTAGAGTAGGCACCGAGGCGAGAATTATCGAGTCCGCTGACCCTGGTCCACAACCCTGCCGCGTCGGGAATTGAACCCTGGTCCCGGGCCACTCTCTGCTTCCGGGTCTGCCGCCTTTACCCAGTGAGCCACACCACTCCACTCTTGTCCACCGTGAGAGGCTCCCTACCTTTTCGGACATGCCTCCCTCTCTTCCCTATGAGGGCAAAGCTATCTCCAAAATGTTGGTACTCCTGCTTGGCCATCCCAGTCCTTTTGTACCATGGGTATTTCACAGGGCTACGCTCACCCTTGATTGCACTGATATGGTGGAATGGGAGGCTAAGGGCCACGATCACCAAATGATAGCCCCGCTGTCCAAGGGTGGGGTCAAAAACATTGAGAATTATTATGTAGCAGCCCAATTGCAATGGCCGACACGCTGGCTGGCTGGAGACAGTTTGTCAGAACTGGGACATTAGTTCAGGAGATCATCTCCACCTGAGGCGGTTACATGGCTGCAAGGTGGTTGACCATAAAGGGGGCAGGAATATCCTTATGCAGGTGGCTAGGTCCTGGTGGGACACCTATACCACCAAGCATTCTACATAGACCCCTACACACCAGGCCAATCAATCATCATCCTGGTGATACCCGGCTGCCCTGCACTCCAGTTGAGGCATGATGTAGCCCGGTGTACAAGGGCGGGCCTCACCACATTGGGAGGCCTTTTCAAAGACTAGGTTCTATACATTTTGGAGGGGCTGATGAATGACAATGGCATTCTACAGGGCTTTCTTCTACTTTACACTGTTCTCACATGTGATTTATACCAGGTCTGGCATAGGGCACATGAAGAACCAAAGGCATTACTCACACATGGTGAGACAGACGGGCTATTACCTGCCTACATAGCACTTTACGCTGTGATAGTGGAACACCGCTTCCAGCGTTGAGGGCTCGTTGGGCGGCTGCACTAGATGCAACGCTTGTGGATAAGCAATGGGACACAAAGCATAGGGATGGCTAGAATTATCTTCACCAAATCTTAAATATAACCAACTCAGTTATTTGCATCACACTTCTCACCCACAAACGGATAGCCTAAACGTACGCAGGCACTGGGGATGCCTGGCCCTTTGTTTAGCCAGCGCTACTGCAGACTTTGCTCATGTGGTGTTGGATTATCCCTCCATCAGCGCCTACTAGGACGAGATACTCACTCACGTCTCGTATTTGCTGGGTTATCTCCTGGTCAAAGGTGCATTACATTATTTATTCGGTCTTACTGCACGTACCAGTGAGCGTAAATCCCCAGACAAGTTCGTTGACCAGCAGCAGATCATTCTCAAACCTCGCCGCCAAGACGTGGAACACCCTCCCCATCCACCTACGGCAGACCGAAGACCTCCTACCCTTTAGGAGACTCCTCAAGACCTGGCTTTTCGAGCAATAGCAGCGTCCCCCCCCCACCCCTAGCGCCTTGAGACCCTCACGGGTATGTAGTGCGTTTTACAAAAGCTATGATTGATTGACCTGGCTCTATTTCTCACCAAGCAGTGGATTGCCATGTGCTGGAAGTCGGCCCTGGCCCCTCCCTTACAGCTGAGACACTCAGACATAAATTCTGGGATATTGGCTGAACAGGACGCGCTGCGCAGAGTCGGTGCGGGTCGGAGCGGGCCTGCCTCACCTCCCGACTGGGAAAGATACCTGACTGCAGTGGGGGCAAACATCGGACGAGACCGCTCTGAACTCCTAAGTGCACAGCATATTTTTATATTTTTTGTTAGTAATTGGGACCCCAGGGCGCTTTCCCATTCCTCTTTGTGGCGCTCCCGTCACACCAAGGGATCATGCCTTTGCCGCCCTTGTGGTGCACTCTTGTGGCCCCTCCTGCCCTCACTCCTCTCCCCCCTCCTCCTCGTTCCCTGTCTTGTGAGATTCCTCTGCCCTGTGTCGCAGTTCCCCTTCTGGGGCTGCCCCCCTCCACTGCTGCATACCTCCAATTATCAGAGCTTGTTGCTTCTGTTTCCTTCAGTGCTTGTTCTTTTTAGTGTTTAGCAGCCCATGATGGCATGTGCAGACTGGAGAGTGTGATACATGATGCGGAGGCAATGCACCCATGTATGTACTATTATATATGCCATGTTAGACCTTGTTGCTTAACCCCTTCCGCGCTCATGACGAGCTCAGCTCGTCATGAGTTACGACGCTCGTACGCTCATGACGAGCTGAGCTCGTCATGTAACGCTGCTTTTAAAAAAACGCAGCGCACAGCGGGAAAACCGCTAGCGCGCATGCGGTTAATGTACCTGACCTTATACTGGGTTATGTTGTCACTCTGATAAAAAGCTAATAAAGTTTTGTTTTTTTAAACCATTCGAGTGCAGTGACCTTGAAAGTACTTTTCGTGAGTACTTAACAGTAATGATTCTTTAGTGAACGCACACGGGTCACAAGTGAAGTGAATGTAGGGAAGAGGTGTGGCGCCGCGGCTAGGGCGACTGACTCCGGAATCTGGGGATCACGGTTCGATCCTCGGCTCCGGCGGCAGGTTAGCCCAGCACCATGTGACTCTGGGCAATAGCTCGCTTAATCCTCCCGTCGGCCCCCAGCGCCTAGAGACCCTTACGGGTGATTGTGCGCTTTACAAATGTGGATTATAATTATAATCAATCCTTTAAGCACATCAACACTAATTCTGACCCATCTGTTGACACACAGGTTAGCATAAGACTTGCAGTTATGGTAGATTATGGTTTTACACAAATTATAAAATTCTAATTATGTGGGACATTCCAATCCCAGATAATAAAAAGTAGAAAATAAAAGTTCCTTAATAGCTGAAAAAGGAAAAAAGAGTTATTTGTAGAATTCTAACATTGTAGGTGTCTGCAATGTTCATTTCTCTCTGCATAAAATACCTGTAAACACATTGGGAGACGAGCACAGTGTGGGCTAAAGAAAAAAAAGATGTTTTTTTTCTTTCTGTGAAATAGTTATAAAGAAAAACATCCACATATACCTTATTGTACTTCCTGTAAAAGCAATACTATGTACAATGCTATTTTCATGATTCATGACACAACCCTTAAACCAAACATCCTTGTAGTGAGTTCTGCTGGGCTGTCCACAAACACAAACCTGCCTTTGACCAAAAAGGACCACGAAAACAGACAGAGAACACTGCCCAGGAGCACAAGACGTAAAAGTAGGATATGTGAGCTGTAGCGCTCAGATTTTATGTTTGACCCGATGCAGGAGAAATTATGGTCATTTCCATCATCACATGAATCTCTAAATGCAGCAACCATGGCCGCACTTCCCCAGAGGTGTCAAACATCTAACTGGATCCTTGGGAGATTTGCTGTCTCGCCGGACTGAATGATTTGCTGTTAGATTAATTGTATATAAATGTACATTTTTTTAAGGTGTTTCTTATTTACATAACATCATACAACCAAATCTCAACTGGTGAAAGGACAGAATCCGTGCATGATGGAAAACTTATTGCTAGGAGAGAGAGCTGTTTAACCGCATGCCCGCTAGCGGTTTTCCCGCTGTGCGCGGCACTTTTAAAAAACCTGCGTTACATGACGAGCTGAGCTCGTCATGAGCGTACGAGAGGCGTAACTCATGACGAGCTCAGCTCGTCATGAGCGTCGAAGGGGTTAAGATGTAGTTCTTTATAGGTCCCAAAGCTTGACGGCTGAGTAAAAAAGCTAGAATGCTAACCTTTCATCAGGCTGCACAGAGGCTCGCGTTGTGTGATAGACAGGCAGAAAATAAAGCCCACAAAATCCCCATTTACATCTTTTTGGGAGTATTGTCGAGGGCAACTGGCTAATGGAGTCTAATTTTGAAATTATTGTTGAACATAGGAAAAGAGAATAAAGAGTTTGATTGCACGCTCAGAAGACAGCTAGAATGAAAAATATGATACAAAATGACTAGATTTTGCATGTTAATAAAAAATGTGTGCTTTTTAATATGTAATAAAAGCAAATAAACTTTTATTTGAGTTCCTGGTATTTGGCTGCTGATGGTATAGAAACAGGAGTTAAATGAGATTGCTTCCCTAAACTGGCAAGATAATTTGTGTTTTCAACAGGAGCCTGGCATAGGTGGCATTAGACGGATCCAAACTCGATGGCGTGACTGCTTTTACCAGGGATCCTGGAATTGATGGCATTTGAGGGTCCAGTCTTGATGGCGTGACCGGTCTCAGGAGGGCCCCTCTTTGCATATTTCCAGAATCTGCAATATTTTATTTGCTTCCAATTGTACTAGCTCTCCTGCGATGATAGAGACAGAAATGATGCTAGTAATACTGAGGTCAGAGCTTCACTCCATTTTCTAGGAATTTATTTCAGTTGTTTTAACCCAATCAATATCTTATTAATTGAGGGAAGCTACAAATAACCGTGTTTCCTGGCTCTCCTCTTGTTAATAATCCATACAAATCCCACAGAATATCAAGTACTTGAATGTGTTCTGTCACAAGAGGAATTTGTTCTAAGATTTTTATATGGTGCTACTTATTATTCTGAGCGATAGAGGGTGTTAGATCTATAACAACAGTAAGACACCCAGCTATCTCTCTCAGAAATTGACTATCTCTGGGGGTAAGAGATCCACAAGAAGTGCAGAAAACGTATTACTGATGCCACACAGATTTAATAAGTCGAAAACTTATAAACACTCCTTCTCAGGAATGGCTCTTAGGATCTGGAACGCAATACCCCCAGAAACCAGACTTATCACATCTACTTCATTGTTCAGAAAGGAAGTAAATGTGATTCTCATAACAAAATTCACATGATCATCACCTATAGATACCATGACTTTTATGGGTGCAAACAGACAACCCTCTTGCACAGATGCTCTCTCGGCCCGCACCCCTCTCTTTGTGTTATTTTGCACAATGTGTTATTCATATTTGATCTACCTCATTTGTTTGATGTATGTTTGCACAGTATTTACCCTTATATTGGTTTCGACTCGTTTTGTATTTTGATATATAATTTTTCTTCACTACCTGTAAAGCGCTCTGATACCCGCAAGGGTCTGGTTCGCCCTCTATAAAACTTTGTAAATCAATAAATAAGGGTGTGAAATGAAAGAACCCAGTACAACGAGTTTCTCATAAAACTGTGAGCTCCTTAGTAGGGTGAACAGTTATACAACTATGGTAATTTAAGTGTTGGATTTTTGTCTAAATGCTTCTGCAGAGATCATATCCAGAATGCCACTATACCTATGACCCGGACTGCTGGAGGTTTTTAAGCATTTTTGATAATATGGGGGACTGTTCCTCGGCCTCTATACGAACATCCAGTCTGTGGAGCACCTCCACCGGTGCACAGAAAGGTGCCTGCTTGAGCTGTTGTCACAAGCAGGTCCCTTATGAGTGGGTTCTTATGAGAGTTAGTAATCCCATAGTCCTATAGGAGCTTAACCGTTACATTTATATGCCACTATGTTGGAATTACAAGCCCTTCTGTACTGGGCCAATATACGGGCAAGTAAGTGACCTGTACTGCAGTATGTCTTAGTTACCTGGCAAACCCTACTGAGAATCTGGGGACAATGTTGACTGAATTATTTTGAGAACTTTTGTTGTCACTGGCCATAAATACATGTGTATAATTGTGTTAAAATATCCTTATTTCATGTAAATATTCCCTCCAGTACATCTAAAGAGAGTGAAAGATGTTATGTTATGGTATATTTTAGTAAGTTATGTTATGGGTGTATTATTAGCTCGATAATCACCTGTGACTGTATCCAGGCCCTCTGTTATCCATGTGTGAGGTCCGCCCTGATGGCTCCATATGGATAGGGGAGTGGCAGGGAGGACAATAGGGGATTTAAGTTGGAAAGCCCAGAAAGACCACCCCGCGAAAGCGTACACTAGCACCCCCATCCGCACCGTTCTGAAGGTTTGGGATTCTGTGTTGGGGGCGAGGGATGGACCACATTCAATCAATCAATCAGTGACACTTATAAAGCGTGCTACATACCCGTAGGGTCTCAAGGCGCTGGGGGGGGGGGGGGTGCCGCTACTGCTCGAACAGCCAGGTCTTCAGCTTCTTTCTGAAGGAGAGGTGGTCTTGGGTCAGGCGCGAGTCGGACGGGAGGGAGTTCCAGGTCTTGGCGGCCAGGTAGGAGAAGGACCTTCCTCCTGTAGTCGCTCTTCGGATGCGGGGGACGGCGGCGAGGGCGTGGTTGGCTGATCGGAGGTGGCGTCTGGGAGCGTAGAAGTTGACTCGGCTGTTGAGGTAGCTCGGGCCTTGGTCGTGCAGGGCTTTGTGTGCGTGGGTGAGGAGGCGGAAGGTGATTCTCTTGTTGACGGGGAGCCAGTGAAGGTCTCTCAGATGTCCGGAGATGTGGCTGGATCGTGGGATGTCGAGGATGAGTCTGGCTGAGGCGTTTTGGATCCACTGGAGTCTCTTCTGGAGCTTGGCGGTGGTACCGGCGTAGAGGGCGTTGCCGTAGTCCAGTCGGCTGGTGACGAGGGCCTGGGTGACGGTCTTCCTGGTCTCTGTGGGGATCCACCAGAAGATCTTCCGTAGCATGCGTAGGATGTTGAAGCACGCCGAGGAGACGGTGTTGACTTGCCTGGTCATGGAGAGGGAGGAGTCCAGGATGAAGCCCAGGTTTCGTGCATGGTCTGTCGGTTTGGGTGCGGTGCCCAGGGCGGGGGGCCACCAGGAGTCGTCCCAGGCGGAGGGTGAGGAGCCCAGGATGAGGACCTCCGTCTTGTCCGAGTTCAGTTTCAGGCGGCTGGTCGTCATCCACTCGGCTACCTCTTTCATCCCTTCGTGCAGGTTGGCTCTGGCGGTGGTGGGATCGTTGGTCAGGGAGAGGATCAGCTGGGTGTCGTCGGCGTAGGAGATTATGCTGAGGTGATGTTTGCGTACGATGGCCGCGAGGGGGCTCATGTAGACGTTGAAGAGGGTGGGGCTCAGGGATGATCCTTGGGGGACGCCGCAGATGACTTCGGAGGCCTCTGACTTGTACGGTGGTAGGCGGACTCTCTGTGTTCTTCCGTCGAGGAAGGAGATGATCCATTCCAGCGCCTTGTCCTGGATTCCGATGTTGCTGAGGCGCCGTACTAGGGTGCGGTGGCAGACCGTGTCGAAAGCCGCGGAGAGGTCTAGGAGGATGAGGGCCGCTGTTTCTCCATTGTCCATCAGGGCTCTGATGTCATCGGTGGCGGCGATGAGGGCGGTCTCGGTGCTGTGTTTGGCTCGGAAGCCGGACTGTGAGGGGTCGAGGGATCCGTTCGTCTCGAGGAAGGCGGCCATCTGCTTGTTGACGGTCTTCTCGATGACTTTGGCTGGAAACGGGAGAAGCGAGATGGGGCGGTAATTCTTGAGGTCGGTGGGGTCCGCTGTTGGTTTCTTGAGTAGAGCGCTGAGTTCGGCGTGTTTCCAGCTCTCAGGGAAGATGGCGGTGTCGAAGGAGGTGTTGATGATGTCTTGCAGGTGGGGTGCGATGACAGCGTCGGCCCTGTTGAAGACGTGGTGAGGGCAGGGGTCGGTCGGTGATCCGGAGTGGATGGAGTTCATCGTGCGGATGGTGTCTTCGGTGCTGATCGGGGTCCAGGCGTGGAGGGTGGTGGTGGGGGGGGGTGGTTGGTCGGTCATGGTGTGCGTTGGTTGGTTGTTGAAACTGCTGTGTATGTCCGTGATCTTGTTGTGGAAGTATGAGGCGAGGGAGTTGCAGAGGTCTTGCTCCCCATACACTTCGATCCACTTTAATCCAGCCTTTCCGCAAGCTCTCCATGAAGGCCCATTCGACGCCTGGAGAGAAGGAGGTTGCCTCATGCGTGATCATCTGTTCCACAACCACGACACCCTCACTTTTGATAGTTGCAGAAGGGATTTCCACTTATGACCAGAGGAACGCTTTCATCACCTTCAACTCCGACACTGGGCACTCACCCCTCAAGTACGAGAACAAGCTACAAGGGATAAAACGGGATTTGAGGAATATGTTAGAACGGTGGGCTACTTGCTGTCTAACACTGTTGGACTTGGCCCTTTTCCCCCCAAATCTTTCGCTTTTTGCCCCCCTAAGTTTGAGATGTCTCCCCCATGGTAATAAACCTGTATAGGCCATGTGTGGTGTGATATGTTAATATGTAATGTCCTGCAATGGTGTGAGCACTTGTCAATTTCCCCCATTGTAAAATGTACCCTGGTGAAATGCGGTGGTTTTAAAATGGATGCCCAGGCTATGCGTGTGCCACCTGACTGCAGGAGGTTAGCAGTCTAGTGGTCAGGTACCCAGTCACCCCTAGCTTTTGGAGGGGAAGCCTGGCACCCAGGGTGCTCTACTCCTCCCTCTGAGCCAGTTTAGGCCAGTTTTGCCAACATTCTAGAAGGTTCTGGCGGTATAAAGCAGGAATATTGACGGGATAATATCGACTAGCATAAATATCGAGGTAAGAATATCGACTTTAAAAAATATCGTTGAAGTAAATATCGTTGTTGTAAATATCGATTTTGTATAATGACAAAAATATCGTCAAAATAAAATATCGTTGTATAGAATATCGTTTAGAGAAATATCGTTGAATATAATATCGACAAAATAATTGAATGTGTTATATAAGTGTAGAAAAATGTGTTTTATGTTTAAATATTATTAATTAAATGTCTATTTTTATTATTATAGGGATCAAAATGTAAAAACAAATTAAATATTAGTAAATATTTTAGGAGCGGGTTGTTGGTATTATAGGGGATAAGGGTGGGTAGTAATTTAAAAAAGTAGTGTAAATAATATGTATAGAATGGTAAAAATTTAGAAAATTGTACATTATTTTTTATTTTGAATGGCGAAATTAGAAATTTATTTTGAATGGCGAAATTAGAAATGTAATTTAAATTACAGAATTATTTATTGAATGGTTTTTTTTTAAAGTTTTAGTAGCGGGTTGTTGGTTATATAGGGGATAAGGGTGGGTAGTATATTAAAATATGTTTAATACTTTTAAAATTTAATTGAAAAAAATTATAAATTTAAATACGAAAAAATATTATATTTAATTGACATTGAATGTATTATAAAATAATTTTGTAATTAAGTGTGGGTTTTTTATATGGTGTTTAATAAAAAATAAAATTGCTATAAAAAACGAAATTTGTAATTTCAATATTTAAATTTGAAATTTGAAATTTGAAATTTAATATTTTAATTATATTAAAATAAGTCAAGTGGTTAATATTTTATGTTTTTGTATTTGTTATAATATATGCTAAGAATGAGTCAAAAACAAAAATACAAAGTTTGGGTTAAAAATTATAAAATTGTGAAAAATATGTAAAAAAAAAATTAAAAATCGCATTTTGACATTTAAATTTTGGTTAAAAAATTTGTTATTGTTATGTTAAAAATAAAATATTGTGTGATTGTAATTTAATAGTCTATTTTGTAGTATAATAGATAAGAGTGGTTATTAATATATATAAAGTGATGTTTATGTGTTATAATATCACAAATATTATGGTTTACTGTCCAGCACTTTCCCTGACTTATGTAGGATTGGAGTTAGAATAGTTATTTATTATGGTTTCCTGTCTAGCACTTTACCTGAATTATGTAGGATTGGAGTTAAAATAGTGATTTATTGTTGACTATTGTTAAGTATTTTCTATGAGTTATGTTTTATATTTTTTTATTTATATAAGTTGTTTTTAAATAACATTAATTTATTTTTTATATTTTAGAATTATTATTATATATAATGTTGCAATATTATTTAAAAATAAAACAAAGAATATTTTTAACATTTTTACATACATATCACAAGTGTCAACATTTATTAAGTACAATAGTAATATAGTTTTGAACACATTTTTTTTATTTATACTTTCATTTGTTGATGCAAACATTTACATAATTGTAATACACATTTTTTAATTATTTGTTTACATTTTACATTGAAATTTTAGTCATATATACATTGTTATATCTTATTAATTAGTATATTACATTTTAAATTTATTTATTAAAATTTAATATGTTAATTAATTTACATGTAATTGTATTTTTATAAAGTATGTACATAAAATAGTGCTCAGTTTTATACATATAAAAAAATATTTAACAATCAAAAACATATTTTTAATATACAATAATTAATTAATATATAATTATATTAAAAATATTATTGTATATTTTACATTAATCATATGTTTCTTGACAAACAATAAGAAAATTATTACAAAACATGGAAAATAAATGCTATTCATCTCTATTTTTTATTTTTAATAATGGGAATTTAGTCCTATTTTTATTTTTATTGTGCTGCCATTTTGATTTTTGAACTTCACTTTTGAGTCTATCTACATCGTTGTTTGGGTCATTTCAGAAAACGGAACCTCACGGTTGGGAGCTGCTTCGTGTTGGTGAATGTAAGTTTATTTTACATTAATTTTAAATACATTTTAAGAGATTATAGAGCTAGTTGTAGTGTGTACGTGTTGCTATGTGTTGTACTTTACAGTTTATGTAAAAAAACGTGTTATTTAAGGTCGTTATCGATAACGTACTTTGTTAGATATTTCTTATGAAATTAAGGTATATGTATTGTGTAAATAAATTAGTTCAGGTGTTTTCTTATGTTTTATATGTTATGTTTAGGCTTTGTGGCTTTCGTATTTATTGTGGGTGGGTTTTGTTTGTATTTATTTACAGGTGTTCGTTTTGGTGAGCAGATGGATTTTATGTCGTATTTTTTGTAAAATACAGGTAAATGTTTAACTACATTTCTTGATTTTTCGGGATTTTGGAGCGTTTTTATTGTGATTATTTTTCGGGTTTTTTATGGTTCCGTTCTCCAGAGGATTGCTACTTGGGACCCTTATAAAACAGTTGTATTTTTTGCATTTTGTGGGGATTTTTTAAAACAATGTGGATTCATTTTGGTTCTATTCGTCTTGAAACCATCTTCTTGGATCACATTCTACAGCTGCAGGACTGTTAAGTTATTATTATATTTTAGTTTGGGGTGGATTGTGATATATTGTGCATTTTTTTTAAATGTTGTTTTATTATGTCTTGTAATAATAGATTACATTTATTTTTACATGACATAATTTAACTACATTAAAAAAAGGTTTGATTTCTTTATTGTTTGAAATGTTTTTATGTGTTGCTTGTTAAAGGATAGATTTTGCTATTAGGTCTAAGTATTCAAGACCTTCGATACTTGGGTACATTCTGATTTTTTGCTGTAGGTATTCGTACATATTTAATGTTTGTTTACTTAGTTTAGGGCCGATTTTAGATAGAGATTGCTCTATTCTTAGTTCTTGGTAGCTTTGCTCTTTTTTGATGCTTTGGATTAGTTTATGAAGTGTGGGTTGTGTTCTTCCTATTGTGGCTTGGAAGGCATCATGCCATCCTTCGACCGCGTTGTTAGTTTTGGCTTTCTGTGCCATAGTACTAGCATACACATTCCACAATGGAATTTGGAATTTAGGTTGTCTGCGGTGGCCAGAACGATGTAATCTCCCCACCCAGGTATCTTCAAAATAGTCTAAGAAGGGAGTTAATTTTTTCTCATTGCTGCGGTAGAAAGGGCTGTCAAGTAGTAAATTATAATAGTTATCAACTTCTGTTGTTGGTACAAATGCCAATGCTATTAACTTTTTAATCTGATAAGCAAAGTTACTGTTTGTTGAATATTCAATGCTTAAAGTAGATTTTTGTAAGTGCCTCCATATACTTTGGTTGTAGTGATAATAACACCCTTGTATTGATGTGTGAGGATATATTTTAAGTATAGCTTGAATCATGGCTATTTCAAAGTCTATTATTATTCTTTGTGGATAGTAATTATCAGTAAAATCTTTGATAGTTGTTAAAATTTCTACGTAGGTAGCATTTGTTTTATTTGGCAGCAGTGTATAAATTAAAGGGATATTTGTTTCTTGGTATTCACCATGGATGGTGTAAAGTTGATAGAAAGGTTTGGGACATACTTTAAAAGTTCCGTCCATCATCCAGGTTTCACACGATTTTAGTTTTTGCAAATTGCTATTTGTTGCAAAAAGTAAAATTCTTTTATCATGACTGTGGTTATCATACATTAAGAATTTATCTTCATTGTGTGTAATAGTATATTCAGGATATATTTTAATGTCTTGAAAAGTTTCAGGTGCTGGTGGAGTTGGATCAGAAGCTCGTTTTGTTTTAGCAATTAATCTTTTCAAGTTGGGTATTGAAGGTAACTGTCCTGTGACATGTTCTGGCAACTTGCTTAAAAAAATTTCAAAACAGTGGTGCTTGTTTCTTGTGAGCCTGTACTAGCTTCTCTCAATGTCTCTAGTGCTTCTCTTACTTCGACTTCTGTTACATTGGGTGGGTGGTTATGCTCATATACATTTATAACATTGTTATCAACAGTCTTTGCTCTACCATAGCATGCAGTTGAGTAATATTTACTACATTTCCAATAAGTTTTATTCCCTTTGATTCTTTCTTGGGTGTAGGTGTAACCCATGTAGCTCAGCATTATTTTCCCTTTTTGAGAAGTAATAAAAGTAGCTCCTGTTGCCATGTCTAAGGTAGATCTGTGAAGACATATATATTTTTTTTAGTAAAAGTGATAAACATTTTTTGAGATGTCTACGTTAAAAGGAAAAGGTGCAAAAATATACTTACAATGTAGTTTTCCTGCTAATTATATGTTTTCTGTTCTTATATGTAGATTTTCACTCTTTAATGTTCTGTAGTTGTGGTAAAGAATAATACAAAAAAATGATTTAGTTTTATAGTTGTTTCTTTTTACTTTCTGATTATTAATAGACACAGTGGGTATACTTACTTAATGTAGTAGAAGATGTTGTTAGTTTAGTTGTAGATTGGTAGATGAACTTTGTATATTCTGTAAAAGAAAGTTAATTTGTGTTATTTATTGTATTAGGATATATTAGTAGGTAATAACATATCTAGTGTTTTGCAACTTTACTTTGCGACTTTTTAAAATTATTTAAAAGCTTTCTAAGTAGACATGGATAAGGCAGTTCATAATTTCATTTAATTATTATCTTGTGGTGGTTGTTGATAGGATGTTGTAGTTATATTTAAACCAATACAAAGACCATGTTTTTAGTTTAGGGAGTTTAGCTAGTTTTCGACAGGTTTGTATTATAAACGAAATGGGACTTCACTTACTTGAGTTGTAGTATGCTGTGTTGTAGTCGTTGTAGTAGGTGTGTATCCTCTTCTTTTCAGCAAGGTAACCGTTTTCCTCCAAGTTTGGCCAAAAAATGGTAAATTAAGTTAAGTCTGTAATTGTATTTATATTAGTGAGTTAATTAATGGTTATATTTGATTGGTTCAATTACATATATTTTAAATTCATTGGCTGAGAACATTAGTTTGAATTTGAAAGCCGTTATTTTGTAATGAGTTTGTAGCATCAATAATTTTTATCGAATTTCATTATAATATGTATTATATGTGTTTTATTTTAATGGTAAATATTTATTACAATGTTAAAATTAGTGAAATGTGATTTAAAGTAATCTGATAATAATGTATGATAGTGTTTGGTAATGTTTATATTGGTATACAACCTTTACAACGAGACTTTTACAAGGCAAAAACCATTACAACGCATGTATTTAAAACGCATGTTTTTACAACGTAGGTACCTTTACAATGCATACCATTACAACGTAAGTATTTGTAAGTATATAATTATATTTAAAATGTAATATGTTTGCGTTTTTTAAGGGGTATTTTTAGGGTTCAGGGTCAGTTTTGTGTTTTTGGGTAAAGGGGTATTTTTAGGGTTCAGGGTCAGTTTTGGGTTTTTTGGTAAAGGGGTATTTTTAGGGTTCAGGGTCAGTTTTGTGTTTTTGGTTAAAGGGGTATTTTTAGGGTTCAGGGTCAGTTTTCAGTTTTTGGGTAAAGGGGTATTTTTAGGGTTCAGGGTCAGTTTTCAGTTTTTGGGTAAAGGGGTATTTTTAGGGTTCAGGGTCAGTTTTTGGGTAAAGGGGTATTTTTAGGGTTCAGGGTCAGTTTTCAGTTTTTGGGTAAAGGGGTATTTTTAGGGTTCAGGGTCAGTTTTCAGTGTTTGGGTAAAGGGGAATTTTTAGGGTTCAGGGTCAGTTTTCAGTTTTTGGGTAAAGGGGTATTTTTAGGGTTCAGGGTCAGTTTTCAGTTTTTGGGTAAAGGGGTATTTTTAGGGTTCAGGGTCAGTTTTCAGTTTTTGGGTAAAGGGGAATTTTTAGGGTTCAGGGTCAGTTTTCAGTTTTTGGGTATAGGGGTATTTTTAGGGTTCAGGGTCAGTTTTCAGTTTTTGGGTAAAGGGGTATTTTTAGGGTTCAGGGTCAGTTTTCAGTTTTTGGGTAAAGGGGTATTTTTAGGGTTCAGGCTCAGTTTTGGGTTTTTGGGGTACAGGGGTACAGGGTAAAAAAAAATTAAATTATATATAAATTAAATAAATTAAATTAAATGACATGAAATGAAATTAAAATATATTAATTTCAATTAATTTATATTTAAACAATTTATATATACTTACCAATACTTACGTTGTAATGGTATGTGTTGTAAAGGTATGCGTTGTAAAAGTATGCGTTGTAACGTCATACATCCTTTATATTACTGATGTTTTTTTTCTTATTATATATAAATAAATAATACATATTGTATATACATATACGTTAGAAAAGCTTTTTTTGAATGTAAATAACTATGAAAAAGTGAATAACAGAAAGGTAATGTGTATATAAGGTTATAAAGAAAATGACGATATTTTTTGTATATTAATATAAGTAGAAAGGTAGTCGATATTAGTGTTGTCGATATTAGTGTAGAAGGTAATGTTATTTTAAAGATTGTCGATAATGTAGTAGTCGATATTTATGTAGGTGATATAATTGTTAACGATATTAGAGTCGTCGATAAAAAAATATCGATATTTCTGTAAATCCTTGTTTAAGTATATGGTGACGATATTTTTGTAGACGATGTATTTGTGGCGATATTTTTGTAGGTCGATGTTTTAGTAATCGATATTTCATCATGGAACCGGTTCTGGCACTGCCTGGGAGGAGGGTATAAGTAAGGGGGATGTGCCACCATGCAGTGAGACAGAGCTGGGACAGGAATGTGAGGGGACCTGCTGCGAGGGGATACCGCCACTTGGGACTGTGAGCTAGACCCTGCACCCATCCAGAACCCCCCTACTGTCCCCAGGGCTTGTAAAGCCCCACTTCAGGAGATAAAGGCTGCTGTGTGGGAGGAGGGCCACGCTGCAGTGGGGATGGTGAGAGCCTTCCACCCTGCTTTGATGATGCCCCCAGTACCTGTTGACCTGGCCCAGTAGTGCTACTGCTCTGTCCCCAAGGCCCCCTGAGGAAGGAGGGCCCCCCGAGGTCCCGGAAGCCGTGGGACCTTGAACCATGCCAGCGCTGCGTGAAGGAGCGCCTTGAAAGGGAAGGAGTGCTGTGGACTAGAACCCCCCCAGGAGGTGAGGAGTGTGCCCCTGGGACTGGCTGTGGAACTGTTCGGCCCCTTGCGATGTGTGCCTATCAAGCGCTATCATTGTGAAGCGCTGGGCTGTGAGGAGCTGCCTGTGAAGCGCTGTATGGGGAAGATTGTGCCCCCGAGGAACTGGTACTTGTTGGAGAACTGTGGCCTGTGTCTGTGGTGGTCCCGAGGTGCTGCTGGCCCTTTGATCCCTAGGGCCCTGGAAGTTGTGTGGCCCGAAGAGAGGAGCTGCGTGCCATGAAAAGCGCTGTGGGTGCGTAACCCACGTGTTCGCGCCCTTTTTCTGAGGGAATAGCGATGCAGGAGCCTACCCTGCGTTTTGGCGCGCTGTTGGCGATCAAAATAATTAATGAAAGGGAGCCTACCCCTTATCATTGCCGAAAATCACCGCCGCAGCCCGGCGCTACTTCAGGAGACCCCCGATGCTGTGGGCATCGTCGCGGCGGCCCCCAGCACCAGGAGAGTGCCGCCGGAGTGAGGAGAGGGCCGCATTAGGCCCTGAAGCCGTCAGGGCCCGCATCACGTGGCTGGGGCGCCGCTGACATCACCAGCCGTGACCCCAGCCCACCGCGCAGGGATTGGCCCGTGCGGCCACGCCCCCGGAAGGCCGCGCAGGGATTGGCTGCCGGCCGGGCAGCCAGAGGAAGAGAAGCCGACCCTAAGTCCCGGGTCCCTGTGAGGGAGGGGGACCCGGGTGTAGCCAAGGGGTGAGAGGCGCCGGTGCGGGGCCCCCCGTGGTCGAGAGGGAGCCCCGTGGAGAGCGACTGGAGTGGGAGCCCACCCAGCTGGTCTGTGCCCCCGAGAGAGGAGCGGCCTACCTCCTGGAGGGCTCCGTGTGCGGAGGGAGCCCTGCCGTCGCGAGGAGGAAGGCTGCTCTAACGCGGCTGGGGCCCCTGTTTGTGGGAGAGCTCCGTGAGTAAAGTGCTGCGCGGCGGACGCCAAGAGGCACATGGTCAGTGCCTGACCCTACCGCCCAGGAGACCCCAGAGGAGCCTCGTGCACCTCCTCGGAAGTCCCAGGTCCCAGGAGGGGGGCCCGGGTGAAGACAGGAAACGTGTGTCTGCTGCGGGGCTCTCGCCGGAGTGAGGGAGAGCCCCCGCGTGTTCCTGCGCCAGAGCAGAGCCCTCCGGTGACGGCGAGAGAGGCCCTGGACTGCCGGTGAGTGGGGCCCAGACGGGACTTGGTGAGAGTGTGCCGGGGAACCTTGCCGGTGCCCGGCCCCCGGGCCAGGACTCTGTTGCGGGCTGCTGCATCCCTGGTCCGGAGGGGCAGTACTATTTTTGGTTAGAGACCCAGAAGAGGGCTCCACTGCGCCTGTGCCCCGGCAGTGTTGTAACGTTTTGGGGCATTAGGGATCCCGAGGTGTACAGAGAGGACGCCAGCTTGCCCAGTGTTCTTTTGGGGCCAATATCGTCTAGGTACCAGGAACAGGGTGGCTCTTCAGGTGCCCCGGTGGCAGCGGGCACCTGCAACGAAGGGTCCTGACTTCTGCCCGATACGTTCTCTGCCCCTGGGTCCCCCAAGGAATTATTGATGCCCCGTTGGCCTCAGTTGTGCTGGAATAGTCCTCTGGAATGGGCCCGGACCTTAGTAGGCCCTCAGTGACTGTTAGTGTCAGAGTCGACCCTGGGTTAAGGGTAGGTTGTGTTTCTCGAGGAAATGTTTACCTGGGTTCACGAAGGAGATGTCACCTGTGTCCTAAAGGGTTGAGGGGACTAATCCCTACACTATGTGATGTCGCTAGTGAATTAACTACTGAGGCTTGTTAGGAAATGTTCTGCCTACAGTGAGGTGTGTTACTGAGGTCAATGCTGACAGCCTGATGTTCCATGTCATTCCCTTGTGCACCCTGTGAACTGCGATTTATGGTAACGCACGTTACCCTGTGTGTTTGCCCACTAGGTTGTTTAGGCCCGGAGGTCCCTCTACGGAAGTGCCAGGCCTGATATTAAAATTGCCTGGCTGTTCTCCCATTTTCTTGCAGGAGGTGCTCGCGAATTCTTGCCTGATTTTAAGGTTGCCCCTAATGTTGATTTGATGGTGAACTTACTTACCTCCTGTTGCTAATGTTACTGATGCCCAGGTATATTGATGTTTTATACCTGATGGTTGATTGTATGCTTTCGTGCCCACCGTGCAGGTGATTGTGCCTTTTCGTACAGGTTTGGGCCTGGTGGGCCCCTATGCTGGCCTGACGTGTTATTCCAGGCCCCTTTTTATGCCCCATGCTGATGAGCACACCTTGCTGTTTTATTACAGGTGTTCCTGCCTGATGTAAATGCAGGGTGATTCATATTCTTTTTGCAGGTCATACTGAGTTCTCACCACTGATGTTTGATTTTACGCTAAGAAGTTTATGCAGAATGGGCTTTCATGCCTAGTGTTTCCTTCCCTCCCTTTGATATTGCTGATGGTACATTTCATGTCAATTCGATCACATTCTTTTTGATTTCAGCCACGGACTTACGAACTCAACCATTTGTTCCCCTGTAAATAATCCCCCCCTGATATACCTGGCTCTGGAACCCTGTTGTGATCACCACTGTTTCGTGTTTACCTTTGCAGGTTGGAGATAAAACTAAACTTCTTCTTCTATCCAACCAGAAGCAGTGTCGTGTCTCTTTTGTGGTGTGCCTGGTGTGTCGTCTGTGAGGTATGCGTGAGTGCTTTACACCTGTCCTCTGAAGTTTGGCCTGTCCGCTCTGCTCCATGCTACCCCCTGTAGATTTGGCAACCTCATTTCTGACAAACACCCACTCCGCCCAACCACATTACATGTCTATGTGGGAGGGAATATTGCCGCGCGATTGTAAAGATGATATCCAGGAAGGTTACGTTCATGTAAGTCTTTATTCAAAGAGATAAAGAAAACACCTCCAGCTTGCACTTTAGTTTCACAGCTCTAACCACCCTTAACATTCAAAGCATAACATTCCAGCCAAACAGATAGTTCTACATTCCATTACAAAGAGAATGCATCTCTACACATCTTCCCCCTTATATACAAAGGAAAATAATAAAAACAATAAAATAACATTTCAACGTATGATAAAATATAACTGCATCGACAATTAAAATAGGATCACATCCAATTATGCATCAATCACAGAGAACGGGTTGAGGAGCATTATGTTTACTAACATTTCCTGTGCTCCACTCAGACCCATACGCTAGAATAAGAATATTCTTCTTGATAGTTTTTACTTGAACAGGTTTAGAAAATGTGCTCTCACCCTTGATCACTACCCCACCTTTCCTGGTAACGACCCAATCTCCTTCTTTTATATCTGGGACTTTAACAGCTTTCCTGTCGTTATAATGACTAGTAGCAGCAAATTGTTTTTTGCATTCATCATTCTCAACAAGCGTACGATCAACCCACACACATTCTTCATCCTTCAGCCAACCAGGTACTTCCTTCAAACCTTGTTTCAGACCTTTAAGAGAGACAAACGGGGACACACCTGTCACAGAATGTGGCATCACTCTATATGACCACACTAATTTCTTCAATTCTTCCGACCAAGAATCCATTGGACAGCGATAATTGTATGTTATCCATTAACAAACGATGTGTCCTTTCTACCAATCTATTGGGTTGGGGTCTGAACAATGCAGCTCTTTCATGTTTGATTCCAAATTTACTCAAGAAAATCACCATTTTCTTCGGCACCAACTGCACACCATTTTCAGACACCAAAGTCTTCGGAACACCTTCTTTCATAAATACTCTCTCCAAAAATCCCACAACTTTATCTGTGTCTATGCAATCTGTAGTTGCAATAACAAACCACTTCGAGTGATAATCCACCAAAACCATTACAAACCTATTGCGAATGCCAAGTTTGGAAATTGGACCCAAGAACTCAATAGCTGCTCTCTCCGATGGACATTTGGAAAAAACACTGCAACTCAATGGAGGTTCTCTTACTGTCTTAGTCTTATCACTATTTGCACACGCATAACACTCTTTCACTACTCCCTCAATGTCACTGTCCATTCCTGGCCACCAGAAAGACTGCTGAATCCTCCTCTTCATCATATTCTTTCCCAGATGACCCTCATGAGCAAATGGATAATCCTCCTTCTTACCCCTACTATTGGCACAAATTGATTCCTCCTTAACAACCTTCTATGATACACACTCAATGCATCATGAACATGATAGTAACCTTTAAAACGGACATCATCCTCATGACCACTCCAACCTTCATACACAAATTTCACAACTTGTTGTAGAATAGTATCTTCAGATGTGGCCAAAGCCCACTCTTCTTTGTCGAGAGCCAATCCCACTTTCTCTCTCCCTACCATCAATCTCCTCATTTACTATATCCTCGTCCAGCACCAATTCCACTGTTTCAAGAGGCAATCTGGACAAACAATCAGCAACTATGTTTTTCAAACTTCTCATAAATTCAAAATTATACTCCGGCACCAATAACATCCATCTTGAAATTCTAGGGGTTACACTGCCTTCTAGACCCCTTCCTCCCTTAAATAAATGGATAAGGGGTTTGTGGTCAGTACGGACCTTGAAAGGTAGTCCCCAAACAAAGTACCTAAAATGATTTTTGCCCCAACAACACGCTAGCGCCTCTTTCTCAATAACAGAATAGGATAATTCGGCACTACAAAGTCTCCCGAGATGCAAACCCAATGACTCTTTCTTGGCCATCATAAATCTGAGTCAACATGGCTCCAACTCCACCAGCACTTGCATCAGTTGTAATAAGCGTTTTACATTGACATGAAAATGACAAAGTGTAGGAGCTCGAGCATTACAGTTTTTCACCTTATCAAACGCTTCACTACAAGGCTCATTCCATTCAAATATAACACCCTTTGTCATCAATTGCCTTAAGGGTTCTACAATCTCAGTGAAGCCTTCCACAAACTTTGAACAATATTCTGCTAAGCCAAGTGATCCCTAGTCTTAGGAACATGAGCATTCTTTACTGCAGAAACAATACTTTTTTTCGGTTTAATTCCATCCTTAGATATCTCATGTCCCAAATAAGTCACACCATTTTTTTTATTGACATTTTTCTTATTTAATTGTCATCCCATTCTCTTCCATTCTTCCCAGTACCTCACCCAAACCTCATCATAATGCGTAACATCTTTCCCTACAATTAACACATCATCCTGAAAACATAGAACATTACTTAGCCCTTCAGAAATTCCTTGCATTACTCTCTGGAACACCATTGAGGCAGACGCCAATCCAAAAGGCATTCTTCAGTAACGAAATGCCCCCAGCAGTGTTACAAAAGACGTAAGATGTCTAGATTCTTCGTTTAAATCTATTTGGTGATATGCAGCTGACATATTGATTATGCTAAAACATCTCCCCCTCCCACTGCAGTTAGCATCTCCAAATTGTTAGGTAACGGCTGTCTATCGACCCAAAATATTTTTATTCAGGTTGCGTAAGTCTACACATAAGCACATTTTTCCTCCTTCCTTGGGTGCTACCACAATGGGTGCCAACCATTCGGATGCTTCAATTGGTTCTGTTATCTTTTGCACAAAGAGGTTTTTAAGTTGCTCATGAGAGGTTCTCTCATGAGGTGGGGTACACTCCTCACTTTGTGAACCACTGGCTTAGAATTATTTTTTTAAATGATTCTGTGAGAACAATTTATTAGTTTTCCCAATTGATCAGAAAACACTTACATACATATCAATGTTGTGCACAACTGAAGTAGTAACAGGTTCAGTGGAATTTGGATTCAAAATGATATTGAGATCTTTTTGATGATGCCAACCCAAAAGGTCAGACCCCTGTTTAGTAAAGTACACACGTCCAAAAACTTTGTTACCTTTAAATGAAATAACCATCCACCTCATCCCCACAATTTCAATTATTTTTCCACCATACCCAGCCGCTTTAATGTCAGGGTTGTCCCACACCAACACCTCTCCTGTCCATTTCTTGTAAAACGTTTCTCTAGAGAGTAAAGTATTTAAACTTCCCGAATCTACTAACATTTCAATCACACATTAGTCTAAGTTTATGACACAATGAGGTTTCTCTAACTTGTTTGTCCTTTCTCTAGGCACACCATCTAAAGACAAATGTGATTCAAGATTGACATGCCTTGACTTTTCACAAACTTCAACACTCGACATCAGTTCACGCACACTTTCACGAGTATCATGTACTTCTTGCACTCAAGTGAATTGAGTTTTAGTTCTGCAAACCTTAGCAAGATGACCTTTCCTTCCACAAGATCGACAGATGGCATTCCTGCCCATGCGCATACTACTAGAAGCAAAATGGTAGGAGCACCACAACGGTAACATTTGACTACTCTGGTATCAAATTTAGGAGTTGGAAAAAAAGTTTTCCCAGATTTATTACGTTTGTTAGAAGATTGAACATTTTGGGCAGGTTTCACTTTCTTAGTTTCATCAACAATAGCATGCACTTCAGATGCCTTTGAAATATGTTCCTTGCCCGACACAGAAGTATTCCATGTATCCATTTCCTTAATCCACAATTCTGTATGCTCCAACCCCTTAGCAATCTGAATAGCTTCTTCAAGCAAGGTATCTTTAATTAAACGTTTTTCTCTAACTCTTTTGTTATTAGTACACCTTACTATTTGGTCGCAGAAAAGTTAATCAGCCAATTCTCCAAATTTACATGTTAGTGAAACACCCCTAAGTGCATCGACATATGTTGCAATATCTTCATCCACCTTCTGAGTACGAAAGAAACCTTTGTGTCTCTCTAAAACAGTGGGGCATATTATCAAGGGATGTTAGAAATGGGATCCCTGGCTGGCCAGGGCTTTCGCCAAAGTCAGTCAGAGATCACCACTCCTAAGTCAGGGCAAGGGAGTTACACGCCAAGATAACCCCTACTCACCCTCTAGGTAACGTGGCGCGAGCAGCAAGGCTAAACTTGGAGGCGGTATGAGTTAAGTATTTGCGCACGCACCCCAGCAACAACACCCAAGGCCCACCACAAAGGAAACTCCACACAAGGTTATATATAAAAATAGCCTTTGTATTACACCAAAACACATTAGATAAAAACACACACTTTACAATGTGCCAACAGGCACGGGCAGAATTTACAAGGGATATGTACAAGACAGGGCCACCTTGACCACTGTCAGGAATCAGCACTTTTAGAAGTAACACTTTTAGAAATAGCACTTTTTAGATCATAGAATTATCACTGTAGCACAAAAATAACATACAACCAGTAATCCCTGGTAACCAGGACCTCACTAGCACCACCTGTACTAGGGAGAAAACAACCACCTAAGTATCACAATACCTGTAGGGGTGTAAGAACATAACACATGATGCCATGCATAACATTCATTCAGAGGTGTAAGGAGGAAAACACATGATGCATCAACAATACATTCAGAGGTGTAAAAACAAGGCACATGACGCATAAAAACACATTCAGAGGTGCAGAAAATGAACAATTGCGTCAAACTCACGTAAGTCACCACCTGTGACTGTCCCTAGGCCCTCTGGCCTTGTTGGGGCTAGGACGCCCTGTGTCCAATGTCAGGGGGCCTAAACGTGGCAGTTGCCCACAAAGTGCTGGGCAACTGGGTAGCACAATGATGGGGCCAACACGATGGGGGAGCCTCACAGGCTCTGCAGAATAACTGTCCCCTTGGAGCCTCGTTGGGCTCTGGATAAACAAATGGCCCCTGAGCCTCTCTGGGCTCTCAACAAATGCAAGGCACTCAAGAGCCTTTCTGGGCTCTAAAAGACGCTGTGGGCTGGGAGCCTCTCCTGGGCTCTGGAATCAAGATGCGCCCCTTGAGCCTTTCAGGCTCAAACACAAACTGCGGGCAAATCGGCGGAGTCCCCCTCCTAGGGACTCAAGAATCAAGGAACTGCCCAAGAGCCTCTCGGGGCTCGCCTAACCAATGGTGCCTCGAGCCTCGCAGGCTTGTAATTATCCGGCCCCCGGGGCCTCTTGTGGGCTCGAAGGAAATGCCCCGAAGCGTTGGAGCGGCCCTCTGCCAACTGGGGCTGCTCTGAGAACAAGGAGAAACTTCCCCCGGAGTTGGAGTCCCTCCTGGACTCTGCAAAGGAGAAACTGCCCCCGGAGTCAAGACTCTCACACTCACCGGGTCTCCTGCGGCGGGCGGCTGCTTCCCTGCTCCCGGAGAGCTCCCGCACCTCGGGGCTCTCCTCAGTTGGGGACCGGCTTCCTCCTTCCTCTGTGGGCAGCGCGGGGCTCTCCTTCAGGCACCGGAGCCCCGCCGGCACCTGCAGCCACCACTCTGTTTCTCACGCCGCAGCTCTTCCTTGGGAGGCGGGGTAGGCTCCCGCCCTCCTACTTCTGGTTCCGGTGGTCCCGGAGGCCCGCCCACCGGCCTGCCTGACTTCCTGGTCGGGCGCTGGGCAGCGGATGAAGCGATTTGCGGGCAAATGCCGGGTGGGCACCGGCTCTGGGGGATAAAGCGCTTCCAAGCGCAACAAGGGGGATTAACACAGCGCTCCCAGCGCTATATTCCGAAATAAAGGGCTCCTCCAATCACGGCGCTGATCGCCCGGCGAGCCTCCCGCAGCCACAGCCAATGGCAGCGCGGCTCCCGGGTGACGCCAGCAGCTGCTCCTCGGCTTCTCCCCGGCCCCGGGCTGCAGCAGTGATTACGGGGACGAAATCGAGGTGGGCACTCGAACTAAGTCACTTAAAAGGTGAATCTGCGGCGTGGGCAGCCACCAGCGAGACAATAAAGCGCTCCCAAGCGCTCCTCAGGAAAATGAAGCGCTCTTAAGCGCTAGGGGAGGAATGAAGCGCTCCCAAGCAATAGCACAAAGTCCAGCAAAAGGTCCTCAGGGCAGGCAGGGGCAAGGCTGGGCCCAGAGCCAGCACACTGGGTCTCCAGGCAGGGAGACACTCCAAGTGGCGGTCCTCTGGCCCAGCGACAGCAGCAGCAGCCCCCTCAGGATCCTGGAAGAGAACAACTTCAGTGGGGACACAGCCCCATTTTTATACACCAAATCCTTTGTTCTGGCACAGGGTGGGGGCAGACCCAGTCGCAGCTGGTCCTTGAGTACCCTTGATGGCCCAACCAGCCCTTTCTTTCACTGGCAGGGCTAGGGTCATCAGTCACACCACAGGGGGGCGGAGCCAGCATTGTGTAGGGAAAAGCCCAGCCCATTCAGGACACAGGTACACTCCTCCCCAGCCATCAGCATGCTAATCTCCCACTCACCACCGGGGCAGACCCATCCAGACTCCTGGAGCCAGGCTCACCAGCCTGCTCCAGCCAATCACACGCCAGGCATATTTTACACTAATATGCCAACTCCTGGAAATGGCATTTCTACATATGACACACTCCTGCAACACACACCATTGCGAAGCATTCACTCTTACGAGTTCGCACATATCAAATTCGAACCTGTACACCCCACGCATCAGGAACTACCAGGGACACATACATTCCCCATGCATTCCTATGGGAGGGCAGGCCTATCTAATCACATGCACTCAGAGTGCGCACGCACTTTCCACTGGGACACAGTGAAAGTGCGCAGAACCCCAAAATCACCATCACCAGGTCACCATTAAAGCAAAAAGTCTAGGGGTGAACCTGCCATAAGGGCCAAGTCCAACACAACCCCCTTCCAGCCAAAACGCAGGGGAGAACAATCACCACTGTGATGGACTTCCCTGCTTGGGGCGATAGAACACGGACGCGGGTCCGCAACTGCAGGGACACCCTCCTGTTCTACGCCACGGTGAACCCATGGGATTCCTTCTCAAACCACTGTCTGGACCAACTGGGCTACCCCACTGGTACTCCCAAGCTGTCCGCGGCCAGGACCAGGCCCTGGGCCACCCAGGTGCCACCGGTCCTTGCCTATTCGCAGAGCGGGGGGTAGTAACCCCTGGCACATAGTAGCCATTCTCCACTCTCCCTGTCTGCAAGACAGGACTAGACTGCCACTGGTTCTCCAGCCTAGGGCCTACAACCTCAGGCGGACCAGGAGTCTCAGGGAAGGCTCTCCTCCCCCTACCTCTTCTTCTAGGGTTCCTCCACCTCCTGCGAGGGGTACCCTTACAACGCCACTCCAACCCAGGGTTTAACCCCTCAGGTTGTACCGGGGTCAGAGGTGGACTCTCCCACCCTCTGCACCCCCTTCCAGAGGTCTGCCCTCTCCCACCTGGAGAAGTTCCTCTGGAAGAAGAACCGGTCAGGACACTGGTTACAGTCGTCCTACCCTTCAGGGCAGGCTGATCCTGAACCTGGCCTTCCAACCTCTGGTCTAAAACCTTCGGTGGAACAATTGCCTGGCACTCCAGGACTTCTGGGGATTCACACACCATCCCCCGGAGGCTAACAAATGACACATATGTTGTGTGACTGTCTGCCTGGCGCAGATCCCCCGCCTCCTGTCCACCTGACAGTGCGCAAAGATCCCCCAGACCAGAAGTGGCGCCACCCGGGTCCCCCCAAGAAGATCTAGCCCAACTGGCTAGTCCCTGGTCCTCTGGTGCATCCACTGGGAAACTCATCCCCCAATCACTCCTCACTTCGGACTTCTGTGCACTCCCTCCTGGAGTAGCACTGCCGGACACTGGAACCCCTGGAGCTCTAGTTACAGACGCTCCAGGTTCCCTAGACACTAGGAGATCCTCCTCAAGTGTGCTAACAGGACAGCCTAGGTCCCCAACCTGGTGTTCCCTCAAGAAACCATCCAAGTCCTGAGGCAGGGCTTCGGGCGTCTGGGGACCCTCGGTCTCCCCCTCACTCCTGCTCCACTGAGCCAGGCAGTGAGCCCCTACACCCTCCTCGCTATCCTGGGACCTGGCTGGGCTACACTGAGCCTCTTCCACCACGCTGGGCTGGAAGATACCTGAACCACTACTTTTGGAGTCACTCCCTAATGACTCTAGAGAACCTCTGGCACTCTCCCATCGGTCTGCTTCCTCTGCCAGGTCATATGGTTCAGACAATCCACACCCTACTAGGTGTTGGCGCAATCCTGGATAAACAACACTGAGCAACTGCTCTCTAAGAAACATATCGAACAATATGTCCCAATCACATTTCGTGGGCTCCCGTACCCAATCACACAGGGCTCCACAACAGTCATCCACAAAATCTTCCCAAGACTGATGAGATGGTTTCCTAAGGTTCCTAAACCTCAACCTATTCTCCTCCCCCTGGGGAAACAGGAACCATACTCCGGGAACTGGGAGTGGGACTGTCTACACTGAAATTTAAAAAGCTGCCACCACTGGACTCAACCCTCCCCGGGGAATCCAGAAAATTAAAACTGCGCGCAGGGGATAGTCTACCCTCCAGAGCTACTTTGCCTCTGGTGGAGGCCCTCTCAGCCTCCTCTATCCTTTCCTGTGCTAAGACCCTCTCAGTCTCTAACTGTTGCTTTCTTACGCCCAGCTGCGCCATAGCCTGTGCATGCTCCAACCTGAGCTTTTCTAAAGCAAACTGGTGTTCCCTTTCTCTCCTCCTATCTTCCAGCTCCTCTGGGGACAGGGAAAGGGATGAGGCGCTGCCTCCTGCGCTGGACCCAGCAAGGGACTCCCTATCTATGGGGTCCTCACTATCTGCTGGCGTCCCTGTGCTATCATTTTCTTCCTCCTCTTCTGAATCTTCAGGGCTCCCCACAGACCCACCACCCTCATGGTGTGAGGCCCAGGCCCTTTCCTCACTGCGCTCAAGATCCCATTGATCCTCTTGCCATTTGACCATGCATCTCCTAACTGCATACCAGCCTGACTGACCCGCCCCTATGCCTCTCTCGTCACAGAACCGTCTCAGCTCCCACACACCGTATGTGGCTAGATCATTGAAATCAAAAACAAGCTCCATTCTGGCAGACGTTCTGGTGACAAGATTACACAGGGAACCTAGGGGTCTGAGCTTACACAGGAGTACACAATTCACAAAGGTTCAGCAAGTTCCCTATTCCAGAGAACTCACACTCACTTGCCTAGTGTCACACACCATTCATTCACACACAACCCCCCCCTCGGACTGGTAAGGCAGTTTCTACCACCCCTGATACCTCAACCTGACCACATGTGACACAGGTACCAAACTCTGGGCGCGGGCAGGGGAATAAATGTACTTGACACAATTGCACAATGATACCTTTTTTGGAGAAGAAAATAATGGAACTTCAAAAACAATAATCCCCTAAAATGTGGTCATCTAAAATGCAGAGCTTTGTAGTGTGGCCTGTCGCCACTGTGGTACAACGCAAACACAAATCCTTATCCTCACCGCTTGCCGCCAATTTTAGAAATGGGATCCCTGGCTGGCCAGGGCTTTCGCCAAAGTCAGTCAGAGATCACCACTCCTAAGTCAGGGCAAGGGAGTTACACGCCAAGATAACCCCTACTCACCCTCTAGGTAACGTGGCGCGAGCAGCAAGGCTAAACTTGGAGGCGGTATGAGTTAAGTATTTGCGCACGCACCCCAGCAACAACACCCAAGGCCCACCACAAAGGAAACTCCACACAAGGTTATATATAAAAATAGCCTTTGTATTACACCAAAACACATTAGATAAAAACACACACTTTACAATGTGCCAACAGGCACGGGCAGAATTTACAAGGGATATGTACAAGACAGGGCCACCTTGACCACTGTCAGGAATCAGCACTTTTAGAAGTAACACTTTTAGAAATAGCACTTTTTAGATCATAGAATTATCACTGTAGCACAAAAATAACATACAACCAGTAATCCCTGGTAACCAGGACCTCACTAGCACCACCTGTACTAGGGAGAAAACAACCACCTAAGTATCACAATACCTGTAGGGGTGTAAGAACATAACACATGATGCCATGCATAACATTCATTCAGAGGTGTAAGGAGGAAAACACATGATGCATCAACAATACATTCAGAGGTGTAAAAACAAGGCACATGACGCATAAAAACACATTCAGAGGTGCAGAAAATGAACAATTGCGCCAAACTCACGTAAGTCACCACCTGTGACTGTCCCTAGGCCCTCTGGCCTTGTTGGGGCTAGGACGCCCTGTGTCCAATGTCAGGGGGCCTAAACGTGGCAGTTGCCCACAAAGTGCTGGGCAACTGGGTAGCACAATGATGGGGCCAACACGATGGGGGAGCCTCACAGGCTCTGCAGAATAACTGTCCCCTTGGAGCCTCGTTGGGCTCTGAATAAACAAATGGCCCCTGAGCCTCTCTGGGCTCTCAACAAATGCAAGGCACTCAAGAGCCTTTCTGGGCTCTAAAAGACGCTGTGGGCTGGGAGCCTCTCCTGGGCTCTGGAATCAAGATGCGCCCCTTGAGCCTTTCAGGCTCAAACACAAACTGCGGGCAAATCGGCGGAGTCCCCCTCCTAGGGACTCAAGAATCAAGGAACTGCCCAAGAGCCTCTCGGGGCTCGCCTAACCAATGGTGCCTCGAGCCTCGCAGGCTTGTAATTATCCGGCCCCCGGGGCCCCTCGTGGGCTCGAAGGAAATGCCTCGAAGCGTTGGAGCGGCCCTCTGCCAACTGGGGCCGCTCTGAGAACAAGGAGAAACTGCCCCCGGAGTTGGAGTCCCTCCTGGACTCTGCAAAGGAGAAACTGCCCCCGGAGTCAAGACTCCCACACTCACCGGGTCTCCTGCGGCGGGCGGCTGCTTCCCTGCTCCCGGAGAGCTCCCGCACCTCGGGGCTCTCCTCAGTTGGGGACCGGCTTCCTCCTTCCTCTGTGGGCAGCGCGGGGCTCTCCTTCAGGCACCGGAGCCCCGCCTGCACCTGCAGCCACCACTCTGTTTCTCACGCCGCAGCTCTTCCTTGGGAGGCGGGGTAGGCTCCCGCCCTCCTACTTCCGGTTCCGGTGGTCCCGGAGGCCCGCCCCCGGCCTGCCTGACTTCCTGGTCGGGCGCCGGGCAGCGAATGAAGCGATTTGCGGGCAAATGCCGGGTGGGCACCGGCTCTGGGGGATAAAGCGCTTCCAAGCGCAACAAGGGGGATTAACACAGCGCTCCCAGCGCTATATTCCGAAATACAGGGCTCCTCCAATCACGGCGCTGATCGCCCGGCGAGCCTCCCGCAGCCACAGCCAATGGCAGCGCGGCTCCCGGGTGACGCCAGCAGCTGCTCCTCGGCTTCTCCCCGGCCCCGGGCTGCAGCAGTGATTACGGGGACGAAATCGAAGTGGGCACTCGAACTAAGTCACTTAAAAGGTGAATCTGCGGCGTGGGCAGCCGCCAGCGAGACAATAAAGCGCTCCCAAGCGCTCCTCAGGAAAATGAAGTGCTCTTAAGCGCTAGGGGAGAAATGAAGCGCTCCCAAGCGCTAGCACAAAGTCCAGCAAAAGGTCCTCAGGGCAGGCAGGGGCAAGGCTGGGCCCAGAGCCAGCACACTGGGTCTCCAGGCAGGGAGACACTCCAAGTGGCGGTCCTCTGGCCCAGCGACAGCAGCAGCAGCCCCCTCAGGATCCTGGAAGAGAACAACTTCAGTGGGGACACAGCCCCATTTTTATACACCAAATCCTTTGTTCTGGCACAGGGTGGGGGCAGACCCAGTCGCAGCTGGTCCTTGAGTACCCTTGATGGCCCAACCATCCCTTTCTTTCACTGGCAGGGCTAGGGTCATCAGTCACACCACAGGGGGGAGGAGCCAGCATTGTGTAGGGAAAAGCCCAGCCCATTCAGGACACAGGTACACTCCTCCCCAGCCATCAGCATGCTAATCTCCCACTCACCACCGGGGCAGACCCATCCAGACTCCTGCGAACAGGCTCACCAGCCTGCTCCAGCCAATCACACGCCAGGCATATTTTACACTAATATGCCAACTCCTGGAAATGGCATTTCTACATATGACACACTCCTGCAACACACACCATTGCGAAGCATTCACTCTCACGAGTTCGCACATATCAAATTCGAACCTGTACACCCCACGCATCAGGAACTACCAGGGACACATACATTCCCCATGCATTCCTATGGGAGGGCAGGCCTATCTAATCACATGCACTCAGAGTGCGCACGCACTTTCCACTGGGACACAGTGCAAGTGCGCAGAACCCCAAAATCACCATCACCAGGTCACCATTAAAGCAAAAAGTCTAGGGGTGAACCTGCCATAAGGGCCAAGTCCAACAAGGGATTTATCTCCGCTTTTTTGGCTTTCAAAGCCAAGAAAGCGGAGATAAAATTATCTCTCTATCAGCAACAGGGTTCTAACACGCAAATTCGCATGTTAGCACCCTTTTTCTCTACGCTTCCCCTTGCATCTCTAATGAGATACAAAGGGGGCGTTCCAGAGAAAAATATTAGGAGAAATGTTGTTAAGCGACATTTCTCCTATTATCAAGGATTTCGCTAACCCTGTTAGTGATGAAAAAAGCAGCGCTAACCGCGGTTAGCGCTGCTTTTTTTACACCTGATATTTTCCTGACTTAGCCATGGTATCCTATGGAAGGTGGATATCATGACTAAGTTTGTGAGCCCCTATCATCAAGCTAACGCCAAACTCCGAGAGATTATCGTTGGTTTTCCAGCGATAATCTCTCATTTGGCAGTTAGCGCGAGGATTTTTATCACTTCTGAGATAAACCTTGCTAATAGCAAGTTATCTCTGCGATAATTGCTGGCGATGCTTAGCGTTAAAAAATTCGTTGCTAAGCCTCGTTAGCGATAAATATAGCTAATCGTTGGTAATATGCCCCAGTATTCTTTGTTTTGAAATGAACCTCAAGCATTTGCAATGTCATTTTGTAAACATTATTTGGCTGACCATCTCCCATTCCCAAAGATATTTCCGGAAGATGCTCATACAATTGTCTCCCTTCAACACCCAAATGATGGAGTAATATAGCTTGTCTGCACACTGACCGTATTTGTCAGCCCCCGTTGCTAACACATAAGTAAGAAACAATTTCTTCCACTCCGTCCATGGAATAGGAGGTTCACCTGGTGTAGCTAGAAAGGTAGGCGGTGCAGATAAACTTTGATCAACCAAATCTACACATAAATCACATAAACAGTGCAAGAAAACAAAGTTTAACACCAATACACTTACACCAATACACCTTTCCTTAACTGCGTGAATACGACACCTGTAATATAGATTATTGTTAAAATAATTAGTTAATATAAAAAATTTAAATAATAATGAAAAATAATAAATTGTTAATTATTTGTTTCCTTGTGCCCAAGTTCGTTGTGCATCTTCATGCAAACACGGAAACCCTCCATAAACTAATACAACCAAATCCGTTCCAAGATGCCGCTAGAGTAGACAGTCATGTAATGAAGTAAATTCAAGCCCAAAGAGTTAACATGGCTGCCACAATGCGTCATTTATGTCCGTTTTCAATAGAAAGTGGGAGATTCTTCTTCGCTTACCTGGGGGCCTTTATCATGCTGCACCTGGTACTTTCTGTACGGCTCAATATTGACTTTCGTTCAGCAGATGGGTACAGCGATGTTTACACCATCGCCCTCTACCTGGGTATCTTGTGACAATGTGTATTGTATTCTATGAGACTAATATTTTAGTTGATGTGACCCTAACGATGTCTGTTTTACGAAATGCCAATAAACATATGTTTTACAAAAAAAAAAGTGGCTTCATTAGCCGAAGAATTCATGTCAGGCATTGCTTCGAGGATGCTGCTGGCATAAATTTCGGCATGTTTTGTGTAACTATTGGTATGATTAACTATAGAAACCTTTTATTTAATCTATCTTTGAATGTTTAATTGAATGTGTCGTCATTTTTAGAAGTGGATATATGTTATCCTTTTTATACTTCTGTTCCTTGTTTCCCACCAGTGTTTATGAATTCATTAGTTAATGGTAACATGCAATTTAAGCATTGATGTATTCTTCTATACAGTTGAGTGTTAAATTCATGGAATATACATTAAGTACGAAATAAATCATGAGTGAGCCAATCACTCGCATTCTGTCAGCTCTTCTGTGATTTTCTTCATTATGAAGAGAGAATGTCAGTCAGTCAGTCAGTCAGTCAAAAGCTTTTATTTCGGTTAAAAACCATAAAAAGGCATATTTACATACATCAATGCTGTAGAGAGAATGTTTGAAATGTATGTCTGGGGTCTACCTCATCAGGGAAGTGTGAAGGGCCTGGTGTAAGACTGGTGCTTAGTGAACTGATCGAAATAAGTGTACTAGATCAAGTCCCCTCCTCCCTTGTCCATATGGACTTCTCCCTGAGTGACTTCAGCACACATTTGAAAATTAAGGTTTTGTAATGTAAAGAAAAAAGGCAAGCAACCGTGTAAGCATTGAGGAGAGCAACACCAGGACTTATGTCACATTCCCAAATCAAGTACTGTAAACTGGAGTGCAAATATGTATACAGTACAGTGCAGAAACAGGTTGGGTTTGAGTGTGACTTTCTCTCACTCAAACCCAACCTACTCTACACGCTCTCCAGCAGCACCTGTAGAATACTAGTGAGTGAACAGCAGATACTCTCAAAAACCCACCCTATTCTACACGCTCTCCAGAAGAACCTGTAGAAGACTAGTGGTAGAACAGTAGACACTCTCACAAACCCAACCTATTTTACAGGCTCAGTAGCAGCACCTGTAGATGGCTGGTGTGTGAACAGCAGACAGGATCACAAACCCAGCCTATTCTACACCCTCCACTGTTATGTTTCATACAGGTAACCGGATACAGGCTCAGGTAGTAACCAAACCTTTCACCTATATTCCCCTGCCATTATGCTACATAACGGTTCTTGGTACTGACCTTTTACCTAGTTACGGTATCAGTCAATCAATCAATCAAGACACTTATAAAGCGCACTACATACCCGTGAGGGTCTCAAGGCGCTTGGGAGGGGGGGGCTGCTACTGAACGAAGAGCTAGGTTTTGAGGAGTCTTCTGAAGGCCAGTAGGTCTTGGGTCTGTCGTAGGTTGGTAGGGAGGGTGTTCCAGGTCTTGGCGGCGAGGTTGGAGAAGGATCTGCCGCAGGCAGTCGTTCTTCGGATGCGGGGGACTGGCGAGGGCGAGGCTGGCGGAGCGGAGCTGGCGGGTGGGGGTGTAGAAGTTGAGACGTCTGTTTAGGTATGCTGGGCCGGTGTTGTGGATTGCTTTGTGTGCGTGGCTGAGGAGCTTGAAGGTAATCCTCTTGTTGACGGGGAGCCAGTGCAGGTCTTTCAGGTGGAGTTTGATGTGTGCTGCGGCGGGGGATGTTGAGGATCAGATGTGCCGAGGCGTTCTGGATGTGTTGCAGTCGTCCCAGGAGCTTGGCCTAAGTTCCTGGGTAGAGGGCGTTTCCGTAGTCCAGCCTGCTGGTGACTAGGGTCTGGGTGACTGTTCTTCTAATTTCAGTGGGGATCCACTTGAAGATACTGCAGAGCATTTGGAGGGTGTTGAAGCAGGAGGAGGAGACAGCGTTGACCTGTTTAGTCATGGAGAGGGTGGAGTCGAGGAAGATCCCTAGGATGCGGGCGTGGTCGGTGGGTATCAGGGCTGTTCCTAGTATTGTCGGCCACCAGGAGTCGTACCAGGCTGAAGGGGAGGATGAGGACCTACGTCTTGTCTGAGTTCAGCTTCAGTCGGCTGTTCATCATCCATTCGGCGACGGCCTTCATGCCTTCGTGGAGGTTGGTTTTGACGGTGTGAGGGTCTTTGGTGAGGGAGCGGATCAGCTGGGTGTCGGCATAGGAGATGACGTTGAGGTCATGCTGTCGGGCGACGTGGGCGAGGGGTGCCATGTAGATGTTGAACAGCGTTGGGCTGAGGGAAGAGTACTGCTTAAAGGACGTGGTGTTTTCTCTGAAAACTAGCCTCATTCATTATGCATGAGGATTCTTGGAATTTCAGCAGGACTACCATCGCCTGCATAATAACTATGTATAAGGGTCATTCCTTTCATCATCCTAGTCCGACTTGACACAGCAAGGTAGATCCCCTGAGGGTACCACTTTGGGCATATAAACACCATGGGGGATAGTCTCAAGAACGTGTGTTAATTATCGCAAAATTAGCTTAACGCAACCGTCCTTATCGCAGTCTAACTTGGGAAAATAACGCTGTGTTAACGTTGTATTCTCAACATGGCGACACAATGCGATAGTCTCACGATAACGGGTCAAATGACTGCGTTAAAATTAACGCGATGCCACAAAAATGCGAAACACAAATGCAAAAAAAGCTGCAATGAGGTCAATCGCGATACAAAAATCAGCGATAGCCAGTGACAGGCCCGCAAATCACACACGTCAGGTAGGAAAATGTGCCATAAAAGTAGAAAAAAACATACAAACAAAATCCGAACAACAGCGAATCACAATGGATGTTGCCGGAGCAAGTACAGAGGACAACCAGAACCCCACAAGCCCCATGGAGGACCAGAGCAAAATACCTATGCACACACACACTAGATGCAGAAAATATGATAATTTTTTTGGTCTTGTTTCAAAACAACAACGAGGGGCAGTTGGTGTATGCAGTAATTTCATTTATTGCGCCAGCCAACACGTGTTTCATTGGAGTGGGGTGCACTCCAAATCTTCAGGGCTAGATTCTAATGGAAAAGACGGGTAATCTCCCACGACTGGTGATAATTCCAACCCAGTCTGGGTAACGATGGATGTTCCGGTTAGACACGCCAAATAAGTCTGGGCGCACTTAGTAAAGGTCGAAAGAATTAGTCTTGCGCTGATAATGTGCCAGGACAGGTGAGGGTGATGCGGGTAAGAATTAAAAATACTTACTTTGCGAATGTTCAGAGACTGTCCACAAAAACCACAGTTAATACTGTGACAGAGTCCCAAGATAAAGTACAAAGCCGAAAATCCAGACGGAAAGATGCCTCCACAATGGGCGCTCAGTTCCAGCATCAACCCTCAAGCGATGTCCCGCTACTACACTCAGCGTCCTTTGCGTGCTGATGAGCATCTAGTGTGTGTGTGCGTAGGTAGTTGTGAAGGTCACCCCTTTCCTAATAGCACCACCTCATCTTAACCATTCCTGTAAACCAAACCAATATGCGTTGGTGCGCAATCTTTCCCTTTAGCTAAGTACCTTGTTCTTGCTTCAAACCCGCATGGAGGACCAGCCTGGGACCTCGGGGTCAGGGGAGGGCAAGGAGAAAAAGAGTAGGAAGAAGCGGTTCAGTCAGCAGGAAAACAGGATCCTTGTAACGGAGGTGATAGAACACCATCAACTACTGTTCGTCACCTCCACAGTGTCATTGGCAACAAAAAATGGAATATGTCAGTCCATCGTGGACAAGGTGAATGCAGTCAGAGTACTGAAGAGGACAATGGACGGGGTCACGAGGCGCTGGAATGACGTCAAGAGCAAAACCAAGGACAAACTCGGCAGGAACCTGAAGGCAGCAATGCAGAGTGGAGGTGGGAGTCCAACGCCACAGGAGGAGCTGGACGAGATGGAGGAAATGGTGTTCACAGTCATCAGTGGGGAGACGGTGGCAGGAGTTGGGGGACCGTACACAGCTCTACATGACCTGACACAACATTACCAGGGTGAGTAACGACCAGGGACTGGGGGGACGGTAGAGATGGGCACAATGGCACAAATGCACAACTAAGTATAGCACATCTGCAGACAAACCATGTCCCAGACCCCCAACTCAAGAGACCAATATACCCAAGTTTGCAACATCTCAGCACTGTACAAGCACAGAAGTCAAAGGCACACCACATGTAAGGGAGAAGGGGCGGCAAAGTCAGAGCTACAGGGGCGAATCGCCCAAAAAGCAGCATACACACATAATATGCAGAGCACATCAACATTGACAACGATGTGGTAGAAACCGCAACACGTCCACAACAGAACACAGGACACAACTGGTGCCGCATAAGTGTATAAACTTGACAATCACATCTGGCATTGCAGGGGAGTGTGAGTTGACAATGTACAAGTATCAACCCACATCCTTGATGTCGAAATGTCGACTGTTCCGCATCAAATAGCCAGCTCTTCTCAAACAGCCACAATGTACACAGTCATGCAGTCTGTATTCAAACATGTACAATGCGATAACATGCATGGGAACACAATGTTAAACTGCATCTCCACTTCACATTGCAGAGCGAAGTCCAACACCTCCTGCAGAGCAGACAGAACCTCTATTCTCTGATGACGAAGAGGACCTCCACAGCTTCGACTCCGATGCCCTCCAACAGCCGTACAGAGCCTCCGCAGCCCACTTCCAGGAGCAGGGCAGCCGAGCTGCATCGAGGGGAGCCCACCCCATGCACAGACCACACAACAGGCAGCACCCACCACCACGGCTGCCTCCCAGGACCCCCATGACGACCACATGGCCTTCCAACGCCATGTTTTGGGGTGCCAGGAGCAGATGGCTGAACAGGTGTGGGTGGGGTTCGACCGCATGGCAGACAAACTAAATGCCATACATGGGTGACTAAGTCCCATCAGGGACCACTCACAGTCCCCAACGGACACCCACAATCTGCACTATGCCCTCCAAAGGACCATGGCCGACATCGCTGGAGCCCTAACTCAGAGAAAAGAACAACTGTCCAGTTAGAGTGGCTCTAGCGATGTCACACAGAAGTTGGGAAACATGCGGAGGTCAATGGAGACCATGGAGCGGACGCAGGCGGAAAGAGCGGCTGCCACGGCTGCACACCAGCGAGTGGTATCTGGGATCCTCATTGCCCTAAACACCCTCCTCATGACATTGCTGCCACAAGGCCTTGCGATGATATATGCTGCTGCTACAACTACATCCACATCTCCGCCCCCCTGAAGTGTCCGTGCCACACAGTGCGGCAGACATTCCACCTCCGGGCACTGAGGTGTCACTGCCACACAGTGCTGGAGACAGAACACCACCCACATGTGAGGCACATGAAACAGCAGGGGACGAAGATGCGAATGATTCTGGCTTCGTGGTAAGCAGGACGCAGTAGCATTCATCTCCGCCATATGGCTGGTTTCTGCTTGGTTCTGCCCTCTGCATCATCACCTTCCACTGTCCCCCGATACACTCTGCGACACTCACCTTGGACCTCGACATGGACTGCCATGTTCTGTTTGGTCACCAATGACACAGCATTCAGACTGCGGGCTGAACTCTTCCTCACCTTTGGACTTGTCATTCCCTGAAAGACTCTGGCTGGCCCTCCACGGACCAACATTGTAAAGTAGTGTTTGCATGGCCCTGTACTGCTCCAGCTGCAACACTCCACTGAATGTGCATTAAACATTCATATTCACACTGATGTGTCATGTCTATGATCTTTCACGTGTGGAAGTACGGATGATGTAGGGTCAGTGGTTCCCCCTTAAGACTATGTTGCTCAGGTTGTTGGACAGGGTGGCACATTGCTGATTGCATGGGTGGCGCCAATACTACAACAGAGACACACACATTTATTACTTCCTGGTCCAGCCCAGGACAGAACCACGCACAGAGTCCCGGGGTCATTGTTCAGAACCTTATGCTGGACTGGCATACCCCAGGCCAGCCCACTCCCCTTACGCTCACAGGGGTGGACAGCAACGCTTCGTGTCCCAGGTCTTTCCTGTAGTGATCTGCTGGTCACAGGTCTAGTTGTCAGCATGCGACAGCCACTCCGTCGTGGCTGGTGTACACCCACACCACACCCATCCGGAACACGAGTCACAGGATATGTAACCCTGCCAATAAAAAGGGTCTGTTGCACGTGCTCAACGGCATTTCCACTCTCTATCTGGGTGTGTCTGTGTGATGTTCATGTAGGCATGAGGGCCCAGGGCCCTGCTACATCACATTTCCCCGGCCCAGAGGTGACATGCTGTCGTCCGTACCACGATACTCTATCATAGAGGGTCCGTGACTTGCGGGGCACAGACTTGGTGGCACCGGATACACTGTGGCTGGCACAGGCACACCGCCACGGGACGGTGCCTTTGGGTGCACTGAGGAAGGGGCACCTTAAGTGCTGAGCAGGTGTGCAGCCTCCGATGATGCCCCGTCCTGGCGGTCCGGACTGCTCAGGAATTGTGTGCCCTGCTGGACCACAGTGTAGCGGTACAAAAGGGGGTGGTGATGGACGGAGCATCTGAATCAATCAAACACTCACCCCCAGTCAACTGATCTGGGTGTAATCCATCACCGTTCTTAAGCCCACTCTGCCACCCCAGTTCAGACATGGCTATATGCAAATCAGTCTGACCCTGTGCCTCATGGGAACAGTCCAGCCCGAACTTCCAAGCCATGTCTTCCCTGGACCGGAAACAAGCTTCAGAGGACCGGTTTCTGGCATTCCAGCCGTCTTCAGCCCGGCTTGCTTGAATCCAGTGGCAAAGTGAGCAAGGGACTCACGTCTGAGCATACCCTGCCACAGTTATGGCGGCCAAAAGCGGTACAAAAGGGGGTGGTGATGGACGGACCATCTGAATCAATCAAACACTCACACCCAGTCAAAAGATCTGGGTTTAATCCATCACCGTTCTTTAGCCCACTCTGCCACCGCAGTTCAGACATGGCTATATGCAAATCAGTCTGACCCTGTGCCTCATGGGAACAGTCCAGCCCGAACTGCCAAGCCATGTCTTCCCTGGACCGGAAACAAGCTTCCGAGGACCGGTTTCTGGCATTCCAGCCGTCTTCAGCCCGGCTTGCTTGAATCCAGTGGCAAAGTGATCAAGGGACTCACGTCTGAGCATACCCTGCCACAGTTATGGCGGCCAAAAGCAGTACAAAAGGGGGTGGTGATGGACGGAGCATCTGAATCAATCAAACACTCACACCCAGTCAAAAGATCTGGGTTTAATCCATCACCGTTCTTTAGCCCACTCTGCCACCCCAGTTCAGACATGGCTATATGCAAATCAGTCTGACCCTTGTACTGGGGTGAATGTATGACATTGTTCTACATTCTGTCCATCAACTGTGTTTTTTGCAATTTTCACCCGAGTGAGCTGGGTATGCTCAGACGTGAGTCCCAGGCTCTCCACACCACTGGAGTCAAGCTATCCAGGCTGAATGAAGGCTGATAGCCAGAAACCGGTCCTTGGATGCTTGATTCCGGTCTGGGAAAGACATGGCTTGGTAGTTCGGACTGTACTGTTCCCATGAGGCACAGGGTCAGAGCTGATTTGCATATAGCCAGTGTCTAACCCAGGGTGGTGTGGAGTGCAAAAACAACGATGGATTTAGGCCCACATCCTTGTACTGGGGTGAATGTATGACATTGTTCTACATTCTGTCCATCAACTGTGTTTTTGGCAATCTTCACCCCGAGTGGGCTGGGTATGCTCTGACGTGAGTCCCAGGCTCTCCACACCACTGGAGTCAAGCTATCCAGGCTGAATGAAGGCTGACAGCCAGAAACCGGTCCTCGGATGCTTGATTCCGGTCTGGGAAAGACATGGCTTGGTAGTTCGGACTGGACTGTTCCCATGAGGCACAGGGCCAGAGCTGATTTGCATATAGCCAGTGTCTAACCCAGGGTGGTGTGGAGTGCAAAAAAAACGATGGATTTAGGCCCAGATCCTTGTACTGGGGTGAATGTATGACATTGTTCTACATTCTGTCCATCAACTCTGTTTTTTGCAATTTTCACCCCGAGTGGGCTGGGTATATGCTCTGACGTGAGTCCCAGGCTCTCCACACCACTGGAGTCAAACTATCCAGGCTGAATGAAGGCTGATAGCCAGAAACCAGTCCTTGGATGCTTGATTCCGGTCTGGGAAAGACATGGCTTGGTAGTTCGGACTGGACTGTTCCCATGAGGCACAGGGTCAGAGCTGATTTGCATATAGCCAGTGTCTAACCTAGGGTGGTGTGGAGTGCAAAAAAACGATGGATTTAGGCCCAGATCCTTGTACTGGGGTGAATGTATGACATTGTTCTACATTCTGCCCATCAACTGTGTTTTTTGCAATTTTCACCCCGAGTGGGATGGGTATGCTCTGACGTGAGTCCCAGGCTCTCCACACCACTGGAGTCAAGCTATCCAGGCTGATGAAGGCTGATAGCCAGAAACCGGTCCTTGGATGCTTGATTCCGGTCTGGGAAAGACATGGCTTGGTAGTTCGGACTGGACTGTTCCCATGAGGCACAGGGTCAGAGCTGATTTGCATATAGCCAGTGTCTAACCCAGGGTGGTGTGGAGTGCAAAAAAACGATGGATTTAGGCCCAGATCTCTGTACTGAGGTGAATGTATGACATTGTTCTACATTCTGTCCATCAACTGTGTTTTTTGCAATTTTCACCCCGAGTGGGCTGGGTATGCTCAGACGTGAGTCCCAGGCTCTCCACACCACTGGAGTCAAGCTATCCAGGCTGAATGAAGGCTGATAGCCAGAAACCGGTCCTTGGATGCTGGATTCCGGTCTGGGAAAGACATGGCTTGGTAGTTCGGACTGGACTTTTCCCATGAGGCACAGGGTCAGAGCTGATTTGCATATAGCCAGTGTCTAACCCAGGGTGGTGTGGAGTGCAAAAAAAACGATGGATTTAGGCCCAGATCCTTGTTCTGGGGTGAATGTCTGACATTGTTCTACATCCTGTCCATCAACTGTGTTTTTTGCAATTTTCACCCCGAGTGGGCTGGGTATGCTCTGACGTGAGTCCCAGGCTCTCCACACCACTGGAGTCAAGCTATCCAGGCTGAATGAAGGCTGATAGCCAGAAACCAGTCCTTGGATGCTTGATTCCGGTCTGGGAAAGACATGGCTTGGTAGTTCGGACTGGACTTTTCCCATGAGGCACAGGGTCAGAGCTGATTTGCATATAGTCAGTGTCTAACCCAGGGTGGTGTGGAGTGCAAAAAAACGATGGATTTAGGCCCAGATACTTGTACTGGGGTGAATGTATGACATTGTTCTACATTCTGTCCATCAACTGTATTTTTTGCAATGGACCACAGTGTAGGGCAGAGCAAGCGGCCAGCGGGCCTACCGCCATGTGGAATTGCCTCCCAGATCACAGAGTTAGTGGTACCTCAAGGGCTGAGCGAGTGTGCAGTCTGCGATGATGCCGGGAGCACTGCTATGTCCTCTGCCATGGCAAAATCAAGACTCAGAATCAAATGTGAGACCTTGTGGCCCACGGAGCAGGGCTGCATGATGTGGAGCGTGCCATGTCCGAAGGCCTGGGTGCGCAGAGGCGGGCATGCACCGCTGGGTGATGGGAGGAACTGATGTGCAGTTGCCTGGGTGCGCAGTGGCAGACAAGTGATGATGTCTTGTGCTATTGTTTGTACTTAGCCATTCTTGTATCTGGACTCTGTTTCAGATGAGGGACCTGGTGAATTGCACTACATACCGGCACGTGGTTGGAGACACACCGGTGGCAGCAGGTGAGCAGTGAGGCCTGGGTGCGCAGTGTCGGCACTCTCTCTCCCTGTCCCTCTCTTCCTTTCTCTGTGTCTCCCTCTCTCTCTTTCAGTCTTCCTCTCTTTCCGTCTTCCTTTCTTCCTCCCTCTCTTTCCGTCTTCCTCTCTCTCTCCCTCTCTTTCTCTCTCCCTCTCTTTCCCTCTTTCTCTCTCTCCCTCCCTCTCTTTCCGGCTTCCTCTCTCTCCCTCTCTTTCTCTCACTCTCTCTCTGTCCTTTGATGGCCGCATGACACACCTTCTCATCTGGATATTTGCCTTGCAGGTTGTGTCCTACAGATTGTCCCGAGGAGAGCCGCCATGAGTCATTATTGATGTTCTTTTGTGTTATTTTGAATAAAAAATTTCTGGTACTTCGAAGGTGAATGTGTGATGCTCCTTTTTGTGATGACACATGCATGTTACATGTGATTGTGCGACATCAATCGGATTTTTTTGTACATAATTTTGTGAAGTTGATGCAACATTTCTTTGCCTGGGGGGAGTGCCCGGGGGGGTGGGGGTGTCTCCTGAGGGTTGTGGCGGTGGGTGTAGGGGCCCTGTTGGGGCTCCGAGCTGCATGATCAGTGGCTTCATGGCATCTGTTACGCTTCAGGTGTGGCTCTCTCTTTTGTGGTGCAGCCTGTCGTCCGACTTTACATCAGGTCTCAGCTGGTGTTGATTTCCGGCTGTTAACGCCTTATTGCCTGTTTTGGGATCTTATCGCCGATCTGGCTGGTGGTTGAGAATGTTGCGGAGTAGTGTCGTTGTGGCTTTTTGCACAGGACAGACTACTCTGTATATCATTAGCGATAGTTGCGGGAGTCGTCTGTGGTGATGTTTTGTGCTGCAGCTATCGCAGGTAAACTGGTGATATGAGCTGGTTGCACCAGCTTGTGAATGGGGCAATAAATGTATCGCAACTTTGGCTGAGAATATGCTCTTAATAGTGTTCTGGACCATTCTATCATCCGCTCACATCCTACTACTCCTCCAGTGAAGTCCACCTCGCCACAACACCCCAGATGAGGGGACGCCGAGGTCTACCGTGTGCCTGGTCCCGAAAGATACCCCGGGCGAGACTGCAGATGCTGCCAGTGCCGATCCACACTGAGAACTAAACTTCACCAAAATGGCGACGGCATAGCCCGAGTCTGAGGGGCTTGATGATTGCGGATAGTGAGGCATAGCAGGCCTCCGCTCAAGGTGACTGGCAGGAGTCGTGGAGGCCCTATGGTCCAGTCTCCATTGCTGACGGTGCCTGTAGCCCCATGGGTACTGTGGACGACACAAAGTGCAGCGAGCCTGCGCTCTGGTCGGACAAGATGGCGACTGGTAAGTGAGGGGTATAGGTCTAGCTAAAGATATCCCCGACGTGGGTTGTGATGCCAGTTGGGGACCACCAGACAGCACAGTGGTGTGGTGGCAGCCCTTCCATCTGTCCCTTGTTGTTGGAGGATGCGGTGGAGACACTCAGCCTGCAGTCGGCAGGAAGTCTCTGAAGGGCGGCCAGCAGAGGAGAGGCGAGGGACCTGACTGAGAGCATTGCTCGTAGGAGCCTGGGTGCCTGCTGAGTTCTGCCTCCAAGTGGACCCGGCTTACTCGTGGTCTGGGGAATGGTTGCGATAATGCTGTGTGGGAGGATGCATCTGCGCTTGGTTCCCCCACTCTTCTGAGGAGAAGTCCCTGGGGGATGGACCAATATGGGCGGCTTGTGGGGGCCCCTATCCAAGGCTGAGACTGGCCAGACGCCCCATGCACAAAGGGTAGAGGAGTCTTGTTAAGCGCCGTCGTCTGGCGGATCCAGCTGCCTCTCGATCATGTGTAGGATGGCGATAACGCCATTCAGCCTTCGATCGGTGGGTCAGGGTGCCCGAGTTAGCTTTGAGAGGCAGAGAGGCCGACACCAAAGACAAGGGCCCCGGGTCCAAGCCTGAGACCCTTGGGTGTCAAAACTGATTCCACAACAAAGGATCTTAGAGGTCTTAAACTTCTCATTGACTGAAGCTCGACCCAGGAGTGTGCCCTCCCCCTCATCCTTCACAGACCCGGCAGGGCACAGATAGTATCAGGGGAGTGGTGTCCTAGGTTGAAGGAGCAAATTCTTCAGGACCTTGGGCTTAGCCAAGCTAAGAACCACTGAGTGGATGGGCGGCCTGAGCTTGAGGGATCATGAGACTGGGTGATGATTGCAGCAATGAGCCGGGGTCCCTTCCCCATCCTCTGAGCACATGAAGTGCGATGTCTGTCTGACACCCTCTGGATTGGAGTCACTTCTCCCAGGCATTCCACTCCCCAGGCTCATGGAGGTCAACACGTGTGACTGGTAATCTGACAAGATGGCCACTGCGCGGGGAGGTGTCCGGGCCCATCTTCGCTCTCTGGGCCTGGAGGCCGGGTCTGACACCTCAGTGGGGGTTCTACCAGAGGGGTGCGGACAGAAGCAGCTGGCCTAAAGATCCAGGAGCCTGTGACTTAGAGGGGGGTGGAACCCCCTGGCATAATGCGCTACTGTCATGTTGTCGGTCCAGGCCATCTTTCATTATAATCTTGTTCTGATACTCTTGCTGCCTGAGTGTTTTGCCCCAGGTGCGTTATATTGTATACATCTATACTTTCTATTCACTGCCCCTTAGTGGCATGTTGATATATCTATTATCTGCATTTTTTTTCTGTCTGAGATACGATTGTCCTATTTTGTATTCACCATCAATGATATTTTATTTTCTCTTGTTTGTATTTTTTGCTTGTTTATATATCTTTATTGGTTGGGAGAAGTGTTTATTTGCTCTGCAGCCGATATTTGGGCTTCGCGAGTGATATTGCTTTTTTTTACATTTATTATTATTTTGGTCTACGGTCCTTTATGTACCGTCTTAGTTCGCTGTGGCCCCGTTCACATTGGGTGCACTTGTGCACTTACCTATAGCGGACTACATTCTGCATTTGACTCACTGCAAAAGTGGTTCGTGAGTAATTCGGTTTGGGTTTGGCGCTATTAGATTCGATCGTTGCCCGCTATAGTCCTCTTTCCTTGCTTGGGTTTTCCCTCCACGCAGTGCAGGTGCGCGGAATTACTATTAGTTTGTGTAATGTTGGGGGCCCTGGGCCCTCATGCTCGCACTCACTGACGCAGACACAGTGAGCTACATGGTGCAACTGGCCCAGAGCACGTGGGCTCGGCCTCTTTTATTCAAGCTGTGTCACCTGACCAGTGACATCAGTGGTGGGTGGGTGTTTAGTGTAGGGCATACAGAAAACGACTAGACCGTGTCTTGCTGGACACTACATCTTGCGGATATATATTGAGGCCGAATGCGCAAGTATTTTCATGTTCAGTGCTACTTGTAGATTCCCTGCCAGCAGAGGACTCGTGACTTACGTGATGATTAGCAGCCCCCATTTCCACTCTGGGAATTTAGGATATTTTGTTCTGCTTAGACAGATATATCTCATCCCATTAGCCTGCCTTGATAGGTTTCCCTATTGATGGGATGGGCTGGATACCCCTCGGCTAATTTGGTTTCTGTCCTTTTTGCCCTCGCAGTCCCTGTGAAGTACGAAGAACCAATATTATTTTGGTTTCTGCTCGAGTGGCTTATTTGGACACAACACCCCTGTGCCTTTGTTTGAATATAGTTTCTAGGTATGTGGACTTCTTTATCCCTTCTGCGATACCTAGGATTACATTTGAGTATGGATACCGTGTAACTTTTCTTCCCTTTTCTTCCCTCCCTTATATTTGTGTTTAGTGAACGAGGTTATTGGCTGACCATTATGCCATAGGGGCTTGTTACACGCCTCATCACATATCCAGGACCCTATGGTGATTATTTGTTGTCGCTTTACTCATAACTAGGGTAAGTTTAACCTTTGTGGCTCTTTATATTAGGTAGTTAGTGTGTCCACAGCATCATTCTACTTTTTCTTCTATATAGTGTGCAGATTAGCAGCTAGATTCATGAAAGGAAATTGTGCTCGCAAAGGGCCTGATTCTGAGAATCTGGCCCTTTGCGAGCGAAATTTTTGCATTTGGGATTCATCATCCCAAATGCAAAAATCGCTAATTGCGAAATCGCATATTTGCGAGGAATTGCATTTAAGGAATCTCTATTTGAGATTCCTTAAATGCAATTCATCAACCATTTTTAATTTGCCAATTCGCAATATTTGGCCGATATTTACCACGAATTGTAACTTCGTGGTAAATAGCGAAAACTCAGAAAAATGCACTTTAGTGCCTTTTTCTGAGTGGTATGTTACACACACACATGTCCTTTGGACATGTATGTGCGCAACTTCTGGCTACATTTGCTTTTCAGGGGTGCTACAGGGTGTCCTTTGGACACCCCTGGCACCCTTGAAATCGCATCCGTATTTGCCTGTAGGCCCATAGGAATGAATGGGAAGTTATTTCTTATTTGCGATTAGCAATTTGCTAATCGCAAATAAGGAAGATGTAGGAATAGCAATATTTTTTGCAATTCCTACATGAATCCCGTTTTGCAATTCCTTAATAGCGATTCCTTATGAATCGCTATTAAAGACTCGCAAAACGGGTCTTTTGATGAATCTAGCTATAGATTCCGTATTTGGCTCATTTAGTGAGATTTATAATCCTCAATTGTGGTTTTCGCCTGAATACCTTCAGTACAGAGTTAAGTATTGTTCAGCAAGGTCGGTTCCGGATATGTTGTTCTACTATGTAGTTCAGAGGTCTAATTTCATCTTTTTTCCAGAACAGGCTCCAGAGTCTCAGGAGCTTTACTTGTACCATATCGTAGTGATAAGACAACCGCCCTGGCATCTTCATCCGTTAATGGAAGTTTTGGTAGGTTTTTGTGTATAGATTCATCCTTTATTGCACACAGAGTAGTTACTTGTACCTTTCACTTTTTCACAGTTTGGTGACAGCGGCCTTGACTTCTGCTCCTTGCTTCTCTTTGGATACTCTGTCACTAGATCTTTTTTCTGGCACTTTGGACTTCAATATTCTCTTGTACTTTGGTGTTGGTTCTTCCAGCAGCTTCTGGCTACATTTGTACAGTGCATTTAATGAATATGTAATTATATTTTGTCTCATAGTCCCCCACAGATATTATACTTATGTTTATTGGAAAATTCCAAGATTAAGCCCCCTCTTGTCAAATATAGTTTGTTGCTTGATTATTAAATATTGAAGAAAGCAATGCCTAACAAGAATTGTATTCACTGCACCCTGACAAAGGATCTGTGGACACGGGTCCTTTCCGAACCGCACGTCGGCGCTCCTTTTGTGTAACCGTTGTGTATACTTTTTTGTACTCTTTTTTTTTTTTTTTTTTTTGATTAAAAACTTTTATTGAGCAACAAATTCAAATTTACAGAGATGGGCCTACAACCGCATGGGCTGGCCGCTAAAAGCAAGGCACAATGTGAGAAAAACAATAATAGCCACTCCGGTGGGCAGGCATAGACCGGATACAGGACGTCGTCCACACTATGAAACAAAATAAGACAATTTTCTTTTTTATACACACATAAACAACAAACATCAAAAAGGCGAATGCATAATAAACGGAGTCAGCCCAGGAGGGGGAGGGGAACCCCACTAATCAGGAATCCGAAGTCATAATCAGTAGGATACGGCAAGGCGGGGGGGACCGCGGGGAAGTCAATCAAATCATAGGACAGTATACGAAAATTCAGGAACGCCGGCCTAGGGAGATAGGGCAACATCAGGGGTTTCAATCAACGGAGGAGCACAAATATCGCCGCGATAGGCATTCCACTGACTCCAGATCTTCGTCCATGCCCTAGGTCTGCCACTGGCTGTGTAAACAGTCTTCTCGCGGAACATAGACCAGTCCATGTTGTCTTCCCACACAGAGACACTGGGGGGCCTGTGCGAGCCCCAGAGTTGCGCTATGTCCCGCTTCGCAATCATATATCCCAGGGTCGCCCATCTGGTCTGGGCCACCGAATAGTCGGTAGGTTCCCACACATTCAACAGGCATCTCCGGGCCTCTGGCACTAGAGCAATTCCAGTCACATCAGTCATCACCGCAAGCACCTCCGTCCAGTAGGCAGCCACCCTCGGACACTCCCAAATAATATGAAGAAATGTAGCACTCATCCCACATCCACGCTTGCATAGGCCATCCGGGGAAAAACCCATCACAACCAAACGAGGACCAGTAACGTACACCCGGTGGAGGATCTTAAGCTGAACCAGACGGAGGCGGGCAGGAATGGCGACCTCTTTTGGAGAAGATAGCGCCGACTGCCAATACTCGTCATCCAATTCCAGCCCGTCGCCGACCCAAGCCTCCCTAAGTCGAACAAGCAACTCGGCGCGATTGTGAATCAGCTTCTTATAAATCAAGGATATAGTGCTATCGGGGAGATGGCCATCCAGGATACGATCTTCGAGGGGGGAGGATTCGGGGATAGCGGCACCAGAAGTCAGAACAGAAGCAAGGGCATGACGTACCTGCAAATATCTAAAAAATTCCCTATCACTCAGTGCATATTCATTCCGAAGGGCCTCGAAGGACTTCACTGCTCCATTCATACATACATCACCCACTCTACAAATTCCAATCATGTCCCTGCGGTCAAACCCCTTCGTCGTCCAGAGACATCCCAGACTTTCAGATCCATAGAGTGGAGTAGCAAGCGTAACTCGTTCATCCCACCCCAGGCTTACATTCGCAACGCGCCATACACTAACCGCGATTCTGGTAGGTCCCGTAAGATGGCGCCCAGCCGACCTAGAGTAAAGCGCTCTATTAAAGTCCCCACCCGGCAGTTGGAGTTTATCCATTTCAAAGGCCGGGTCTCGACCCGGGGAATACATTGAGTGGTTAATGGCAGACAGCTGGGTAGCCCAGCAATATCTCCTAATATCAGGAAGTGCTATGCCCCCGTCATAGCAAGGAATGGTGAGCTTCGCAAGGGCGATACGTGGACGCCCGTCCCAAATCAGTTGCCTTTGTAGACTCTCAACCTCTCGAAAATAAGTAGCGGGGATATCGTCATAGGAATTCTGGAGTGCGTAAAGGAATCGCGGTAGGGACATCATCTTGAAAAGGGCGGCCCTGCCCAGTGGTGACAAGGGTAATTTATGCCAGCGGGCCACGTCCAGCCTCAGTCTAAGAAGCGGGGGAAGGAGATTACGTGCAAACCGGAGCGACGAATCCAGTGTAATAAAAATCCCCAGATATTTGAACCCGGACTGAACAACCTGGATAGGAATTCTACTCGGCAATGGGGGCAGATCACCCGAAATAACATAGACACAGGATTTAGCCCAGTTAATAACCAAACCAGAATTTTTGCCAAACGAGGTGAGAACATCAAATAAGACATTTAAAGATTTACGCGGGGAAGTGAGGTAAAGAAGAATGTCGTCTGCGTAAAGCGAAACACGGTCCTCAAAATCTGCGGACCAACGTATACCCTTGAGAGAAGGCTCCCAGCGAAGCCACGCAGCCAGCGGTTCTAACGCGAGAGCAAAGAGTAGTGGAGACAAGGGGCAGCCCTGTCTGGTCCCCCTACCAAGGGAAAAGGGAACAGAAGCTCGACCGTTGACCACAACCTGCGCCAGGGGGTCGGTGTACAGCAGCTTCACCCATCCAATAAACCCCGGGCCAAAACCAAACTTCTCAAGAGCCGCCCAAAGGTAAGGCCACTCTATCGTATCAAAGGCCATCGAGGCGTCCAACGAAGCCAAAATGGCCGGCTCCGTCAGAAGCCCCGCCATCGCGATGGCTCCGTGGAGGCGACGCAGATTAAGAGCTGTGTTACGGTGCGGGATAAATCCGGATTGGTCCGGATGAATCAAGTCACTAATGACCGTTAGGAGACCAGTAGCCAAAATCTTGGCAAGAACCTTGGGCTCAACATTTAACAGGGAGATGGGTCTATATGACGAACAAAGATCCCGGGGCTTACCATCTTTAGGAATTACAACAATCGTAGCCAGGCGTTGGTCATAAGGGAGAGTACCCCGCTCACGGGACTCCGAGAACATTGTCCGAAGATAGGGCTCAATCTTATCAGGACACAGTTTGTACAACTCGATTGGCAAACCGTTCGGGCCCAAAGCCTTGCCCGAACGGAGAGAGCGAATTGCAGTCGCTATTTCGTCCGTAGAGAGCGGGGCCTCCATAGAGACCCGCTCCAGGTCAGAGAGGCAGGGCAAAGCTATATCGCGCAACAAGAGGCGAGAATCGTCTGCATCCCGTTCCGACACTGGGGAGTAAACCGCACGAAAATAGTCAGCAAAACAGTCCACTATTTCAACTGGGTCAGTCACATTCACACCATTCAAAGTCTGAATTACAGGCACTACACGATTCGCCCTCTCCTTCTTATCCAACCAGGCAAGCAATTTACCTGCTTTGTCCCCGACATCATACAGACGACCCTGTTGCTCTCGAAACATCATTTTAGCTGCATCCGTGACCAGAGACTTATAGGCAAATTGCTTCAGACCCAGGGCATGGAGTTTGTCATGAGTAACATTCGATTCCAAGTCAGCCTCCAGCTCAAGTATTTCCATTTCAAGATCCACCACCTCCTGATTCCTCGCCTTTTTGGTTTCAGCAATGAGAGACAGGGCCTGCCCACGAATCACTGTTTTAAAAGCCTCCCAAAGGGACACCGCAGAGGAGACAGAGCCCTCGTTGTCCAGGAAGTAGTTGTCCAGGGACTTAATCAATAGACCACGGGTCTCAGGGGAGGTCAGGTACCAAGGGTTGATAGGAGCCACCCGGCCCGCCGCCTCCACCCCCACATCAAAACAAAGCCAGAGCGGAGAATGGTCCGAGATGCCCCGGGGAAGGTGTCTAAACTCCCGGACAGCCGATGACTGTGCAGCTGGCATGAGGAAGTAATCCAGTCTAGACAAACTCCCATGGGCCCCAGAATGAAAGGTGTATTGAAGCTGAGTGGGGTGCATAAGTCTCCAACAGTCCACCAAACCAAAAGTATCCAAAAAGCCACCCAACCACAATTGGGCCGAAGGAGTATCCCTAGGGAGGAACGATCACTCAGACCGGAGAGAACAGAGTTAAAATCACCAGCCATGAAAAGAGCACCATCAGGGAGTCCCAACAGCACTCGGCCCAAATCGGAGAAGGTAGAGGTCTGTAAGCCGGGGGGCACAAAGACTGTGAACAGAGAAAGGGTTTGGCCCTCATATCGTCCCACGAGGACAGCATAACGCCCCCGATCATCGAGGATTACATCATCTATCGCAAGGGGAAGGGAAGCCCGGACAAGGATGCCCACCCCCCTCGAACCCGTAGTAAACCCTGAATGCGCAACAAGACGATAGCCCCACCTATTCATTGCACGACAAGAATTACCCACCAGGTGTGTCTCCTGCAGAAAGACAACATCGGGAGACAAGCGTCGCAGGCATCGCAACACCACCCCCCGCTTTATACGATCCCCTAGACCATTGACATTCCATGAAATAAACTTCAACCTGCTACCCCCCATCCCACAAAGTGATGCAGGAACCATCCCCCAATGAGCATGACACTGAAAATTCCATTATCAAGATAGAATCGCCTTGAAAAAACAAAACACGAACCTCAAACACCCCACCAATCCACCCCCCAACATCCAAGAAAACACCCCCCACCCTGCACCCCTGCAATAAGCAAAAAAGCCACCCCAACATGCAGTGTGCCTGTCGCCCAGAAACCCCCGTTCTACAAAAAGACCCCGGAGGAGGAAAAGGCCCTGTCCCACCCGCCACCCCGACAGTGATAATGAGAGAAAGAAGACACAGAAAATGGAGGCACTCAAGTAACAGAACCCAGGAAGAATCACATTACACGGAAACAGGGGCTCAGACAGTAAATTCAGCTCTCTACACCACCCTCGGCACCACCCGGGTGCTCGGTGGGCTCAGTCAAATTAGGCCGGTCCGGCAGAGAGTCCAGCCAGTCATTCACCGAATCAGGCCGATCAAAGAAAAGGGTCCGTTCATTGTACTTAACTCGCAGCCTGGTAGGAAAAAGCATGGCGTATCTCAGACCCAAGTCCCGAAGACGCTTCTTGACTCCACGGAAACCCATACGCTGTCTCTGTACAAGCTGTGAGAAATCAGGATAAAAGTTCACCGTGGCATTTTCGAAGGCCACCGGGCCCTTAACTCGTGAGGCCTGCAGGATAGCGTCTCGGTCCCTATAGTGAAAAAGTTTTGCGACAATGGGCCTCGGCGGGGCGCCCGGCTTGCCCTGGCCACCCGGAACACGATGGGCACGCTCCACCACAAAGAATTTGCTCAATCCAGATGGAGAAAGATAGTTTTGAATCAAGTCCTCAACCAGGAGATCAACAGAATGTGGATCAGGATTTTCAGGAACACCAACCGCACGCACGTTGCAACGCCGTGCTCTGTTTTCAAAATCCTCCAAGCGCTGAGTCATGAAATCATTCGCCTTTCTGAGGTTGCCAATCTCCGTCTGTATTTCCGAGACGTTGGCCGTGAGGCTAGATGACTTGAGGTCCAATGATTTCACCTTCTCATTGGTTTTAGATAAGTCGGCCCTAATCAAGTTCACGTCAATAGCCACAGTATCGATTTTGTGGGCCAGGGCTTCATACTGTTGGCCGATGGTTTCCTTCATGCCAGAGATGGCGCCCATGATGTCTTGCAGGGACGGTTCCGCCGAAGCCTCCAAAGGGTGCCCCACTGCACTTGGGCCAGGCAAGACGGCTCCCGGGGACCCCTTCGATTGTGTGTACCGGTCCATGATATTCGACTGGACTGGGCCCCCGCGAAGGGGCGTCTTGGTCTTTCGCCTCTCTTGGTCCCCTCTGCCAGTCATAGTGGAGACAGCGTCCCCGAGGGACCCACGCGACCTGGTAAAAATGACCGCAGGAAGACAGGGTGCCGGAGCCAAAAGTCAGCCGCGAAGGCACATCAAGGGGGTGAACCAGCCTGGAAGGGCACAAAGCAAGCAAGAGGTGCGACTGCAACTTCGCGCCGCTGATCAAAACACCAGCCAGACACCTCCGCTGGAAGACGTAGTCTGAGTCAAAATCGAAACCGAAAGTTAAGAGGGGGACCCACCAGTCGAGTCCCCCTGCCGCTGTTGTTCAACTCAGACACGGCAACAGTGCCTCACCAAGTCCCGGGCGCACCACCAGGGCGGGCCCCGAAAGTTTGAGTCGACGTAGCTTTGGTGCCCCTGGTCCGATTCGAAATCCAAAAGCAGTATTAAGATCAGCCCAGGTTCCTCTACAAGAGTCCTTGTAATTAATCAGGATACGTTCAGGATATCATGCCGGGAGTGGCGGGGGTCCGGAGAGCGCTGTGCTCACGCGGCCATCACGGATGCCCACCAAGCTCCTCCCCTTTTGTACTCTTTTTTATTGTTATGTTTTTTATCAATTATTGTGGTGTAGCTGTGTATGATAGATTGGATGAATGTAAGGATGTGTGTTTTTTTCAGGTGCATGGTTGGTTCTTTGGGCTCTGTTATATGTATACAAGATGTAAATGTGGAACTGTATATATATTATTTTTCATGCCAAATAATAAATAAGAAATATGTTTTTCAAATAATTTCATGTGGGATAATGCTGATATATACAAATTAATGGATATATTACCCATGTACTAAATGTGTTACCTAGGAGAGGCTCTGTTCTTGTTCTATTAGAGAGGGGTGGAGAGTGGCCTTCTGCAGTCCCACCACTGGGTGTATACCGCCGCGGCGCAGTCGCTGGACACCAGACGGAGGATGGATAGCCCGGTATCTGTAGCGGGCTGAGCGGCAATTCCTATCCGCGTCTGGGGCCCTGGAGAATTGTGGGGAAGCTCCGCACGCCCTCCGGAGAGGGGCCCCTGTTTGGTCCAAGAGGATACCGTTTTGAGGGTCGGGCCCACCTTGCCTTAGTTCTGGTAGCATCACTACTCGAGCCGGATCGGCACAATCAGGGTCGAACAGAGGTACAAGACATTCTCGCAAGTCCAAAACAACCTTTGAGCATGAACCAAAAGACTCAACCGCCCCATTGAGACGTCTCCAGTGTACAGACGTGGTCCCTCTGAGCCCGACCTTGTTGAAGCTTCTGATAGAGGTCACCCGGGGGTCACAGTATTGACACGAGCGGCAAGGCCATCTACACTAACAAGGGCATTCAAGGATCAGGGAGTTTGGACAAGGATAAACTCTCTCGGTTGAAAACTCCCTCCCTGAAACCGTGCAGCCATGGGAAAAGACAGAGGGGCAAAGCCTGTGCCAAATCAGACCCGTATGCAGCAGTCTGCTATCATTGGTCCCAGCCATGGAGATACTGCATCAATTGCGGGCAACCACCCGGTGGAAGACCTAGCTACCATCCTGCAACCCATAAAAAACATCCCAGTTGTCAGTGAAGACTAGGATTGGGGAAGTTTGGGCAGAGTCCCGATTGCCAGAAGTTGAAGATGATGTCTCAACTTTAAAAGTGCAAGTCAATCAGCTTCTATCCCACTCAACTGACCTCCATAGGCGGCTGAAGACGCTGAAAACCGATCACGTCAGAATAATCTTCGCCTGGTGGGCATTCCTGAGGGGGCGGAACCTTTACAAATGACCACTTTCATTGAGGACTGGATCAAATCATGGATGCCTCCAAGCGCACTGTCAACTTGGTTTGTGGTGGAGCACGCCCATCGTGCGCTCGCACCCAGGCCCCCCCCGGGAGCCCCGCACCAGCCGATCATTTCTAAGATCCTAAATTTCAGGGATTGCGAAGCCATCCTGCAAGAGGCTCAAGAGAGACCTGACCTGCTCTGTTCTATGAAGGTGCTAAAATAAGGATCTTCCCGGACTATACGAAGCGGTCTGCAATATAAAGCAGAAGCTATGAGCCCTTAACCTGCCCTATAGACTACTCTTTCCAACTCGCCTCAAGGTGATCTTTCAAAATAAGACTCATTTCTTCGATACTTCGAAGGCAGCATGGACCTGGGTAGCTGAGGAGTGCCTGATCTGCCCAGGGATGGGCCACCCTTCGCCTGGTCCTCAGACAACGTTGCAAGCTGGCTCCTGCAGGTGGCGCACTCAGTCCCGGAAGGAGTGCAACACTCATAGAGTCAAGGCGAGGGGATCACCTGTATCCCAGGATCCGCCAAAATTCCTAGAGATCCTTGACAAGCAGGAAGGGGCACTCACAGAGAGCTCTCTCGACTCTTCAAAGCCACGATCTGATGGTACAGACCTTTCACGAAGCCCCCAAATCTAATTTCAAAGCACTACTGTCAACAACTTTGAACTAGAGGTCCGAAAATCTTGAAGTGCAGAGGAGTCCAACACGATGTCCCCACACCACGCATATAAGCTAGTTCTTTTTACATTCTAGGTGTTAGTTCATCGGGCGACAGATGCTTCAATTGGGGAAGTATAGGGGGGTTGGTTGGGTAGAGGCTGTTATCCCAGCTCTTGTTTGTATTGCTTAGTTTATCTGAAATATTGTGAATAATGGTCGTGATGCTTTCCCAGGCAGCCCACATAGTATGACTGAATTCACCCAGCTGCTCCCAGGGTCTAGTCACTCAGAGCCATAAGGTTACTCAGACCCTTTAGGAAAATGCTAAATAAAGTTTAAAAAATCGAAAGTTTACTCAGACCCTTTGCCCCACACATTGCCACCTAGCCATAATGCCACAGCCTTACAGAGAGGGTGAACCCTCTCATTGGAACGAAAATGGACTCCTACATAAAGTCAAACGAGCAGCAATCCTAAAGTATGCATGGAGGGTTACCCCAGATGTCCTTCTATTACAGGAGATGCAGCTGATGGGGAATCAACCCTTTTTAGCGTGTCATGGATTTGACAGGATCTGGCACTCTGGATTCTTTAAGGGGGCCCGAGGAACGGCGATCTCTCTGCAAACCTCCCTCTCCTTACACCGGTTCAAACAACCAGTGATCCTCAGCGCCAATTTGTAACCCTTACAGTTACCCTAGGGAAAGCCACTGTTAATCTGATGTCGCTCTAAATCCCTCCGGCAAACCTGGAACCCCCCCGCTCCCGAGTCATCCTAGATGTAATATACTCCCTCCCCAGGGTCTAACAGTGATTGAGGGGGGCTTTAATGCTGTCTTAGAACCTGTTGAATATGCCACAGGGACACCATCTTCCCATAGAAAGCTGGGCACTAAACAACTTGTCAGTTAGGCATCCAAACTGGGCCGCTGCAACGTCTGGCGTACTTGGAACCTTAGAACACTCCAGTATACACATTCATCTGCTGCACATCATACCCATTTCCAAATTGACCTCATCTTCATGCTTGCCCCTGACTGCAGGACAGTCACTGATGTTCAAATCCTAGCACGAGGCATATCAGATCACTCCCCACTCCTCCTCAAGCTTAGGGGCCCCACAGGTGCTCCACGTTCTATATGGAGGCTGCATGCCTGGTTCCTTCAAGACCAGGAGTTCAGGAGGATGATTGAGAGTAAACTTAAACAATACCTTCACACCAATGAGGACACAGTGCAATCTCAGGTTAAGTTGTGGGAGGCGGATAAGGCTACAATCTGAGGGTACGCTAAAGGGCTCCTTCAAATCCTTCAAGCGGAGTACTATGCAACATTCCAAGAAACCCTGATCCGCGATTCCACGCCCTATTTGAGGAGGTTCTGGAGTGAGGCGCTTTTCCTCGCAAAACTGACATGGCCACGGTCGTGGTTATATCTAAAACAGACCACCCTCGACCTCATGCTCTATTTATCGCCCGATCTCGCTTATAAATACTGAGATTAAAATGTATGCAACCATTCTCGCTACCCGTCTTAAGCGGTTATTCCATACTCTCATACATCCTGATCAATGTGGCTTCATGCTGCATTGCAGCACAAGACACTGTCTTAGATGCCTCCATGTGGCCCTTGTTCACCGCCACCTCCTCTACCTATATTTGGCCCTACTACTACTCAACTTTGAAAAAAGCCTTTGACACGGCCGACTGGCTATACCTAGGAAATGTGCTAGAGAGACCGGGTTTGGCCCCCAATATAGGAAGCTGGTAAGGGTCCTCTACTCAAACCCATCAGCCAGGGCTCTCATTAACGGGTCACTCTCAGAAATATTTCCTATCAGGAAAGGAACCCGCAGGGGTGCCCACTCTTTCCCCTCTTCTTCGCTCTATCAATTGAGCCCTTTGCCTGTCTCATTCGGGCGGACGAGCAGAAACAGTGTTGGCACTGGCAGGACCTGCATGAAGACCAAATTGCTTTGTATGCGGATGTTGTCCTGCTCTTCCTTGCCGACCCAGCGCACTCCGGCCCTAGATGACTCCGGATCTTTCAATCCTTCGAAGGAGCGGCGGGCGTACGCATTAACCCGATCGAGTCAACCTTGGTGCCCCTTCACGTTTCATGACAATGTGTAGATTGGCAAATCATAAAAGGGGGTGGTGATGGACAGAGCATCTGAATTAAGCAGAACACTCCTACCCAGTCAAAAGATCAGGGCTTGATCCATCACCGTTTTTTAGCTCACTGCACCTTGGCAAATCTACAGCGACTCTCCTTCAAATATCTCAGTATCTGGGTGGTGCTTCACCCGGACTTGACCTGGTCCCTTAAAGTCAACCCATTGCTCAAATGTACTAAGGACGACCTCCGTCAATGGCAATCTCTTCCCCTCACCCCTTCGGTAGGATCGCTCTGTTCAAAATGATGGTGCTCCCCACCTCTTATATGTGATCCAAAGCCTCCCACTCCATCTCCCTGTAGTTGGTTCATCGGGCTGGATGGTATGATCACAACCTTCCTCTGGGGTGGTTCGAGGTCGCAGCTGACTCGTATGCATTGCCAGAGGGGCCCATATGATGAAGGGATGGGTACTAACCATAACGGCCAGGCTTCGTCTAATTCAAATATACTATCTCCACTGTGCATACCTCACCCTTGTTCGATTGCACCGAGCGGGCTTCCTCCCGACGTTGTCCGCGTTGTGAGGCGGAACCCGTAGACTACTGGTCTGGTCCTGTGCCTCCCTCTCCAAGTACTGGGTTTCGATAGTGGCCGAACTGAGTGAGGCGCTGGGCTGGACGATCCCCCTTAGTCCTCTTCCCTTCTCCTAGGGGTGATGGAGCGGATGGACGGCTCCCGAGCAGATAAACTGTTCCTAGGGAGGGCCATCACGGTGGCCAAAAGAGACATTGCAGCTGCCTGGAAGGACTCTTCATCTCCATCCATTGTGAATTGGCGTAAAGGAGTAGACTGGAGCGCCATCCAAGAAAAATCAGTGTACGAGGCAAGGGGCTGCCCGAACAAAAACAAGCTGGGAGAGGTGTGGCGCCGCGGCCAGGGCGACTGACGCTGGAATCTGGGGATCAGGGTTCGATCCCCGGCTCCGGCGGCAGGTTAGCCCAGCACCATGTGACTCTGGGCAATAGCTTGCTTAATCTTCCCGACGGCCCCCAGCGCCTAGAGACCCTTACGGGTGATTGTGCGCTTTACAAATGTGGATTATTATTATTATTATATGAGGCAAATGGGTGGGCTTATTGAACTGACGATACACCTGCGAGGGTTGGAGGTCCTGAGGTGTAATATGGGTTCAATCCGTATATGCCTTGCGGGGGAAATTGTGACAATATGAATAATTGTATCGTATGTCACAGCGAGGCACTGTTCTATGTTGTTGCTTACAAAACCATTAAAATGTATTATAAAAAAAAAGAAATTCCATCTGGATTGAAAATTATCCTTCACCATGTATTGAAGAACTTATAATGGCTGTAGGTCAGTCCAAATGGTTTACAAAATTATATCTTAGCGCAGGTTACCATCAAGGGGTCTTGGATGAACAATCATGTCATCTCACTTCATTCGTCAAACCTTACGGGATGTTTCAGTTCTGCTGCATGCCATTTGGACTAGTCTCTGTTTTCCGAAAGGTTATGTCTCGGATGTTTGTTGAAATAAATAATGTTAATGTTTTTTAGGATGATCTTCTAATTTATACAGATACAGTTGAGACATGTGACAGAGCTGGGGAACGTGCTTTATCTGTTTTGCAAACCAAAAGGGCCACTTAAAGAGGACAAATTTACATTTTGTGTGAATAGGATCACATATTTGGGTCTTGTGCTGTCAGGTGAAGGTGTGGAACCCAAACCCAGTTCTGTTGATGGCCTCCGCTCAGCCAACCTCGCCCTCGCCACAGTTCCTCGTATCTGGAAAACCACCGCCGGCGGCAGATCCTTCTCCTTCCCTACCAGCCTACGACAGACTCAGGACCTGCTGGCCTTCAGAAGACTTCTCAAGACCTGTCTCTTCGATCAGTAGCGCCCCCTCTACCTTCCCCCCAGCGCCTTGAGACCCTCACGGGTATGTAGCGTGAGGGTTTTGAGCTCCAAATGCATTGGGTATTGTTATTCACTTATGAAGATGTGTTTCTGTGTTTTGTGGCTTGGATCACGTGCAATTTACCAACTGTTAATAAATTAAATCTCTACAATACAACATTCTGGAATCCATGGAGTAATTTTTTGACATCTGATCATGAAGAATTAAATAAATAACATGCTGTGCGCCCGTGCAAGGAACGCGAAGACGGCTCCACTTTTTCAAGTTTTGTATGAACAACATGTCAGGAGAATTTTGAACTAAATAAGAGATGTCTAGTGGCAGCCCCAGCACTTCATGCATACGTTGAAGGGTGTGAAACGTTACTAACAAGTGATGCCAGTGCCTATGGTACAGTGCTGTGTTGTCACAAGCAGATGGAGGAAAATAAATCACCACTGGTTTTGCTTTAAGAAGAATGAGAGCTATGGAGGCAAGATATTCAGTAATAAAGAAAGACATGTCGGGTTGTGTGTGGGGCATATAATAGTTCAAACCATTCTTAAGAGGAAGGAGGTTTTACTTAAGAACTGACCGCGGGCCCCTGGGAGATATTATTTAGGGAAATAAGAAAATCACAAAGAGATTACAAAATGCGAGTGATTATTCACTTAAGATTCATTTCAGAATGAAGGTATATTCCATTAAACCAACACATCTATAGTACAGAAGAATACATCAATGTCAAAAAGGTATTTAGGGAAATAACATAAAAAACAAGCATTTGCAATGCAATAGGTTGCGCATCTGCAAGCTTTTGGCATTGTAAATGACAGTGCCTTTCACTTCTTAGTTTTGATAATTAACACATAAATCAAAGACATTGTCATTTACAATAGCAGCAGTTGAAATGTTTGAAAATGCTAGACTTATTTAATTTCAAAGAAGCGGCCGCCATTGTCCTGGGCTACTTGCAAAGTGAAAGCGAACACGGTGCTCTGAATCTTGCAAGAAAACATAATGCCTGCACGGTTGGACAAACTCATTAAAGAAAATAGTGCTTACAGAAAAAAGAAGACATACTGTGTAACAACAGTAAGGACGGTTTTTGAACTCCCCTTAAGTACTACCTCCCTTTGTTACAAACCTAAATGCAGTCGTCTTTCTGAAGCACCATATTGTACTTTTAATTTGATTTGTATAAAACGTATTAAACACTGAAGAAGCCACATACAGCTGGATCGGTCATGCTGCATGAAGGGTCGTGTAGATGTTGGTGCAGGTGGGGTGTGGAGATTTATAGGGGGAATGAAACATACTGATCTAAAAGGTGTAGGCGAGTGACAGATCTGGATACCTGCGCAAAGGCCAATCTTGTTTAGTGCTTAACAAGGGATCTCATGATGCCTCGTCACCGGTAGTAAGCGCTATATAATTGCATTTACTACTTAAATCCTCCTTTTAGGAAAGGAAAAAAACTTGCTTCTGTGCTTTCTCAAAGTATTTAACTAAGCCCAATGTGACCTACAGACTCAGAAAGTGGTGAAATGCAGCGGCCATCTTCGAACTGGCTAATTATAAGGTAACAACGTCACGTTTCTTGAAACATCAAACAATCCTTCTATGCAGCCATACTCTTCAAGAGTTTCTTTTATTGACCGCACTACTAAAAGTTTTCCCAATCCATAATGACCACTAAGTCATGTCACTTACCCATAAAAACAAAAGAAGGACATCCGTAGGAACGTCATTATGACACATTATGATGAATTTGCGATTTTAAGAGTCTGTGAACAACTCTGTAACTGCGTGTTTGAAGAAACCAAACAAGAACAATTTGAGTATTTCCTTTTATTGCCTTGTTATTTAATCAGACTCAAATGTTTGCTTCAATGCTGATGCATTGGTATTGGCGCCACACCCGCAGGCAGGCTCTGATCCTCTTTCAAGACAGATTCATGGGCCTCGGTGCAGTATTGATGGTCTGTGCTGAGTGTTGCCGCAAGGAAAAAACAAAACCTGTCGTCCGCCGCCTCAGGCCAACCAGACTCACCACTTGCTCAGTTGGCAGCGGTAACAACAGTCAAGGTGCCATCACTTGTAACAATGTGAGCGCCTCTCGGGAACTCTGGATTGTTTTTGTTTACGGCTGAGATAGACCACCTGCTGCGCAGCTCCTTAAAGCTACAGCGTTGTCGACAAGCAGGTAAACAAGCACGTGTCTGCCTTCTAGTGTGAGCGTGCGGTGGGAGCGTGGGAGCCTGTGAGGCAGGGAGGAGACACCATTCACGTGCACATCGTCTGTCTGGGCGCTCACATGGTTTGTCTCTCTTCGCGTACCAAACCCACAACAATAGTCTCGCCAAGGCGATGCAGCGCATGCGCTGTGTTCGCTAGGCGAGACCTAATAGCCACAAGACTGGCCTGACTGGCAACAAAAATTCAAGAATTTCATCTCACGGTTATTCATATTGCAGGAGGAAAAAACGTAAGAGCAGATTTTTTGTCAGGATACCATTTCATTGAGTCAAGCGAGAAGGATATTTAGGATGAGGTTGAGGAATGTATCATTGCTAGTGTGGAAGATAGTTTCATTTTTTCTGGCATGGATGCATGGTGTGATGCTCTCAGAGGAGACGTTTTATTGATTTGTTGTGAAATTGGCGACCACAGGTTGGGTGAAATAGAAGTCAGTTGAAAATATGTTGCAACCTTATTGTAATGTGGCAAATGAGTTATCTATAGAGAATACTTTGTTGATAGGAGGAGAGAAGTTGACTCCTCCTGATTGCTTTAAACAAAGAAGTTTGGAAACTGTCCCCTCATGTCATCTAGGAGTGTCAGCCACTAAATGTAGGATATAGCATGATTTTTGATGGCCTGGTTTGCATCGTAAAGTGGAAGCACCGGTGAGAGGGTGTGTGCAGTGTTGTTAAAGTGATAAATGTTTGCACTCCTGTTTGAGGTGCACAATTGCCATATTCACACAGGACTGGGCCTTTCCCCCACCTTAGTTTTAATACTTACATGATTGTCTTGCAATTACAGTTTACACCGTGAAATCTTGATTTTCAAATTGTGATGAACTCAACGCGCTAGCCGTCTATCTGGACATGGGAGGAGGGGACTTGATCTACTACATTTATTTCGATCAGCGAGGATGAGTAAGTGGTGGTCAACAGATGGAAATCCTCTGGCTGTGAGTGTCTGTAGTTTGCAATTAAAGTTTTGATTGACCAACAGTGTTACATCAGGCCCCTCAGACCTCTCGATGAAAATGCGAGAGACTATTCACTTAAGATTTATTTTAGAATCAATGTATATTCCATGAAACCAACACATCTATAGTACAGAAGAATACATCAATGTACAAAATGTATTTTAACATTAAACTAATCAATTCAAGTCGAGTCAAGTCAATACAAGCTTTATTCGATTAATTAAAATCATAAAAGCATTTCCAGCACAAATATACAAATAACAATTTCATATGATAAAAACATTTCATGTAAATAATTTAGTTAAAAAAGAAGAAGCATAAAAGAGAACAATTTCATATAATTACATGGATAGTGCAATAATGCAAATCATCAGAACGGCTAATGGTCAGTTGATTTAAATGCATATCATGGAATGATTGACTTCAATTGTTTAGACTTAATGCGTGTAGCTGCAACTAAAAAGCTTGCGACCCCGAATATTACTTTAGTGCTACTTAGGAGCTGTAGGTAGCGGAGAGCGGGACGAACTTGTATAAACCCTGCTTCTCTCAGAATAGGTAATAAAAACTGTTTCCTACATTCCTCGTAGTAGCTACAAAACATAATAAAGTGCATCAGGGTTTGTTCAGAAAAATTGTCGCAGCTACAGGGGATAGAAGGATATAATTTACCCCATACTGGGTAATTCCCCGAGGAATATTGTATAATATTCAGTCTAAATCTTACAAGGAGATTGCGATGGAAGGGCCGAGACACAATGGACAAGTAGGGTTCCAATTTCAGGGTAGTCTGCAGTATATAATTGGCTCTTACTCCCGGTTTTGGAGCTCTACTTCCTCCCGTTCCATCACCCTACGTTCCAGAAAATTATTCTTAATCCATTGCACATCACCTCTCTTAATGGTATTCGGGGCGGAATATAATTCAGGCCTACCCAATTTATAAAACTAATCAATTCATAAACACTGGTAGGAAACAAGGAGCAGCTGCATCAAAAGCACAATGTGATCCCACATCTAAAAATCATTATATGTTAGTTAAACATTCAAAGATACACAGACTAACTACAAGGATTCCATAGTCTTTCACACCAATGATTAAACGAAAGCTGCAGATATATGTCCCAGAGCATCCTATCACCTGCAAGTAACCCAAGTTGCAGCTTCCCCCTAAAAGTGATTTGTGAGTTTAGCGTTTATAGAGTAATAGTGTTATTCCTTCCTTCGTCAAGGTAGAGTTTATAGAAATATGAACAAGCAGAACACCAGAGACAGCTCGGTATGACTGACACCGCCTTTCTTGCATTTCATGTTTGATAAAATGAGCATCAATAAATTCGGTGATAACAGAACTCGTAATTGAAGAGACAAATGAGTGAACGGCATGTACTAAATAAGTTGTTGTTTGTATTATTTAGTGTAGAGAACAACCACTATGGTCAAATCTAGCTTTTATTCTAGGATATTTTTGGACAAATGTTGTTGGTAGCTTGCTTATTTTACATGTTGCGTGTCAGCTTGTCTTGGCTCTTCTAATGTTTGTCACTCCCCCGGAGTAAAGCCTCTTTGCCATCCTTCTGATTGGGCGACTTGTATAGTTGCACTGCTCACTCTTAGGAACTGCGTTTGTTTTTTGGTTGAACACTCCTTGGGAGTGCATGTGTTTTAGAGTTATGGATTTATGGGTTTTATCACTAATCCCTAAATCTTGCTGAAAATACTCTTGTCAGTCCAAGCATTCTGTTACTTTTACCAGTAGTGTGATCCGGTGTGCTTGGATGTTGTTCTTTATAACTCTGTTTCACTCAATAAAAACAAACCTTTCTTTTCAATTAGTCCACATTATGCTCGTCTCCCAAAGTGTTTCCTGGTGCTTCATGTTTCTTCCTACCTGTAGAGAAATGAACAATTCCTGACATTAAACACTTTCATAATTCAACAAATATCTATGTTTTACTTCTTTCCTGCTAGCCGGGTCTTCTATCATCTACTTTTTATCATCTGGTATTTGAATGTTCCAAATAATTATAATGTTATAGTTTTCTGTAATTCCTTAATCTCCCAACAACTGCACTTGTTTGCTCCTTTGTATTTCGACAGATGCGTCAGTATTATTGTTAATGTACTTAAAATCTTGACGAATTCCCTGTACCTCGAGGATTATTTCAACGTGTGATCAATGACGGTGTGTTTTTGCTTATGGCGGTGTAGTATTGATAATCGACTAAAGGCCTTCGCGCATTCAGTGCACTTGTATGGCTTTTCCCCTGTGTGCGTTCTCTGATGCATCCTTAGATTTGAGGAGTTACTAAAACTACTTCCGCATTCACTGCAATGGTATGGTTTTTCCCCAGTGTGTGTTCTCTGATGACTTTTCAGGATTGATAACTGACTAAAACTCTTCACACATTGACTGCACTTGAATGGCTTTTCCCCGGTGTGAATCCGCAGATGAATCCTTAATGCTGAAGAGTCAATAAAACTACTTCCGCATTCGCTGCAATGGTAGGGTTTTTCCCCAGTGTGTGTTCGCTGATGGCTTTGTAAGTATGATAATTGACTAAAGCTCTTCACACATTCACTGCAATGGTATGGTTTTTCCCCTGTGTGTGTTCGCTGATGCCTGTGTAAGACTGATGATTGACTAAAGCTCTTCACACATTCACCGCACTTAAATGGCTTTTCCCCTGTGTGTGTTTGTTGGTGTCTTTGTAAGTTTCCTAACTGACTAAAGCTCTTCGCACATTCTGTGCATTTGAATGGTTTTTCCCCTGTGTGTGTTCGCCGATGAATTCTGAGAGTTGAGGAATCACTAAAACACCTTCCACATTCATTGCAATCATATGGTTTTTCTCCTGTGTGTGTTCGCTGATGTGTTTGTAGATATGGTAACCGACTAAAGCTCTTCACACACTCACTGCACTTGAATGGTTTTTCCCCCGTGTGTATTCGCTGATGATTCCTTAATGTTAAGGAATGTCTAAAGCTTTCTCCACAATCATTGCAATGGTATGGTTTTTCCCCAGTGTGTGTTCGCTGATGTCTTTGTAGGACTGATACATCACTAAAGCACTTGTCACATTCACTGCACCTGAATGGTTTTTCCCCTGTGTGTGCACGCTGATGATTCCTTAATGCTGAAGAGTAACTAAAACTACTCCCACATTCAGTGCACTCGAATGGTTTGTCACCTGTGTGTGTTTGCTGATGGTGATTTAGTTCTGATGATAAACTAAAGTTCTTGTTGCATGTGTAAGGTTCTTCTTTCTCGGTTAATGTCTCCGAGTCTGGTATATATTTGCCTGCATCCCATGAATGTGTTTCCTGAAGGGCAAACATGGCTGATAAAGCATTTGTGTTAGTCTCACATTCCCTGTATGTATGATATTTTGCACATTTGCTTTCTGATTTAATAAAGTGCAAATGTCACGAAACAGCTGCCACACTCAAGGTCACCAAAAAACCGTCGCACTCATAAAGAGTGCAAGGCTTCTTTGTGGGCGATAGTGTCTTTGGAATGGTTAAATGTTTTGCACAGTTAGGGATAATGATCCATCTTCCTTCTGGTCGGCACAAACTGGGACATAAACTTGTATTTTAGATAGCAGAACTCGTCTTTCTTTTACATGTCAATTGTCTGGCTCCACACCATTGTTCTTTACTCTGGTTCCTGTGGTTTGGCTAGAAAGAGTTTACCATACACCCAGCGCACTGAATGGTGGTCTGTTATCATTTCAAGAAAGCGGAGCACTGCTGTAAACACATCATTTCAATCCCAGGATCAAAGCTGGTGTTGGGCACCTGTTTACAATAGAGGTACTTTGTCAGTGTTGTTGCTTTAATTTTCCAGCGGTAATTTCTTAGTTTTGTGGAGTGGAGGTGCTCGGCTCAGACTCTTACATTCACTGAATTGCCCTTGACAGCTTCTTCCAGGATCCGTCAGTTAACGTTCATGTTCGTCAATATGACGTTGCTGATGCCGCCTTGAATACTGGAGCTCAAGTCTTCATTGTTTTTGCTGATTTACAGTAGTGTCTTCTAAATCCATTATCATTTCATGTATTCAAGGCATGTTTCCTGTTGGATGTAAAATGATGTTAAATTACTAAATGTAAACATGAAAGAATTAAATACATTATGTTTAAATTGTGGTACAAGACATTTCTTCTTTACCATCTTTGAACGTTACAGTAGGATTTTTCATCATACACGGATATTTAACTAAATGCAATATCGAAGAAGTCACATCTTATTTACTTCAGAAAAGGAGGTGATTTGCCAGAGTTTACAAAGTAACTTAATAAAGAAAGTGCGCTCACGGAGCGCCCACATGCGACAGGTACAGGTTTAGGTAGATGCATACGGTTAAGAGTTCATTTAAACAAGAACAGATTGTAGAAAAAGAGGACTCAGGATGAGCTGCTGTTCTTCAGTTTCAGGAAGTGCATAACAAAGGTAACTCTTCAGGAAGTGCATAACAAAGGTAAACTCTTCAGTAAGTACATAACAAGGGTAATGCAAGGCGCATTGTGTGGAAGAAGATATACTACGTAAATTACTGTTAACCCATGTATAGGTTGAATTTCATTTTGCAGTTCCTGTTATTACATTGGTCTTGTGCTCTTGTCTCTGAAGAGACTGAAACTGTGTATGTTCTGTTGATGGTGTGCAGGATGTTTTGATCTTGTGGGCTTTCTTGGAATATGCTTGCAGGCAGTTTCGGTGCACCCTGTGCGCGCCTCCTGATTATTGCCTGATCATAATGATTTATTTTTTGTCAACTGTCTTCAGTGTAATGTTCTCCTACGTGGCTCAAAATGTGTGCTAGGCTGCTGATTGTAACCCAAGGCAGGACAGTGCAGTTGATAGCTGGCTGTTCTCACTCGAGCAACAGCAAATAAACGTTGCTTCCTGACTGCTTACAACTGTGCTTGTCCATGCTTTATTTAGAATGAGTAGTTTGCTTTAATGAACGTTGATTCGGTTTGAGTCACCATTTCTTGTTATATCAGTTTCGATTTTGTTCCTCCTTACCACTGGTTGCTGTGTTAGTAAAAATTGTGACTGTGTAGGAACTTTTTGTAGCGACAAGTATTTAGAAGTGGCACAGTCCACACCTCCACCCAGTAGTCCAGTGTAGTATGTAATTACAAAAAGAGTCTCCAGACAGGCCTATTTCTGAAACAATGGCACGAATAAACTAAATCCAATCCAGATTTGCAACAGCCAGGAATAAGATTCTTTGAAAAAGTGAAGTTGGGTTAAGTGCGACAATATTTAATGGCTAGGGAAAGACAGGGAAAGATTTGATTATTACTATATGAGGCCTTATAATGTTGGGATGAACAAGCATGGGTCAGAAACTATGGGGTCCACTGGGAGAGAACAGTAAGGAGACAAGCACAAGCCTACAAAAGAAAGAGAACGCAGAAAACTGGTATCGATAGGATAAGAAGCAGAAATGTTGGCTTGTAAAGCTTATGGCCTAGATGTATCAAGATTCCATTTTGCGAATCTTAAATAGCGATTTTTAGCGAATCGCTATTTAGAATTCGCTAAATGGAATGTATGTAAAAAATTGCTTTTTTTTTTAGCGATTCCTTATTATTCTTTATTTGCGAATTCGCATTTTGCGAATTCGCAAATAAGGAATAATTTCCCATGCATTCCTATGGGCCAAGAGACCCATAGGAATGATTGTGAAGTAATTCTCAAATTGCGAATTCGCAATTTGCTAATCGCAATTTGAGAATTATTTCAAGGGTGCAGGGGTGTCTCATGGACAGTACAAATAACAGTGTGGATCCCAGTCGTGGGACCCTAGGACCTAGCTCAGGTCTATGATTGCTTTAAATCACTATGCCTTAGAGAAAGAAAAATGTCTTTCTAGTGTCCCCTCACTCACCGGGGTTTCCCCACGGTGACATGCTTCATCATTGGGGCCATCCCAGTTCTCTACGAAAAGGGGCGTGCTGCGACTCACAAACTACGCAGGAGCACTTTTAGTGCGAATGACTATGTGTGGTGCAAAAAGAATAAGTGGAGTGGGTGTGGGTGTGTGAGTATTAAAAATACCATACTTAGTGGGCCTAACTGTTTTATTGAGCTCCTATGCAGGTATATTAAAAGTGGGGTTAATGTCACTGTAGGGCAACCTATAATGTGGTTGACTCAGTGATCAATATGGTCGACATGTTTCATGCTACCCCTAGCATTTCTTCGGGACCATGCAGGGACCAGCCCTGCATATGCCACTCCTAAATCCCAATCGTGGGGACAGTGAATTTATAACAATAATAAAGTGGTTTTATGCATGCATTTATATTAAAATACATACGTTCCTCTCAACTAGTAGGTGCTGTAAAATAAAGCATAATGTTAATAACAAACCTTCCCTGTGGGAAGGTACACATAGTACATTTGCATGCCACTCGCATTCTGTGTATAGAAGGATGATTTGCGCCATACTGGCGCGTGCAGGCTTACCAAAACATTAGTCCAAAACGTCGTGAAATTTGTTCGTGAATTCACACAAATAAACAAGACAGGACTTTTTTGTGACCAAACATTAGACATACACAACATATAATAGGTACACAGAAAAGATAAAGATCTCCAATAGTTACTTATTGAAGCGAAAAATGACACTTCATGGTCTCGCTGGGGGGTCAATTTCACTTATGAGATACACTGCTGTAAAAACGGTGAATATATACAATGCTCGTTAGGTTGGAATCACCGTGACCATTGTGTTCGTAAATGATCACTTTGTTTCTTGGACTAGCTTTGTCCATTTACACAGAGATATGGTACTTACATTCTGTGTTGTAAAATCGCGCTTCTCTACCTACTCAGCACCTCCCCGGGACCGCATCTTACCTGGTCCCCACCGGCGTATTGGTTTTGTGTGTTCCGGTCTTGGAGCAGGGACGGAGACACCCTCAAAAACTAGACCGGTTTAGACGTGGCGGCCATATTGGAAGTATGTCTTTGTCCGCGAAGCTTTAGAAAGGGAAAACGGCTGGTTTATTCGGAGTTGCCGAGTAACGCTGGCATTACTGGTTCAGGATAGACAGAAAGAAAATATTCCCACTTAGAACCATATCCGCATATCTATTTCTGCGTAGTGTGAATTTATTATTACCATCTACTCAAAAAAGGCGGGGAAATAATTTCGAATCCGAACCTTGTTCGCTTATTTTTATTTTTTTATTTTTTTTTTGGACCAAAACAGAAATAACATCGTCATCATCATCAGCCATATATTCATATACATTCGTAGGGGCGCTGGTGAGTACAAAATAAACGTAAAATGATGTAAGGTGTGACAGCCCCTTGATGTCCTGTTGTATATCCGGCCATCCTGGTGACATGATGAAAAGGAATATACATGTATCGTAAAAATACAGTTTGCATTTTTTGATTTTTTGTTCGTGTTTTGCCTTTAAGAAACTTAAACAGAAAAAAGGTGCACACATAGTTCGGCATGTACGTGAGGTAGTGTCATCAGTATCTAGCATCACAGCCTATCTACAGAGGGACCAATCAGATGTTCCTATGCCCCCCGCCCCATGCCATCCCCCCCATACCACCCTCTCAATGCGTGTCCAGCCGCATTCGTGTATATCACCCAACAGTCATCCTTACACAAAATCAGTGGTCCTCGTCACTCTCTGATCCCTCGAGATCGTCCTCTTCCAATGGTTCACATATGTCCCCCCTGTATGAATTCCATTGCTGCCAGACCCCATTCCATTTACGTGGGTTATCCCTCAGTTAATACACCGCCCTCTCAGTCAGCATGAGCATGTCCATGTTGCGGATCCATTGGGCCAGTGTGGGGAGATCAGCCAAACCCCACTTCTGTGCTATATCTCGTTTCGCTGTCACCAGCCCCACTGTAATCCAGGTTCTTGCATAAAAGGTGAGGTCGGTCGGCCCCCAGATATTCAGCAGGCACAGTCGCGAGTCCAAAGTGAGTGTGGTATTTAGTGCTTGGGCCATGGTGCGCATTACCCGTTGCCAGTAACTAACGATCAGTGGACATTCCCAAATCGTGTGTATGAATGAGCCTTCTGCCCTGCAACCTCTAAGACAGTAAGGATGATCAGCCCTGTGTAGTTTGTGTAAGGTCGTGCGGGTGTAGTAGATCCTGTGTAGAATTTTTAATTGCACCAGGCGGAATTTGGAAGATATGCCTGCTTCGCGCGGGGACGCCATAGCTGCGTTCCACTCAGTTTCGTCTAGATCACCCACCTCCAACATCCATTTGTCTTTCAGTTTCCCCAGTGGATCAGGCATATTATTAACCAATTTGCGGTACGTCATCGATGTCGCCCCTTCCTGTAAGTAGTCAGTGAGTAAACGGTCCTCCAGAGGGGAGGATTCGGGTGGGGATGTGTCAGGCGGGATCGCCGCTTGTAGTGCATGTCTGACCTGAATGTATCTGTAAAGCTCTGTGTCCCCCAGATCATACTGCTCTTGCAGAGTTGCAAAGGAAATTACTCCGTCCCGTGTCCACATGTCCCCAACAGTGGAGATTCCAATGTTGTCCCACTGCGTGAAGCCCTTGGAGCGCCGCAGGTGGCCCAACGCCTTTGTGTCCCATAGAGGTGTGAGTTTTGTGATGGTCCCATCCCATTTCAACTTTGCCTGTGCCTTGTACCATAGTCGAACTGTGTGTTTCGTCGGTCCAATGAGTTTTGCCGCCACGCCACGGTGGTACAGCGGGGCCAGCAAACTATTCGTCCCCAGTTGCACCCTATCTGCCTTGAACGCTGGGTCCTCTTGCGGGGCGTGTAACCACTGATTAAGGATTTTGAGCTGGGCCGCCCAGTAGTACAGCTGTACGTTGGGTAGCGCAATGCCCCCGTCGTACCACCCCCTGTTCAATTTTGCGTGTGAGATTCAGGCAGGTTGGTCGCCCCAGAGCAGGCCTGAGATCTGTGCCGTTATTTTCTGAAGGAAGCTATCCGGCACCAAATATGGAGCGTTCTCGAGGACGTACAGGAAGCGTGGCAGAGCCATCATTTTAAAGAGCGCGGCCCGTCCTAGTAGCGTTAGGGGGAGTTCTTTCCAATGTTGTACATCACTACGGAGACGGACTAAGGGGGGTTGCAAGTTCAGGCGTGCGAACTCTGCCTCGTCTCGGGTGATATGGATCCCCAGATATTTGAAGGACGTGTGCGCTATTTCCAGCGGACAAGAGTCCGGGAGTGGCGGAAGTGGTCCCCGTAGCTCAAAAATTATAGACTTCGCCCAGTTAATGGTGTAACCCGAGACTCGCCCATGTGCAGTACAGAGAGCCAGGAGGTTAGGGAGGCTCTCTTCCAGGTCAGTAAGGTAAATCAGCTTATCGTCCGCATAAAGGGACACTCTATCCTCCCAATGCGGGGTCCATTGAATCCCTTTCAGGAGTTGCGTGGTGCGAATCGTAACTGCCAGCGGTTCCAAAACCAAAGCGAAGAGGAGGGGTGAAAGCGGGCACCCCTGTCGCGTGCCTCGGCCTAAGGATATAGTTCTGGAAATGTGGCCGTTGGCCACCACTTTGGCTATGGGGTCTCTGTATAGCATGCGTATCCAGGAGATAAACACCGGGCCAAAACCCATACGTGCGAGCACTGCGAAGAGATAGTTCCACTCCACCATGTCGAACGCCATCTTGGCGTCCAGCGAAAGGATCGCGGCCGGTTCCCGTAGCAGCGGGACTCGCGCCACTACTCCATGTACCCTGCGGAGATTTAAAGCAGTACTGCGATGTGGCATGAAGCCTGATTGGTCCGGGTGGATCAGTTGAGGTAAACACGGCAGGAGCCTGTTCGCCAACACCTTAGCGATAATTTTGGCCTCTGGGTTCAACAGGGAAATGGGTCTATATGACGAGCAGTCGCCGGGGGGTTTACCTGGTTTCGGTATTGCTACGATAGTTGCCATCCGTTGATCCGGCGGCAGCGTACCCTTCACTCTAGATTCTTCGTACATATTAAGTAGGGGTGTGCTCAGGGACTCTGTCATAATTTTAAACCATTCTATGGGAATCCCATTGGGGCCCATAGCCCTACCCGGATGAAGGGCGCCGATAGCCAGCTGAATCTCCTCCACCGTCAGGGGTGCGTCTACGTCTTTTGACGCCTCTGCCGTCAATTCCGGCAGGGGAACGGGCTCAAGGGCGACCCGGACCTCACCCTCTCCCACCACTGTCTCTGGGGTATACACTTCAGTAAAATAATCCGCGAGGACTTCCACTATCTCGCCGGGGCGGGTGTGGTCGTTGCCATGTGGATCAGTAAGTTGTAGGATGTTCCTCCCTCCCCCCTGCCTCCTGTCCAACCATGCCAACAGTTTACTGGTCTTGTCCCCGTTGTCATAGACCCTATGTTGCGTTGCCGCAATGTCCGACACCGGGATCCTCCGCAAGTGGTCGGTGAGACGACGCTGATGGACTTGGAGATCATGGAGTGTGTCGTCCGAGGGATTCGCCATATGGGCGGTGTTGGCCCTCTCGAGGCCCAATTCTAGGTCCAGGGCCTCTCGTCTGTGTGCCTTTTTATGATTTGCAATTACGGCAATGGCCTGACCCCTAAACACTGTCTTGTACGCTTCCCATAACGTAGAGGGGGATTCTACCGAGGACCGGTTTTCCTCGAAGTAGAGCCGCGTGGTCTTCTTCAGGTCTTTGTTAATGTGGGGAACTTTTAGATAACCAGGGAAGATCGGGAACAGCCTTTGACGTTTCGTGTCTGTGGTGGTGATCGTCAGGGTGAGCGGTGAGTGATCTGAGATTCCCCGTGGTTGTATGGTTGTCTCGGCCACAGTGAGATGCCCGTTGATCAAAGCGAAGAAATAATCTATCCTAGAGAGGCAGTTGTGTGTGGCCGAATAATACGTGTATTGCTGCTGGTTAAGGTGTAGAGTGCGCCATATGTCCACCAACCCCTGCGCATCCAGAAATGTCTGGAGCCTGTTGGGTCCTTCTATATGTGTGCGTGGGGGGAACCGGTCTAAGGTGTTCGTGAGTGCCATGTTAAAATCCCCACCTATGAGTAAGTCCCCATCAGGGAGGGTCAGCAAAAATTTACCAAGATCCGGCAAAGCCTCAGAGTGTAGTGCTGGTGGTATGTAAACAGAAACTACATTTAAAAGTTTCCCCTCCCACTGGCCATGAACTGCCGCGAAGCGGCCCTGAGCATTGGTTGCTGTAGACTTTACAATGAAATGGGACAATTTCTTCTGCAGGATACCCGTCCCACGGGACCCCGAGGTGAATTCAGCGTGTACTACCATGTGGTAGCCTCTCCTATCTAAGGCCTTCGTGGCTGCCCCCGTCAAGTGAGTCTCCTGTAGGAGAATGAGAGCAGGCCCCCGTCTCCTAATCCCCTGAAGTACCAGCCCCCGCTTAATCTTATCCCCTAGACCTCTAACGTTCCAGGACATGACAAGCAATGGGTTCGGTGAGGTGCGACTATCTGTTCCAGCCATAGGGAAGACTATGATCCGCCATGAGGCCCCTCCGCCGCTGGCGAGGTGGCAAGCGGAGGCAGGCGTAGGGCAGGCGTGATTGTATCTCACATTCTTTTCTAACAGTACCCCGATTAGACCAGATGCTCTCAGTTACATGAAACATGCCTAGAAACATACGTGTGCTTAGAACAAGAACCTTCAGGACCAAGAAGTCCCGTAGTGCAAACGTACCCAACTCCTGTTCCCCCCCCTCCCTGCCCCCCTGCTGCACGGACTCAAAACTGCCCGCCCCCCCAACTGAGCAGAGTGCATACCCCATCCCCCAAACAGAGTACTTGCGCGTTGGGGTGAGGGACTCTCCGCTGCTGGCAGTCTCTTATTCACACCCTCGGAGGCCCTTCACCCAGTGTCCAATGGTAGGAAGCGCTTACGCAGCATTAAAGTCACAGTATAAAAAAAGAAAAATCAGAGAAGTGTTCCAGATGGTCATTGATCCTCGAACTCTTCCCTGCCACCTTCCGCTCCCAAAGAGTCACTGTTGTCTGGTCCCCCTCCCGAAGCCCGGGAGTCCTGGCGTTGGCCTCCAGTTCGATCTTTCTTGGGACGATTTGTCCGTCTGTGGTTCTGACCCGGTCTCCATCCCTCGAGCCACTCCTGTACGTTTTCAGGGTTGTCGAAGAACCACGTTTTGTTCTCCGCCACTGTGTTGACATGGTTTTTGGCTCTATTTAGCAGTGGTATAGACTTTAATCTTGCTCACATCTAGGATATGTATTCCTAGCTTATGTTGGCCCTTTTAAGCCCTTTTTCCAGACCTAGAAGAGGATAGCTGCTTAATATGATGATAGATCCCTTATTTTTGACTCTAATCTGTCTATTGCCTATTGGCTTTGACATACTTGCTTATAGTAGAGGGTGGATCCTGTGGTCCTGATTTTATATTACACATTGGTATGGTTTATGTAGGTACTCTGACAGAGCTAAGGGGTATTTCATCCTTCTCAGGCCTACAGGCCTAGAACTAGAGGGACTCCATCTTGATGAAGCTGAGAGGCTTTTTAGAGTAAAGGTAAAGTTTATAGTTAAAGCTGTTGTTCGCTTGGAGAGAACCGGCTCAGGCTGGCCCTTATCGAAGGAATGTATTTTTCTCCACTCCGAAGACACAACTTCAGGCTGGCCAGCTGGGAACGTGTCCTTGGTACGGGGAGGTACAAGAATTTGGTGGGCGGCAGGTTACTGGCCGTAACTTTCCATGAAAGGACAAGCTTCCATATTAGCGAGCTACAGGAGAGGAGGAGTGTTCATTCCAGCTTGTGTGCAGTTCAGCCTGGAGCTCAGTTCAGCTTGGAGCTCAGTTCAGCTTGGAGAGAGAGAGCAGGATGTCTGCTGGAGCTGCAGAATAGAGTGCAGTTCTGGAATGGAGAAAGAAGGCAGATGATTGCTGAAGATGAGGAGAGAGAGCAGTGCTGAAGATGAGGAGAGAGAGCAGTGCAGAGAGCATCAAAGAAGGCTGTCAGCTGGAGCAATTGAACCAGAGGCGTGATGATGTGGTGAAGGAGGGAGAGACAGAGAGAGCCCTAATCCCACCAGAGGCAGAGAGAGAAATCTTCCTTCTAATAGGTGAGGTAGTCTGAACTAATCACACTTACATCTTAATCTTATCTTTATTCCCTAGGCTTTTGTATTGCTAATCCTTTTCCTTGCAGCGGTGTGTTAAAAGTTCCTGTTACCCCGCAGATAAATTGTATGTCTAATCCTTTTCTTTCAGCGGTGTGTTAAAGTTGCTGCTAGTTATAGAGACCCCATAGTTTTGTATATGTATACTTTATTATTGTTACAATAAACATCCCCATTAATTAATGAACTAGTGTGTATGAGTGTGTTTATGATAAAGCTAGCCTATATCCTAGCCAGTTGCCGTTGAGCCACTGATGGATCAGAAGGGAGTAGGAGCGCTTAAATCAAGGAATAACTCAATCACATAGTGTGTATATCTTTGTCCCCATACAGTGAAGGTAATCCCCTTTCCTAGTAGGTATTACTGTTTGAACAGATGCTACCCCTGATCAGGTAAGTAATAGTGAATAATTAGGGAGAGAGGAGACCTGCAACTAAGGGACCAAGTTAGTACACCCTCCCATAATCCTGTAAACAGCGTCTTCTGTTCCAAAGCATAGGTAACCTTTTTTTCTCCTAGTCAGATGTTACAGCCAGAACAGATGCTGCCCCTGATCCGGTAAGTCTGAATAAATAGGGAGAACAGGGAGCCCTTGAGCTAGGGAATTGTTGACACTAAGTAATTCGGCTATCCCATAATATTATTGTAGTAGCAGACCCTTAGTGAAGAGACAGAAAACTGAAGGTGTTCATAGGAATGTGGTCGTCGTTGATATACGGCGTTAGTGAGAGCGTTGGGGTGGATTACCAGCGCGGATACCCACAGGATTGTGGCTTGTGTAAGTGAGAGCGCTGGGGAGGATTACCAGTGTGGAGGTTTACCGGATTGTAAACCGTTTGGAAAAAAGGGAGAGCACTGGGGCTGCAGACCCACGTGTGTAGACACGCCAGATTGTGTGTCATATCTGCCCCAGGGTAGATTAGTCTGGGTCTGAGTGGCCGCGAGACTATAAGGTATGAGTGTGGTGTAGGGCATGGATATCCTTAGTAATCAGTGAGTATTCTTAGTATCCCTATAGATTTAGTGGTGTTTCTGATAATATGAGCTTGTATATTGCGAGTTCCCCATCCTCAGGTAGGTACCCAGGTGCCTGGATAGATGGTCCTGAGGAGGGATGTGGTTACGTTCTGGCTGGGTTGGAGGGGCCCCTAGGGGCTGATCCCATCTAATCAGAAAACCCGGCCATAACAGCCACCACCCGTAGTCTCGCAGGAAAGAGCATTGAATATGGCAGTTCTCTGGACCTCAGTTCTTTTTTTACTTCAAAGAACGTTCGTCGCCGACGGGCGACTTCCGCCGTGTAGTCGGGGAAGATGGCGACGGTAGCGTTTTGTATCTTGAGAGGAGGGGAGGTTCTGGCTGCCTGGAAGACGGCGTCCCGGTCACGGAAATTAAACAATCGTGCCACAATGGGTCGTGGCGCAGCCCCCGGTTTTGGTTGACCTCCCGGGACTCGATGGGCCCTCTCCACTGAAAAAAAGTTGGACAGTCCCTTTGGCTTTAGTTCATCCGTAATCAGGCTCTCCACAAATAGATCCATAGCCTTTACGCCTTCTGATTCCAGCACCCTTATAATGCGGATGTTGTTGCGCCTAGAACGCCCCTCCTGCTCGTCCAGTTTCTCCCGGAGCAGTCTATTGTCCTGCGCCATCTTCCCCATTTCCTGTTGAAGTTCTGAAACGTCTTCTACAAGGGATTTTGTGACCACCTCCATGTTCTTAACTTTCTCCGACATTTTATGGAGGTCCGCTCTGAGTAGGGTGACATCCGTGGAGATTGCGCCAACGGTCGTTTGTAGTTGGGCCAGTGCGAGCATGACGTCTTCCAATGTCGCTTTCTTTCCTCCTGGGGAGTCGGCTGCCTTCCCACCTTGCTCCTTCCCCGCTGGGGAGACGGTGGGCTTGTCGGAGGTAAATCGGTCAATACGGGTCTGTGTGACGCCGCCCTTGGGGCCTTTCCCCGCCATGCCACTAAACGTCGCACTCCTCGTGCCCCTACGCTCCAGGATGCGAGGAGCGGTGTGGACACCCTGTCCAGTCCGGTTCGGCAAAGATCAAGTCTCAGCGGCGTATTCTGGGAGGCGAGAAGTGTCGACTATCGCCAGGCGCGTAGCAACTTCTCCGATCAAGAAGATGGCGGACGCCCACTTCCGGTCTAGATCCCCCGGTCAGCAAGCACTTCCTGCTGGGTCGACAGCCAGGAGAGGTCCCGGCTCAGGAGGTTGGGGTAGGCCGAGCTGAGGCTTCGATGTATCTCGGGCAGCGGACGTCGGATCTCGTCGCCGCTTGTCGCTGCTTGCTCCACCCGGTCCTGGGTTCTGGCACCTGCCTGTAGGGCTTGTAGAAGTGACGGATTGTATGTCGGATCGACAAAGAGGCTGCTTCAGCCGCGGAGCTCGTCCCTTATGCTGCCGCCATGATCGGCTGCTAGCCACGCCCCCTTCCTTGTTCGCTTATTTAATTAAATTAAATTTTATTACGAATAGAAACAAACGAGGGAGGTAATACCCAATATTTTCAGTGACATTATCTCTGATAGTTCCAGTAGTAAGATGTTACGTAAGGGAAAGTATCTAAAGATCATATCTTTTTATAGAAGGTGTGTCCCCCGAAAAAGATTTATGTCGGGTCATGATTAGTTCACTTTTTATACAGGACCGGTGATAGTGGCATACAGTTTCTTGATCAATGGTCGTGCCACATATTGGACAGGGATCACATTAGGCTTAGTTTGGAATTTGTATTAGACTTACAGGGCAAATTCAGTCTGTCAGGAAAGGAATTTCATAATTCTTAATATCCAATCTCATAAGTAAAGGAATTTCATAATTCTTAATATCCAATTATATGAATGCACCCCAGGGGATGTCATCGTTCAAACCGAGGGTGTCTGTACGTAGTTTGAACACCCATCTTTGTTCACGTTCATGAAGAAACCTTTCTTGATTCTCTTTGGTCTTTGCAGTTTCCAACACTACCCACCTCATGTCATTGGGAGTGTGATTTGATTCGATGAAATGGTTTGTCATTCTTGTTGTGGTTCTTTTGCACCTAATGGTGCTACGGTGTTCCACTATCCTTGTGCTCACCTTACGTGTGGTCATTCCGATATAATGCAAATTGCAAGTGCATGTATTCATATATACTACCCCACTGGTATTGCAATTTGACATCAGCCTCAATTCCCAGTTGGTTCCATCATTGAAAATCACATTCTTTGTGTTGGTTGTCAGATGGCAGACACTGCAGTTATTACATGCATAGTGGCCAGCGGGTAGAGTTTGCTGTCTGACAGGAGGACGGTTGGATTTCGGACGAGTATGGACCAAATGATCTCTGAGATTCTTGGCTCGACGGTGGCTGAACATTGGGACTGGTATAGTCAATTCTCCACTGTTGACGAAAGGCCAGTGCTTCTTCACTATTTTAGTCACTTGGTCTGATACTTTAGTGAATGTAGTAATGCAGATAGGTCTTTTATTCTCAGTTGTGTCTTTCACCTTATGTTCTAAAAGTGCATCCCTATGATTGTTGGATGCCCGTTTGTTTGCCTTTCTTACTATTTTCTTTGGATAGTTACGTGCGTGTAATTTTTTACTCAAATCATCCGCTTGCACTTTATAGTCATCTTTGTTTGACCAATTTCTCCTCAACCTAAGGAATTGACCGAAGGGGAGGTTCTGTTTCAGACGTCTCGGATGGAAGCTATCATATGTAAGTAGACAATTCCGTGCTGTAGCTTTGAAGTGTGTCGTAGTCTTCAGATGTCCGTCCTCTGCCATGATGTCTCATGGACACCCTGCTGCACCCCTGAAACTTACATGTGTGTGCATATGGCGCACATACATGCCCTATGGGCATGTATGTGTGTCACATGCCACCCTCAAAATTGCCATATTTTGGGTTTTGAAAGGATTTCGCAAATTAACACGAACCTCAAATTGGTGTTCATTTGCGATTCCTTAACCTGAATTCGCAATTTACAAAAGCTTCATACATGGCATTTAAGGAATCGCAAAATTGCGATTCCTTAAATGCTTAAGCAAAATAAGGAATCGCAAATTTTTGCGATTCCTTATTTTGCTAATTTCACATACATCCCAAAAGATGCAAAATGTCCGTTTGCGATTCGTTAAGTTAATGAATCACAAAATGCTTGATACATCTAGGCCTTAGTTCATAAACACATAGATTGTACATCAGTTGTCCCCTCAGTTCCCAGCGGTCATGAGGACCCCTGACAAAATATCCTCTGCAGAATAAGTGCAGCTGCAAGAACGACATCCTTCTCATACATCCCAACCCTAGAACTGCACCCACTGATCGACGATTTTTGGTGGTAGAAGGGGATGATGATTAAACCAGAAGAATTAGATAAGACACTCCGAGGCCAAAGAAGAACAGGACAGGCCAGAACACATACATCATACCATAATGAAAGAGGGTTTAAAGGCCTATGGTGACAAGTTCCCCGCCAATTTTAACTTTAGGATGAAGTACCACCCACTGCGAATGGTCTCTGACGAAATCTATTATATATGTAAGGATTGGTTATAACTTACTCCCCACCCCACCAAGTCAGGGTTAACCTCAATTATCCCCTCTCCAAGATGCTAAAGACATTGAGGAACATTTTAAAGATACTCATTTACTCCTCTCGGCCCAGACGGCTTATCTATTGACGTTTACCAAACGGTAGACAAGATATTGGACTACATAGATGAATGCAGAGCCATACCTGGGCATTGAAACAGCAAAACAATAAGAAACAATGGTCCTCCCAAGCTAATGTAGCACAGACAGCAACTCCCTTGTGCGTTAAGCGCAGTAAAGCCCTGCCACTTCTAGAAGGACCATGCTCTGGAAGTGACAAATCCAACGATGTATGTATATGTCCCATGGTCATGCAATGAAGTAACTTTTGCCACTTAGTACCCCGATATACAAGAAAACAAGGAGGGGTGGTATTCCCATTCAGAGCGCACATTGAGGGTCACATCCATGAGATTGGATGATATAGAACAGATGTTTAGTAGAAATGAGAGCAGGAGGATAAGATGATGGAGAAGAAACATAGGAAGTTAAAACATAAAGTACTAATATAACAGAGCAATAGGGGAGAGGAAGAGAGGGAGGGGGCTCAGATGAGGACCAGTTCAGCCCCTCCCAACTAGGGCACACGTTTGCTCCAGGTACATGCCATAACTACGGCAGTCCTGACCATTGGGTTTGAGACTGTCTATACCCCCGCATACTGCGAAGGCGTGATAGGAGTAGGGGCAGGGGTAGAACACTTTGTGGAGAAGTGTGGCTCAATGGTTAGAGCGGCAGACCCTGATGCAGAGGTCTAGCCTGGGATCAGGGTTCAATTCCTGCCTCAACGGGTCTTGGCGGGGTCTTGAGCTCTTAATTCCTCTGACCTGATTTCTCGCCTCGATGCCTACTCTAAGCATGGGTCCCACGCTGCAACTCTGGGCAATAGCTTGCTTAATCTCCACTGTGTTATGAGGAATATTGCACATCCCACCTAAGTGTCTAAAAGAGATAGACCACAGAATTTGGGCCACGCACACCAACCACACAGGAAGAATGAATACAGACTATTTATATATTACAGTAAAACACATGCTTCCCCAGGATACTGCAATACAGAATATCAGCAGTTTGAAGGGATTACAGAAGATAGTCGGGGATTTAGTAAAAGAGGACATAGTGAAAGAAATATCAGGGAGCCCCTGCGACAACCCCATACTCCCGGTCTTGAAAAAGGGGGAAGCTAAGAAAGGAGCTCTGTAGTGTTTCATAGTTGACCTGGGAGAGATTAACAAGATAGTTGTTCCTCAATTCCCTGTCTTGCCTAATGTTGTTAATATACTATCTACGCTGCCCCCTGACAAATCCTATTTTTCTGTGATCGATTTAAAGAATACTTCCTTTTCTAGCTCCCTTATGCAGACGGCTTATTGTTGCAGGAGAGGGTAAAGACACATGCGTAACAGATACAGTCAGGCTGTTGAATCTTTTTAGCTACTCACAGTCGTAAGGCCAACACATTTAGCAGGTCACACATTAGACATGATTTTTTCCAACTGTACTGAAATAATATGCCGACCCTCGACTCAGGTGAATTGGACTGACCATTTCATAATTGAATTCTCCCTTTTAGGCTTGGACAAACCTAATAAATGGCCCCCTCTTCCCTCATTTTTACGCAGGCAGTGGCGTAAAGTGACAATAGAGGAACTCCAGAAGATACTAATTGAACCTCTCATTACAGCCTCAGACAATATTGAATCAGCCCTTACCAAGTTTAACTCCGCAATCCTAGTCAAAGTCGACTCTCTGGCCCCCTTAAAATTGTACAAACAACGTCCCGCCTCTCGCCAGGAGGCGTGGTACACTGACAAACTAAGGTCAGACAAGCAAGTTTGTAGGAAATTAGAAAAAGCCTGGAGGAGAACGCACTCTGAGGAAAATAAAAAATGTCATTTTGATGCTTTGTCAACTTATCATAAAAAACATAAGGTTGGCTCGGAAAACCCATCTCGCTTCTGAGCTGGCAGAAGCTGGCAACTCCCCCAAAGCATTATACCGGATTCTACAAGTGTTGAACCCGGCCTCGTGGCGTGGTTCGCCCCTGCTCCTCCGCACCCAGTTAGCAAAGTCCTGCGCCCAGAGTTCCCTGCGCAGCACCCCGTTAGCGTAGCCTGCACCCCGAGCCCTGGTCGTCCTCCTCCCTGTACACCCAGACCCTGTAACCGACGACCAGCCTCGCTTATCCCGTCCCCCTCCTGGCTCCGAGCGCTTACAACCTGCATGCCCCACAAGGCCCGGCAGCCATTTTCCCTTCCCGAGATCCCTGTCTCCCTGAGCCTAGCGTGACCTCGGCCCCAGCGAAACCCAGACTCCAAAGGCGCGCCAGTCCCGGGTGGGGGGTAAAGGGCTCCCCGAGTGAGATAAGCCAAGGAGTTTTGATGGCACCTCCGGCCTCCCCTGAGAGGCGGGTTTCTGTCACACCTTTGGCCTCCCCCTGAGGGCCAGTTTCGATCACACCTCTGGCCTCCCCGAGTGCTGGCTCCAGACCCTGCTGGGCGTCTGGGAAAACCCGGGCGCATCCTCAAAGGATCAAAGAGCCAACCGCTGGACCTCGCCAACAACCAGCCCCCAAGGCATGAGACCTCCGCCTGCGAGAGTCCGGACATCAAAGGGCCAATGGACTATATCAGGGCCCGCCTGACAACTAGCGGGCAGTTGTATCTTGGACCTGAAGCCTGCTGATCTGATCGCGGCTGACCCTGGGAAGAACTCAACCTCGCATCGCTGAGCCCTGCCGACGCTGTCGCGGCTCCCTCTTCGCAACAAGGAACTGAACCACCTGAGCCCTGCTGACGCTGTCGCGGCTCGAGCTGAACTCGGAACCATCGGAGCCCTGCTGACGCTGTCGCGGCTCGTCCTCTCTAAGATCTCGGAGCCCTGCTGACGATGTCACGGCTCACGCCGAACTCGTAACCATCGGAGCCCTGCTGACGCTGTCGTGGCTCGCCATCTCTAAGACCATCTGAGCCCTGCTGACGCTGTCGCGGCTCCTCCAGAACTTCTCCGGATCGAGCCCTGCTGACCTCGTTGCGGCTCGAGGAGTACTCTGGTCCGGCTGGACCATCGAGACCACCATCACGACCCGAGCCGACTCGACGTGAGTAAAGCACCCAGTACGACCATCATCTTCTGTATCCCCCGGCTCGAGGATTAAGAGCTGTGCGCAGGGTATGCTTCGTACTGGCCAAGAGGCTAAGATTGTCCCGCTTTCCTCTTCCCGAATCCTCAAAGACTTGTGATCCCTCGATCATTGTGTACATAAGAGTGCTCTTTCTTTTACTGCTCATAAAGAACTTGTTACCGAAATCCAACGGTGTGGTGTCCGTTCGTAAGTGTGGTGTGAGCTCAGTGTGTACGATCCTAGGCTCGAAGTCCTCCCCGGTGGGGACCTCACGATAAGACTCGGCAAGATCTGTAGGAGAGGTGGGTAGTCGGGTGAGCACAACCTGGCCCTCTGAGATCGCCCCTTCTAACAACAAGCCTTTATTAAACCTGCAGCATGTGAAAGTACGGATGTTTCCTCACAGGCACTGTGTGACGACATCTCTGTCTTTTTCAAGAATAAAATTGAGATGATTTATGATCAAATCATCAAGGCCACAAATTCCTCGGGCAGCTCACCTATAACATCCCTACACACCACGACTTGTGACACTCCAATGCTCACCGCCTTTCCTGAAGTCAATCAGACTGATATTCACACTCTGATGGGTCAAATTAAAACAGGATCCCTAGATCTTATGCCTGCCAAAACTATCATTTCTCTGGGCAATCTACTTTGCCCTATGATTCGGACCCTGATGAATCTCTCTCTTGACAAAGGACAGGTACCACAGGAATGGAAGAAAGCTGTTGTGAATCCTATCTGTAAGAACTCAGCCTTTCCATGGACAGACCTTTCCAACCTCCGCCCCATATCCCTCCTCCCCTCCCTGAGCAAGATCATGGAGAAGCACATCAATACACATCTGTCGAATTTCATCGAGCTGTCGGGAGGCCTAGATCACTCCCAATCCAGATTTAGGCCAAACTATAGCACAGAATCGGCGCTCCTCTCTGTGGCTGATACCATCAGAATGTCACAGGATAGAGGGAGCTACATGATACTTGTGCTATTAGACCTGTCCGCAGTCTACGACACAATATCGCATGATATCTTGCTCAGCCGTCTGCAGGAGGTTGGGGTTGGAGGATTGGCTCTGTCCTGGCTGAAGAGCTTTCTTTCAGATCAATCACAAAGTGTCAGACTGGTTTCCTTTCGTTCCACGTCTATGGTGCTCACCAAGGGGGTGCCACAAGGATCGTGCTTGAGCCCCACTCCTTTCAACATATATGTGGCCCCCCTAGCTGACCTTATGAGATCCTATGGATTTATTCCGGTGTCGTATGCTGACGACACTCAGCTATTATTTCCATTTCAGTCTCTTACCCCTGCTGTAAAATACTCATTTTCTGAGGGCATGAGGGCAGTCTCCCGATGGATGGCCTCGAATTACCTGCAATGTAATGTAGGGAAGACCGAGGTCATGCTATTCGGGGAGGCCCCACTATTTTGGTCGCCAGACTGGTGGCCACTAGATCTGGGCCCCGTCCATAGTCCTAAGCAGACGGTGAAAAACATAGGTGTCCGGCTGGACCAAGGACTGTCCTTAAAGGAACACGTCAACCAAACAGCGGGTTCATGTCTCCAGGTAATTGGACTTTTGAGACGTGTGTTCCCTTTTTTGCCTGACACCTCCAGAAAAACCCTTGTCCAGGCCCTAATACTCAGTCGCCTGGATTACTGTAATGGACTCCTCATATCAGCGAATGACAACTTGCTGAGCAGGCTACAGGTGACTCAGAACACAGCGGCAAGACTAGTTCTCAATCCCCGCCCAGAACCCCCTCACGTCCTCTTTTGGAAAAACTCCACTGGTTGCCAATCCGACAACGGATTAATTTCAAAATCTGTTGTGTTATCCAAGAAAGCATTTTTGACTCAGGCCCCTTTTATCTGGCTGAAAAGTTTATTCTCTATAAACCTTTACGCACCCTTCGTTCTAGCAACCAATTTCTGCTACAGACTCCGTCCATTAGAAAGGCGAGAATGGGTGGCAGAGCCCTCTCGTTCCTGGGCCCCAGTCTATGGAATAAACTTCCTTTTAACTTGAGATGTTGCCTCAACTATCTAATTTTTAGGAAACTACTGAAGATTTTACTGTTTTAAATATCTTACCTCTTTGTCAGAGCACTCATGTAAAGCACTGTCTATACTCTGGTTGGTGAACCAAGCGCAGAGATACTCCTTCGGGAGTCGAGTCTAGCGCTATATAAGCCTTTAAATAAATAAATAAATAAAGGCTTCACCACACAAAATACAGTTTTCTCAAACTGAGGTGGTGTATCTGGGACATCTTTTGTGGCAAGACGAGTGGCGCCTGGAACCTAAAAGAGTGAACCCCACCCTTTCGATACCTCAGCCCAGCAGCAGGTGCATACCTTCTTGGGCATGGCCAGCTATTGTCGACACTGGATACCGAAATTCTCAATCATTGTAAAACGTTTCTTAAGACTGACGAGAATAGACGTTCAGGAGCCCAGGAGCATGCTGCTAGATTCCGGACTCTGACGGACATATTATATAGTGCACCAGCTTTGGGTTTGCCAGACTACGAAATCTACTTTAACCTGTTTGTACACGATAGGAATGGTTGTGTGTTGTCCATCCTCACCCAACAGCAGGGTGATCACAAGCACCCATTTGCCTATATTTTCTATAGCACTAGACATGGTAGCTCAGGCCCTTCCCCGGTGTGTAAGGGCAATGGCAGAAGCTGCACTCTCCCTTCAACAAGTGGAAGATTTGGTCATGGGACATACTGTACACGTTTATGTACCTCACTCTGTGGAATTATTGTTGAATAGGACAAAGACGCAACATTTTACCAATGCTCGACTGACTCGTGAATTGTGTAGATAAATGCAAGATACTTGAAAACTCTGCCCAGGCAGCGGAGCTGATAACACTAGACAGAGTCTATGAACTAGCCTTGGGGTAAAGGGTGAACATTTATCCGGATAGTCAATTTGCCTTTGGTATTGCCCAAAATATTGATAGATTATGGACTGAGAGATTGTTTATTAATTTACAAGGTGCTAAAATACAACATGGGGTGTATTTATTGAGATTACTGAATGCAGTGTACTAACCTGCCAAAGTGTTGGTGATAAAATGTAGTGCTCATATGAAAATAACTGATGATATAAGGAGGGAAATTGATTTTGCAGACAAAAGAGCCAACCCCACTACCCTCACATATGTAGCCCACTTTGACCCTGACATGGCAAAGGGGCCCCAAGACATTAGCCTTGAAGGAATAGCTGAACAAGTTTGAAGATGAATTGGACAAATGGGCCAAAATGGGCAAACAAGTTCAGGGTTGTTGGATGACTATGGACAGAAAAGATATCTCCCGCCTGATGCCCTCTTATATTCAATGACTTTGATGATGCACCGCCCCAATCATCTGGGTCGAGATGGGTGGACCAATAGGATGGCGTAATTTTGGGCAAATGCCAAGATACGGAGAATGGCTGAGCAGTTATGCCCATGCTGTGTGACCTGCGCTCAGTGCAATATAAGTAAGGGTGCAAAGGTTCCACCAGGACATTCTGCCCCCCACAGATGCCCTCTGAGGAGCTTCAAATGGATTACATTGAAATGACCCTTATTAACAAATCGGTATACTCTGGTTGAGGTTTGTACTTTTTAACTTGCGTCTACATCCACCACCAACACCGGACAGAAGTATACCCTCTCCTGAACCTGTGGCACCGCAGAGACCACAGTATCATCTCTACCCCAGATAAACTGTTGGCCGACCAATTCATCCAGCATTTTCTTCCCCTCCATCAGTGTAACTAAATCAAATTCCGAGTCCATCTTTTGACCTCAACCAGTGATAGACTTTCTATGGAGTTCATATCCACGAAGTACTGGGGACTAGTGATGGTGAACAATAAGGAACCGAGGGCGAACGACCTGGATGGATAAAGACAATGATAAAGAGAAAGTTTGCATTCCATGTGTTCTTATTCTTGTGAAGAACACAATCAGAACGTTTCCATACAAATGATGAATGCTTATCACAAATAATTAAGGTATAAACAGAGGAGGTGCACAGGTAGGTGCTTATGAGGTATAAACAGAGGAGGAGCACAGGTAGGTGCTTATGAGGAATAAACAGAGGAGGAGCACAGGTAGGTGCTTATGAGGTATAAACAGAAGAGGTGCACAGGTAGGTGCTTATGAGGTATAAACAGAGGAGGAGCACAGGTAGGTGCTTATGAGGTACAAACAGAGGAGGTGCACAGGTAGGTGCTTATGAGGTACAAACAGAGGAGGTGCACAGGTAGGTGCTTATGAGGTACACACAGAGGAGGTGCACAGGTAGGTGCTTATGAGGTACAAACGGAGGAGGTGCACAGGTAGGTGCTTATGAGGTACAGAGGAGGAGCACAGGTAGGTGCTTATGAGGCATAAACAGAGGAGGTGCACAGGTAGGTGCTTACAAAGTATAAACAGAAGAGGTGCACAGGTAGGTGCTTATGAGGTATAAACAGAGGAGGAGCACAGGTAGTAGCTTATGAGGTATAAACAGAGGAGGAGCGCAGGTAGGTGCTTATGAGGTATAAACAGAGGAGGTGCACAGGTAGGTGCTTATGAGGTATAAGCAGAGGAGGTGCACAGGTGGGTGCTTATGAGGTATAAACAGAGGAGGTGCAAGGGTAGGTGCTTATGAGGTATAAACAGAGGAGGTGCACAGGTGGGTGCTTATGAGGTACAAACAGAGGAGGTGCACAGGTAGGAGCTTACGAAGTATAAACAGAGGAGGTGCACAGGTAGGTGCTTATGAGGTATAAACAGAGGAGGAGCACAGGTAGTTGCTTATGAGGTACAAACAGGAGGTGCACAGGTAGGTGCTTATGAGGTATAAAAAGAGGAGGTGCACAGGTAGGTGCTTATGAGGTATACATAGAATAAACAGAGGAGGAGCACAGGTAGGTGCTTATGAGGTATAAACAGAGGAGGTGCACAGGTAGGAGCTTATGAGGTACAAACAGAGGAGGTGCACAGGTAGGAGCTTACGAAGTATAAACAGAAGAGGTGCACAGGTAGTTGCTTATGAGGTATAAACAGAGGAGGAGCACAGGTAGGAGCTTATGAGGTACAAACAGAGGAGGTGCACAGGTAGGAGCTTACGAAGTATAAAAAGAAGAGGTGCACAGGTAGGAGCTTATGAGGTATAAACAGAGGAGGAGCACAGGTAGGTGCTTATGCGGTATAAACAGTGGAGGTGCAGAGGTAGGTACTTATGAGGTACAAACAGAGGAGGTGCACAGGTAGGTGCTTATGAGGTATAAACAGAGGAGGTAAACAGGTAGGTGCTTATGACGTATAAACAGAGGAGGTGCTCAGGTAGGTGCTTATGAGGTATAAACAGAGGAGGAGCACAGGTAGGAGCTTATGAGGTATAAACAGAGGAGGAGCACAGGTAGGTGCTTATGAGGTATAAACAGAGGAGGAGCACAGGTAGGAGCTTATGAGGTATAAACAGAGTAGGAGCACAGGTAGGTGCTTATGATGTATAAACAGAGGAGGAGCACAGGTAGGCGCTTATGAGGTATAAACAGAGGAGGAGCACAGGTAGGAGCTTATGAGGTATAAACAGAGGAGGAGCACATGTAGGTGCTTATGAGGTATAAACAGAGGAGGAGCACAGGTAGGAGCTTATGAGGCATAAACAGAGGAGGAGCACAGGTAGGTGCTTATGAGGTATAAACAGAGGAGGTGCACAGGTAGGAGCTTATGAGGTACAAACAGGAGGTGCACAGGTAGGTGCTTATGAGGTATAAAAAGAGGAGGTGCACAGAGAGGTGCTTATGAGGTATAAACAGAGGAGGGGCACAGGTAGGTGCTTATGAGGTATAAACAGGAGGTGCACAGGTAGGAGCTTATGAGGTATAAACAGAGGAGGAGCACAGGTAGGTGCTTATGAGGTATAAACAGAGGAGGAGCACAGGTAGGAGCTTATGAGGTACAAACAGAGGAGGTGCACAGGTAGGTGCTTATGAGGTATAAACAGAGGAGGAGCACAGGTAGGAGCTTATGAGGTACAAACAGAGGAGGTGTACAGGTAGGAGCTTACGAAGTATAAACAGAAGAGGTGCACAGGTAGGAGCTTATGAGGTATAAACAGAGGAGGAGCACAGGTAGGTGCTTAAGCGGTATAAACAGAGGAGGTGCATAGGTAGGTACTTATGATGTACAAACAGAGGAGGTGCACAGGTAGGTGCTTATGAGGTATAAACAGAGGAGGTAAACAGGTAGATGCTTATGACGTATAAACAGAGGAGGTGCTCAGGTAGGTGCTTATGAGGTATAAACAGAGGAGGAGCACATGTAGGAGCTTATGAGGTATAAACAGAGGAGGAGCACAGGTAGGTGCTTATGAGGTATAAACAGAGGAGGAGCACAGGTAGGAGCTTATGAGGTATAAACAGAGGAGGAGCACAGGTAGGTGCTTATGATGTATAAACAGAGGAGGAGCACAGGTAGGAGCTTATGAGGTATAAACAGAGGAGGAGCACAGGTAGGAGCTTATGAGGTATAAACAGAGGAGGAGCACAGGTAGGTGCTTATGAGGTATAAACAGAGGAGGAGCACAGGTAGGAGCTTATGAGGTATAAACAGAGGAGGAGCACAGGTAGGTGCTTATGAGGTATAAACAGAGGAGGTGCACAGGTAGGAGCGTATGAGGTACAAACAGGAGGTGCACAGGTAGGTGCTTATGAGGTATAAAAAGAGGAGGTGCACAGGGAGGTGCTTATGAGGTATAAACAGAGGAAGGGCACAGGTAGGTGCTTATGAGGTATAAACAGGAGGTGCACAGGTAGGAGCTTATGAGGTATAAACAGAGGAGGAGCACAGGTAGGAGCTTATGAGGTACAAACAGAGGAGGTGCACAGGTAGGTGCTTATGAGGTACAAACAAGGGAGGTGCACAGGTAGGTGCTTATGAGGTACAAACAGAGGAGGTGCACAGGTAGGAGCTTACGATGTATAAACAGGAGAGGTGCACAGGTAGGTGCTTGTGAGGTATAAACAGAGGAGGAGCACAGGTAGGAGCTTATGAGGTATAAACAGAGGAGGAGCACAGGTAGGAGCTTATGAGGTATAAACAGAGGAGGAGCACAGGTAGGTGCTTATGAGGTATAAACAGAGGAGGAGCACAGGTAGGAGCTTATGAGGTACAAACAGAGGAGGTGCACAGGTAGGTGCTTATGAGGTATAAACAGAGGAGGAGCACAGGTAGGAGCTCATGAGGTATAAACAGAGGAGGAGCACAGGTAGGAGCTTATGAGGTATAAACAGAGGAGGAGCACAGGTAGGAGCTTATGAGGTATAAGCAGAGGAGGAGCACAGGTAGGTGCTTATGAGGTACAAACAGAGGAGGTGCACAGGCAGGTGCTTGTGAGGTACAAACAGAGGAGGTGCACAGGTAGGAGCTTACGAAGTATAAACAGAAGAGGTGCACAGGTAGGTGCTTATGAGGTATAAACAGAGGAGGAGCACAGGTAGGAGCTCGCGAGGTATAAACAGAGGAGGAGCAAAGGTAGGTGCTTATGAGGTACAAACAGAGGAGGAGCACAGGTAGGTGCTTATGAGGTATAAACAGAGGAGGAGCACATGTAGGTGCTTATGAGGTACAAACAGAGGAGGTGCACAGGTAGGTGCTTATGAGGTATAAACAGAGGAGGAGCACAGGTAGGTGCTTATGAGGTACAAACAGAGGAGGTGCACAGGTAGGTGCTTATGAGGTACAGAGGAGGAGCACAGGTAGGTGCTTATGAGGTATAAACAGAGGAGGAGCAGAGGTAGGTGCTTATGAGGTATAAACAGAGGAGGAGCACAGGTAGGAGCTTATGATGTATAAACAGAGGAGGAGCACAGGTAGGTGCTTATGAGGTCTAAACAGAGGAGGTGCACAGGTAGGAGCTTATGAGGTACAAACAAGAGGTGCACAGGTAGGAGCTTATGAGGTATAAACAGAGGAGGAGCACAGGTAGGAGATTATGAGGTATAAACAAAGGAGGAGCACAGGTAGGTGCTTATGGTGTATAAACAGAGGAGGAGCACAGGTAGGAGCTTATGAGGTATAAACAGAGGAGGAGCACAGGTAGGAGCTTATGAGGTATAAACAGAGGAGGAGCACAGGTAGGTGCTTATGAGGTATAAACAGAGGAGGAGCACAGGTAGGAGCTTATGAGGTATAAACAGAGGAGGTGCACAGGTAGGAGCTTATGAGGTACAAACAGGAGGTGCACAGGTAGGTGCTTATGAGGTATAAAAAGAGGAGGTGCACAGGGAGGTGCTTATGAGGTATAAACAGATGAGGGGCACAGGTAGGTGCTTATGAGGTATAAACAGGAGGTGCACAGGTAGGAGCTTATGAGGTATAAACAGAGGAGGAGCACAGGTAGGTGCTTATGAGGTATAAACAGAGGAGGAGCACAGGTAGGAGCTTATGAGGTACAAACAGAGGAGGTGCACAGGTAGGTGCTTATGAGGTACAAACAGAGGAGTGCACAGGTAGGTGCTTATGTGGTACAAACAGAGGAGGTGCACAGGTAGGAGCTTACGATGTATAAACAGAAGAGGTGCACAGGTAGGTGCTTGTGAGGTATAAACAGAGGAGGAGCACAGGTAGGAGCTTATGAGGTATAAACAGAGGAGGAGCACAGGTAGGAGCTTATGAGGTATAAACAGAGGAGGAGCACAGGTAAGTGCTTATGAGGTATAAACGGAGTAGGAGCAGAGGTAGGAGCTTATGAGGTACAAACAGAGGAGGTGCCCAGGTAGGTGCTTATTAGGTATAAGCAGAGGAGGAGCACAGGTAGGTGCTTATGAGGTACAAACAGAGGAGGTGCACAGGCAGGTGCTTGTGAGGTACAAACAGAGGAGGTGCACAGGTAGGAGCTTACGAAGTATAAACAGAAGAGGTGCACAGGTAGGTGCTTATGAGGTATAAACAGAGGAGGAGCACAGGTAGGAGCTTGTGAGGTATAAACAGAGGAGGAGCAAAGGTAGGTGATTATGAGGTATAAACAGGAGGTGCACAGGTAGGAGCTTATGAGGTATAAACAGAGGAGGAGCACAGGTAGGTGCTTATGAGGTATAAACAGAGGAGGTGCACAGGTAGGAGCTTATGAGGTACAAACAGGAGGTGCACAGGTAGGTGCTTATGAGGTATAAAAAGAGGAGGTGCACAGGGAGGTGCTTATGAGGTATAAACAGACGAGGGGCACAGGTAGGTGCTTATGAGGTATAAACAGGAGGTGCACAGGTAGGAGCTTATGAGGTATAAACAGAGGAGGAGCACAGGTAGGTGCTTATGAGGTATAAACAGAGGAGGAGCACAGGTAGGAGCTTATGAGGTACAAACAGAGGAGGTGCACAGGTAGGTGCTTATGAGGTACAAACAGAGGAGTGAACAGGTAGGTGCTTATGAGGTACAAACAGAGGAGGTGCACAGGTAGGAGCTTACGATGTATAAACAGAAGAGGTGCACAGGTAGGTGCTTGTGAGGTATAAACAGAGGAGGAGCACAGGTAGGAGCTTATGAGGTATAAACAGAGGAGGAGCACAGGTAGGAGCTTATGAGGTATAAACAGAGGAGGAGCACATGTAGGTGCTTATGAGGTATAAACAGAGGAGGAGCAGAGGTAGGAGCTTATGAGGTACAAACAGAGGAGGTGCACAGGTAGGTGCTTATGAGGTATAAACAGAGGAGGAGCACAGGTAGGAGCTTATGAGGTATAAGCAGAGGAGGAGCACAGGTAGGTGCTTATGAGGTACAAACAGAGGAGGTGCACAGGCAGGTGCTTGTGAGGTACAAACAGAGGAGGTGCACAGGTAGGAGCTTACGAAGTATAAACAGAAGAGGTGCACAGGTAGGTGCTTATGAGGTATAAACAGAGGAGGAGCACAGGTAGAAGCTCGTGAGGTATAAACAGAGGAGGAGCAAAGGTAGGTGCTTATGAGGTATACACAGAGGAGGAGCACAGGTAGGAGCTTATGAGGTATAAACAGAGGAGGTGCACAGGTAGGAGCTTATGAGGTACAAACAGGAGGTGCACAGGTAGGTGCTTATGAGGTATAAAAAGAGGAGGTGCACAGGGAGGTGCTTATGAGGTATAAACAGACGAGGGGCACAGGTAGGTGCTTATGAGGTATAAACAGGAGGTGCACAGGTAGGAGCTTATGAGGTATAAACAGAGGAGGAGCACAGGTAGGTGCTTATGAGGTATAAACAGAGGAGGAGCACAGGTAGGAGCTTATGAGGTACAAACAGAGGAGGTGCACAGGTAGGTGCTTATGAGGTACAAACAGAGGAGTGCACAGGTAGGTGCTTATGTGGTACAACAGAGGAGGTGCACAGGTAGGAGCTTACGATGTATAAACAGAAGAGGTGCACAGGTAGGTGCTTGTGAGGTATAAACAGAGGAGGAGCACAGATAGGAGCTTATGAGGTATAAACAGAGGAGGAGCACAGGTAGGAGCTTATGAGGTATAAACAGAGGAGGAGCACAGGTAAGTGCTTATGAGGTATAAACGGAGGAGGTGCACAGGTAGGTGCTCATGAGGTACAAACAGAGGAGGTGCACAGGCAGGTGCTTGTGAGGTACAAACAGAGGAGGAGCACAGGTAGGAGCTTACGAAGTATAAACAGAAGAGGTGCACAGGTAGGTGCTTATGAGGTATAAACAGAGGAGGAGCACAGGTAGGAGCTCGTGAGGTATAAACAGAGGAGGAGCAAAGGTAGGTGATTATGAGGTATAAACAGGAGGTGCACAGGTAGGAGCTTATGAGGTATAAACAGAGGAGGAGCACAGGTAGGTGCTTATGAGGTATAAACAGAGGAGGTGCACAGGTAGGAGCTTATGAGGTACAAACAGGAGGTGCACAGGTAGGTGCTTATGAGGTATAAAAAGAGGAGGTGCACAGGGAGGTGCTTATGAGGTATAAACAGACGAGGTGCACAGGTAGGTGCTTATGAGGTACAAACAGAGGAGGAGCACAGGTAGGAGCTTGTGAGGTATAAACAGAGGAGGAGCAAAGGTAGGTGATTATGAGGTATAAACAGGAGGTGCACAGGTAGGAGCTTATGAGGTATAAACAGAGGAGGAGCACAGGTAGGTGCTTATGAGGTATAAACAGAGGAGGTGCACAGGTAGGAGCTTATGAGGTACAAACAGGAGGTGCACAGGTAGGTGCTTATGAGGTATAAAAAGAGGAGGTGCACAGGGAGGTGCTTATGAGGTATAAACAGACGAGGTGCACAGGTAGGTGCTTATGAGGTACAAACAGAGGAGGTGCACAGGTAGGTGCTTATGAGGTACAAACAGAGGAGGTGCACAGGTAGGAGCTTACGATGTATAAACAGAAGAGGTGCACAGGTAGGTGCTTGTGAGGTATAAACAGAGGAGGAGCACAGGTAGGAGCTTATGAGGTATAAACATAGGAGGAGCACAGGTAGGAGCTTATGAGGTATAACCAGAGGATGAGCACAGGTAGGTGCTTATGAGGTATAAACAGAGGAGGAGCACAGGTAGGAGCTTATGAGGTACAAACAGAGGAGGTGCACAGGTAGGTGCTTATGAGGTATAAACAGAGGAGGAGCACAGGTAGGAGCTCATGAGGTATAAACAGAGGAGGAGCACAGGTAGGAGCTTATGAGGTATAAACAGAGGATGAGCACAGGTAGGAGCTTATGAGGTATAAGCAGAGGAGGAGCACAGGTAGGTGCCTATGAGGTACAAACAGAGGAGGTGCACAGGTAGGAGCTTACAAAGTATAAACAGAAGAGGTGCACAGGTAGGTGCTTATGAGGTATAAACAGAGGAGGAGCACCGGTAGGAGCTTATGAGGTATAAACAGAGGAGGAGCACAGGTAGGTGCTTACGAGGTACAAACAGAGGAGGAGCACAGGTAGGTGCTTATGAGGTACAAACAGAGAAGGAGCACAGGTAGGTGCTCATGAGGTACAAACAGAGGAGGTGCACAGGTAGGTGCTCATGAGGTACAGAGGAGGAGCACAGGTAGGAGCTTATGAGGTACAAACAGAGGAGGTGCATAGGTAGGAGCTTACGTAGTATAAACAGAAGAGGTGCACAGGTAGGTGCTTATGAGGTATAAACAGAGGAGGAGCACAGGTAGGAGCTTATGAGGTATAAACAGAGGAGGAGCACAGGTAGGAGCTTATGAGGTATAAACAGAGGAGGAGCACAGGTAGGTGCTTATAAGGTATAAACAGAGGAGGAGCACAGGTAGGAGCTTACGAAGTATAAACAGAAGAGGTGCACAGGTAGGGGCTTATGAGGTATAAACAGAGGAGGAGCACAGGTAAGAGCTTATGAGGTATAAACAGAGGAGGAGCACAGGTAGGTGCTTATGAGGTACAAACAGAGGAGGAGCACAGGTAGGTGCTTATGAGGTACAAACAGAGGAGGACCACAGGTAGGTGCTTATGAGGTACAAACAGAGGAGGTGCACAGGTAGGTGCTTATGAGGTACAGAGGAGGAGCACAGGTAGGTGCTTATGAGGTACAAACAGAGGAGGTGCACAGGTAGGTGCTTATGAGGTACAGATGAGGTGCACAGGTAGGTGCTTATGAGGTATAAACAGAGGAGGAGCACAGGTAGGAGCTTATGAGGTATAAACAAAGGAGGAGCACAGGTAGGAGCTTATGAGGTATAAACAGAGGAGGAGCACAGGTAGGTGCTTATGAGGTACAAACAGAGGAGGTGCACAGGTAGGAGCTTATGAGGTACAAACAGAGGAGGTGCACAGGTAGGAGCTTACGAAGTATAAACAGAAGAGGTACACAGGTAGGTGCTTATGAGGTATAAACAGAGGAGGAGCACAGGTAGGAGCTTATGAGGTATTAACAGAGGAGGAGCACAGGTAGGTGCTTATGAGGTACAAACAGAGGAGGTGCACAGGTAGGAGCTTATGAGGTACAAACAGAGGAGGTGCACAGGTAGAAGCTGACGAAGTATAAACAGAAGAGGTGCACAGGTAGGTGCTTATGAGGTATAAACAGAGGAGGAGCACAGGTAGGAGCTTATGAGGTATAAACAGAGGAGGAGCACAGGTAGGTGCTTATGAGGTACAAACAGAGGATGTGCACAGGTAGAATCTTACGAAGTATAAACAGAAGAGGTGCACAGGTAGGTGCTTATGAGGTATAAACAGAGGAGGTGCACAGGTAGGAGCTTATGAGGTTCAAGTTCAAGTTCAAGAATTTATATAGCGCACTACTCACCCAGAGGGTCTCAAGGCGCTAGAGGGAGGGTGGGTGCATTATTTATCGAATAGCCAGGTTTTTAGTTGCTTTCTGAAGGAGAGGTGGTTCTGTGTAAGACGGAGGTGAGTGGGGAGAGAATTCCAGGTTTTGGCCACTAAGTAGGAGAAGGATCTTCCCCCCATGGTGGATCTATGGATGCGCGGAATTGCGGCGAGGGCTTGATTGGACGATCGTAATTGGCGGGCGGGTGGGTGTGTAGAAGGACAGTCGTGTGTTGAGGCATTCGGGTCCAAGGTCGTAGAGGGCCTTGTGTGCGTGGGTGAGGAGACGGAACGTTATTCTCTTGTTGACGGGGAGCCAGTGGAGATCCTTTAGGTGACCGGAAATGTGAGCGTGACGGGGAATGTCCAGTATGAGTCTGGCTGAGGCGTTTTGGATGCGTTGGAGTTTTTTCTGTAGTTTGGCTGTGGTCCCGGCGTAAAGGGTATTTCCATAATCCAGTCGGCTTGTGACCAGTGCGTGGGTGACTGTCTTTCTTGTTTCGGTGGGGATCCAGCGGAAGATTTTTTTTGAGCATTCGTAGGATGTTGAAGCATGAAGATGAGACTGCGTTGACTTGTCTGGTCATCGAGAGGGAGGAGTCTAGGATGAAGCCCAGGTTACGTGCGTGATCTGTAGGTATAGGTGCTGTACCCAGGGCCGGTGGCCACGATGAGTCGTCCCAGGCAGAGGGGGATGATCCTAATATGAGGACTTCCGTTTTGTCCGAATTTAGTTTTAAACGGCTGTTCTTCATCCATTCGGCAACTTCTTTCATTCCTTCGTGTAGGTTGGTTTTGGCGGTGTTTGGGTCTTTGGTGAGGGAGAGGATCAGCTGGGTGTCGTCTGCGTAGGAGATGATGTTGAGGTTGTGTTGTCGCGCGATGGATGTGAGGGGACTCATATATACGTTGAAGAGGGTGGGGCTGAGTGAAGATCCTTGTGGTACACCACAGATGACTTCGGTGGCCTCTGATTTGAATGGGGGGAGGCGGACTCTCTGGGTTCTTCCGGTGAGGAACGAGATGATCCAATCCAGAGCTTTTCCTTGTATTCCGACGTTGTTGAGGAGTTGTATGAGAGTGCTGTGACATACTGTGTCGAAGGCGGCGGAGAGGTCAAGTAGGATGAGGGCAACTGTTTCTCCGTTGTCCAGTAGTGTTCGGATGTCGTCTGTAGCTGCGATGAGGGTGGTTTCGGTGCTGTGTTTGGCTCGGAAGCCGTACTGTGAAGGGTCGAGGGAATTGTTGGATTCCAGGAAGGCGGTGAGCTGAACATTAACGGCTTTCTCAATGACTTTGGCAGGGAATGGGAGGAGTGAGATGGGGCGGTAGTTGTTAAGTTCAGAGGGGTCAGCTGTGGGTTTCTTTAGAAGGGCGCTGAGTTCGGCATGTTTCCAGCTTTCCGGGAAGGTAGCGGAGTTGAAGGAACAGTTGAGGACATCGCGGAGATGGGGTGCGATGATGGAGTCTGCTTTGTTGAAGATGTGGTGGGGACATGGGTCGGTTGGCGATCCTGAGTGAATGGAGTTCATCAGGCGGATGGTGTCTTCAGTGGAGATTGGGTTCCAGGCGCTAAGGTTGTTAGAGGGCGGTTTAGGTTCGGAGGCGGGTGGAGTGGACTGTTCATTGGAAATGTTCTCAAAGCTGTTATGTATGTCGGCGATGTTGTTGTGGAAGAAGGAGGATAAAGAGTCGCAGAGGTCTTGGGAGGGAGTGATGTCGTTGGAGCGGGCGGTGGGGTTGGTAAATTCTTTGACGATGTTGAATAGTTCCTTGCTGTTGTAGGCGTTGTTGTCGAGTCGATCTTTGAATGCTGATTTCTTGGTGGATCTGATCAATTAGTGGTGTTTGCGGGTGGCATCCTTGAAGGTGGCCAAGGTGACAGGGTTTGGGTCTTTTCTCCAGGCTTTCTCAAGGGTACGGCAGAGCTTCTAGGATTTCTTAAGGTCGTCGTTGAACCAGGGGGCTTTTTTGCTACCTTGCTTGATTTGATGGTTTTTCAAGGGTGCTAATATGTTAGCGCTGTGGGTGATCCATTGTGTGAGTTCGGTGGCAGCTTGGTTCGGGTCCGATGATGTGGCAGGAGGGTTTTGGTTTAGTGATGTGAAGAGTTGGTCGGTGGTGATTTTGTTCCAGTTTCTTCGAGGAATAGGTTGAGGGGGGTTGTGGGTCGTGGTCTTTTTGTAGCTGAAGTGAACGCAGTTGTGGTCTGTCCAGTGAAGAGCTGTGGTGTGATCGAAGGAGATGTGTTTGCTGGAGGTGAAGATAGGGTCGAGCGTGTGTCCGGCAAGGTGGGTGGGGGTGTCAACAACTTGTTTGAGTCCGAGGTTGGCCAGGTTGGCCAGAAGGGTGGTGGTGTTGCTGTCGTTTTTCTTTTCCAGGTGGAAGTTGAGGTCTCCTAGTAAGATATAGATCTCGGAGGTGAGGGCATGTGGGCTGATGAAGTCGGTGAAGTCTTCGTTGAATTGTGTGCGGGTTCGTGGTGGTCTGTAGATGAGGGTGTCTCTAAGTGTGGTCCTGGGGTCGGTGTGGATCTGGAAATGAAGGTGTTCGGCGGTCGCGAGTTTATCGTCGGAGCTGGTCATTATTCGGATGGTGTTCTTATGGACGATGGCGATGCCTCCTCCTGTTTGGTTGGTCCGGTCTTTCCGGATGATCTTGTAAGCGTCCAGGATGGCTATGGCGATGTCGGGCGCTGATGAAGCGTTCATCCAGGTTTCTGTAAGGAAGGCGACGTCCGGCGATGTAGTGTCGAGTAGGTCCCAGAGTTCGGTGGCGTGTCTGTGGACCGATCGGGTGTTCAGCAGGATGCACTTCAGGTGGTTGGAGTTGGGGTTGAGTTTGGAGGTAGTGAATTCGGTGTGGGTCCAGGTGCAGGCGAACTTGCAGGAGAGGCAGGCGAATGGACCATGGGTGAGTCCTGGAGCAGCTTCGCAGCATTGAGGTACAAACAGAGGAGGTGCACAGGTAGGAGCTTACGAAGTATAAACAGAAGAGGTGCACAGATAGGTGCTTATGAGGTATAAACAGAGGAGGAGCACAGGTAGGAGCTTATGAGGTATAAACAGAGGAGGAGCACAGGTAGGTGCTTATGAGGTACAAACAGGAGGTGCACAGGTAGGTGCTTATGAGGTATAAAAAGAGGAGGTGCACAGGTAGGTGCTTATGAGGTATAAACAGAGGAGGAGCACAGGTAGGTGCTTATGAGGTATAAACAGAGGAGGTGCACAGGTAAGGGCTTATGAGGTACAAACAGAGGAGGAGCACAGGTAGGTGCTTATGAGGTATAAACAGAGGCGGTGCACAGGTAGGTGCTTATGAGGTATAAACAGAGGAGGTGCACAGGTAGGAGCTTATGAGGTACAAACAGAGGAGGTGCACAGGTAGGAGCTTACGAAGTATAAACAGAAGAGGTGCACATGTAGGTGCTTATGAGGTATAAACAGAGGAGGAGCACAGGTAGGAGCTTATGAGGTATAAACAGAGGAGGAGCACAGGTAGGTGCTTATGAGGTACAAACAGGAGGTGCACAGGTAGGTGCTTACGAAGTATAAACAGAGGAGGAGCACAGGTAGGTGCTTATGAGGTATAAACAGAGGAGGAGCACAGGTAGGAGCTTATGAGGTATAAACAGAGGAGGAGCACAGGTAGGTGCTTATGAGGTACAAACAGGAGGTGCACAGGTAGGTGCTTATGAGGTATAAAAAGAGGAGGTGCACAGGTAGGTGCTTATGAGGTATAAACAGAGGAGGAGCACAGGTAGGTGCTTATGAGGTATAAACAGAGGAGGTGCACAGGTAGGAGCTTATGAGGTACAAACAGAGGAGGTGCACAGGTAGGAGCTTACGAAGTATAAACAGAAGAGGTGCACGGGTAGGTGCTTATGAGGTATAAATAGAGGAGGAGCACAGGTGGGAGCTTATGAGGTACAAACAGAGGAGGTGCACAGGTAGGAGCTTACGAAGTATAAACAGAAGAGGTGCACAGGTAGGTACTTATGAGGTATAAACAGAGGAGGAGCACAGGTAGGAGCTTATGAGGTATAAACAGAGGAGGAGCACAGGTAGGTGCTTATGAGGTATAAACAGAGGAGGAGCACAGGTAGGAGCTTATGAGGTCTAAACAGAGGAGGAGCACAGGTAGGTGCTTATGAGGTATAAACAGAGGAGGAGCACAGGTAGGAGCTTATGAGGTATAAACAGAGGAGGAGCCCAGGTAGGAGCTTATGAGGTATAAACAGAAGAGGTGCACAGGTAGGTGCTTATGAGGTATAAACAGAGGAGGAGCACAGGTAGGAGCTTATGAGGTATAAACAGAGGAGGAGCACAGGTAGGTGCTTATGAGGTATAAAAAAAGGAGGTGCACAGGTAGGTGCTTATGAGGTATAAACAGAGGAGGAGCACAGGTAGGTGCTTATGAGGTATAAACAGAGGAGGTGCACAGGTAGGAGCTTATGAGGTACAAACAGAGGAGGTGCACAGGTAGGAGCTTACGAAGTATAAACAGAAGAGGTGCACAGGTAGGTGCTTATGAGGTATAAACAGAGGAGGAGCACAGGTAGGAGCTTATGAGGCATAAACAGAGGAGGAGCACAGGTAGGTGCTTATTGTGGTAAATACATTTTACCTATTCATTTTTACCGTATAATTATCAATAAAAGACAGCTCATTAAAATGAGAGGCAGAGTCCGTGGTATCTGAGTCATACAGGCTTTAATATTATGCTTCGAAGCAAGGGATATCGGGTTCCATCACCACGCAGGTTCAGGAAGGGACATTCTTCCAACTTTTTATTAACAGTACACATTATATATAGTAAATCGGTACAATAGGAGCCAATACAGTAGGCGTAACAGGTGAAAAGAGACAGATAAGAACACATGTGCGTAACAGGAGGCGTGTAAGAAGGCGTACACATGGGCGTGCACTGGACATGTCAGAGAAACGTAATATGAAACGTCACAAGTGGGTGGATGCTTAGTGAAAGTTTGCAGAGTCGGCAGAAACTTCTAACCTATATGCGCGCGCAGTTGAGCATAACGTGTAACCGAGGAGAACTGGGACTTTGACTTTTGCACGAGTAGAGGAGACTGGTGTCTGGAGTGTCAAAACGACCTGTACCTATAGCATATCTGATATCGTATGTTTGGAGGATGTAGTGTCTGGAGTAAAAGGTCTCTCGGGCAAGGGCCGTTCAACACTGAATGCGAGTGCGTGCAAAGGGATCTGCATGTAGAGTGCGGGGGCCATGGGCCTACCTTGGTAACGGGAGCAGTAAATTACTTGCATGGAGACAGGAAGGCAGGGCCCTTTGCTCTGCAGCCGGGAATATGTTTACCTATTTCACTAGACTGGAATATGTTTTCGAGGAGGCTGGACAGATAACTTGTAGGTAAAACATCATCTTGGCAAGCGAACCAGGCCGAGCCGGGCACCGCTCGTCTGAGGCAGGAAGTAAGGCAAGGGTCAGGGATGCACACAGCTTTCAGAGACAGGAGAGATGAGACTCGGGGCCTCGTTTAAGGGCCTAACTCGACTGGGCCAGAAAACGTGGATGAAAACGTGAAAGTGCACCATGTAAAGACGTTGGCACCGTAGGTCTAGAAACCTAATCAACAGGATATTTATGCATGACTGGATAGCTGACATATTAAGGATGGACGCAAATGTATTTGCGTCTCTCTAGCATGAACAGAACAGAAGTTACACGACATACAAGGAACATGGGTGCATGGAGAGGGTGCGAGTTGGGGGACACTTTGGCTACCTGAAAATTTCTATTACCTCATTCTCTCCTTGGCCCCTACTTCACCCTCTAGGATATATCTATATTCATGAGACCATCTATCTGTTCATATAACATCATTTGTTCATCTTTTTTCATTCGGGAACGGGAACTTGGACTTGGAATACAGACTGTGGCGCACAAGCCGCAAATCGCTGGCCCACATTGCAGACATAGACAACAACTGAATACTATGACCAATATTATACCTAGGAATGACAGCAATTTCCATCCCCATGCGTATATCACACTCCAGAGCCAACCGGACCAAGTCCAGGTGCCTGGATTCTGGTGAATCAGGTGAGCTATTTCATGAAGCCTAGTAATGGCCTTATACACGGAAGGCGCATTATTTGGAATGAAAACACAACAACTGGATCCGATGACTCTACAAGCCCCGCCCCTATCGGCCAGGATGACGTCAAGGACAAGGCGATTTTGAAGAACTACGAGTCTCATAGCAGATTGCTCTTCGGTCAAGTTACCTAAGGCAAAAGTAGTTTCGTTCACAACCTTTTCAAGTGTGCTCGTTAACCTGCGTAGTAATTTACTATTCTGGACAGGACCTATGAACCAGAAATATCCTTTGACATAATCCCATGGAGAACCAGAAACATCAATAACAGGAGGTAGTTCTCTTCTATGTCTGATATTCACAAGACATGAATTCCGATGATAATCAGGCGGGGCTAGGAAAACAGGTGGCAGGAGGAACGCAATATAACACGTCCCATCCCAATCAGGGGGCAGATGAACATAAGCTGTATGTCCACAAATAAAATAAGAATGGCGAGAGGCTTTGAAAGTAGACTTTCCTTTGTCACTGAATTCGACCACAGTATTACAATCACTGTGTCCTAAATGTACTGAGCCATTCTTTCTGACGCATAATTCACCTTTCACTGGCAAAACTGTAATGAACGGCAAGTTCGAATTAGTCTCGGACTGGACGTTCAGGATCATGAGGTTGAGGGAAAAGTTACCTAATGCATACACTTCATTTTCTAGATCGGTCCCTGTCCTTTGTGGGAGACCGTCTGCATCTGTTAAACATGCTTTATTCATGACTGTATTCAGGTTCCCCCATATCCAATTGCCTTGGGAAACTTTGGACTTACTATCTAGGGAAGACATTAAAGCAAACCATGCACCACATGAACCATTATGTGTGAACGGGTAAGGAAAGAGAGGCAGAGCTTCCTTGTATTTCTGGTAAGGTGGAAGTCGGCCACATACCCAGCAATTGGTGGCATTGCTGGTCTGGTGAGTGTGATGTAACATACGAATGAATGTATTATTGCGCATTGCTAATCCATAGGATAATTCGTGAGGAGGCAGGTCGCTGAAAGTGTGCTCTGCGGAATCATTAGAGGAAGCATGTATATATGAATCAGGAGGGAAAAAGACATGTAGCATTAAACCTGTGCATAGTATCGTAAGACTCAGAAGAAACATGGAGAATAAGGCGATTATGCATCCGCTGTGCAAAACTTTACAGTGCTTTTTTCTTTTCTCGTTACGCCTATCTCTCTGACTACTTGGGTCTATCTTGTTCATGTCAGAAACCTGTCTAACCGCTTCACCCGAGGGGGACTTAAACAATTAAACGCTGTCTGACTTACTAGACCTCAGCTTTAAGCGATACTCCTCTTGGGGAGTTTTCTCTAGCAGGGGAAGTTTAGAGTCAATGTCCGAAAGGGGGCAGTCCTTAATCACAGTGTCTGGACACAGTCCATGAATTTTCTTTATATGGCTGGAGTGCACCCAGCCTTTCCTGCCTTCCAGCTTGACTGCAGTCCTCGTCGTCATCAAAACCAACTTAGGCTGTTTCCATCTCGGCTCCAGCGGACTTTTCCTATCGAAATTTCGCACAAGGACGTGCTCGCCGGGGACCACTTCATGCGGTTTCATTTGGGTGTTGTCTGGGAAGGCAGCGGCAACCTGTGAACGACAAGATTGTAGTGCAGACATCAAGGAGGCCAAGTAATCTGTCAGCATAGAACTGTCAACATCTGTGATTTTCTTTGGCATAGGCGTACCCCACATATTGGGAGGCCGCCCGAAAATAATTTCATAAGGAGACAATCCTGTCCTAGAATGGGCTACCATACGCATATAGAAGAGTGCAACTGGCAACGCTACTATCCAATCAACACCTTTCTCTGCACATATTTTGGCCAATCGGGTTTTCAGGGTCTGATTGTGTCTTTCGACCAAGCCAGCTGCCTCGGGATGCCGTACGCAGTGGAACTTCCATTGGTAACCTAACAGGAGTGAAACCTGTTTCATGAGCTCGGACGAGAATGGCTGTCCATTATCTGAGTACACGACACGGGGCAATCCGTATCGTGGGAAAAATTCACGAACCAACTGCTTGGCAGTGGTCGCGGCAGTGTAATCTGGGACTGGATATGCTTCTGTCCATCGGGAAAGGGCACATACAACTACAAGGACATATTTAAATCCTCTACATCGGTCCATCTGGATGTAATCCATCTGGAGGACTTCAAAAGGATGATCAGGAGGGTGGAATCCACCTTGTTCCACGGGAACACCTTTGCCTGGATTGAACTGACAACAGATCATGCAAGTACGCACTTTCTGTTTTGCTGCTGCTCGTAAATGTTTATTGAACCAGAGGTTTTGAATGCTGTCTAACATGGCTTTTTCTCCTAAGTGTGCTGGACTATGTGCTGTGTTAATGATTACTTGAACCATAGAGTCGGGGAGGAACCATGTGGCCCTTCCCTTCGTCATCCATCCCTGATCTGTTTGGATCCCTCCTTGTTCAGTCCATTTCTTGATTTCGTCTGGTGTGGCATGTGTCTGTATGTCGAGCACGTCTAGAATGGGATCCTTCACTGTCATACAATGTGTCTGTGTTGGTACTACAGTCTTCGTCGGGTCTGTCTGAGTCTGAGCTGTAAGCTTAACTATTCGATCTGCCAGGTCGTTACCCTGGGAAATAGTATCAGTAATCTTTGTATGTGCTTTGCACTTCATGATAGCAATGGATGCAGGTAAGTGTATTGCTTCTAACAGAGCTTGGATAAGGGGACCATGTTGGATCTTGGTACCGTGAGAAGTTAGGAAACCCTGTTCTTCCCAAAGAACACCGAAGTCGTGAACGACTCCGAATGCATACTGTGAATCTGTGTATATGTTTACTTTCTTGTTCTTGGCTAGTATACAGGCTTGGGTCAGAGCGATGAGCTCTGCTGCCTGGGCAGACAGTGTGTCAATGCGACGTGTATCTAAGACTTCAGTTTCAGTGGTCACTGCATAGGCGGCCACTAACTCTCCTGTACTTGTTCTCATACATGAACCATCCACGTAAAGTGTCAGGTCTGGATCGGGTAATGCAATGTCTGTCAAGTCTTGTCTGGGCTTCGTTACTGTATTGATGACTTCTACGCAGTCATGTGGTGTCGGGTCAATCGTGCTTGAGGGTAACAATGTGGCAGGATTTAGTATGTTGCAGCGTCTGATTTCTATGTGTGGCTGAAACAATGTCAATTCGTATCCAGTCAGTCTTGCTATGGTCAGGTGTTGAGTCTGGGTTCGGTTCAAAAGAACCTCCACGGAATGGGGAACTTGTACTGTCAGGGGATGTCCTAACACTATTGAATCGCTTTGTCTGATTGCTAGAGCTGTCGCTGCAACTGATTTGAGGCACGCAGGCAGAGCCTGGGCTACTGGATCCAATGTACTCGAAAAATAAGCACAAGTCTTATGGTGTCCTGCTTGATCTTGTGTAAGAACAGATAATGCTGTGCCATCGCGTTCAGTAACAAAAAGTGTAAAAGGTTTGCTGTAACATGGTGTCGCTAAAACAGGTGCTTGACATAAGGCTTTCTTTAACTCGTCAAAAGCTTGTGTGTGTTCCTGAGTCCAAGGGAGGACAGTCGAAGACGCTGCCTCCTGTGTTGTCAACTGTATGAGTGGTTTAGCTAGAAATGCATACTGAGGGATCCATTGTCTGCAGTACGAGGTGAGGCCGATGAAGGCCCGTACCTCCTTTTGTGTCTTGGGTTGTGGCAGATGTGCAATTAACTGAATACGTTCTGGTGTCAGTTGTCTCCCTCATTTGGACAGCAAGTGCCCAAGGTATACCACTTGCTGGGCACAGAATTGTAGCTTCGAAGGGGACACTTTATGCCCCTTTTCGGCCAAGAAACATAGGACAGTCAGTGACGCGTGCTCGCAATCACGTTCGGTCCGTGCAGTTATCAATAAGTCGTCTACATATTGGAGCAGAGCAGTGTCAGCAGGCATGTGAATACTGTCTAGTTGTCTTTTCAGGGCTTGACTGTAAATACTGGGTCTTTCCGTGAACCCTTGAGGTGCACGTGCAAATTTAAAACTTCGGCCATTTAATGAGAATCCGAACAAAAATTGGCTTTCCGGATGAATGGGGACACTAAAGAAAGCGTTCTTAAGATCAATTACAGTAAAGAACGCAGCTTCGGAATCAATGGCAGTCAACAAAGAGGATATGTCTGGCACTACTGGGTACTGGGGAACAATGCATTTATTTAGCTCGCGAAGATCGATCACCAGTCTGTAGACTGGAGGTGCATTCGGGTCTGTTCGTTTAAGAATCGGGATTATTGGGGAATTACATACATTGGAGTCAGTTTCTATAACTACTTCTTGGGCAATCAATTCGTCAATGATTTTCAATAAGGCCACTACAGCCTCTGGGGGCAATTTATATTGTCGGATTCGGGGCAGTACAACACCTTGCTTGAGAGTGACACGATAAGGTGTGATATGCATACATCCTACATCAGTTGGACCTTTCGCCCATAAATGTGCTGGTACATTTCTCAATCTTGGATCGAAATCACGTAATACATAGTGACCCTTAAAGTCACGTAGGAACAATCTCACTCCTTCCGGAGAACAACATATCACAGCTCCTAAGGCTTTCAACGTTTTAATACCAAGCAGATTTTCAGGACATGCTTTCGTAAGCAACAGGTCGGTAGTTCGGGACAATGGACCAACTTCAAGAGAAACTGGCTTTGATACTTCATTACAATAGGCTTTCCTGAAAAACCCAGGGAAACATTCTGTGAGCCTGAGAGGGGAGCCCCTGGAACCTCGTCATGACTAATGGTAGTTCTGCTTGCCCCTGTGTCAATCAAAAATTTTCTGTCTTTCCCTAATACCTGACTATGTACATAGGGACCATCTTGATCTACAGGAACCTCAATAAGAGGCAAGCCAACCTCCCTCTCTAGGCTGTTTCATGTGTACTGCTGGTAATCGGGATAATCTGACTGTGCATACTGGTCCATTTGTGACGTGACATGTTGAGTGGCAGCAATAGGCTGTGGTTGAGGTTGGGGTTGGGGTACAGCTACTGTCTGTTGTACTTGCTGTGGTGGCTGTTGTGTATTCTGTGCGACATGCTGTGGGACATGTTCCTGTCTAGGAGGACGCGGTCTCTTTTTCGTTTTACCGGTAGCAATATTGTGTTTCAAAACCAAACATTCATTAATATAGTGACCTGGCTGTTTGCAGTAATTGCAATTCCCTTTAACTGGAGCTGCAGACTGACCTGGAGGTGCTGTACCCTTTCTTTGACCATCTGCTGGAACAGTCTGGGCTACTAGTACTTTCATTTTCGTGTCTTTCATACGTCTCTGTTCATGTTCATGTTCCTCTCTAATTCGGTTCTGGTGGTACTGTAACATTTGCAACATTTGGGAAGGTGTATTTGCTTGCCATGTACTCTCGACTTTCAGGACTCTATTCTTAACTTGGGGTAAGGAATTCTCAACTAATTTGGTCACAAAAAGATGTGGATATGACTCGCTACTTGTTTTCAGGCCACTATTAATAATAAAACATTTCTCGAATCTGGTATAAAAATCACTAGTGTCTTCATCTTGTTTCTGTTTGCAGGCTGAGATTGCATCCCAGTCTTCCTTTTTGGTGGTCAATAACCTCGGCAAAACCTGTACTAATAATCCTGGTAATTCTTTGGTTTTATCCCTAAGACCTAAACCTGGGGTACGTGTTCTTTCTTCGTTTTCTAATTCAGCCCAATTAATCTTTTTATCTCCCACCTCCCATTCTTTTTCTTTGAGTTTCTCGTAAATACCTGCCGGCAACAGTACTTTCAACATCTTCATAATATCGGGATATGTGTAATCTCCCATGAGTAACATGTCTTTTAATTCACGGTGAAACCCTGCTGGATCTTTATCATGACAGGGCACTATTTTCTTCATTTCCAATAATTCCATTTTACTTAAGGTTGTGTATACAAATACGCGTTGAAGCGCACCCCCTGGAGTCGTCTGTACGGGATGAACTTCTCGTAAGGGATTCTGTCTGTCTATGTGAAAAGGATGGTTTACTGGAGGTGGAACAGGAACAAAATGTGGAGTCAAGAATGTTCTGTATTTATGACGTTGTTCGAGAATCACATTAATCAAATCGGTACCTAGGCCTCTCCATCTATTCAGGAGTAATTCATCCAATATATTGTATAGGGGACCTGGATCAGAATGCTGACTCTCATATAGCATAATGATATGCTGGATCATGTATATACCAGTTAAACGTTGTTCAGTTGGAGTAAGACTCAAAAATGTTTGCGCTAGTGAATCATCTTTATATACGCTGCTATTATCAGCCCACTGTACTGCAGACCGTGCTAGTTCTTGTTCACGCATTGTACTAAGTTCGTTGTAACCTATTCTATCTTTTAGTACTTTATCAGTGGCTTGGAATAAATGTTCAAGAGAACATTGCTCTGGTATCGGGGAAAGGAAACGTTTCTTGTTTTCTAGACGAATGGGTCTGTCAAAAGGTCTATTCAAAGAATACTGTTTAGGGAGTTTCACTCTACCTACGTACGCTATCCTGTCTGCATCCTCTGGAGTCTCTATTTCTTCCTCCTCCGAGGATTCATTTTTATCTGACCCGGCTTCCTGTTCAGCCTTCTGTCTGTTATGTATTGCTACTATTTCTTTACGGATCTTTCTGGACATGGCATCTATACAAGTTTGTTTATCATGTTTACAATCTGCAATATTTTGACTCCATTTCGTCAGTACATCCATCTCTTCTTGAACAACACCTGGCCGGTCTTGTTCCCTTATCAAACCATTTATTAAGAATCTTAATATTAACCCTTGTGTCTCAGCTTTCTGATATGCCATGGCCTCACGAATACATTCTGGTCTCTCCCCAGTTCTAATAAAATGATATATTTTGTCTAGATGGTCTGGCATTTCTGGTAATGTCAACAAATAGTCTGTAACACGTCGTAAACGTAACGAGGCTAACAACATGTCTCCTTGCTTGCCGGGTACTGGATCATATCTACAATCGGTAATATACTGTTTAAGCTTTTCATGTGGCATCGCTTTCGGTGTACGCTGTGTTGCTAATTCTCTGAATGTCATTCGTTGTAGTTGTGGCGGAGTGTGAGGGTGGCCTCCTAAGGCACCTCCTGAAGCAGAAGCGTGGGCATAACCTGACGTCATGGCGGGTGGGATAGGTACATGTGATGGAGTTGGACTCTGAGTTGCATCTGTCGAAAAAGGATTGGTAGGACCAATAGTAGGGGTGCCGGTAGCAGCCGCAGCAGCAGAAGGGGAAGTGACAACAGGTGCGGGAAGCGAGGCGTGGCGTGGAGGGGTCGTGGCTTGAACAGCCTGACCAGGCTGCTGTGCATTATTAACGGGTGGTACGGGTACAGTATATGTTGGAGCTACATCATCTAAATAGGAAGAAAGGAAAATGTCTGCTGCGGTCTGTTTGTGACGAAGTTTAGTCGGGACCAATGGTGGTGGCAAGTTACATGGTACTTCCGGGGTCGCTTTGGGCAGGCCCTCGGCAAGAACTGGATACAGTCCTGTAATAAGTGCATTTCTCTGTCTGTCTTGTTCTATTCTGACTCGTTCTCCTTCTTCTAGTAACTCTTTCTCTCTAGCTTTTTCGGATTCTTCTCTACTTCTTTCTGCTTTTCTGATTTCCTTTTCATTTCGTCTATGCGCTTCTTTACGCCATAGTTCTATGGCATCTTTCTGGGATTGTCTGGCTTTCTTTTTCCACAACGCTTCTTCTACTCTCATGATGCATTCTGCATCCCATGTCCCTGAGACAGGCCATCTAAACTGTTCTTCCAGACCCTTGGTGTAGTCTGCCCATAATTCTAGGTACAGTATGGCATCTAAGCCATGTTTATTATACATAAAATGTCCAGGAGTGTCCCTAGGCGGGACGGGAACTGCTTCTTCTAATATCCCTTTCCTAGTACCTATCTGACGTAATTTTGTGAACAGCGGCATGGTCGGATTACTTTAAACGTGGACACAACAAAACAGAGTAATGACGGTAATGGATAGCAAAACAATCATTCATACCACAACATTAAAACACATTACAGAACATGTTACCTGATACACAGAGAACACATAAAAGCGAGACTGAAACTCGAGTTGCAACACTAGAATACTGAATCACTGGATTACTAGATGCACTGCTAAAACAGTACAGACCGGTCCCATAAAGAGACACGTCGGACCGTATCCACCTAAGTGAACACGTACGGACCAGGCCTGTGTACCCAGACCTGTCTTGACCGGGAACAAATTAATGAACCCGTCTAGATGCGTTCCCAATAACGGTACTCACCGGGAAGCAAGAAACTGAAGGCCTCGGAAACCGGACTGGACTGGACTGCGTCAGGTGACGATTCTCCTACGCATGCGCTTCGGAACAGGTGGGCCTCTGGACACCTCGGACCTTGCTCTCTCGGCTGGGGCTCTGGTCGGGATCCTCCGCATTCCTCACCGCCTCGTCTGGACGCCGGACCGCAGTCTCCGTCTCCCTCGTGGGCCCGAGGGAAGATAGCAGGAAAACCCGCAAACGTGCACGGTTTCCGTCGGGCTGTAGAAGGGGCAAAGGCCGCGTGACTTCACCAGCGAGTGGGGAAGGGGGGGTCCCTTTTCGGGTGCCAAATTATGTGGTAAATAAATTTTACCTATTCATTTTTACCGAATAATTATCAATACAAGACAGCTCATTAAAATGAGAGGCAGAGTCCGTGGTATCTGAGTCATACAGGCTTTAATATTATGCTTCGAAGCAAGGGATATCAGGTTCCATCACCACGCAGGTTCAGGAAGGGACATTCTTCTAACTTTTTATTAACAGTACACATTATATATAGTAAATCGGTACAATAGGAGCCAATACAGTAGGCGTAACAGGTGAAAAGAGAGAGATAAGAACACATGTGCGTAACAGGAGGCGTGTAAGAAGGCGTACACATGGGTGTGCACTGGACATGTCAGAGAAACGTAATATGAAACGTCACAAGTGGGTGGATGCTTAGTGAAAGTTTGCAGAGTCGGCAGAAACTTCTAACCTATATGCGCGCGCAGTTGAGCATAACGTGTAACCGAGGAGAACTGGGGCTTTGACTTTTGCACGAGTAGAGGAGACTGGTGTCTGGAGTGTCAAAACGACCTGTACCTATAGCATATCTGATATCGTATGTTTGGAGGATGTAGTGTCTGGAGTAAAAGGTCTCTCGGGCAAGGGCCGTTCAACACTGAATGCGAGTGCGTGCAAAGGGATCTTCATGTAGAGTGCGGGGGCCATGGGCCTACCTTGGTAACGGGAGCAGTAAATTACTTGCATGGAGACAGGAAGGCAGGGCCCTTTGCTCTGCAGCCGGGAATATGTTTACCTATTTCACTAGACTGGAATGTGTTTTCGAGGAAGCTGGACAGATAACTTGTAGGTAAAACATCATCTTGGCAAGCGAACCAGGCCGAGCCGGGCACCGCTCGTCTGAGGCAGGAAGTAAGGCAAGGGTCAGGGATGCACACAGCTTTCAGAGACAGGAGAGATGAGACTCGGGGCCTCGTTTAAGGGCCTAACTCGACTGGGCCAGAAAACGTGGATGAAAACGTGAAAGTGCACCATGTAAAGACGTTGGCACCGTAGGTCTAGAAACCTAATCAACAGGATATTTATGCATGACTGGATAGCTGACATATTAAGGATGGACGCAAATGTATTTGCGTCTCTCTAGCATGAACAGAACAGAAGTTACACGACATACAAGGAACATGGGTGCATGGATAGGGTGCGAGTTGGGGGACACTTTGGCTACCGGAAAATTTCTATTACCTCATTATGAGGTACAAACAGGATGTGCACAGGTAGGTGCTTATAAGGTATAAAAAGAGGAGGTGCACAGGTAGGTGCTTATGAGGTATAAACAGAGGAGGAGCACAGGTAGGTGCTTATGAGGTATAAACAGAGGAGGTGCACAGGTAGGTGCTTATGAGGTATAAACAGAGGAGGTGCACAGGTAGGTGCTTATGAGGTATAAACAGAGGAGGTGCACAGGTAAGTGCTTATGAGGTACAAACAGAGGAGGAGCACAGGTAGGTGCTTATGAGGTATAAACAGAGGAGGTGCACAGGTAGGTGCTTATGAGGTATAAACAGAGGAGGTGCACAGGTAGGTGCTTATGAGGTATAAACAGAGGAGGTGCACAGGTAGGAGCTTATGAGGTACAAACAGGAGATGCACAGATAGGAGCTTACGAAGTATAAACAGAAGAGGTGCACAGGTAGGAGCTTATGAGGTATAAACAGAGGAGGACCACAGGTAGGAGCTTATGCGGTATAAACAGAGGAGGAGCACAGGTAGGTGCTTATGAGGTACAAACAGAGGAGGTGCACAGGTAGGTGCTTATGAGGTACAAACAGAGGAGGTGCACAGGTAGGAGCTTACAAAGTATAAACAGAGGAGGAGCACAGGTAGGTGCATATGAGGTATAAACAGAGGAGGAGCACAGGTAGGACCATATGAGGTATAAACAGAGGAGGAGCACAGGTAGGAGCTTATGAGGTATAAACAGAGGAGGAGCACAGGTAGGTGCTTATGAGGTACAAACAGAGGAGGTGCACAGGTAGGTGCTTATGAGGTACAAACAGAGGAGGTGCACAGGTAGGAGCTTACGAAGTATAAACAGAAGAGGTGCACAGGTAGGTGCTTATGAGGTATAAACAGAGGAGGAGCACAGGTAGGAGCTTATGACGTATAAACAGAGGAGGAGCACAGGTAGGTGCTTATGAGGTACAAACAGAGGGGGAGCACAGGTAGGTGCTTATGAGGTACAACAGAGGAGGAGCACAGGTAGATGCTTATGAGGTACAAACAGAGGAGGTGCACAGGTAGGTGCTTATGAGGTACAGAGGAGGAGCACAGGTAGGTGCTTATGAGGTACAAACAGAGGAGGTGCACAGGTAGGAGCTTACGAAGTATAAACAGAAGAGGTGTACAGGTAGGTGTTTATTAGGTATAAACAGAGGAGGAGCACAGGTAGGAGCTTATGAGATATAAACAAAGGAGGAGCACAGGTAGGAGCTTATGAGGTATAATCAGAGGAGGAGCACAGGTAGGTGCTTATGAGGTATAAACAGAGGAGGAGCACAGGTAGGAGCTTATGAGGTATAAACAGAGGAGGAGCACAGGTAGGAGCTTATGAGGTATAAACAGAGGAGGAGCACAGGTAGGAGCTTATGAGGTATAAACAGAGGAGGAGCACAGGTAGGTGCTTATGAGGTATAAACAGAGGAGGAGCACAGGTAGGAGCTTATGAGGTATAAACAGAGGAGGAGCACAGGTAGGAGATTATGAGGTATAAACAGAGGAGGAGCACAGGTAGGTGCGTATGAGGTATAAAAAGAGGAGGTGCACAGGTAGGTGCTTATGAGGTATAAACAGAAGAGGAGCACAGGTAGGTGCTTATGAGGTATAAACAGAGGAGGTGCACAGGTAAGTGCTTATGAGGTACAAACAGAGGAGGAGCACAGGTAGGTGCGTATGAGGTATAAACAGAGGAGGTGCACAGGTAGGTGCTTATGAGGTATAAACAGAGGAGGTACACAGGTTGGAGCTTATGAGATACAAACAGAGGAGGTGCACAGGTAGGAGCTTACGAAGTATAAACAGAAGAGATGCACAGGTAGGTGCTTATGAGGTATAAACAGAGGAGGAGCACAGGTAGGAGCTTATGAGGTATGAACAGAGGAGGAGCACAGGTAGGAGCTTATGAGGTATAAACAGAGGAGGAGCACAGGTAGGTGCTTATGAGGTACAAACAGAGGAGGTGCACAGGTAGGTGCTTATGAGGTATAAACAGAGGAGGAGCACAGGTAGGAGCTTACGAAGTATAAACAGAAGAGGTGCACAGGTAGGTGCTTATGAGGTACAAACAGAGGAGGAGCACAGGTAGGCGCTTATGAGGTACAAAAAGAGGAGGTGCACAGGTAGGTGCTTATGAGGTACAGAGGAGGAGCACAGGTAGGTGCTTATGAGGTACAAACAGAGGAGGTGCACAGGTAGGAGCTTACGAAGTATAAACAGAAGAGGTGTACAGGTAGGTGCTTATGAGGTATAAACAGAGGAGGAGCACAGGTAGGAGCTTATGAGGTATAAACAGAGGAGGAGCACAGGTAGGAGCTTATGAGGTATAAACAGAGAAGGAGCACAGGTAGGTGCTTATGAGGTACAAACAGAGGAGGTGCACAGGTAGGAGCTTATGAGGTACAAACAGAGGAGGTGCACAGGTAGGAGCTTACGAAGTATAAACAGAAGAGGTGCACAGGTAGGTGCTTATGAGGTATAAACAGAGGAGGCGCACAGGTAGGAGCTTATGAGGTATAAACAGAGGAGGAGCACCGGTAGGTGCTTCTGAGGTACAAACAGAGGAGGTGCACAGGTAGGAGCTTATGATGTACAAACAGAGGAGGTGCACAGGTAGGAGCTTACGAAGTATAAACAGAAGAGGTGCACAGGTAGGTGCTTATGAGGTATAAACAGAGGAGGTGCACAGGTAGGAGCTTATGAGGTACAAACAGAGGAGGTGCACAGGTAGGAGCTTACGAAGTATAAACAGAAGAGGTGCACAGGTAGGTGCTTATGAGGTATAAACAGAGGAGGAGCACAGGAAGGAGCTTATGAGGTATAAACAGAGGAGGAGCACAGGTAGGTGCTTATGAGGTATAAACAGAGGAGGAGCACAGGTATGTGCTTATGAGGTATAAACAGAGGAGGTGAACAGGTACGTGCTTATGAGGTACAAACAGAGGAGGAGCACAGGTAGGTGCTTATGAGGTATAAACAGAGGAGGTGCACAGGTAGGTGCTTATGAGGTATAAACAGAGGAGGTGCACAGGTAGGAGCTTATGAGGTAAAACAGAGGAGGTGCACAGGTAGGTGCTTATGAGGTATAAACAGAGGAGGAGCACAGGTAGGAGCTTATGAGGTATAGACAGAGGAGGAGCACAGGTAGGTGCTTATGAGGTTTAAACAGAGGAGGAGCACAGGTAGGTGCTTATGAGGTACAAATAGAGGAGGTGCACAGGTAGGTGCTTGTGAGGTACAAACAGAGGAGGTGCACAGGTAGGAGCTTAGGAAGTATAAACAGAAGAGGTGCACAGGTAGGTGCTTATGAGGTATAAACAGAGGAGGAGCACAGGTAGGAGCTTATGAGGTATAAACAGAGGAGGAGCACAGGTAGGAGCTTATGAGGTATAAACAGAGGAGGAGCACGGGTAGGAGCTTACGAGGTTATAAACAGAGGAGGAGCACAGGTAGGTGCTTATGAGGTATAAAAGGAGGAGGTGCACAGGTAGGTGCTTATGAGGTATAAACAGAGGAGGAGCACAGTTAGGTGCTTATGAGGTATAAACAGAGGAGGTCCACAGGTAAGTGCTTATGAGGTACAAACCGAGGAGGAGCACAGGTAGGTGCTTATGAGGTATAAACAGAGGAGGTGCACAGGTAGGTGCTTATGAGGTATAAACAGAGGAGGTGCACAGGTAGGAGCTGATGAGGTACAAACAGAGGAGGTGCACAGGTAGGAGCTTACGAAGTATAAACAGAAGAGATGCACAGGTAGGTGCTTATGAGGTATAAACAGAGGAGGTCCACAGGTAAGTGCTTATGAGGTATAAACAGAGGAGGAGCACAGGTAGGAGCTTATGAGGTATAAACAGAGGAGGACCACAGGTAGGTGCTTATGAGGTACAAACAGAGGAGGTGCACAGGTAGGTGCTTATGAGGTACAAACAGAGGAGATGCACAGGTAGGTACTCGTGAGGTATAAACAGAGGAGGCGCACAGGTAGGTGCTTATGAGGTACAAACAGAGGAGGTGCAGAGGTAGGTGCTCGTGAGGTATAAACAGAGGAGGTGCACAGATAGGTGCTTATGAGGTATAAACAGAGGAGGTTTACAGGTGGGTGCTTATGAGGTACAAACAGAGGAGGTCAGAGGTAGGTGCTCGTGAGGTATAAACAGAGGAGGTGCACAGGTAGGTGCTTATGAGGTACAAACAGAGGAGGTGCAGAGGTAGGTGCTCGTGAGGTATAAACAGAGGAGGTGCACAGGTAGGTGCTTATGAGGTATAAACAGAGGAGGTGCACAGGTAGGTGCTTATGAGGTATAAACAGAGGAGGAGCACAGGTAGGTGCTTATGAGGTACAAACAGAGGAGGAGCACAGGTAGGTGCTCATGAGGTAAAGACAGGAGGTGCACAGGCAGGTGTTTATGAGATATAAACAGAGGAGGAGCACAGGTAGGTGCTTATGAGGTATAAACAGGGGAGACACACAGGTAGGTGCTTATGAGGTATAAACAGAGGAGGTGAACAGGTAGGTGCTTATTAGGTACAAACAGAGGACGTGCAGAGGTAGGTGCTTATGAGGTACAGAGGAGTGGCACAGGTAGGTGCATATGAGGTACAAACAGAGGAGGAGCACAGGTATGTGCTTCTGAGGTATAAAGCGAGGAGGAGCACAGGTAGGTGCTTATGAGGTATAAACAGAGGAGGAGCACAGGTAGGTGCTTATGAGGTACAAACAGAGGAGGTGCACAGGTTGGTGCTTATGAGGTACAAACAGAGGAGGTACATAGGTAGGTGCTTATGAGGTACAAACAGAGGAGGAGCACAGGTAGGTACTTATGAGGTATAAAGAGACGCGGTGCACAGGTAGGTGCTTATGAGGTATAAACAGGGGAGACACACAGGTAGGTGCTTATGAGGTATAAACAGAGGAGGTGAACAGGTAGGTGCTTATTAGGTACAAACAGAGGACGTGCAGAGGTAGGTGCTTATGAGGTACAGAGGAGTGGCACAGGTAGGTGCTTATGAGGTACAAACAGGAGGTGCAGAGGTAGGCTCTTATGAGGTACAAGCAGAGGAGGGGCACAGGTAGGTGCTTATGAGGTATAAACAGAGGAGGTGCACAGGTAGGTGCTCATGAGGTAAAAAAAGAGGAGGTGCAGAGGTAGGTGCTTATGAGGTACAAACAGAGGAGGGGCACAGGTAGGTGCTTATGAGGTATAAACAGAGGAGGAGCACAGGTAGGTGCTTATGAGGTATAAACAGAGGAGGGGCAAACAGAGGAGTTGCACAGGTAGGTGCTTTTGAGGTACAAACAGAGGAGGTGTTAAGGTAGGCTCTTATGAGGTACAAACCGGAGGTGTTAAGGTAGGCTCTTATGAGGTATAAACAGAGGAGGAGCTCAGGTAGGTGCTTATGAGGTGCAAACAGAGGAGGTGCACAGGTAGGTGCTTATGAGGCATAAACAGAGGAGGTGCACAGGTAGGTGCTTATGAGGCATAAACAGAGGAGGTGCACAGGTAGATGCTTATGAGGTATAAACAGAGGAGGTGCACAGGTTGGAGCTTATGAGGTATAAACAGAGGAGGAGCTCAGGTAGGTGCTTATGAGGTGAAAACAGAGCAGGTGCACAGGTAGGTGCTTATGAGGCATAAACAGAGGAGGTGCACAGGTTCGAGGTTATGAGGTATAAACAGAGGAGGTGCACAGGTGGGTGCTTATGAGGTATAAACAGAGGAGGTGCACAGGTAGGTGCTTATGAGGTACAAACAGAGTAGGTGCACAGGTAGGTGCTTATGAAGTACAAACAGAGGAGGTGCACAGGTAGGTGCTTATGAGGTATAAACAGAGGAGGTGCACAGGTAGGTGCTTATGAGGTACAAACAGAGGAGGTGCACAGGTAGGTGCTTATGAGGTACAAACAGAGGAGGGGCACAGGTAGGTGCTTATGAGGTATAAACAGAGGAGGTGCACAGGTAGGTGCTTATGAGGTACAAACAGAGGAGGTGCACAGGTAGGTGCTTATGAGGTATCAACAGAGGAGTTGCGCAGGTAGGTGCTTATGAGGTACAAACAGAGGAGGTGTACAGGTAGGTGCTTATGAGGTATAAACAGAGGAGGTGCGCAGGTAGGTGCTTATGAGGTACAAATAGAGGAGGGGCACAGGTAGGTGCTTCTGAGGTATAAACAGAGGAGGTGCACAGGTAAGTGCTTATGAGGTACAAACAGAGGAGGAGCACAGGTAGGTGCTTATGAGGTATAAACAGAGGAGGTGCACAGGTAGGTGCTTATGAGGTATAAACAGAGGAGGTGCACAGGTAGGTGCTTATGAGGTATAAACAGAGGAGGTGCACAGGTAGGAGCTTATGAGGTACAAACAGGAGATGCACAGATAGGAGCTTACGAAGTATAAACAGAAGAGGTGCACAGGTAGGAGCTTATGAGGTATAAACAGAGGAGGAGCACAGGTAGGAGCTTATGCGGTATAAACAGAGGAGGAGCACAGGTAGGTGCTTATGAGGTACAAACAGAGGAGGTGCACAGGTAGGTGCTTATGAGGTACAAACAGAGGAGGTGCACAGGTAGGAGCTTACAAAGTATAAACAGAGGAGGAGCACAGGTAGGTGCATATGAGGTATAAACAGAGGAGGAGCACAGGTAGGAGCATATGAGGTATAAACAGAGGAGGAGCACAGGTAGGAGCTTATGAGGTATAAACAGAGGAGGAGCACAGGTAGGAGCTTATGAGGTATAAACAGAGGAGGAGCACAGGTAGGTGCTTATGAGGTACAAACAGAGGAGGTGCACAGGTAGGTGCTTATGAGGTACAAACAGAGGAGGTGCACAGGTAGGAGCTTACGAAGTATAAACAGAAGAGGTGCACAGGTAGGTGCTTATGAGGTATAAACAGAGGAGGAGCACAGGTAGGAGCTTATGACGTATAAACAGAGGAGGAGCACAGGTAGGTGCTTATGAGGTACAAACAGAGGGGGAGCACAGGTAGGTGCTTATGAGGTACAAACAGAGGAGGAGCACAGGTAGGTGCTTATGAGGTACAAACAGAGGAGGTGCACAGGTAGGTGCTTATGAGGTACAGAGGAGGAGCACAGGTAGGTGCTTATGAGGTACAAACAGAGGAGGTGCACAGGTAGGAGCTTACGAAGTATAAACAGAAGAGGTGTACAGGTAGGTGTTTATTAGGTATAAACAGAGGAGGAGCACAGGTAGGAGCTTATGAGATATAAACAAAGGAGGAGCACAGGTAGGAGCTTATGAGATATAAACAAAGGAGGAGCACAGGTAGGAGCTTATGAGGTATAATCAGAGGAGGAGCACAGGTAGGTGCTTATGAGGTATAAACAGAGGAGGAGCACAGGTAGGAGCTTATGAGGTATAAACAGAGGAGGAGCACGGGTAGGAGCTTATGAGGTATAAACAGAGGAGGAGCACAGGTAGGAGCTTATGAGGTATAAACAGAGGAGGAGCACAGGTAGGTGCTTATGAGGTATAAACAGAGGAGGAGCACAGGTAGGAGCTTATGAGGTATAAGCAGAGGACGAGCACAGGTAGGAGCTTATGAGGTATAAACAGAGGAGGAGCACAGGTAGGTGCTTATGAGGTATAAAAAGAGGAGGTGCACAGGTAGGTGCTTATGAGGTATAAACAGAAAAGGAGCACGGGTAGGTGCTTATGAGGTATAAACAGAGGAGGTGCACAGGTAAGTGCTTATGAGGTACAAACAGAGGAGGAGCACAGGTAGGTGCGTATGAGGTATAAACAGAGGAGGTGCACAGGTAGGTGCTTATGAGGTATAAACAGAGGAGGTACACAGGTAGGAGCTTATGAGATACAAACAGAGGAGGTGCACAGGTAGGAGCTTACGAAGTATAAACAGAAGAGATGCACAGGTAGGTGCTTATGAGGTATAAACAGAGGAGGAGCACAGGTAGGAGCTTATGAGGTATGAACAGAGGAGGAGCACAGGTAGGAGCTTATGAGGTATAAACAGAGGAGGAGCACAGGTAGGTGCTTATGAGGTACAAACAGAGGAGGTGCACAGGTAGGTGCTTATGAGGTATAAACAGAGGAGGAGCACAGGTAGGAGCTTACGAAGTATAAACAGAAGAGGTGCACAGGTAGGTGCTTATGAGGTACAAACAGAGGAGGAGCACAGGTAGGTGCTTATGAGGTACAAAAAGAGGAGGTGCACAGGTAGGTGCTTATGAGGTACAGAGGAGGAGCACAGGTAGGTGCTTATGATGTACAAACAGAGGAGGTGCACAGGTAGGAGCTTACGAAGTATAAACAGAAGAGGTGTACAGGTAGGTGCTTATGAGGTATAAACAGAGGAGGAGCACAGGTAGGAGCTTATGAGGTATAAACAGAGGAGGAGCACAGGTAGGAGCTTATGAGGTATAAACAGAGGAGGAGCACAGGTAGGTGCTTATGAGGTACAAACAGAGGAGGTGCACAGGTAGGAGCTTATGAGGTACAAACAGAGGAGGTGCACAGGTAGGAGCTTACGAAGTATAAACAGAAGAGGTGCACAGGTAGGTGCTTATGAGGTATAAACAGAGGAGGAACACAGGTAGGAGCTTATGAGGTATAAACAGAGGAGGAGCACCGGTAGGTGCTTCTGAGGTACAAACAGAGGAGGTGCACAGGTAGGAGCTTATGATGAACAAACAGAGGAGGTGCACAGGTAGGAGCTTACGAAGTATAAACAGAAGAGGTGCACAGGTAGGTGCTTATGAGGTATAAACAGAGGAGGTGCACAGGTAGGAGCTTATGAGGTACAAACAGAGGAGGTGCACAGGTAGGAGCTTACGAAGTATAAACAGAAGAGGTGCACAGGTAGGTGCTTATGAGGTATAAACAGAGGAGGAGCACAGGTAGGAGCTTATGAGGTATAAACAGAGGAGGAGCACAGGTAGGTGCTTATGAGGTATAAACAGAGGAGGAGCACAGGTATGTGCTTATGAGGTATAAACAGAGGAGGTGCACAGGTACGTGCTTATGAGGTACAAACAGAGGAGGAGCACAGGTAGGTGCTTATGAGGTATAAACAGAGGAGGAGCACAGGTAGGAGCTTATGAGATATAAACAAAGGAGGAGCACAGGTAGGAGCTTATGAGATATAAACAAAGGAGGAGCACAGGTAGGAGCTTATGAGGTATAATCAGAGGAGGAGCACAGGTAGGTGCTTATGAGGTATAAACAGAGGAGGAGCACAGGTAGGAGCTTATGAGGTATAAACAGAGGAGGAGCACGGGTAGGAGCTTATGAGGTATAAACAGAGGAGGAGCACAGGTAGGAGCTTATGAGGTATAAACAGAGGAGGAGCACAGGTAGGTGCTTATGAGGTATAAACAGAGGAGGAGCACAGGTAGGAGCTTATGAGGTATAAGCAGAGGACGAGCACAGGTAGGAGCTTATGAGGTATAAACAGAGGAGGAGCACAGGTAGGTGCTTATGAGGTATAAAAAGAGGAGGTGCACAGGTAGGTGCTTATGAGGTATAAACAGAAAAGGAGCACGGGTAGGTGCTTATGAGGTATAAACAGAGGAGGTGCACAGGTAAGTGCTTATGAGGTACAAACAGAGGAGGAGCACAGGTAGGTGCGTATGAGGTATAAACAGAGGAGGTGCACAGGTAGGTGCTTATGAGGTATAAACAGAGGAGGTACACAGGTAGGAGCTTATGAGATACAAACAGAGGAGGTGCACAGGTAGGAGCTTACGAAGTATAAACAGAAGAGATGCACAGGTAGGTGCTTATGAGGTATAAACAGAGGAGGAGCACAGGTAGGAGCTTATGAGGTATGAACAGAGGAGGAGCACAGGTAGGAGCTTATGAGGTATAAACAGAGGAGGAGCACAGGTAGGTGCTTATGAGGTACAAACAGAGGAGGTGCACAGGTAGGTGCTTATGAGGTATAAACAGAGGAGGAGCACAGGTAGGAGCTTACGAAGTATAAACAGAAGAGGTGCACAGGTAGGTGCTTATGAGGTACAAACAGAGGAGGAGCACAGGTAGGTGCTTATGAGGTACAAAAAGAGGAGGTGCACAGGTAGGTGCTTATGAGGTACAGAGGAGGAGCACAGGTAGGTGCTTATGAGGTACAAACAGAGGAGGTGCACAGGTAGGAGCTTACGAAGTATAAACAGAAGAGGTGTACAGGTAGGTGCTTATGAGGTATAAACAGAGGAGGAGCACAGGTAGGAGCTTATGAGGTATAAACAGAGGAGGAGCACAGGTAGGAGCTTATGAGGTATAAACAGAGGAGGAGCACAGGTAGGTGCTTATGAGGTACAAACAGAGGAGGTGCACAGGTAGGAGCTTATGAGGTACAAACAGAGGAGGTGCACAGGTAGGAGCTTACGATGTATAAACAGAAGAGGTGCACAGGTAGGTGCTTATGAGGTATAAACAGAGGAGGAGCACAGGTAGGAGCTTATGAGGTATAAACAGAGGAGGAGCACCGGTAGGTGCTTCTGAGGTACAAACAGAGGAGGTGCACAGGTAGGAGCTTATGATGAACAAACAGAGGAGGTGCACAGGTAGGAGCTTACGAAGTATAAACAGAAGAGGTGCACAGGTAGGTGCTTATGAGGTATAAACAGAGGAGGTGCACAGGTAGGAGCTTATGAGGTACAAACAGAGGAGGTGCACAGGTAGGAGCTTACGAAGTATAAACAGAAGAGGTGCACAGGTAGGTGCTTATGAGGTATAAACAGAGGAGGAGCACAGGTAGGAGCTTATGAGGTATAAACAGAGGAGGAGCACAGGTAGGTGCTTATGAGGTATAAACAGAGGAGGAGCACAGGTATGTGCTTATGAGGTATAAACAGAGGAGGTGCACAGGTACGTGCTTATGAGGTACAAACAGAGGAGGAGCACAGGTAGGTGCTTATGAGGTATAAACAGAGGAGGAGCACAGGTAGGAGCTTATGAGATATAAACAAAGGAGGAGCACAGGTAGGAGCTTATGAGATATAAACAAAGGAGGAGCACAGGTAGGAGCTTATGAGGTATAATCAGAGGAGGAGCACAGGTAGGTGCTTATGAGGTATAAACAGAGGAGGAGCACAGGTAGGAGCTTATGAGGTATAAACAGAGGAGGAGCACGGGTAGGAGCTTATGAGGTATAAACAGAGGAGGAGCACAGGTAGGAGCTTATGAGGTATAAACAGAGGAGGAGCACAGGTAGGTGCTTATGAGGTATAAACAGAGGAGGAGCACAGGTAGGAGCTTATGAGGTATAAGCAGAGGACGAGCACAGGTAGGAGCTTATGAGGTATAAACAGAGGAGGAGCACAGGTAGGTGCTTATGAGGTATAAAAAGAGGAGGTGCACAGGTAGGTGCTTATGAGGTATAAACAGAAAAGGAGCACGGGTAGGTGCTTATGAGGTATAAACAGAGGAGGTGCACAGGTAAGTGCTTATGAGGTACAAACAGAGGAGGAGCACAGGTAGGTGCGTATGAGGTATAAACAGAGGAGGTGCACAGGTAGGTGCTTATGAGGTATAAACAGAGGAGGTACACAGGTAGGAGCTTATGAGATACAAACAGAGGAGGTGCACAGGTAGGAGCTTACGAAGTATAAACAGAAGAGATGCACAGGTAGGTACTTATGAGGTATAAACAGAGGAGGAGCACAGGTAGGAGCTTATGAGGTATGAACAGAGGAGGAGCACAGGTAGGAGCTTATGAGGTATAAACAGAGGAGGAGCACAGGTAGGTGCTTATGAGGTACAAACAGAGGAGGTGCACAGGTAGGTGCTTATGAGGTATAAACAGAGGAGGAGCACAGGTAGGAGCTTACGAAGTATAAACAGAAGAGGTGCACAGGTAGGTGCTTATGAGGTACAAACAGAGGAGGAGCACAGGTAGGTGCTTATGAGGTACAAAAAGAGGAGGTGCACAGGTAGGTGCTTATGAGGTACAGAGGAGGAGCACAGGTAGGTGCTTATGAGGTACAAACAGAGGAGGTGCACAGGTAGGAGCTTACGAAGTATAAACAGAAGAGGTGTACAGGTAGGTGCTTATGAGGTATAAACAGAGGAGGAGCACAGGTAGGAGCTTATGAGGTATAAACAGAGGAGGAGCACAGGTAGGAGCTTATGAGGTATAAACAGAGGAGGAGCACAGGTAGGTGCTTATGAGGTACAAACAGAGGAGGTGCACAGGTAGGAGCTTATGAGGTACAAACAGAGGAGGTGCACAGGTAGGAGCTTACGAAGTATAAACAGAAGAGGTGCACAGGTAGGTGCTTATGAGGTATAAACAGAGGAGGAGCACAGGTAGGAGCTTATGAGGTATAAACAGAGGAGGAGCACCGGTAGGTGCTTCTGAGGTACAAACAGAGGAGGTGCACAGGTAGGAGCTTATGATGTACAAACAGAGGAGGTGCACAGGTAGGAGCTTACGAAGTATAAACAGAAGAGGTGCACAGGTAGGTGCTTATGAGGTATAAACAGAGGAGGTGCACAGGTAGGAGCTTATGAGGTACAAACAGAGGAGGTGCACAGGTAGGAGCTTACGAAGTATAAACAGAAGAGGTGCACAGGTAGGTGCTTATGAGGTATAAACAGAGGAGGAGCACAGGTAGGAGCTTATGAGGTATAAACAGAGGAGGAGCACAGGTAGGTGCTTATGAGGTATAAACAGAGGAGGAGCACAGGTATGTGCTTATGAGGTATAAACAGAGGAGGTGCACAGGTACGTGCTTATGAGGTACAAACAGAGGAGGAGCACAGGTAGGTGCTTATGAGGTATAAACAGAGGAGGTGCACAGGTAGGTGCTTATGAGGTATAAACAGAGGAGGTGCACAGGTAGGAGCTTATGAGGTAAAACAGAGGAGGTGCACAGGTAGGAGCTTACGAAGTATAAACAGAAGAGGTGCACAGGTAGGTGCTTATGAGGTATAAACAGAGGAGGAGCACAGGTAGGAGCTTATGAGGTATAGACAGAGGAGGAGCACAGGTAGGTGCTTATGAGGTTTAAACAGAGGAGGAGCACAGGTAGGTGCTTATGAGGTACAAATAGAGGAGGTGCACAGGTAGGTGCTTGTGAGGTACAAACAGAGGAGGTGCACAGGTAGGAGCTTAGGAAGTATAAACAGAAGAGGTGCACAGGTAGGTGCTTATGAGGTATAAACAGAGGAGGAGCACAGGTAGGAGCTTATGAGGTATAAACAGAGGAGGAGCACAGGTAGGAGCTTATGAGGTATAAACAGAGGAGGAGCACAGGTAGGAGCTTACGAGGTTATAAACAGAGGAGGAGCACAGGTAGGTGCTTATGAGGTATAAAAGGAGGAGGTGCACAGGTAGGTGCTTATGAGGTATAAACAGAGGAGGAGCACAGTTAGGTGCTTATGAGGTATAAACAGAGGAGGTCCACAGGTAAGTGCTTATGAGGTACAAACAGAGGAGGAGCACAGGTAGGTGCTTATGAGGTATAAACAGAGGAGGTGCACAGGTAGGTGCTTATGAGGTATAAACAGAGGAGGTGCACAGGTAGGAGCTGATGAGGTACAAACAGAGGAGGTGCACAGGTAGGAGCTTACGAAGTATAAACAGAAGAGATGCACAGGTAGGTGCTTATGAGGTATAAACAGAGGAGGTCCACAGGTAAGTGCTTATGAGGTATAAACAGAGGAGGAGCACAGGTAGGAGCTTATGAGGTACAAACAGAGGAGGTGCACAGGTAGGTGCTTATGAGGTACAAACAGAGGAGATGCACAGGTAGGTACTCGTGAGGTATAAACAGAGGAGGCGCACAGGTAGGTGCTTATGAGGTACAAACAGAGGAGGTGCAGAGGTAGGTGCTCGTGAGGTATAAACAGAGGAGGTGCTCAGATAGGTGCTTATGAGGTATAAACAGAGGAGGTTTACAGGTGGGTGCTTATGAGGTACAAACAGAGGAGGTGCAGAGGTAGGTGCTCGTGAGGTATAAACAGAGGAGGTGCACAGGTAGGTGCTTATGAGGTACAAACAGAGGAGGTGCAGAGGTAGGTGCTCGTGAGGTATAAACAGAGGAGGTGCACAGGTAGGTGCTTATGAGGTATAAACAGAGGAGGTGCACAGGTAGGTGCTTATGAGGTATAAACAGAGGAGGAGCACAGGTAGGTGCTTATGAGGTACAAACAGAGGAGGAGCACAGGTAGGTGCTTATGAGGTAAAGACAGGAGGTGCACAGGCAGGTGTTTATGAGATATAAACAGAGGAGGAGCACAGGTAGGTGCTTATGAGGTAAAGACAGGAGGTGCACAGGCAGGTGCATATGAGGTACAAACAGAGGAGGAGCACAGGTAGGTGCTTCTGAGGTATAAAGCGAGGAGGAGCACAGGTAGGTGCTTATGAGGTATAAACAGAGGAGGAGCACAGGTAGGTGCTTATGAGGTACAAACAGAGGAGGTGCACAGGTTGGTGCTTATGAGGTACAAACAGAGGAGGTACATAGGTAGGTGCTTATGAGGTACAAACAGAGGAGGAGCACAGGTAGGTACTTATGAGGTATAAACAGAGGCGGTGCACAGGTAGGTGCTTATGAGGTATAAACAGGGGAGACACACAGGTAGGTGCTTATGAGGTATAAACAGAGGAGGTGAACAGGTAGGTGCTTATTAGGTACAAACAGAGGAGGTGCAGAGGTAGGTGCTTATGAGGTACAGAGGAGTGGCACAGGTAGGTGCTTATGAGGTACAAACAGGAGGTGCACAGGTAGGCTCTTATGAGGTACAAGCAGAGGAGGGGCACAGGTAGGTGCTTATGAGGTATAAACAGAGGAGGTGCACAGGTAGGTGCTCATGAGGTAAAAACAGAGGAGGTGCAGAGGTAGGTGCTTATGAGGTACAAACAGAGGAGGGGCACAGGTAGGTGCTTATGAGGTATAAACAGAGGAGGAGCACAGGTAGGTGCTTATGAGGTATAAACAGAGGAGGGGCAAACAGAGGAGTTGCACAGGTAGGTGCTTTTGAGGTACAAACAGAGGAGGTGTTAAGGTAGGCTCTTATGAGGTACAAACCGGAGATGTTAAGGTAGGCTCTTATGAGGTATAAACAGAGGAGGAGCTCAGGTAGGTGCTTATGAGGTGCAAACAGAGGAGGTGCACAGGTAGGTGCTTATGAGGCATAAACAGAGGAGGTGCACAGGTAGGTGCTTATGAGGCATAAACAGAGGAGGTGCACAGGTAGATGCTTATGAGGTATAAACAGAGGAGGTGCACAGGTTGGAGCTTATGAGGTATAAACAGAGGAGGAGCTCAGGTAGGTGCTTATGAGGTGCAAACAGAGCAGGTGCACAGGTAGGTGCTTATGAGGCATAAACAGAGGAGGTGCACAGGTTCGAGCTTATGAGGTATAAACAGAGGAGGTGCACAGGTGGGTGCTTATGAGGTATAAACAGAGGAGGTGCACAGGTAGGTGCTTATGAGGTACAAACAGAGTAGGTGCACAGGTAGGTGCTTATGAAGTACAAACAGAGGAGGTGCACAGGTAGGTGCTTATGAGGTATAAACAGAGGAGGTGCACAGGTAGGTGCTTATGAGGTACAAACAGAGGAGGTGCACAGGTAGGTGCTTATGAGGTACAAACAGAGGAGGGGCACAGGTAGGTGCTTATGAGGTATAAACAGAGGAGGTGCACAGGTAGGTGCTTATGAGGTACAAACAGAGGAGGTGCACAGGTAGGTGCTTATGAGGTATCAACAGAGGAGTTGCGCAGGTAGGTGCTTATGAGGTACAAACAGAGGAGGTGTACAGGTAGGTGCTTATGAGGTATAAACAGAGGAGGTGCGCAGGTAGGTGCTTATGAGGTACAAATAGAGGAGGAGCACAGGTAGGTGCTTCTGAGGTACAGACAGAGGAGGAATCCAGGTAAGTGCTTATGAGGAACAAACAGAAGAGGTGAGTGTTCCTCCCAGGGGCGGTTCTATCTGCACGGGGGGGGTATTCATGTATATTGTATCCTACCCCTACTGCCTCACAAGGGTACTTGCATGAGTGTTACCACTTTACCCTTTTCTTGAGGGGACAAGGCCTCAGAAAACACAACACCTTGAGGCTGCCTACCTCGAGGAGAAGATACAGGCCAGGGCCCATGTGTCAGACAGTATGAGCTTTGGAGACAAAAGAATCCTAAGAAACACTCTCTTTCTCTGGGAGTTCCCACAACAGATCCAGGGTTCATTAGCTATTACTCCACTCTTTTAAACTCAGACTCCTTTTACAGCGCCTCTGGTACTACACCTGCCCTCTAGGCACCCTTCCTGTAATGCTGGTCTCTCCTATATATGATTGCAGACCTGAGGGCTGATGTAGGGTTGGCCGGACAGTTTACTCCTTCACAAACGTGACAAATATTGCAACTGCCTCAGGATATAATGAACTTGTAATAAGGCGGATGGGATATCTGTCACATTTGTGGCGCGGTAACCTGAACTCTAGATTAGAGGCCACCACCCGGACACAGAGCATTTTTTTAACCTGTTTAAACTGCTTTTAAAATTGTTGTTCACCACCTTTTTAAAAAACGAATTTACCAGTAATTTCACTCTGTTGCTGCCTGTTAATTGGGGAATTGAATCTGTTTGCCTTTGTATAACTTCGGTAGGAAAGTTCACTCACCCATAGATCCCTCTGACTGCTAGAGCGCTCCAGCAACTTCCGGCCTCATCCCAGGGTCCTGATTACGTGACCGCTAGGAGGGGCTTGGCCAAAACAACCGACATAAATGCCAACCACGGCGCGGGAGCACCGGTGGCACGCCAAAGGCAAGCCCATCTGTGCCCGTCCGTGCTCGACCATGCTCTTCATGCCCAAACACTTTAAATACACCTCACCGGAGATCAGAATGCTCCACTCGGCCTCCTTTAAGCCCGATGCTAAAACACTGACTCGCCTGCGTCACATCAACATAGCTCAGACACGAGACTTGTTCCCTGAGGTCAGGTCGCCCATCAACCACCCCCCAAGAAACGTACCCAGGCCAATACACCCGGGCAAAAAGACATATCAATACTGTACCTCCATACTTGATCACTAGTCAAGGTAGACTCATCTACCTTTGAAACCGGCGACGTGATAGAAGTGAACGATACGCCAAACAAGGCGATTGTATGAGCCACTGAGGTTGGACGTGAAACTTGATAACATTCAAAGACATTCTTCTGTCTTAATAGATAATAGGAAGAAAATCCTTAGAGACTGGCCTACAAAATAATAGAAAGGTGGCTGTCTTGTCTGACTTTGGGACTCTTTGATACACGAAAGATTATTTGGAAATACATTTACTTCTCATCGAACTGATTACCTCCATAATCTCATTACCTCTTGCCCTGAAGAAGTCCTCTGGACGAAACGCGTTGGCTACGTTTTTGTATGAAGAAAAAAGAATAAAAGAAATGTTTAAGTCACACTGAACGGATCCTTTACATTCTTACTTGATTATTATTGTTTAAAGTGGGGAGTGCTGAACCATTGTGCTGTTTTGTTAAGTTTTGGGCAATGCCCTTGGAAGCCTAGGGGTGTGTGGTTTCGGTTTCTTGGCACCCACATCCTACAAGCACTTAAAGACCAAAAAAATCTTAGATAGGTGCAGTTATTTTTGCCTCATACCCTTGAAGCTTTTCTGTTGTTTGTCACTAGTCAAGAACCATTTGGAAATGTTTACCCTTCGACCAGATATTCTCCTACTTACAGAAACGTAGCTCACTTCAGAATCTTCACCCGACATCCTAGCTACCATGCGATTACTATATCCTACAAACTAACCGCCAGCATGGCAAAACAGGTGGCGGAGTAGCCGCCATTATTCACAAAAATCTGACAACGCAGTGTTAAAACTTGAATCCAACTCATCCCCGCTCACATGTATATTACTGTACAGGCCCCCCCACCTGTTAGCCGACAAATCACAACTTTAGGGACCAACCACACCAGAATCCTCCAAAAGGGGACTTCAATTACTAGGCAAACGACCCTCAAGGAGCACCACACTCTACCGAGCTGACAGAACTATTAACAAACATGAACTTCACACAACAAATCTCCTCAGCCACCCACTCGAAAGACCCTACTCGAGATCAACTCTGGATCACCAACTTAGTAATGTAAACTGATACTTGTATAGCGCACTACTCACCCGCAAGGGTCTCAAGGCGCTTGTATGAATACCGCTGTGGAACCCATCCTGGCTTTCCCTGTGAGGTGTCCACTCCTGGGCACCCCCAAGGTGGAGTTCAGGCATCGTTAGCATTGTGGGGGCCGTTGTGGAGATTAAGCAAGCTATTGCCCAGAGTTGCAGAGTGGGACCGGTGATTGGAATAGGCACCGAGGCGAGAATTATCAGGTCCGTGGAATTTTGAGCCCACGACCCGCCGAGGCGGGGAATTGAACCCTGGTCCCGGGCCAGACCTCTGCATCAGGGTCTGCCGCTCTAACCATTGAGCCACACTTCTCCAGTGACTTCAGTCCCTTCTACCATGCCGTGTGTTTGGTCTGATCACTACTTGGTAAAATTCTCCTTAAAGCATACGCTCAAGGGGGAAAGATGGCAAGGAAATGGTGCTCTATTGACAACAAGGACTTCACCAGCACCCTTATTAACACAACCCCCACCCCAAAACCGATGTCAACCTGCACGAAAAATCCTTCTCGGCTTGGCTACTAGAGGCCAGCAACTTACACGCCCCACTCAAACGTATCACTCTCACTCGGCGGCATGAGGCTCAGAGATGGTTCTCCCCCGACTTAAACTCCCAAAAACACTCCGTCCGCCAAATGGAAAGGAAGTGGAGGCAGTACTACTCCCAAGAAAGTAAAACCACCTACACCCGATCCTTGAACAATTACAAAAAGGCCATATCCGCTGCTAACAATCAAACCAAAGAATTATTCACAATAGTTGATGAACTGTCCAACCCTGAGAGAGTCCTACGTACACCCAAGCCATGTCCGGCCCTATGCGACTCCTTGAATAAATTCTTCATCGACAAGATCACTGCCATCAAAGCCAGCATTCCCCCCAGACCCTCGCAAAATTTCACCCCACTGACACCTAGGAACACCAACTCTCTGGACTCCCGCTAATCGACATGGAGATACTAAACAAACTGCTAGCCAAAGTAAAATTGGGCTCTCCCTTGGACCACTGCCCCCCCCCCCCCCCCACGGCTTGAAAGAGGTCTTTCTGGCCTTCCCAAACCCAGCCCTTGCCCTAGTAAACCATTCCTTGTCTCAGGGCTGTGTACCCAATGCCTTCAAAGAGGCTATAGTGGTTCCCCTTCTGAGGAATCCCAGCGCTGACCCCCAGATGCTGGCAAACTACCGCCCTATTTCTTTGCTCTACTACATGGCGAAGTTGCTTGAAGCCCATGTGGCTATGTGCCTGTCCAATTTCTTGGAACAGACGGAATTTCTTGACCCTAGCCAAGCTAGTTTTCGGCCAGCCCACTCCACTGAAACAGTAACTATAGCAATACTTGAATCCCTGCGAGAAAAGCGCGGACAGAGGTGACCACCAGGCCCTGGTACAGCTTGATCTCTCGGCCGCATTTGAGATGGTCGACCATAACATACTAATGGACAGTGTCAGCGAGGCAGGGTTCCAGGGCCCGGCACTTAGTTGGATAAACTCCTTCCTACAAAACCGCACTCGGCCAATTCACTGCTCCCAAGTTAAAAACTTCTTGTGGGGTCCCACAGGGCTCCTCGCTCTCGCCACATCTTTTCAGCCTCTATCTACGCCCTCTGATAAGATCTCTAAAAGACAGGAAGGTGACCACCTTTAATTATGCAGATGACCTCCAACTTATGTTCTCAATCGATAACTCCCCCGAATCTATAACTGACTTTCAATCCACTATGACGTTCATCCAGCAATGGATGAACCTCAATCATCTAAAACTCATCCCCAGCAAAACAGAACTTATCTTGACAGGCGGAGGCCATAATCATTGGGGCCCACAATACTGGCCGAGCAACATGGGACCGCCCCCTGCACCCTCCACCTCAATTAAAAGCTTAGGGATTATCATAGGTAACAACTTAGGAGAAGTGTGGCTCACCGGTTAGAGGCAGCAGACCCAGAAGCAGAGGTCGGCCCGGGACCAGGGTTCAATTCCCGACGCGGCAGGGTACGGGAGCAATGTCGGCGGGCTCGATAAATCTCGCCTCGGTGCCTCTCTAACCATGGGTCCCACGCTGCAACTCTGGGCAATAGCTTGCTTAATCTCCACAACGGCCCCTTCGCTGCCGGGGATGCCTGGCTTCACCTTGGAGGGTATGTAACGTTTACAACGAAATTTTTACAACGCACTACCATTACAACGCAGGCATTACCACGCATACCATTACAACGCATTGCGCTGGGGGGCGCTCTAGGATAGGGAATAAGTTTAATTTTCTATCCAACACCTTCCCTAGTGTCCACGGGGACTGGAGTTGGAATAGAAAATTATACTTACCACTATCCAGCACCTCTAAGCGCTATGCGTTGTAACGGTATTCCTTGTAAATACCGCGTTGTAAAGGTATGCGTGGTAAAAGTATGCGTTGTAACGTCATACATCCCCTTGGAGATGCCCAATAGGGACCATCTCACAGGGAAAGCCAGGACGGGTTGCCCAGCGGTACACAGCGCCAAGAAACCCCAGGGTGAACGTGCGCTCTACAAACACATACTAACATAACATAACATAACTTATCCCTAAAAACACAGGTAGGCACAGTGGTATCCGCCTGCCTTCTCCAGTCTTGGCTGGACTATGTGAATGCTACTTACCTGGGACTCCCACTCGGCCTCACCAAGTGACTGCAGCTGGTACAGAACCAAGCGGTGCGACTAATACACAAACAGCTGAGATGGCAACACGCCTCCCCCTCCTCAAAAATCAGCACTGGCTTCCTGTCCTCCAACACTGCACCATTCAAATTGGCTGCCTAGTGTTCAAGTCCCTAAATGGACGCAGACCAAAATTCATTAACAATCTTATCTCCCGCTATACCCACACTCGGAACCCTTGCTCAGCCAAACTCCATCTTCTGACGGTACCCACCTACAAACTGAAACGCCGGGGATGTTGCAGGTTCGCAACTCTAGCCCCACAACTGTGGAACTCCATGCCCCTGGAAATTAGACTCAGCACCAAGCTGCTCAATTTCAGAAAGACCCTCAAAACCTGGTTATTCACACAAGCCTTTCAATAATCTGTTCCAGACAGGCAACCCCTAGTTCTCTCAGCGCCATGAAACCAATCGGTGTACGAGCGCTCTACAAAACACTGATCAGATAAGCTAAGATAAGAACACCAAAACTTATGTCAGGCCTGGGTCTACACTGTACTGGAAAGGCTGTTTTATTAAAGACCCAGTATTATCTCACTCCAGTTGTCTGTGGCTTGCAGTCATCACGCCACCCTTGCCAAGTTTATTTTTGCTTCTTTTCCCAGCTCCTGTCTCCTATGGTCATGTACTGTCCAGAGTCGAGTTTCCTTTTGTTTCACTCTGATGGTTTCAGCCACAGAAGCTCTTTACTTTATTGATTGTTCCCCATTTTATTTTCAAAGTGCATTATCAGAAAAGATTGCTGGCAGCAAGCCTGGGAGACTTAAATGTGATATAGAGAGCCTGGTTTAGTCTTCAGCAGTCAAGCATTCCAGTGGGTTCTGGGAATTGTAGTCTTATTGTTTCTGCATTTAACTGACTTCTCTATAGCCAAAGCAAGGAAAGTAATGATAAAGCTCACCTCTGGGTATTAAATAAAGTGGAGACTTCGGAAAATCTAATCTCAGAGCATGCTACAAGATGTGTCATGGGAGGTGTGTATTAGGAACATAATCAGGGGGCAGAAAAGAAATAAGCGAGAAGAGACAATGCGGAAGGGAGGAAGAAGGGAAAAGAGCCCAGCACATCCAAGGGGCAGCCTTAGAAAAAGATCAAATGAAGAACTTTGTTTAGAGGCCTCTATGAGCCCTAATTTCACCACCTTCAGTGAGGGTGTAGGTCACACATGAACTGGAAGTGGGTACCTAATATTCAGGGCATTGCCAGAGAAGGGCCTACTGAGGGTAGAAGTCTGTCAAATGAGGGGACCTGAGATAAAGACACTTCTTTAGAGTTCTGTTCTTGCTCCAGAGCCCAAAACTTCACTTTAGTTTATAAGACTGTATCACTGCATTGAAAAGCATGTATTAAAAGTGATAGTTCTCAAACATGGACTTAGAAAACATTCGTGCCTTCCCCACCCTGAGACAATAGCATTAACAAACCAAGAGGCCAGTCAGGTGCACCATCTATGTGACCTGGGTTATTATTATACATGGATCAAATTATTGTTTATTAAACCAAACATAAGATGTTTTGGACAGAGCACACGCTGAACTCATGTATTTCCTTCAAAACATACATCCAATGTCCACTAGTAGCAAGGAATGTGTTGTTTGGTGGCCTGGTCCCTGCCTTTAGCTGTGAGCCCCTTCTCGTCTCTCCTTTAGTGTGTTTTCACCTCGGTGTCTCACCGTCCCCAGTCCCTGAAAGAGGCCTGAGGTCTTCTATCATGGGGGGAGGGTAGAGTGAGCAACCCCCCTCCTCTAGCAGCAAGACCAGCGCTCTCCATTGTCCTCAAAGACAGGTGGGCCCCTGCATGTGGCTCACCAGCCTTTCCATGGTCAGAAGTGCCCCCAGTCTGACACCGCTGGGTGAGAGCTGGGCTTTCAGTAGATATCCAGTATTGTGCTATCCTCAACTTTATGGCTCCCAGACACTGGAGGAACAGACACCATTCGCCCCTGGTAATATGTGCTGAAGGATGGGGTTTAGTCCCAGGAGCATCACCTCTGGCGTTTGTAGAGTTGGGAAAGTGCATACCCTCTGAAAGAGCTTGGCCTCTTCTCCCCAGAAGGGGAGTATCTTCAAACACTCCCACCATATGTGTAATGGGTTTCCCAGGGCCCTGCATGCCTTCCAGCACCGTGGGGAGGCGTTGAGATACATACAATGTACTTAATGGGGAGTGTAGTGCCAACTGTACAAAACTTTGTAGTGTATCTCCCTTCCCAACTATGAGGTGGAGGATATGTGTGTATCCTTCTGCAGTTAGCCCATCGCTGAGACTCTATTTTAATCCCTATGCCCTTCTCCAAGTCCCCATCATGCCTCCAAGCCTGCAGAGTCTCCTGTGTCATTAGGAGCCTGTTTAGTGTTGAGATGGTGCCTCGTGTCCCGATCAGTTTGGGGAATTGGAACTCAAAGGGGGTTTTGGCCCTAGTGGCACCCACTCGCTCAGTAGGGTTAGTCAACCAGTCTCTCAGCTTCTTTGCACTGCTGCAAGGTTTCTCGGGGGTCATACCTTCATACATGAAAAAAGAAATCGGTAGTGGTGTTCCCCAAGGGGGACTGATCGCACGATCACAAGAATAGAAAAGAAACTAGTAATTGTAGGACACCAATACAACAGTACTTAGACTGTATAGGCGGAGTGCAACGGGACCCACGTCACTCCTTACCGGGGGTGACCATATGTTAAGTCAAAAGATTTAACACATACATATACAACAAAATTTGGTCAAGCGTGCACCATCCTAAATTAAGTAACAGCAGTGATGTATTAATCACAATATCTCTAAACACACGTCGTACAGCACATTTGAATTAAACAATATCCCTTGCTTGAGACAGGAAAATCAAATCAATGTTCTTATGTTTGGAAACCGTTGTTCCGTTTATTCAGAAAAGTCTTTTTTCATCACAATGGGAACAGCCGACACGTGTTTCGTTGGTACTAGTAAGTACCAAAACTTCCTCAAGGCTGTAAACATAAAATAACATAAGTCAGTACATAATGAAGATATAATAGTTACACAATGATGGCAATGCCAGACTGTGGAACATTATAAACAAGCAGGCGTAGTAATTCAAATGAGTCACTCTACTAAAGGAGTGAAGAAAGCAGGAAAGAAGCACCACGGTACACCCCTAAAGACGACAATATAGAACACTAGTGTCAAATACAAAGATTTAAGATAGGAGAAAAGGGTATGGAAGTCGGTGAGAACCAGGTTGTGCAAAAGACAAGATCACACCTCCACAGTGAAAAGCAAGATTTTCATGCATAGTGTAGCAGATCACAAGTCAAAGTGAGGAGCAAGAGAGCATATATTGCAGAACCAACCTGAAAAGGAAAAAAATCAGGAATGTAGTGAGATGATAAATGGGAAAAATGATGAGCGTCCTGTTCCTGGAAGATAAAATAATCCGAGACGAAGTATATGATTAGGGCAAAATAGAATATCAGAGAAGACTGTGCAAGTGGTAACACAGTGGCGGAATACATACAATATAAACAGGGCAAATGGAGACGGTTGCAAGAATGATAATAATCTCTGTCAACTAAGCAATAATTGGAACTCAAGATGGATACACAAAAGTTCGGATTGACGTAAAGAGCCAATAGTTATGAGCTCAAGAAGTCTGCGAAATTGAGTAAACCTAGATGATTTAGTGGGACTAATGCGCTAGAATATAAAGGAAACATAATAACGAATCTAAATAAGTGCAACAAAAAAATGTGTAAGGCTCACCAATAAAAATCTGAAAAGCACGTATGTTTCAAGGTGGCAAATTATCGTAGATGTTGTCACAGAACAAGCAGGAGTCACCGGGCGTAAAGCAATGTTTAGAAGAGTAGGTGTTCCAGTAATAAAAAGGACTCCATAAAAGTTCTAAAAGTAAAGTAACAAAACAATCAGATAAAAAGGGACTGCTACTAAATGGAAAACAATGAAATAAGCTAAAAGGTCAACACCCAATATCATATGGGCATGAGTACGCTAACTGTCACGAAGAAAATAATCTAAACACAAGATTAGCAAAAAAACAACAAAGATCCAACTGCTACGGTAAATATATAGGGCATTGCGGTGAGGCATGATATTCTCACCCTTACGAACATCCAATGAATACAAACTATCAGTAGGATGGTAGCAACAGAAATAGTTAAAAGCCAAATACACATCAAAACCAATGCATACTCACCAACACGAACCGAATACGTTATGTAGAAAACAACACCATGAAAAAATCTGGTGGGAATTTAGCTAAAATAAAGAAACAAAATTGAATATAAACTAATGCGTAGTCCTATAGAGTAGTGCATCATAAACAGATAAAGGTAACTCTATGTGCATACCTAAAGAAATCGTTAAGTGCCCAAAAGTCTGGGTCACAAAATCAATGGACAGTCCTGTAGTTAAAGGATTAGTCTTCACAGCATCCCCATGGTAAATGATAAGTATCATGGAACTAAAAAAGAACAGAGCGTCAATATACAGCGCAAAAACCAGCGCAAATGAATGATAAACTCCTCGTACAGATGGGCGTATTACCTCAAGTTAAGAGCAACGTCCGTATAATAACGTGACAAGAAGGGTAACAATCAGAGATGCTGCTATAAGTAGAGAAACGGCGTTCAAGGGCGGTGTCATGTGATAAGCCAAGACCACGTGACGGATGTATGACACTACAACGCATGCTTTTACCATGCATGCTGTTACAACTCAGTTTTTACAACGCATGCTGTGACAACGCACAGTGCTTTGGGGCGCTGGATAGTGAATAGTTTAATTTACTATTCAAACTCCAGTCCCCGTGGATACTAGGGAAGGTGTTGGATAGTAAATTAAATCTATTCCCTATCCTAGAGCGCCCCCCAGCGCAATGCGTTGTAATGGTTTTCGTTGTAAAACCTGCGTTGTAATAGCACTGCGTTGTAAAAGTTTCGTTGTAAAGGATGTTTCCCCCACGTGACAGATTAAATATCAATGACACACTAAATCACTAAGCCTACTGAGTAGGAGTGATTGTTCGTTCCATACTCGCTGCAGTGTTTCGAGATTGAAGGCGTTATGCCGCCATTAGTGACTAGTCCTCCTCTCAACCTCTTTCTATCCAGCTCTATTGCCTTCCAAACTTCTGTTTTTCTTGATTTCTGTTGCCTTTTCACCTCATCTATCAACTTCCACCCTGTCTCCTTGTCCTCTGTTCTTTTCTACCTCATGACAAGCTCCTACACAAACCCAGTGAGTGAACGTTTCTGATGACCTCCCCAGTCTGAGTAGCCGCCCTTATGTGGCATGGCTCAGACTCTAGCACCTCCTGACCCCAGGATGCCTGCTTACACCCATTGTAGGTATATGGGGCCTTGGTTGCAAGCTGTCTCCAGTTGGCCACACTGCGTCTGCGAGCACCCTCAGGATACGCCAGGCCTCTGAAGGTACCTCTACCGGAGTAAGCCTCACTACAGGTATAAGAATGCTCTGCATTTCATGAGATGGACTACATGAAAGGCAGTGTGTAGGAGTGCAAATCAGCCTTCAGGACCCATGTGCTGAATGTCCCCTCTTCACAGAGCTGTAACTCCATCTAACTGTGCTAATGGTCCTTCACTAGGCCCTCCAGAGGCCACTGCTGACCCCCCCATTCACTCTGAGTTCTCCACAGAACTGACAGGCTTATTTTCTGCAATCCCTGCAAGCCAATCTAGAAGTCCTTCATACCCCGTCCCCTGGGGATGACATGCCCCTGACTGAGCCTCAGCCTTCCTAACTCTACCTCCAGTGCCGACACCAGCCCGCTAGTGAGAGCAGACTGATTCTTGGAACTCTATTTTACATGGGTATGCCTGGCTATTCATTCTCATGACACTAACAAAAGCGTACATCGACCTCAGGAGGATGAAAGGCTTGCTTAACAACCCGAGCCCAAAATTCTCCTTAATCCGGCTCACTACTCCCCAACCTACCCTCTGCAGGTCTGGCGCTGCAACCAGATGCTGAAACTCTTCCCAAGACCACACATATGCATCGTCCTCTTACCCCCTCTACGATGCCCTTGAGTATGACTGACTACGAGGAGTGGAGGGAAGGCAGTGCCGCAGCGAGATGCTGCTGACAGTAGGTGAAAGGGGTAACGGATTGAGGAGGGGCTGAGCTGAGGGCACCCTCAGGAGAGAGGCTGGAACTGGAGCCTCTGAAGTGGATTAGACATATTAGGGGTGCTCCAAGCTTGGCCTGCCTTATCAGACCTACTCAACTATTGCCCTGTGGCCTTAAATACTGAACAGCTGTCTTTAGCTCACTTCAAAAGGGGGCAGAGCTTTCCCTGTCCTTGTCCCCCAGCTCTGGAACCAGCTAACTGAGCAACTCCGAAAGGAACCCAACCTACCCCAGTTCAGAAAACAGCTAAAAACAATCTTGTTTAGGGAAGCCCTAAGCACAGCCTAACCCTATTCCACGCCCGACACGACTGTCTTCTATGCAGCTACGCCCTCCCCCCGAGCGCTAAGAGACCTGACGGTGATTTAGCGCTCTATAAATACCAATTAACATTAACATTTTATTCGCTCTTCAGTGATACCAGCTAAAAGCCGGCCTAGGGCAGGAATCTGGAGTTCTTGACGGACATGGACTAAACACATGTTTCTCTGGGCGACTGCTTTGGGAAACATGATTCAGTTTCCAGGCGAAACACAAAATGTTTCAACATTGACTGATCACACCTCCCGACCCCTTCCAGACAGAGACACACAGCCCTAACACATATTGAAGCTGTGCATTTCCAGCTCTAGCTGCGGCTGCTGACCGAAGCGCAGGGCCCGATCTGTATCGACGCCAAGTACAGTGATAATTTTACATTAAGATAAAAACAGTTATTCAATTTTAAATAAAAAAATCATATATTCAAAGAATTCACTTATCAACTAAGGGGGCACTATTAAACCCTATGCAAAGTCAAAGTGTTTAAGTACATTTTGTTAGAAGAAAAAAAAAGGCCAACTGACTTATTAATGTAAATGATGAGCAACACACTGCTTTCATAGCACCTGTGCTGGCGCACCTGTCAATCTTTTTTAGCGATAGATTCACTCACTGCCACCCTCCAACAGTGTACTTCATCTCTCAAGCGCCCCTCTCTCACACACCATGAATTTGTTGTAAAGCACTACTCATACCAGAGTATGGTGTCAGAGCACTGTATGTGGCACATGAACATTATATAGAGATAATGAATCAAATGTGTGTATATCAGTCTATAAAAAGAGTGTTTAGTCTGGAGAAGCACAAACTCAGGATTTAAACCATACCCCAGTGGATGGGATTGGCTCCAGTGGTTGGGATTGGCTCCAGTGGTTGGGATTGGCTACAGTGGTTGGGATTGGCTCCAAAGGTTGGGATTGGCTCCAGTGGTTGGGATTGGCGAGATTGGCTCCAGTGGTTGGGATTGGCTCCAGTGGTTGGGATTGGCCCCAGTGGTTGGGATTGGCCCCAGTGGTTTGGATTGGCCCCAGTGGTTGGGATTGGCTCCAGTGGTTGGGATTGGCTCCAGTGGTTGGGATTGGCTCCAAAGGTTGAGATTGGCTCCAGTGGTTGGGATTGGCTCCAGTGGTTGGGATTGGCGGGATTGGCTCCAGTGGTTGGGATTGGCTCCAGTGGTTGGAATTGGCCCCAGTGGTTGGGATTACCTCCAGTGGTTGGGATTGGCTCCAGTGGTTGGTATTGGCTCAAGTGGTTGGGATTGGCGGGATTGGCTCCAGTGGTTGGGATTGCTCTGGCTCCAGTGGTTGGGATTGGCTCAAGTGGTTGGCATAGGCTCAAATGGTTGGGGTTAGCATTACTAATAAGACTCTATTTCTGCCTAGGCAAACCGTTTTAGCAACATTAGGATAATGAAAGCCCGGGAAAAAAGCAGAACATTCTAACCTATACCGTGCAGTTTCATGCAGCTCTTTGATAATTCATAGGTCACTGTGCTATATTAGGATTGTGAGCTATGAATTGCAAGTAACAAAAAGATCTCTGTGACAAAAGCAGTAACCACTTGAGCCATCCACATAAATTCAGCTCTGTGATTTGCATGGTACACGTCCTTTGCAGCAGGCGTATTAACCCTCTACACTACTTTATAAAAACTCAAAACTGCCACTATACAGAGTTCCATCTCTCTCCTGCAGGAACATTAATCACCAGAGTCATTTAGCCATTTTCCTTAAAATTGCTGAACACACTGCATAACCCTAAAACCAGACTTGCTCAACAGGCATACTGACGTCACGTATTAGAAGGCGCTCTCGCATGCGATAATGAACACGCGCACAGCCTAAAGGAAGCGTACGTCCCTGCTACTGTGTTTCAAGTTATAGACATCTAAAAAAAAATCATCCTTACCAAAAACGAAAAGATTAAGCATCAATAGGACCCGACAAAGGGCCATATGTAGGTAAATCAAGAATACCGAATCCTTAATACCAAATTTTACCGAATCGGTATTAAGAAATCAGTATATGCGATGTAGATAAAAAATCGGTAAACATTACCGATTCGTTAAAATTCGGTAATAAATACCGAATCGGAACGAATCGGTAAAAAACAAAAATACCGAAATTCCAATACCGAATCGGAATTACAGAATTAATTACCGAATCGGTTAATACCGATTCGGTAATTTAAAAATTCGTAATTCGATGAATCAGCCAATCCTGTGTCACACAATCGTTTCGTTTCAATAATCTTTATTTCGGCAATTCTTCCATAAAAGATACAATAAAACTGATACAAAAAACCATCATACCTCCAACCCCCTGAGAACCCATAAAATACAAAATCCATTACATAAAAGAAGCAGTACAACATTAGGATCATAATAAATGTTAACAATATACCATCAGTCAATCCAAAATTAAGCTAAAAGATGTTGACAACATGGTAAAAGAACTCTTGCATACAATTGCATGATTTACAGGATAAATGGGACACAAGCAGGCAAGGAATCAGGGTGTCCTAGCGATTAGGCGTAGTCTCTTATGCCAGGCTGCCTCTAAAAACTTCGCCATTACAAACACAGTTACCTTAGACAAATCGGTTTTAAGGATTCGAAAAGCCTCGGAGCATCTACGAAACCCTAGGTTCTTACATAGGGGGACTACCCAGAATCTCCTAGCAGCAGAGTAAGCGGGACAAAAGAAGACTAGATGGAGTTCGTCTTCCAGCCTACAATTGCAGCCCGGGCAATTCTCTGGGTTCGATTGTTTCCATTTACTCGTAAATGCTCTTAACGGCAGAGTACTATAACGCCATTGGAGGAAGAGCTTCCGGGCCAGATTTGGGAAGATATCATCCAGAACTGGCTCGAACTTGTAAGAGCCCTTTACCGCAAGAAATTTATCTGCCAGTGAGTCTGGGCGTGTACCCTGGATATGGGATGCCAAATTGCATGCATAGAATGTAGCCACAAGATGTTTGCGGGGCATGCTCTGGCAGGCGACTAAAGGATCATTCCACAGGGACGAAAGGCCCAACCGGTCAAATTCAGTTTTAATGTATTTGAACCATGGGATATTTTCTGCATCCGGTAGTGCAAGAATTCCCTGGAGTTCCTGCCTATAGTTGGCTAGCTCCGGGGTTGTCCATAGTCTTCTCCAGAATGTTAAAGGTTTCACACCCACCACTTGGTCCAGGGGTTTTAGGCCCAGATCCAACCTAAGCGGCAGGAGTGGAGTGCTTGTCGGTAGTTTTAATAGCTGCCTAAGAAATTTATTTTCTAGGGTGACTAGATCTTTTTTGCAAGCATACCCCCACATTTCACTACCATGGAGAATCGCTCCTCTAGCCTGGAGTCTATAGATCTCCAGCGGAGGGGCTATCGGCCTGATGGTTCATAAGTTGGAATTTGCCAGCCTAATGATACCCCCGGATCATTGAGCCAATCTAAGATGTGACTTGGCCTGATGATCACCCCAATCAAATTTATCATTGATAGTCACACCCAAATACTCAAAAGTGTAGACTCTTTCTAGTTGGTTAGCACCTATAAGTGGATTAGGGCGTGTCTTTTTGGGTGGGTTAAAGATCATATACTTAGTTTTTGAGGCATTTATTTCAAGTCCATGTTCTTGACAAAATACCTCAAACCCTGCCAAAACTCGTTGAATCCCCATAGGGGATTTTGAGAGCAGTAAGGTGTCGTCCGCGAACATAATCGCGGGCATCCTAGTGCCACCCAGCCGCGGTGCATCTGTGTTGTTAATGGTATTTAAAAAACTTGATTACCCCATTGACAAAGAGGCAAAACAGAGTCGGCGCTAGGACGCAGCCCTGCCTTACCCCTCTGTCAACGGGGAATCTGTTAGAGAGACGTCCCAATCTCCCACACCTTACCTGTGCAAAATTTTCAGTATGTAGACGGATAATAATATCTAAAAGAGGTTGGGGGAGCCCAAGTTTGGCCAATACCGTCCACAGTTTGCTCCGTGGAACAAGATCGAATGCCGCTCTAAGGTCGACAAAGACGGCATATAGCGTGCCCCACTCCAGCCTCACCGTCTTCCAAAAAATAAGGGCCAGCCTAAAAAGTTGATCCGTGGTCGAGACCTTGCTCCTAAAACCCGCCTGGAATGTACTCAACACTGAATGATCAGTCATCCAGTCCTGAAGGCGGTCAAGAATCAGCCTCGCAAAAAGCTTTTGCGAGACATCAATCAGGGTGATTGGCCTATAGTTGGCTGGGAGCAGAGGAGAGCCCTTCTTGAAGATTGGGACAATCTCTGCTCCCAGCCAAGTACTAGGGACCGCCATACCTGCAAGAATTGCATTAAAAATAATTAGCAAATATGGAGCCCAGATCGTGGGTTGATGTTTAAATAAGTCACCCGGAATTTTATCTAATCCCGGGGCTTTCCCGGATGGCTGTTTTGCTATTACCGCAATAATCTCACCCAAGGAGAACTGCAAGGGGTCAGCTTCTTCCACACTTGAGTGACGGACATTTGGGGAACCCAACAGCAAAGAATGTTCCATCGGTACGCAAAAATGGTGCTCCGGCGCACCCAAGGCCGCCTCTTCGTAGAGGCAACTAAAGTGGTCCTCCCAGACCACGGCCGCAACGTTGGCCTCAACTGCTTGGGTCGGCACTGATGAGCCTGTTTTCACAGTTTGCCAAAATTTACGGGTGTCTTTTGTCTTAAGAGAGGACAACATGCTTTCCCAATGCTTTCCCAATTTGTGTGGCTTGCTTTAGGCCGGCCCTCCTTGACCTAATTATCCCTGGGTCCCTTGGGTGCTTCAGCGCCTCAATCAGTTTGCCCTTTGCCTCCCTACAAGCTGGATTGTACCAAGACTGCCTTTGTGCCCTGTTAGGCCCTTTCCTCACCACTGGGTTCAAGAGATCCGCAAGGGTTCCCACCAAATCCTTGTGGAGTTTACCCAGCTTCCTGAAAAGATCTTCGGAGTGGGAATGATTTATAATTGTCTCCACGGATTCTAATGTGGGGAGTATTCTCTCGTAGAGCTCCGGGATATGGTCAGGATTATCTAAGAGTTTAGACCATCTGACTATGCGCCTATCATTTGTTAGGATTAAGTTATCCTTTAATATCGATTGATCCGACTGGTCAATCTTGAGTTCAGATGGTAGAGCCAGGGATAGGATCAAAGCATTATGGTCACTCTCACTTCTAGGTACCACGTCAAAGGTCAAGACCCGGCTCCAGTCCATGGTCTGGACCAAGACGTAATCCAGATGTGACTCGTGACCAACCCTATTAAAGGTCGGTTTGGAGGGAATGTCCTTCCCACATCTACCATTACAGGCCCTCAAGGAATTGCTAAGGGTAAATGCCAAAATTTGTGTCGCTAGGGGCGACCATGATTTGGCTGGGGGGCCCACCAGTTGGGGAATGCCCCACTGATCATCCTCTTCCCCGAGGGCTCCCTCCATTGTCAGAGTAAGCGGCTCAAACTCGCAGTTGAAGTCGCCCCCTACCACGATGATAACACCCTTTGGGAGGTGTGGGAGTAATGCAGAAAGTTCCTCAAATGTGGGAGATGGTTTTGTAGCTCCTACCGGTCTAGAATAGACATTAATGAGTGCAAGTTTTGAGTGGTTTGGCCATTCTAGTAATACACACTGGACATCCAATGAATTGGTGTTGAGGGCTCTAGCCTTGCAGCCCAGATGCGATGCCACCCAAATGCAGAGCCCCCCAGATGGTCGTCCTCTCCCCTCCCATTTAGCTGGAATGGTAAAGCTCGCGTATCCCAGACTCCATTTATCCTCTCAAGCCCATGTCTCCTGGAACATGCAAACCTCTTGGGTGTCAATGAAGGACACCCAATCCTGGGTATCTAGTTTATTTTGTAGTCCTGCTACGTTCCATGAGAGAATAGACAGACTTGGGGTACACCCAATTAAAACCGGGGGGTGAATAGAAGGAGGAGGCACAGTAGTGGGTGACAAATCATAGGGTGGATTCTTGGGATTGATTCTCCCACCTTGCACATCAGTAGACAGTAGTTTTATTTGGGCACCTGTGTACTGATCATGCTGTAAACTTCAATCACAGGTGTCCAATCCCGAAAAGACATCAAACCTGTTAGTAATCTCTAGGGGTGTAAATGGTCTCAAATAGTCCATTCTGCTATTGGGGTCACTCCTTGGGCGAGCCGGTATTGTTTTCCACTCCAATGGGTCAGCAACATGGTAAAGATGTGGAATTTGAGGCAGATAGGCGTGGTTATAGGGCAGTTGGGGTACACTGTGAATAGGTAGCTGTCCACCTGTGTATGTGTGAGGGAACATCGGAGATCTTGGATAGAAATAAGTCAGGGGGCGAGGAGTGACAGAATTACTACCCCCACCCTGAGACCAGTTTAGAATGTAATTAACTGCACGGGGGTCCCTAAAGTTAATACCAACAAGATCCCCATCGATGTCCTTAACCCTGCTACCCAACCATGAAAGTCGTCTTACGTACACAATCTCCCCATTGATGTTGTGTGTAAGGGGTCGGTGCTGGGCTAGCCAGTGCATGATTTTGTTTTTGAGCTGGAAGCACCCCTCCCACTTGTTGTTGGGTAGGGTGGGCACTCCCGTCAAGACAATCACGTATGGGGCCGCTTCCGGAGGCAATTCTGTTTGTTGGGCTCTCTGGGGCGGTCTTGTAGATCTAAAGGGAGCCCTTGTGTTCTGGTGGAGATTTCCAACGGGTCTTTAGTGAGACCAGCCTGAGTTAAGCTGGATACCTTTGGAGCTGGAGTAGGAACCTCGTTGGTAGTGGGTGCTTTATGATGTATAGGGTTCTTAGTTTGTATAACTTGGGGGGCACCTTTAGAAGTACTCGGCTCACAAGAGGTTACCCCACGTGATGGTATAGGAGCACCTCCTGACGGTCCCCCTATGGTCCGGGCTTCAAGCACCTCGAGCTTTTGCTCAACCCTCCTCAGCCTCTCTATAATCGGTAGAATAAACGACCTAATAAGATGTTCCATACTGTCCAGGGAGGCAGATTTTAGGTCAGGGATTATAGAGGGATCGGGAGGAATGTCATTTGTGCCATTTGCAATAATTGGTAGTTGGACTTGTGCCCAAGAATTTGGAGTATCCGGTTTGGGAGGGTCGACATCAATTGCCACTGGAGCCGGGTCCGACCTGATGGTTCGTTTGGAAGTTTTTCCAAAGTCCGCGTGGTTGATCTTTGGTTTTATCATATCCACCCCTTCCGTCTTCTCTTAGCAGGTGGTGGACGATGGATGGTTACCTCCACATGTTTCCTTGATTTAGTTTGAACATGTTTGGCCTGAACTGAAGTTCTGGTAGATAACACTGCATCAGGGGATAAGGGAATAGGAGGATTGCTGGGATTTACTGACTCGAATACCTGACTCAAAGGTGTTGGCGTATAGTCTCTCAGCAGGAGTGGAAAGCTTTCCAGAATAGGAGGGTTGTCAGTAGTTGGGGTACAACTGATAGTAAGAATGGAAGTCTCCAGGAGAAGGTCGGCAGAGGCTTTGTTCTTCACGCTTTCAACAGAACGGCGACGCTCTGCCCTACGCTCTGCTAGACTTTTTTCCCTATCAATATCAGTTACATGTTTAATAAAATAGTTATCAAGGGGACCATTAATAGTACTCGCTACCTTATCAGCAGAAGGGTGCGCCAAAGTCTCAGCCATGAGGGAATCCAGAAGGAGCACTAATCACAAGGCAAAGGGAGGCGGCCCTGCCCGGCCTCACTCGGTCTCTGATGGCCTCAGAGGGCCCGCTCTTTGCCCGGTCTTCGCCCGCACCTCCGTCCGCGCGCGTCCCGCGTTCGCGTCAGGAGGCTGACCTAAATAGGAGGAGGGGGCGGGAAGAGGCCCAGGTGCGCGCGGTCTCCAGGCGCAAGCACCTCTGGTCCTCGCAGTCCCACTCCCGGCGTCGGCACACAGGTTCTCCCCTCAGCGTCTCCCAAGTAGACAAACAGCCGAGCTCACGGGCTCCCAGGCTGAAATTACCAATTCAAGGGTTGTTTGGTTTCTGGCAAGTAGAAATCGACTGGCGAGCGGCTCCCGCGGAGCGGAGGCCGCGAGTCGTAAGAAGCACTCGGGAAGGAGGGGGCGGGAAGAGGCACCAGGTGCGCGCGGTCTCCAGGCGCAAGCACCTCTGGTCCTCGCAGTCCCACTCCCGGCGTCGGCACACAGGTTCTCCCCTCAGCGTCTCCCAAGTGGACAAACAGCCGAGCTCACGGGCTCCCAGGCTGAAATTACCAATTCAAGGGTTGTTTGGTTTCTGGCAAGTAGAAATCGACTGCGAGCGGCTCCCGCGGAGCGGGGGCCGCGAGTCGTGATAAGCACTCGGGAAGGAGGGGGCGGGAAGAGGCACCAGGTGCGTGCAGTCTCCAGGCGCAAGCACCTCTGGTCCTCGCAGTCCCGCTCCCGGCGTCGGCACACAGGTTCTCCCCTCAGGGTCTCCCAAGTGGACAAACAGCAGAGCTCACGGGCTCCCAGGCTGAAATTACCAATTCAAGGGTTGTTTGGTTTCTGGCAAGTAGAAATCGACTGGCGAGCGGCTCCCGCGGAGCGGGGGCCGCGAGTCGTGATAAGCACTCGGGAAGGAGGGGGCGGGAAGAGGCACCAGGTGCGAGCGGTCTCCAGGCGCAAGCACCTCTGGTCCTCGCAGTCCCGCTCCCGGCGTCGGCACACAGGTTCTCCCCTCAGGGTCTCCCAAGTGGACAAACAGCCGAGCTCATGAGCTCCCAGGCTGAAATTACCAATTCAAGGGTTGTTTGGTTTCTGGCAAGTAGATATCGACTGGCGAGCGGCTCCCGCGGAGCGGGGGCCGCGAGTCATGATAAGCACTCAGGAAGGAGGGGGCGGGAAGAAGCACCAGGTGCACGCGGTCTCTAGGCGCAAGCACCTCTGGTCCTCGCAGTCCCGCTCCCGGCGTCGGCACACAGGTTCTCCCCTCAGCGTCTCCCAAGTGGACAAACAGCCGAGCTCATGGGCTCCCAGGCTGAAATTACCAATTCAAGGGTTGTTTGGTTTCTGGCAAGTAGAAATCGACTGGCGAGCGGCACCCCCAATCACCTCCCAAACAGGAAGTGGCCACACCCAGGCAGCTGCACAGGACCTGGAGCTCACTGTGAGGCAGGCAGTCAGGTGAGCTGAGGAGCCAGAAGCCACAGAGCATCACAGCTACAAACAAGAAAACTAAGAATGTCAGCCAGGACCATCACAGGCTTTTTGGACCGCAGTCCCACCAGGTGCCCGAATCACAGAAGATTGCAAAAAACACAGTTGATGGACAGAATGTAGAACAATGTCATACATTCACCCCAGTACAAGGATTATGGGCCTAAATCCATTGTTTTTTTGCACTCCACACCACCCTGGGTTAGACACTGGCTATATGCAAATCACCTCTGACCCTGTGCCTCATGGGAACAGTCCAGTCCGAACTACCAAGCCATGTCTTTCCCATACCGGAATCAAGCAACCAAGGACCGGTTGCTGGCTATCAGCCTTCCTCAGCCTAGATAGCTTGACTCCAGTGGTGTGGAGAGCCTGGGACTCACGTCTGAGCATACCCAGCCCACTCAGGGTGAAAATTGCAAAAAACACAGTTGATGGACAGAATGTAGAACAATGTCATACATTCACCCCAGTACAAAGACCTGGGCCTAAATCCATCGTTTTTTTGCACTCCACACCACCCTGGGTTAGACACTGGCTATATGCAAATCAGCTCTGACCCTGTGCCTCATGGGAACAGTCCAGTCCGAACTACCAAGCCATGTCTTTCCCAGACCGGAATCAAGCATCCAAGGACAGGTTTCTGGCTATCAGCCTTCATCAGCCTGGATAGCTTGACTCCAGTGGTGTGGAGAGCCTGGGACTCACATCTGAGCATACCCAGCCCATTCGAATCACAGAAGAGGCAAATCTAGAGTGGCATTCGGGACAAAATAAATGCCATAGGTGTGACCCAGCGTACCATTGTGGACGTCAGGAAGAGGTGGTACGACCTCAGGAAGACAGCAAAAGCAAGGATGGCAGAGAGGCAGAGGCAGGCTGCCAAAACAGGTGGAGGAAAGAACCGAGCACCAGCACCAACACCACTGGAACTGATGGTGGAGTCCACCATCCAGCCGGAGAGTGTGAGTGGCGTGGGAGACGCAGACAGCTCTGCCAGAGCAGCAAGGAAACAAGGTAAGAAGCATGCCCAGCATGCTGTGCTACCCCCTCCCCAACCCCAATCCCCATAGTGGCATAGGGGCTCCCACTCCACGTCTTACTCATTACCTGCTATGCATTATGGGGGAAGTAGTCAGAGTGAACCTATGTAGAGAACAGTCAGGCTAGCAAACACAATAGCTTTTTAAAGTAATTGGCTATGTCAGGACAACCACTTTGATCTGTAGGCATGATGTTTAAAGTAATTCAAATGCAGACAAAGCAGTGAGTATATCTACATTTGTGTCATTAGAGGCGAGACATCTCGCAGTGCTGCAGAGGGTACAGAGCAAAGACAGCCAGGCCAGAGGAGAGGCAACATGAGGAGAAAAGCATGCCTGCAGGGACCACAAGCTCGGCGCAATCACAGCCACCAAATCCACAACCACAGGCATCACCACAGCGCCAGGAAACGCCGCCATCCCCTCATACCCAGTCCCCATTGGGACGATCACCAACACCACCACCACCACAGTCACGCAGGAGGCATGCCGTTGCCACCCTCCAGAGTCGTCAGAGGAGGGCACAGGGGGCCACCAAAGTCCAATCCATGAGGGAGGCAAGAGGGAGAGGGCTGGTACTCCATCCGAGGGTGCCCACAGTTCATCCTGATGCCGCAGGGCACCTTCACAAGATCGGGATTTAAGGACCTGCCAGCGACAGATCAACCTGACAGTCAACCTGACGCCAAACTCTTTGGAAACCGAAAATCTCATCTGCGGAGCACCTCAAGGTTTATTTAACCCACTGGCCAAAGTCATCTGTGCCCACTACATCAACATCCTCTCCAACAATGACAACACACAATGCTTACTGTCCCTCTTGGACAAAACCCACAACACAAGTAACAAGTGCACCACCTACATGATGAAGTAGCCACCTGGATGACTCCTGTATCATAGTACACTCCTCATCGACGCGTGATGGGAGAGTGCAGCAACCCTCTGTAGCATTGTCACACACGTGATCCTGGGTGCTTCGGTCACTCACCCATTTGGAGGTGGAGCTGAAGTCTCACTCAGACCCGGCTAATTCTTCAAACTATGGAGAAGAAGTAGAACTTCACATGTGATGTTGCTCAGACGTCTGCTGTGTGCCCAGTAGTACCCGACTATTCTGCACTGAGCAGACCGTATTTTCAGCCAGTGATCCTAAAGATATGTGTATAGAGAAGAGAGGCCAAGAAGAGTGACTGACAGCCCCACCAACATCTGCCAAGACAGATACCCTGCAAAGAGACACACTGCAGACACGCCTCATAAAGTTACATACAAAGCCTACAAAGACAACCCTACCCTAGATTCAGGTACACACACCAACCCTGCAGACACACCTCCTCCTGCAGAGGTACATTAAAAACACAGGCACGTACATTCCACTGCTTGACAAGCCTGCACCCTGCCAGACCCAAGGTCTGTGCCCACACACACACAATCTCTGCAGCAGATAATGCCACAAGCCAACCTATGCCACAGGAAACTATTGCAGTGACTGAAGCTCCTGCCAAGTCTGAGAGATGGAAACATTGGCAAAGGGAGTGAAGTGGCACGGGGTAGCAGGGTAGCACTGACACTCAACTGACTGCGGGACATGCTTCAGACATAGGGATAGGGTTGTGCGTGTCAACAAATTAACAGGGACAGCCGAGCAAAGAGTGTGCAAAGATTCCTCACAGTGCAGTAAGATGAAGTGCTGTGTGTAGATTCCTCATGGTGCAGTAAGATGCTGCGCAGTGTGTGGATTCCTCATGGTGCAGTAAGATGCAGCGCAGTGTGTAGATTCCTCATGGTGCAGTAAGATGCAGTGCAGTGTGTAGATTCCTCATGGTGCAGTAAGATGCAGTGCAGTGTGACAGGTTTCTCATAGTGCAGTAAGATGCAGCGCAGTGTGTAGATTCCCCATGGTGCAGTAAGATGCAGTGCAGTGTGTAGATTCCTCATGGTGCAGTAAGATGCAGTGCGGTGTGTAGATTCCTCATGGTGCAGTGAGATGCAGTGCAGTGTGTAGATTCCTCATGGTCCAGTAAGATGCAGCGCAGTGTGTAGATTCCTCATGATGCAGTAAGGTGCAATGCAGTGTGTAGATTCCTCACAGTGCAGTAAGATTCAGCGCAGTGTGTAGATTCCTCACAGTGCAGTAAGATGCAGCGCAGTGTGTAGATTCCTCATGGTGCAGTAAGATGCAGCGCAGTGTGTAGATTCCTCATGGTGCAGTAAGATGCAGTGCAGTGTGACAGGTTTCTCATAGTGCAGTAAGATGCAGTGCAGTGTGACAGGTTTCTCATGGTGCAGTAAGATGCAGTGCAGTGTGACAGGTTTCTCATAGAGCAGTAAGATGCAGTGCAGTGTGTAGATTCCTCATGGTGCAGTAAGATGCAGTGCAGTGTGTAGATTCCTCATGGTGCATTAAGATGCAGTGCAGTGTGTAGATTCCTCATGGTGCAGTAAGGTGCAGTGCAGTGTGTAGATTCCTCACAGTGCAGTAAGATGCAGCGTAGTGACCGTCCTGACCTGGTCAGAACCGGTCGCTCCACTCGCTCATTGGTGTGCCTTACTTGTGCCCCCGATCTCGCCTGCAATTGTGCCTGGTATCGTATCGATATTGTTTATTAACCTGTATTTGTGCCAAATTGTGCCCCCGATCTCGCCTGCATTGTTTTGGTGCCATTTGTTGTGCTTCTTAACCCTCCCCGCTCCCTGCCGCTGCTCCCTCGCGGCCCCACCCCCGTTCCCTCCAGCATCCCCGGACCTCGCCACCCCGTTCCTGCCTCCCAGCTGCTCCTTCCTCCCACTGGTAAACATAAGGGAAGTCCAGCGAGGTGAAGAGCTGTGACCGTCCTGACCTGTTCAGAACCGGTCGCTCCACTCGCTCCTTGGTGTGCCTTACTTGCGCCCCCGATCTCGCCTGCAATTGTGCCTGGTATCGTATCGATATTGTTTATTAACCTGTATTTGTGCCAGATTGTGCCCCCGATCTCGCCTGCATTGTTTTGGTGCCATTTGTTGAGCTTCTTAACCCTCCCCGCTCCCTGCCGCTGCTCCCCCGCGGCCCCACCCTCGTTCCCTCCAGCATCCCCGGACCTCGCCACCCCGCTCCCGCCTCCCAGCTGCTCCTCCCTCCCACTGGTAAACATAAGGGAAGTCCCGCGAGGTGAAGAGCTGTGACCGTCCTGATCTGGTCAGAACCGGTCGCTCCACTCGCTCCACTCGCTCCACTCGCTCCTTGGTGTGCCTTACTTGTGCCCCCGTTCTCGCCTGCAATTGTACCTGGTATCGTATCGATATTGTTTATTAACCTGTATTTATGCCAGATTGTGCCCCCGATCTCGCCTGCATTGTTTTGGTGCCATTTGTTGGGCTTCTTAACCCTCCCCGCTCCCTGCCGCTGCTCCCCCGCGGCCCAACCCCCGTTCCCTCCAGCATCCCCAGACCTCGCCACCCCGCTCCCGCCTCCCAGCTGCTCCTGCCTCGCTCCGCCCCCCTCCACTCTCCACTTACGATAGAGTGGCAAACGGGCAGCGGGCGTGCCCTATGCGCGCCAAAGGTAAGCCCGTCTGCGCCCGTCCGTGCCTGGACCGCGCCCACCGCTAGACCCCCTGGCTCCCGCAGAGGCCATCCCTCCTGCAAAACATACGACGCCGCAACCCTCACTGCAATCAACACCGGCCGACTCTCTGATTGCTACCGAGCCACCCCAGGACGCACCCATGGACCCTTCACCTGCCAAGCCTGCAAGTTCTGCTGCATCAGGACCCACACTACAACCGCACACGCCAAACAGAGCTCCAACAACAACCACCTGAAGTGCATCCTGCTCAACAGCCGTTCGGTCCACAGACACCCCATTGAACTATGGAACCTACTCGACACCATAACTCCGGACGTCGCCTTTCTCACGGAAACCTGGATGAACGGCTCGTCAGCGCCCGACATCGCCATAGCCATCCCAGACGGATACAAGATCATCCGTAGGGACCGCATCAACCAAACAGGAGGAGGCATCGCAATCGTCCACAAGAACACCATCCGCATCTCGACCAATTCCGACGACACCCTCACAGCCACCGAACACCTTCACTTCCAGATACACACCGACCCCAAGACCACACTGAGAGGCACCCTCATTTACAGACACCCAGGACCCCGCACACAATTCAGCGAAGACATCACTGACTTTGTCAGCCCACACGCCCTCCCCTCCGTTGACTACATTCTCATAGGGGACCTCAACTTCCACCTGGAGAATTACAACGACAACAACACCACCACCCTGCTGGACAACCTCGCCAATCTCGGACTCAAACAACTGGTGAACACCCCCACCCACTACGCCGGACACACGCTCGACCCAATCTTCTCCTCCAGCAAGCACATCTCCTTCAGCCACTCCACAGGACTCCACTGGACAGACCACATCTGCGTCCACTTCAGCTTCAGAAAGAACGCAACTCACCATTTCCCGCAACAGGTCCCCCTCAGAAACTGGAACAAAATTACTGCCGACCAGCTCACCACTTCACTGAATCAAAACGCTCCCGCCAGATCAACAGACCCAAATGAAGCAGCCATCAATCTCGCACAGTGGATCACCCACTGTGCTGATGACCCAGCACCCCTGAAAAACAATCCCAACAAGCCAGGAAGCAAAAAAGCCTCCTGGTTCAATGAAGACCTCAAGAACTCCAAAAAGAACTGCCGCACCCTCGAGAAAGTCTGGCGAAGAAACCCAACCACAGACAACATGACCGCCCTCAAGAACGCCACCCGCAAACACCACTAGCTGATCCGCACCACCAAGAAGTCAGCATTTAAGGATCGACTAGACAACAACGCCCACAACAACTCATGGTGCAGTAAGATGCAGCGCAGTGTGTAGATTACTCACGGTGCAGTAGGATGCAGCACAGTGTGTAGGTTAGTCATGGTGAAGTAAGATGCAGCGCAGTGTCTAGATTCCTCATGGTGCAGTAAGATGCAGTGCAGTGTGTAGATTACTCATGGTGCAGTAAAATGCAGTGCAGTGTGTAGATTACTCATGGTGCAGTAAAATGCAGTGCAGTGTGTAGATTACTCATGGTGCAGTAAGATGCAGTGCAGTGTGTAGATTACTCGTAGTGCAGTAAGATGCAGCGCAGTGTGTAGATTCCTCACGGTGCAGTAAGATGCAGCGCAATGTGTAGATTCCTCACAGTGCAGTAAGATACAGTGCAGTGTGTAGATTCCTCATGGTGCAGTAAGATGCAGCGCAGAGTGTAGATTCCTCAGTGCTGTAAGATGCAGTGCAGTGTGTAAATTCCTCATGGTGCAGTAAGATGCAGCGCAGTGTGTAGATTCCTCATGGTGCAGTAAGATGCAGCGCAGTGTGTAGATTCCTCACGGTGCAGTAAGATGCAGTGCAGTGTGTAGATTCCTCATGGTGCAGTAAGATGCAGCGCAGTGTGTAGATTCCTCAGTGCTGTAAGATGCAGTGCAGTGTGTAAATTCCTCATGGTGCAGTAAGATGCAGCGCAGTGTGTAGATTCCTCATGGTGCAGTAAGATGCAGCGCAGTGTATAGATTTCTCATGGTGCAGTAAGATGCCGGGCAGTGTGTAGATTCCTCATGGTGCAGTAAGATCCAGCGCAGTGTGTAGATTTCTCACGGTGCTGTAAGATGAAGCGCCCAGATCCAGGATTATTCAGTCTACTTCTACAAACACAGCAGAAGGTGCTGACAGTCTCCTACCTGAGCAGAGACCTGTGCAGACGTGTCCAGGCGCTCTCCTCCTCCTGTGGGGGTAGAGGGGGGGGGGGCAGAGATGGGGTCTGAGGGGGGGTCTGCGAGGGTCTGAAGATGAAGGTCGCTGCACAGACAGAAAGGGCTCCTTCCTCCTCTGCAGCAGGCTGGACACACAAATGGAGAGACAGGAAGTGGTGTCTGCACTGCTGCTGGTGCTGCCTCTGCCGCCGCTGACCCAGAAGAGGAAACCCTTCTCGTTTTCATCCCATGGGCAGCTCAGTGGATTCATCAACAGACGAGGAGCGCCCTCTGGTGGCCGCTGACGGAACCGCCGCCTCCAAGTCCAGCAGGGAAACAAGCAATGGTGCCTGTAAAAACACAGACATGGGTGTTATGGGAAACAAGCTTTGGCACCTGTAAAGACACAGACATGGGTGTTATGGGAAACAAGCATTGGTGCCTGTAAAGACCCAGACATGGGTGTTATGGGAAACAAGCATTGGCGCCTGTAAAGACACAGACGTGGGTGTTATGGGAAACAAGCACTGGCTCCTGTAAACACACAGACGTGGGTGTTATGGGAAACAAGCATTGGCTCCTGTAAACACACAGACAAGGGTGTTATGGGAAACAAGCATTGGTGCCTGCAAAGACACAGACATGGGTGTTATGGGAAACAAGCATTGGTGCCTGTAAAGACCCAGACATGGGTGTTATGGGAAACAAGCATTGGCACCTGTAAAGACACAGACATGGGTGTTATGGGAAACAAGCACTGCCTCCTGTAAACACACAGACGTGGGTGTTATGGGAAACAAGCATTGGCTCCTGTAAACACACAGACATGGGTGTTATGGGAAACAAGCATTGGCGCCTGAAAAGATCCACACGTGGGTGTTATGTGAAACAAGCACTGGCTCCTGCAAATACACAGACGTGGGTGTTATGGGAAACAAGCATTGGCGCCTGCAAACACACAGACGTGGGTGTTATGGGAAACAAGCATTGGCGCCTGAAAAGACACAGACGTGGGTGTTATGGGAAACAAGCATTGGCTCCTGTAAAGACACAGACATGGGTGTTATGATAAACAAGCATTGGCTCCTGTAAACACACAGACATGGGTGTTAAGGGAAACAAGCATTGGCTCCTGTAAACACACAGACATGGGTGTTATGTGAAACAAGCATTGGCTCCTGTAAAGACACAGACATGGGTATTATGGGAAACAAGCATTGGCTTCTGTAATGACAGACATGGGTGTTATGGGAAACAAGCATTGCCGCCTGCAAAAGACACGGACATGGGTGTTATGGGAAACAATCATTTGCGCCTGTAAAGACACAGACATGGGTGCTATGGGAAACAAGCATTGGTGCCTGTAAAGACACAGACATGGGTGTTATGGGAAACAAGCATTGGCTCCTGTAATGACACAGACATGAGTGTTATGGGAAATAAGCATTGCCGCCTGCAAAAGACACAGACATGGGTGTTATGGGAAACAAGCATTGGCGCCTGTAAAGACACAGACATGGGTGCTATGAGAAACAAGCATTGGCACCTGTAAAGACACAGACATGGGTGTTATGGGAAACAAGCATTGGCACCTGTAAAGACACAGACATGGGTGTTATGGGAAACAAGCTTTGGCGCCTGAAAAGACCCACACGTGGGTGTTATGGGAAACAAGCATTGGCTCCTGCAAAGACACAGATGTGGGTGTTATGAGAAACAAGCATTAGCGCCTGCAAACACACAGACGTGGGTGTTATGGGAATCAAGCATTGCCGCCTGTAAAGACACAGACGTGGGTGTTATGGGAATCAAGCATTGGCGCCTGTAAAGACACAGACGTGGGTGTTATGGGAAACAAGCATTGGTTCCTGTAAAGACACAGACATGGGTGTTATGGGAAACAAGCATTGGCTCCTGTAAAAACACAGACATGGGTGTTATGGGAAACAAGCATTGGCTCCTGTAAAGACACAGATATGGTTGTTATGGGAAACAAGCATTAGCTCCTGTAATGACACAGCCATGGGTGTTATGGGAAACAAGCATTGCCGCCTGCAAAAGACACGGACATGGGTGTTATGGGAAACAAGCATTAGCGCCTGTAAAGACACAGACATGGGTGTTATGGGAAACAAGCAGTGGCACTTGCAAAGACACAGACGTGGGTGTTATGGGAAACAAGCAGTGGCACCTGCAAAGACACAGACATGGGTGTTATGGGAAACAAGCATTGGCTCCTGTAATGACACAGACATGGGTGTTATGGGAAACAAGCATTGGCGCATGTAAAGACCCAGACATGGGTGTTATGGGAAACAAGCATTGGCGCCTGTAAAGACACGGACATGGGTGTTATGGGAAACAAGCAGTGGCTCCTGTAAAGACACAGAAATGGGTGTTATGGGAAACAAGCATTGGCTCCTGTAAAGACACAGACATGGGTGTTATGGGAAACAAGCAGTGGCACTTGCAAAGACACAGACGTGGGTGTTAATGGAAACAAGCAGTGGCACCGGCAAAGACACAGACATGGGTGTTATGGGAAACAAGCATTGGCTCCTGTAATGACACAGACATGGGTGTTATGGGAAACAAGCATTGGCGCATGTAAAGACCCAGACATGGGTGTTATGGGAAACAAGCATTGGCTCCTGTAAAGACACAGACATGGGTGTTATGGGAAACAAGCAGTGGCTCCTGTAAAGACACAGACATGGGTGTTATGGGAAACAAGCATTGGCTCCTGTAAAGACACAGACATGGGTGTTATGGGAAACAAGCATTGGCGCCTGTAAACACACAGACATGGGTGTTATGGGAAACAAGCATTGGCTCCTGTAAACACACACACATGGGTGTTATGGGAAACAAGCATTGGCTCCTGTAAAGACAAAGACATGTTAAGAGACTTGCAGTCCATGAGAGGGTCTCGTATGGGAAACAAGCATTGGCTCTTATAAAGAAAAAGAGGTGGGTGTTATGGGAAACAAGCATTGGCGCCTGTAAGGACATAGACATGGGTGTTATGGGAAACAAGCATTGGTGCCTGTAAAGACACAGACATGGGTGTTATGGGAAACAAGCATTGGCTCCTGTAAACACACACACATGGGTGTTATGGGAAACAAGCATTGGCACCTGTAAAGACCCAGACATGGGTGTTATGGGAAACAAGCATTGGTGCCTGTAAAGACACAGATATGGGTGTTATGGGAAACACATAGTGGCTCCTGTAAAGACACGGACGTGGGTGTTAGGGGAACAAGCATTGGCTCCTGTAAAGACACAGACATGGGTGTTATGGGAAACAAGCATTGGCTTCTGTAAAGACACAGACGTGGGTGTTATGGGAAACAAGCATTGGCTCCTGTAAAGGCACAGACGTGAGTGTTATGGGAAACAAGCACTGACTCCTGCAAAGACACAGACGTGGGTGTTATGGGAAACAAGCATTGACGCCTGCAAACACACAGACGTGGGTGTTATGGGAAACAAGCATTGGCTCCTGTAAACACACACACATGGGTGTTATGGGAAACAAGCATTGGCTCCTGTAAAGACAAAGACATGTTAAGAGACTTGCAGTCCATGAGAGGGTCTCGTATGGGAAACAAGCATTGGCTCTTATAAAGAAAAAGAGGTGGGTGTTATGGGAAACAAGCATTGGCGCCTGTAAGGACATAGACATGGGTGTTATGGGAAACAAGCATTGGTGCCTGTAAAGACACAGACATGGGTGTTATGGGAAACAAGCATTGGCTCCTGTAAACACACACACATGGGTGTTATGGGAAACAAGCATTGGCACCTGTAAAGACCCAGACATGGGTGTTATGGGAAACAAGCATTGGTGCCTGTAAAGACACAGACATGGGTGTTATGGGAAACACATAGTGGCTCCTGTAAAGACACGGACGTGGGTGTTAGGGGAACAAGCATTGGCTCCTGTAAAGACACAGACATGGGTGTTATGGGAAACAAGCATTGGCTTCTGTAAAGACACAGACGTGGGTGTTATGGGAAACAAGCATTGGCTCCTGTAAAGGCACAGATGTGAGTGTTATGGGAAACAAGCAAAGACACAGACGTGGGTGTTATGGGAAACAAGCATTGACGCCTGCAAACACACAGACGTGGGTGTTATGGGAAACAAGCATTGGCGCCTGAAAAGACACAGACGTGGGTGTTATGGGAAACAAGCATTGGCTCCTGTAAAGACACAGACATGGGTGTTATGATAAACAAGCATTGGCTCCTGTAAACACACAGACATGGGTGTTAAGGGAAACAAGCATTGGCTCCTGTAAACACACAGACGTGGGTGTTATGTGAAACAAGCATTGGCTCCTGTAAAGACACAGACATGGGTATTATGGGAAACAAGCATTGGCTTCTGTAATGACAGACATGGGTGTTATAGGAAACAAGCATTGCCGCCTGCAAAAGACACGGACATGGGTGTTATGGGAAACAATCATTTGCGCCTGTAAAGACACAGACATGGGTGTTATGGGAAACAAGCATTGGCTCCTGTAATGACACAGACATGGGTGTTATGGGAAATAAGCATTGCCGCCTGCAAAAGACACAGACATGGGTGTTATGGGAAACAAGCATTGGCGCCTGTAAAGACACAGACATGGGTGCTATGAGAAACAAGCATTGGCACCTGTAAAGACACAGACATGGGTGTTATGGGAAACAAGCATTGGCACCTGTAAAGACACAGACATGGGTGTTATGGGAAACAAGCTTTGGCGCCTGAAAAGACCCACACGTGGGTGTTATGGGAAACAAGCATTGGCGCCTGCAAACACACAGACGTGGGTGTTATGGGAATCAAGCATTAGCGCCTGCAAACACACAGACGTGGGTGTTATGGGAATCAAGCATTGGCGCCTGTAAAGACACAGACGTGGGTGTTATGGGAATCAAGCATTGGCTCCTGTAAAGACACAGATATGGGTGTTATGGGAAACAAGCATTAGCTCCTGTAATGACACAGCCATGGGTGTTATGGGAAACAAGCATTGCCGCCTGCAAAAGACACGGACATGGGTGGTATGGGAAACAAGCATTGGCTCCTGTAAAAACACAGACGTGGGTGTTATGGGAAACAAGCATTGGCTCCTGTAAAGACACAGATATGGGTATTATGGGAAACAAGCATTAGCTCCTGTAATGACACAGCCATGGGTGTTATGGGAAACAAGCATTGCCGCCTGCAAAAGACACGGACATGGGTGTTATGGGAAACAAGCATTAGCGCCTGTAAAGACACAGACATGGGTGTTATGGGAAACAAGCAGTGGCACTTGCAAAGACACAGACGTGGGTGTTATGGGAAACAAGCAGTGGCACCTGCAAAGACACAGACATGGGTGTTATGGTAAACAAGCATTGGCTCCTGTAAAGACACAGACATGGGTGTTATGGGAATCAAGCATTAGCGCCTGCAAACACACAGACGTGGGTGTTATGGGAATCAAGCATTGGCGCCTGTAAAGACACAGACGTGGGTGTTATGGGAATCAAGCATTGGCTCCTGTAAAGACACAGATATGGGTGTTATGGGAAACAAGCATTAGCTCCTGTAATGACACAGCCATGGGTGTTATGGGAAACAAGCATTGCCGCCTGCAAAAGACACGGACATGGGTGGTATGGGAAACAAGCATTGGCTCCTGTAAAAACACAGACGTGGGTGTTATGGGAAACAAGCATTGGCTCCTGTAAAGACACAGATATGGGTGTTATGGGAAACAAGCATTAGCTCCTGTAATGACACAGCCATGGGTGTTATGGGAAACAAGCATTGCCGCCTGCAAAAGACACGGACATGGGTGTTATGGGAAACAAGCATTAGCGCCTGTAAAGACACAGACATGGGTGTTATGGGAAACAAGCAGTGGCACTTGCAAAGACACAGACGTGGGTGTTATGGGAAACAAGCAGTGGCACCTGCAAAGACACAGACATGGGTGTTATGGTAAACAAGCATTGGCTCCTGTAAAGACACAGACATGGGTGTTATGGGAAAGAAGCATTGGCTCCTGTAAAGACACAGAAATGGGTGTTAAGGGAAACAAGCATTGGCTCCTGTAATGACACAGACATGGGTGTTATGGGAAACAAGCATTGGCGCATGTAAAGACCCAGACATGGATGTTATGGGAAACAAGCATTGGCGCCTGTAATGACACTGACATGGGTGTTATCCAAAACAAGCATTGGCTCCTGTAAAGACACAGAAATGGGTGTTATGGGAAACAAGCATTGGCTCCTGTAAAGACACAGAAATGGGTGTTATGGGAAACAAGCATTGGCTCCTGTGAAGACATAGACATGGGTGTTATGGGAAACAAGCATTGGCTCCTGTAAAGACCCAGATATGGGTGTTATGGGAAACAAGCATTGGCTCCTGCAAAGACACAGCCATGGGTGTTATGGGAAATAAGCATTGGCTCCTGTAAAGACACAGACATGGGTGTTATGGGAAACAAGCAGTGGCTCCTGTAAAGACACAGACATGGGTGTTATGGGAAACAAGCATTGGCTCCTGTAATGACACAGACATGGGTGTTATGGGAAACAAGCATTGGCGCATGTAAAGACCCAGACATGGGTGTTATGGGAAACAAGCATTGGCTCCTGTAAAGACACAGACATGGGTGTTATGGGAAACAAGCAGTGGCTCCTGTAAAGACACAGACATGGGTGTTATGGGAAACAAGCATTGGCTCCTGTAAAGACACAGACATGGGTGTTATGGGAAACAAGCATTGGCGCCTGTAAACACACAGACATGGGTGTTATGGGAAACAAGCATTGGCTCCTGTAAACACACACACATGGGTGTTATGGGAAACAAGCATTGGCTCCTGTAAAGACAAAGACATGTTAAGAGACTTGCAGTCCATGAGAGGGTCTCGTATGGGAAACAAGCATTGGCTCTTATAAAGAAAAAGAGGTGGGTGTTATGGGAAACAAGCATTGGCGCCTGTAAGGACATAGACATGGGTGTTATGGGAAACAAGCATTGGTGCCTGTAAAGACACAGACATGGGTGTTATGGGAAACAAGCATTGGCTCCTGTAAACACACACACATGGGTGTTATGGGAAACAAGCATTGGCACCTGTAAAGACCCAGACATGGGTGTTATGGGAAACAAGCATTGGTGCCTGTAAAGACACAGATATGGGTGTTATGGGAAACACATAGTGGCTCCTGTAAAGACACGGACGTGGGTGTTAGGGGAACAAGCATTGGCTCCTGTAAAGACACAGACATGGGTGTTATGGGAAACAAGCATTGGCTTCTGTAAAGACACAGACGTGGGTGTTATGGGAAACAAGCATTGGCTCCTGTAAAGGCACAGACGTGAGTGTTATGGGAAACAAGCACTGACTCCTGCAAAGACACAGACGTGGGTGTTATGGGAAACAAGCATTGACGCCTGCAAACACACAGACGTGGGTGTTATGGGAAACAAGCATTGGCTCCTGTAAACACACACACATGGGTGTTATGGGAAACAAGCATTGGCTCCTGTAAAGACAAAGACATGTTAAGAGACTTGCAGTCCATGAGAGGGTCTCGTATGGGAAACAAGCATTGGCTCTTATAAAGAAAAAGAGGTGGGTGTTATGGGAAACAAGCATTGGCGCCTGTAAGGACATAGACATGGGTGTTATGGGAAACAAGCATTGGTGCCTGTAAAGACACAGACATGGGTGTTATGGGAAACAAGCATTGGCTCCTGTAAACACACACACATGGGTGTTATGGGAAACAAGCATTGGCACCTGTAAAGACCCAGACATGGGTGTTATGGGAAACAAGCATTGGTGCCTGTAAAGACACAGACATGGGTGTTATGGGAAACACATAGTGGCTCCTGTAAAGACACGGACGTGGGTGTTAGGGGAACAAGCATTGGCTCCTGTAAAGACACAGACATGGGTGTTATGGGAAACAAGCATTGGCTTCTGTAAAGACACAGACGTGGGTGTTATGGGAAACAAGCATTGGCTCCTGTAAAGGCACAGATGTGAGTGTTATGGGAAACAAGCAAAGACACAGACGTGGGTGTTATGGGAAACAAGCATTGACGCCTGCAAACACACAGACGTGGGTGTTATGGGAAACAAGCATTGGCGCCTGAAAAGACACAGACGTGGGTGTTATGGGAAACAAGCATTGGCTCCTGTAAAGACACAGACATGGGTGTTATGATAAACAAGCATTGGCTCCTGTAAACACACAGACATGGGTGTTAAGGGAAACAAGCATTGGCTCCTGTAAACACACAGACGTGGGTGTTATGTGAAACAAGCATTGGCTCCTGTAAAGACACAGACATGGGTATTATGGGAAACAAGCATTGGCTTCTGTAATGACAGACATGGGTGTTATAGGAAACAAGCATTGCCGCCTGCAAAAGACACGGACATGGGTGTTATGGGAAACAATCATTTGCGCCTGTAAAGACACAGACATGGGTGTTATGGGAAACAAGCATTGGCTCCTGTAATGACACAGACATGGGTGTTATGGGAAATAAGCATTGCCGCCTGCAAAAGACACAGACATGGGTGTTATGGGAAACAAGCATTGGCGCCTGTAAAGACACAGACATGGGTGCTATGAGAAACAAGCATTGGCACCTGTAAAGACACAGACATGGGTGTTATGGGAAACAAGCATTGGCACCTGTAAAGACACAGACATGGGTGTTATGGGAAACAAGCTTTGGCGCCTGAAAAGACCCACACGTGGGTGTTATGGGAAACAAGCATTGGCGCCTGCAAACACACAGACGTGGGTGTTATGGGAATCAAGCATTAGCGCCTGCAAACACACAGACGTGGGTGTTATGGGAATCAAGCATTGGCGCCTGTAAAGACACAGACGTGGGTGTTATGGGAATCAAGCATTGGCTCCTGTAAAGACACAGATATGGGTGTTATGGGAAACAAGCATTAGCTCCTGTAATGACACAGCCATGGGTGTTATGGGAAACAAGCATTGCCGCCTGCAAAAGACACGGACATGGGTGGTATGGGAAACAAGCATTGGCTCCTGTAAAAACACAGACGTGGGTGTTATGGGAAACAAGCATTGGCTCCTGTAAAGACACAGATATGGGTGTTATGGGAAACAAGCATTAGCTCCTGTAATGACACAGCCATGGGTGTTATGGGAAACAAGCATTGCCGCCTGCAAAAGACACGGACATGGGTGTTATGGGAAACAAGCATTAGCGCCTGTAAAGACACAGACATGGGTGTTATGGGAAACAAGCAGTGGCACTTGCAAAGACACAGACGTGGGTGTTATGGGAAACAAGCAGTGGCACCTGCAAAGACACAGACATGGGTGTTATGGTAAACAAGCATTGGCTCCTGTAAAGACACAGACATGGGTGTTATGGGAATCAAGCATTAGCGCCTGCAAACACACAGACGTGGGTGTTATGGGAATCAAGCATTGGCGCCTGTAAAGACACAGACGTGGGTGTTATGGGAATCAAGCATTGGCTCCTGTAAAGACACAGATATGGGTGTTATGGGAAACAAGCATTAGCTCCTGTAATGACACAGCCATGGGTGTTATGGGAAACAAGCATTGCCGCCTGCAAAAGACACGGACATGGGTGGTATGGGAAACAAGCATTGGCTCCTGTAAAAACACAGACGTGGGTGTTATGGGAAACAAGCATTGGCTCCTGTAAAGACACAGATATGGGTGTTATGGGAAACAAGCATTAGCTCCTGTAATGACACAGCCATGGGTGTTATGGGAAACAAGCATTGCCGCCTGCAAAAGACACGGACATGGGTGTTATGGGAAACAAGCATTAGCGCCTGTAAAGACACAGACATGGGTGTTATGGGAAACAAGCAGTGGCACTTGCAAAGACACAGACGTGGGTGTTATGGGAAACAAGCAGTGGCACCTGCAAAGACACAGACATGGGTGTTATGGTAAACAAGCATTGGCTCCTGTAAAGACACAGACATGGGTGTTATGGGAAAGAAGCATTGGCTCCTGTAAAGACACAGAAATGGGTGTTAAGGGAAACAAGCATTGGCTCCTGTAATGACACAGACATGGGTGTTATGGGAAACAAGCATTGGCGCATGTAAAGACCCAGACATGGATGTTATGGGAAACAAGCATTGGCGCCTGTAATGACACTGACATGGGTGTTATCCAAAACAAGCATTGGCTCCTGTAAAGACACAGAAATGGGTGTTATGGGAAACAAGCATTGGCTCCTGTAAAGACACAGAAATGGGTGTTATGGGAAACAAGCATTGGCTCCTGTGAAGACATAGACATGGGTGTTATGGGAAACAAGCATTGGCTCCTGTAAAGACCCAGATATGGGTGTTATGGGAAACAAGCATTGGCTCCTGCAAAGACACAGCCATGGGTGTTATGGGAAATAAGCATTGGCTCCTGTAAAGACACAGACATGGGTGTTATGGGAAACAAGCAGTGGCTCCTGTAAAGACACAGACATGGGTGTTATGGGAAACAAGCATTGGCTCCTGTAAAGACACAGACATGGGTGTTATGGGAAACAAGCATTGGCTCCTGTAATGACACAGACACGGGTGTTATGGCAAACAAGCATTGGCGCCTGTAAAGACCCAGACATGGGTGTTATGGGAAACAAGCATTGGTGCCTGTAAAGACACAGACATGGGTGTTATGGGAAACACACAGTGGCTCCTGTAAAGACACGGACGTGGGTGTTATGGGGAACAAGCATTGGCTCCTGTAAAGACACAGACGTGGGTGTTATGGGAAACAAGCATTGGCTTCTGTAAAGACACAGACGTGGGTGTTATGGGAAACAAGCATTGGCTCCTGTAAAGACACAGACGTGGGTGTTATGGGAAACAAGCATTGGCTCCTGTAAAGACACAGACGTGGGTGTTATGGGAAACAAGCATTGGCTCCTGTAAAGACATAGACGTGGGTGTTATGGGAAACAAGCATTGGGTGTTATGGGAAACAAGCATTGGCTCATGTAAAGACACAGACATGGGTGTTATGGGAAACAAGCATTGGCTCCTGTAATGACACAGACATGGGTGTTATGGGAAACAAGCATTGGCGCCTGTAAAGACCCAGACATGGGTGTTATGGGAAACAAGCATTGGTGCCTGTAAAGACACAGACATGGGTGTTATGGGAAACACACAGTGGCTCCTGTAAAGACACGGACGTGGGTGTTATGGGGAACAAGCATTGGCTCCTGTAAAGACACAGACATGGGTGTTATGGGAAACAAGCATTGGCTTCTGTAAAGACACAGACGTGGGTGTTATGGGAAACAAGCATTGGCTCCTGTAAAGACACAGACGTGGGTGTTATGGGAAACAAGCATTGGCTCCTGTAAATACACAGACGTGGGTGTTATGGGAAACAAGCATTGGCTCCTGTAAAGACACAGACGTGGGTGTTATGGGAAACAAGCATTGGCTCCTGTAAAGACACAGACGTGGGTGTTATGGGAAACAAGCATTGGCTCATGTAAAGTCACAGACATGGGCGTTATGGGATACAAGCATTAGTAAAGACCCAGACATGGGTGTTATGGGAAACAAGCATTGGCACCTGTAAAGACACAGACATGGGTGTTATGGAAACAAGCACTGGCTCCTGTGAAGACATAGACATGGGTGTTATGGGAAACAAGCATTGGCTCCTGTAAAGACACAGACATTGGTGTTATGGGAAACAAGCATTGGCTCCTGTAAAGACACAGACATAGGTGTTATGGGAAACAAGCATTGGGGCCTGTAAACACACAGACATGGGTGTTATGCGAAACAAGCATTGGCTCCTGTAAAGACACAGGCATGGGTGTTATGGGAAATAAGCATTGGCTCCTGTAAAGACACAGACATGGGTGTTATGGGAAATAAGCATTGGCTCCTGTAAAGACACAGACATGTTAAGAGACTTGCAGTCCATGAGAGGGTCTCGTATGGGAAACAAGCATTGGCTCTTATAAAGACAAAGAGGTGGGTGTTATGGGAAACAAGCATTGGCGCCTGTAAAGACATAGACATGGGTGTTATGGGAAACAAGCATTGGCTCCTGTAAAGACACAGACATGGGTGTTATGGGAAACAAGCAGTGGCACTTGCAAAGACATAGACATAGGTGTTATGGGAAACAAGCATTGGCGCCTGTAAACACACAGACATGGGTGTTATGGGAAACAAGCACTGGCTCCTGCAAAGACACAGACGTGGGTGTTATGGGAAACAAGCATTGGCGCCTGCAAACACACAGACGTGGGTGTTATGGGAAACAAGCATTGGCGCCTGCAAACACACAGACGTGGGTGTTATGGGAAACAAGCATTGGCGCCTGAAAAGACACAGACGTGGGTGTTATGGGAAACAAGCATTGGCTCCTGTAAACACACAGACATGGGTGTTATGGGAAACAAGCAGTGGCACTTGCAAAGACACAGACATAGGTGTTATAGGAAACAAGCATTGGCGCCTGTAAACACACAGACATGGGTGTTATGGGAAACAAGCATTGGCTCCTGTAAAGACACAGACATGGGTGTTATGGGAAATAAGCATTGGCTCCTGTAAAGACAAAGACATGTTAAGAGACTTGCAGTCCATGAGAGGGTCTCGTATGGGAAACAAGCATTGGCTCTTATAAAGAAAAAGAGGTGGGTGTTATGGGAAACAAGCATTGGCGCCTGTAAGGACATAGACATGGGTGTTATGGGAAACAAGCATTGGTGCCTGTAAAGACACAGACATGGGTGTTTAGACACTCACAGTCCAAGGACAGACCTCACCCTTGCATGGTGTGCTCTTGAGGAGCCTCAGATTCAGCCCCTCATGCCAGCTCTGCTCCCTCCCTCAGTGAAATACCAGCAATGTGTTCATTTTTTAAACTTCTGCAAAGGAACAGACATGACATTCAGGAGTGAATTTAAATGACGACTTGTATTTAATGTAATGTGTGAAATGTAGACACAGCTGGTGCAATGAGGCTGAGCAGCGTTTCTAATGTTCCTGGTCCTGGGGGTGAATATTTATATTTGACAGGGCCGTGAATCCCCAAACCATAGCTGCCAAGGTTTCAGATTGCTATGTGTGACATTTTCAGCATTTCATTTAAAGTAATAGGGACCATTTCTCCCTTTTCCGTCTTCATACTGCTTTTCAAAAAAGGTTTTTGTTTTGTCATTTATAAAAACAGAAGAGTTCAGGTCTTACAAGCAATATTCTGCTTAGGCAGCATGTGGAGAGCAGGGCACGTGCACACTCCAGTACGGATGACAGCGCTAGGTCAGGTGTAACATGAAAACAAAGTACAGAACTCACATGCTCGCTTTTAGGTGACCTCGAGAAGCCACAATGTACTAAAGAAACAGCCCATGGAAAATAAAATGCAATTGTTTTGACAAAAACGCAGTCATGTAGCTAAGAACCGGAGTAGGTCCAAAACAAGAGAGGTTCGGTATTAAATACACTCGTATCACTGCTAAACAATTCCCAAGCAGGCCTCTGCAACAGTTTATGAAATAATTGCATAACATTATGATGTGAATGCAGAGCCCGCACACTGCCCAGGTGAACAGAAGGGCCCTGCACACATTTGTTTTCAGAAGTTTCTGTCACGGCAAGCTACTACAGAGATACTGAGCACGTGAGCTATGCTGAATTAAGTTCGCTAGAAGAAACCAAGAGAACCTGTTTACTAAATAGATTAATTTAGTCTAAAAACAAAGCTACATTGGCACAACTTAGCTGAATAGCTACCTCTGAAACACACGCTAGTTACATGATGAAACAGCGCACGACAGGAACGTCGTACCACACATAAATCAAGGACAATTTGCATTTAAAGACATTTTAACTTTTTAATGAATGCTACAAATTGAAGATATTTTCCATTCTTATTGAACGATGCCACTCCAGGAAGCAAAAACATAGCCATGACTGCGTAGAAGAGGGTTTCGCTGTGAATAAGCAGCACAACCTTTTACTATTTAGAACAAACAACTCAGGTCACAATCTGGCACTGAAAGTATTAGGAACGGCAGCACTGGCAGCACGCTAGCGCTAATAACCCCTTCGCTGCTGGCCCGTTTCCGCCGCTGTGCGGTAAACAAAAGAACAGGGCGGGGCCGTGACGAACCCCAGCCGTCATCAGCACACGAGCACCGTGGAGCGTGACGGCTGGGGTTCGTCACCAGCATGCAAGGGGTTAATAAAATGTAAAGTACACTTTGAAGTAAACTGATCCTCTCGAGGAGCAGCAATTGTAAGGGCCGGACCTCGCCGCAATGACTACCTCCGACAATCAACACTCTCCCGCTGCTTTGCACCACATCAGGGTTTGCATTTCTCTGCTGTTTTCCTGTCCACCTCCCCCTTCAGGGGCTCACTCATAAAACAAGGAAAGAAACAAGTTGTAGTCACAATAAAGTCATGAGACAGAATCATCAGGTGTGACCCACACAGGGGTCTCTGACTCAGTGGATGAGGTCTGAAGGAGGGAGTATTTCACCCACACTGTGGTCTCTCCCTCGGTGGATGGGGTCTGATGGAGGGTGTGTTTCACCCACACAGGGGTCTCTCACTCAGTGGATAGGGTCTGAGGATGGAGGGGGTATTTCACCCACACAGGGATCTCTCTCTCAGTGGATGGGTCTGAGGATGGAGGGGGTATTTCACCCACACATGGGTCTCTCCCTCAGTGAATGGGGTCTGATGGAGGGAGTATTTCACCCACAGATGGGTCTCCCCCTCAGTGGATGGGGTCTGATGGAGGGTGTGTTTCACCCACACAGGGGTCTCTCACTCAGTGGATGGGTCTGAGGATGGAGGGGGTATTTCACCCACACATGGGTCTCTCCCTCAGTGGATGGGGTCTGATGGAGGGAGTATTTCACCCACACATGGGTCTCCCCCTCAGTGGATGGGGTCTGATGGAGGGTGTGTTTCACCCACACAGGGGTCTCTCACTCAGTGGAGGGGGTCTGAGGATTGAGGGGTTATTTCACCCACAGAGGGCTCTCTCACTCAGTGGATTGGGTCTGATGAAGGGTGTGTTTCACTCACACAGGGGTCTCTCACTCAGTGGAAGGGTCTGAGGATGGAGGGGGTATTTCACCCACACATGGGTCTCTCCCTCAGTGGATGGGGTCTGAGGACGGAGGGGGTATTTCACCCACACAAGGGTCTCTCACTCAGTGGATGGGGTCTGAGGACGGAGCGGGTATTTCACCCACACAGGGGTCTCTCACTCAGTGGATGGGGTCTGAGGATGGAGGGGGTATTTCACCCACACAGGTATCTCTCGCTCAGTGAACGGGGTCTGAGGATGGAGAGGATATTTCACCCACACAGGGGTCTCTCACTCAGTGGATGGGGTCTGAGAATGGAGGGGGTATTTCACCCACACAGGGGTCTCTCACTCAGTGGATGGGGTCTGAGGATGGAGGGGGTATTTCACCCACACAGGGGTCTCTCACTCAGTGGATGAGGTCTGAAGGAGGGAGTATTTCACCCACACTGTGGTCTCTCCCTCAGTGGATGGGGTCTGATGGAGGGTGTGTTTCACCCACACAGGGGTCTCTCACTCAGTGGATGGGGTCTGAGGATGGAGGGGGTATTTCACCCACACAGGGATCTCTCTCTCAGTGGATGGGTCTGAGGATGGAGGGGGTATTTCACCCACACATGGGTCTCTCCCTCAGTGGATGGGGTCTGATGGAGGGAGTATTTCACCCACAGATGGGGCTCCCCTTCAGTGGATGGGGTCTGATGGAGGGTGTGTTTCACCCACACAGGGGTCTCTCACTCAGTGGATGGGTCTGAGGATGGAGGGGGTATTTCACCCACACATGGGTCTCTCCTTCAGTGGATGGGGTCTGATGGAGGGAGTATTTCACCCACACATGGGTCTCCCCCTCAGTGGATGGGGTCTGATGGAGGGTGTGTTTCACCCACACAGGGGTCTCTTACTCAGTGGAGGGGGTCTGAGGATTGAGGGGTTATTTCACCCACAGAGGGCTCTCTCACTCAGTGGATTGGGTTTGATGAAGGGTGTGTTTCACTCACACAGGGGTCTCTCACTCAGTGGAAGGGTCTGAGGATGGAGGGGGTATTTCACCCACACATGGGTCTCTCACTCAGTGGATGGGGTCTGAGGACGGAGCGGGTATTTCACCCACACAGGGGTCTCTCACTCAGTGGATGGGGTCTGAGGATGGAGGGGGTATTTCACCCACACAGGTATCTCTCGCTCAGTGAACGGGGTCTGAGGATGGAGAGGATATTTCACCCACACAGGGGTCTCTCACTCAGTGGATGGGGTCTGAGAATGGAGGGGGTATTTCACCCACACAGGGGTCTCTCACTCAGTGGATGGGGTCTGAGGATGGAGGGGGTATTTCACACACACAGGGGTCTCTCACTCAGTGGATGGGGTCTGAGGATGGAGGGGGTATTTAACCCACACAGGGACGGTGGCGAGACAGAGGTCAGCGGAGTGAAGCTGGCGGTTTGGGGTGTAGAAGCTGAGTCGTCTGTTGAGGTATGCTGGCCCGGTGTTGTGGAGTGCCTTGTACGCATGGGTGAGGAGCTTGAAGGAAATCCTCTTGACAGGGTGCCAGTGCAGGTCTCTAAGGTGGGATGTGATGTGGCTGTGGGGGGATGTCGAGGCTGAGGCGTGCAGAGGCATTCTGTATGTGTTGTAGTCATTTCTGGAGTTTTGCAGAGGTTCCTGCGTAGAGGGCTTTGGCGTGGTCCAGCCTGCTGGTGACGAGGGCCTGGGTGACTGTCTTTCTTGTATCTGTCGGAATCCATCAGTAGATCTTGCGGAGCAGGCGGAGGGTGTTGAAGCAGTAGGAGGATACGGTGTTGACTTGCGTGGTCATTAACAGCAATGAGTCCAGAATGGACCCCAGATTGCGTGCGTGGTCCGTGGACATCGGTGCAGCTCCCAGTGTGACCGGCATTCAGGTGTCGTCCCAGGTGGACGGGGTGCAGCCGTCTTGTCCGAGTACAGTTTCAGGCCGCTGTTCTTCATCCATTCGGCGACGGCCTTCATTCCTTCGTGGAGGTTGGTTTTGGCAGTGGTGGGGGCCGTGGTGAGGGAGAGGATCAGCTGGCTGTCGTTGGCATATGAGATGATGTTGAGGTCATGCGATCGGGCTATGTGGGTGAGCGGTGCCATGTAGGCGTTGAAGAGTGTCGGGCTGAGGGATGATCCTTGGGGAACGCCGCAGATGATCTTGGTGGCTTTAGATCGTAAGGGAGGGAGGCGGACACTCTGTGTTCTGCCAGTGAGGAAGGAGGTGGTCCAGTCCATGGCTTAGTCGCGGATACCTGAGTTGTGGAGGTGTGTGCGTAGCGTGTGGTGGCAGACGGTGTCAAAGTCGGCCAAAAGTTCGAGGAGGGATAGGGCTGTGGTTTCTCCATTGTCTAGCAGGTTCCTGATGTCATGTAAGAGGACAGTTTTGGTGCTGTGGTTGCTTTGGAATCCGGATTGGGATGGATCCAGGATGTTGTTCTCCTCGAGGAAGAGGGTCAATTGCCTGTTGACAATCTTCACAATGACTTTCACCAGTACGGGAGTAGGGAGATGGGCCGGAAGTATTTGACATCCTTGGGTTTTGCCTTGGGTTTCTTGAGTAGGGCGTTGATCTCGGCATACTTCCAGCTCTCTGGGAAAGTGGCGGCCTTGAAGGAATTGTTTATGATCTTGCGGCAATGGGGTGCGATGGTGGAGCTTGCTTTGTTAAACATGTGGTGCCGGCAGGGGTCTGATGGTATGCCGGAGTGGATGGTGCTCATGATTTTGATGGTATTGTCGTCGTTGACATGGGTACAGGAGAGCAGGGGGTTGGTGTGGCTGGGGTGGTGAGTCTGAGGTGTCGTGGCTGTTGGGGGGGCCTAGTTGTTGAAGCTGTCATGGATGTCTGTGATCTTACAGTGGAAGAAAGTGGCTAGGGAGTCGCAGAGGTCTTGTGATGGCAGGATGTCATTGGAGTTGGAGCTGGGGTTGGAGAGTTCCTTCATGATGTTGAAGAGCTCTTTGCTGTTGTGTGTGTTGTTGTAAAGCGTTCCTTGAAGGAAGTCGTTTTGACAGTTCGGATGAGTTGGTGATGTCTGCGGATGGCGCTCTTAAGGCTGCATTGCTGACCGGTGGTGTCTGTTTGTGGTGCCACTTCATCTCGAGCCTTCGACAGGTCTGCTCGGATGCCTGGAGGTCAGCGGTGAACCAGATGGATTTTCTGTTGATGCGTCTGTTTGAGGGTTTCTTGATTGGGGTGAGAGTGTTGGCACAGTCGTCGATCAATTGCCTGAGGTTGTGGGCCGCAGTGTCGGTGTCGGCTGTGTCAGTTGGTGGGTTTTGGGCAAGGGTGGTGATTAGCTGGTCTTTGGTGGCTTTGCTCCAGCTGTAGCGGGGAGTCCGTTGTGTGCGGTGGTGCATGGTGGGTTTCTCAAAGGTGAAGTAAATGCAGCGGTGTTCGGTCCAGTGGAGTTTGGTGGTGTGGTTGAAGGTGACGTAGTTGCTGGCAGAGAAGATGCTGTTGAGCATGTGTCTGGCGGAGTGAGTGGGAGTCGGACTACCTGTTTGAGTCCGAGTGTTGGACAGGCCTCATGAAAGGCCCGCTCCCTCCCCGCATGATAGAGCCCGGATGCCGGCTCTCCCTGTATTTTCAGAAAGAACCATCCCGGCAACCCACCGAGGCAACCCGCAACCCATCCCCAACGGGACGCCTGCTTCCGAACACCCCAGTATCGGCTGGCCCGGGCCTCCGTCAGCACCATTGCCCCGGCCCAGCCGCCATCTTTGGACACTGCATCACGAGGCCGCGTGGCCTCGGCTCGACCCCAACCCTGGGCCTGGCCAGGCCCCGACATCGAGGCACCACCATCCACCCAGGAGGTGAGGAGACCACTTGGCAGGTCAATGGGAGAAAGGAGTGTCGATGGCTCTCCCCCACCAGGTGTCGATCGCCCCCGGCCTCCCCGGGCGCTGGCTCCACCCCCCTGCTGGGTGTCTGGACTCCCTCATCCCGGACCTCCCGACCTCCAAGCGCGAGGGTCCGGACATCAAAGGAGACCAGACCTATAACTGGGGCAGCTCCAGAGCAGGAAGGCAGTTGTATCCTGGAATCGAGAGACACCTTGAAGAACTCATCCTTGACGGACTGCTGGCGCTGCCGCAGCCCTGCCTTGTGAACCATCTCTGAAGCCTGCTGCCGTGGCCCTCTGCAACGTGCACCTTCGCCTTGGCCTGCTGGCGCTGCCGCTGCCCCTCTGCAACGTGAACCATCGTCTTAGCCTGCTGGCGCTGCCGCAGCCCTCCTCGTCGTAAAGCCTTCATCCTGGCCTGCTGGTGCTGCCGCGGCTCTCCTTGCCGAGAACTATCATCGTAGCCTGCTGGCGCTGCCGCGGCCCTTCTTGCCGAGAACTATCATCCTAGCCTGCTGGCGCTGCCGCGGCCTGACCTTGCGGACCCCTGAGCTTGAGGATTGTGAGCTCCTTCTGGCCGCCCCTGTACCGGACCGGTACCAAGACTGTCCCGCTACCCCTTACCCTACAGAGACTAGAATTTGGAGGATACTCGTGTCCTGCCCCCACTGTATCGTTGATAACCTTGCCTCAAGAACCCTATATAAAGTGTGCAGATCTCATCCTTGTGTGGTGTCCATTTGTGGGGGGGAAGTTACTTGTCTGTACGATCGCCGGAGACGGCCTTCACCGGAGGCCTCTCCCCCTGTACTCGGCCGACCCTCTGGGTCTCCGTCTAACATTGGTGGCCAGCGGCGCGATCCGAACCAACGCGTAATCGTACAGAGAGTAACTCACCCCACGACTCAACCACAATGACAACAAAAGAGAGCGGAACCACAGAAAAATTCCAGATGGAGAAACTAGAAGAGTACAACCACAGAGAACTAAAACAATTCTGCATAGAACTAGGCATTGCTACCACAGGACTGAGCACGAAAGAAGACTTCAAAAAGGCCCTGGAATCTTGGGCAGAGACGGGTACCTCAAGGCACCGGAAACGAGCACCACTCCGACGGAAGAAAGAAGATCGGGTCTCTCCCCGGAGGAGATCCGAGAACGGGAAAAAAGCAGGCTCCATGAATTGGAACTGGCTCGACTTCGTTTAGATGGAGAACTTAAATTGGCAGAACAAAAAATAACGTTAGAACACCTACGGCTCCGAGAGGAGCGAGAAGAGAAACAAAGACAGAGAGAGTTAGAAGAGAAAAAGCTAGCCTACGAACATGAGCGCAACCTAAAAGAAATAGAGCTTCGGAAACAGAACAAAGATCTCGGGGTTCCCGAGCGCCCGAACACTCCTGCCACTACAGACCCTAAAGTCCACATCCCCAAGGATGTCGTCAGAGAGTATTACCGGAACGATGATATCCAGCAATGGTTCAAAGCCTATGAGGTAGCCATTGTGAGAAGTTGGCCCGATATGCAGTGCTCACTATTCTAGTGATCACTATGCATCGGTCCAAACGACCCTTATGGTGATTGGTTGTAAGTCAACCTTAGACCAGCTATCCTAGTAGCGTGGATACGAGCAGTCTTCGGGCTAAACTCTAGAGGGCGTGTTAAGCCAGCTGTTATACCATCACATACCCCTTGAACACCCAGTGAAAGGACACCACACAAGTGTTATGAAAATAAACAGTGTATTTATTAGAATCACAATAGCCCTGTACTCTTTATGAGGACAGGGTACTAAGCACACAACAAAACTCTTAGGAAAATACTTCAAGTGCACAATCAATACAAGTGCCCGAGGGCACGGAAAGTTTAGTGGTCTCGGGCGGACCCGATAAGGCAAGTCGGAAGCGATAGGGGCTCGGGACCCTTAAGTAAGGAGGCTATGCGGGCACCGAAATGCCGAGTTACCTAGCCCCAAGGGCTGCGGCTGCACAAGTCTTTACAGGCGTCGGGAGTCTTCGCTGACGAGCCAGGAGCCGAAGGAAGGAGTTGCTGGCCGGCGACCAGTGGAGATAGTTCGTAGAGATCCAAGCCTGGATCAGAGATGGATGACACCTGAAAGCAGAGGGCACCAAGTTCGTACTACTAGCCAGTAGTCAGAGGGTACCAGGAAGGCACCGGATGATCGTCACCTCGACTAGGTGAGTGGGCGACGCTAGGCTCTGCAGTCTCATGGACCAGGAGGCGTTGTCGGCGACCAGGATGGAGGTGCGAGCTGTCCCACGAAGATTGATGCTGTCGGCGTCGCTGGGCCCAGGATTGGGGCAACAAGCCTTGGCAAATTTCAGGTCCACGTGGTGGGCCTAAAATGGCGTCTTGGGTGGACCAGGAGGGTCCGGGGTGCTCCTCTCGCAGAAGGGAGCAAAGTCCAGTCTGGAGCAACCAGACCAGCAGCGTTGGTTGTCGGGTGTCGTCAAGAAGGGCACAAGCCAGCGGCTAGTGACCAGGCAACGTGCTGAACAGCAAAGAGCAGAAGGGCCCCACGCAGATCGTGGAGATGCTGGGAGGCTGCACTTCGGTGCTGGAGCTGCTCAGGGTCGGGGCTTCTCGGACCCCAGAGCACTCACCAGAGGATTCCTTCGGTGGTCGTGCTGGTTAAGAAATCGTGCAGGTTTTGATGATGGCCGGTCCCTCGAGGTCTCGTCGCAACCACGGATCTCAGCTGAGCTGACGATGTGGGTAGAGGTCAGAGGTGCCAGGGAAGCCGGTTCTCGTCGAGCTGGGCAGTTGGATTCCTGAGGAAGGACTTGCAGCAAACCGCAGAGTTCTTAGATGGTGCCTGCGGACGCAGGGTGACTACTCCTTAGCCACAAGGGAGAAATCTTAAAAAGAGTCTCGAAGTCCTTTCGTAGAAAGTATTCTTGATTCAAAGATGATCTAATTTGGAAGGGTCTCGCTCCGGCCTTTATCCTAAAGAAAGGGGTGGGTACATGACTAGGTCCTGCCCTAGGGGTGGGACCAGGAAGGGGGTAGTTACACCCCTCTCCCCTGCCGGACTTTCCCCAGGTCAGGGGCTGTGCACCCCTGGAACTAGTTCTAGCCAGCAGATGCGTAGTGAGCACCGGGGTGCCACTCCGCAATCACCTTCTTGTAAAGCCCTGCCTACCCAGGATACACAAAACCCTGTCTGGGATGGTGCGAGCACCGCCCCGGACAGGAAACCCTTTGTCCAAGCTCCCCTCGCTGGAAGGACTCCCAGCAGCAGGGGGTCAGACTTGTGTCTGTGGTGGCAGCATCCATTTTGTGGAGCTGAGGCTTCAGTTAACTTTAACCGGGGTTCACAGTTACGTACATGTCGTGTCCCTCTAGAAGGGCGGAATGCTAACCTCGTCGCCAGCATTGGTGAGGGGTCAGCATCCCGATTCGTATGACACCTTACTCGACATGTCTTGATAACGCGATACCGAAGTTAGCGATATGGTATGCGTTATCATGGAACAGCCATTGGGTCTTGGTTCCGCAAGCTGCAACCGGGCTCGGCTCATGCCAGAGCCTAATTCACACGATTCCATGCAGTCTGCCTTCAGGATTGTTAAGGCCTGCCATAGGAGTGACTGATAGGAACTCGGGTGTCCATTTCAGGGTTAGATATAGGGATACTATACCTAAAGCAACGGGCGAGTACGCCACGTTGCCCCAGCTGTCGCGCAGCCAGTTGTGTCAGATTTAGATGGCCATCCAGGGGTGGCATAATACATGCTTCAGCCCTTGGTAGGCCCTGGGTACACCGATGCCCTGAGTTACAGGGTCTGACAAGGTGGCCCAGTCCCAATTGGAAATGTACCTAAGGTACATCGAATCCATTTTAGAGAGAGAGCAGTAGGCCTGGGGTCCTGATTGGCAGGGCCCCAGGTCAACTAAGTCGGAAAACCAGCAAAACACCAGGCAAAAAGTCAGGGGTAACCATAGTCAGGTATCTACCTTCCTACACAACCCCCCCCCAACGTAAGGAGATAAGGCTATCCTTGTCCAGGTAAGCCTATATTGCCTGAGTGGCTATATGAGCTGGTACATGCACTGGCATGGTTACCCCCTGTATCATGGTCCACTAAGCAACCCCTCACCCTAAGGGTATCTGAGGGTCTCCACCATAGGAATCACTACCTGTGGTGTGCTTTGGTAAAGTAACCGGCTGGTGTGGGAATGGAGTACTGAAGTGAGACTCCACTACTGTTGGGCTCAACTTCCTCCAATCACTATCCACCATATGTGCCTTTCTTTCCAGTACTGAGTTGCTATGAGCTCTCAGGGTCAACCTCTGGCTACCTAAAGCTGGAGGCTGAGTCCCTCTGTTTGGCTTACTGGAGGGACAGGTCAGGTTTGGGGTTTTTAGGCCCCAGGTTTGGCTGTGCCCAACAGTGTCCATCTGTGGGAGTTCCCTAACTAAGTTTAAGGGGGATCCCTCAGGAGTCTGTTTTATTTTCACTTGGCTAGGACTACTAGCTTCAGTGATCCTAATCTGCTGATAGGGAAATTCTTTTGGACAGGGGGCCCCTTGGGGTCCACCACTGGCCTCCCTGATCTCTACAGCCCTGGGCTGACTGAGGCAGGGTAGAGAGGGGCAGGTTACCTGCTCCAGACGGGGTCCCACCTGGGAAGGTTCCACTGTCATCAGGGGCTCTGCCAGGCTAGGCCTGACTACCTCTGGGGCAGTTCCTTCACCAGGTGTAGAGTCAGTTCCCTGAGGAGGCTGGCTCTCACCTAGTGTCTGGGAGGGGGAAGACTTTTCTTCCTCCTCAATGCTCTCTGTCTGAGTGGAGTGATCCATAGTTTCAGGCTTCACAACACTGTTATCTGTCTGAGTTTGAGCTGTGGCCATCACAACTCCACCAACCTTTTCAGGAAGGGACTCAGTTTGGGTTTGGGCTGTGACCATCACAGCCTTGCCAACCTGTTCAGGAAAGGCATCTTTCTGGGATAGGGCTGTGACTGGCACAGCCCTCCTGACCTGTTCAGGGAGGACATCTTGGACTGGGGCTGTGGCTATCACTGCCCCACTACCCTTACCATGGAGGTTTACCATTTAAAAATGGGTTTCTTGCTCTACCTCAGCCCAGGCTGAGGTCTCCAAATCATTCCCCAGTAGGCAATCTACAGGCAAGTTTGGTGACACTGCCACTCTCTTGTGACCAGTGACACCTCCCCAGCTGAGATTTACCACTGCTATGGGATGGTCTCTCTGCACTCCATCAATGTTCACTACCTGGTATGTGGCACCAGGCATAAGTTGCCTTGAGGGGACTAGGCTCTCAGCCACCATGGTGATGCTAGCTCCTGTGTCTCTGTAGGCGTCAACTTTTGAACCATTGATGAGGGGCTCAAGTCTGTACCTGCCCAAAGTGTTGGGACAGGCTGTGAAGTTGGCAAACCCCATGCCAGTCTCACAGACAAGAGTATCTAAGTCAGGGGACCTGGTTAGGCCAGCGTCCCCAGGCACTCCCAAAGAAAATGCACCTAGATTCTTGGGGGCACTCCCACCACCTGGGGGATTACTACTAGTAGTAACAGGAGGCTGGGAAGCTTTATTTGGGGGTATGTTCTCCTTATTGTTGTTGGCCTTGGGACAACTGCTGTCAGTTTTGTAATGGCCCACCTGTTTTCAGGTGTGACAATAAGGTTTCTTTTGGGTTTTGGGAGAAGTTGGGGACCCACCCTTTTCAGAGGAATTTTGGGGCCCTGTGGTTTGATCAGAAGATTTATTCCCACCCTTCTCTTGAGGCTTGGTTGATTCCTTCTTTTGGTCACCACCCTGGTTCTTAGGCTTGACCCTGGTTCTGACCCATTTGTCTGCCCTCCTACCCAATTCTTGTGGAGAGGTCAGATCAGAGTCTACCAGGTGTTGGTGTAATAACTGGTTCTGACAATTACTTAAGATTTGCTCTCTCATAATTAGATTGTATAATCCTTTAAAATCAGTAATGTTACTTCCCAGTAGCCAGCCTTCAAAAGCCTTAGTGGCACAATCAACAAAGTCAGACCAGTCCTGAGACTGAGTTTTCTGGGTATCGCTGAACAGCAACCTGTACTGCTCAGTGGTTAGGCCGAACCCATCAATCAGTGTGTTCTTCAGGACCTTGTAATTGTTAGCATCCTCGACTCTAGTAGTGAGGAGCTTATCTCTATCTTTACCTTCAAAGGAGAGCCACAAGATAGCTGCCCACTGACTCTGGGGGATGCACTGTACAGTGCAGGCCCGCTCCAAAGCAGTAATCCATTTGTGGATGTCGTCCCCTTGCTTAAAGGGGGGCACTATCTTACTCAGGTGCCTAGTGTCTAAACTCCTGTTTTCCCGTGGGGTAATGCTGCCACCAGTGGGAATTGTCCCACTCAATTCTTGCTCTCTAGCGAAGGCGAGTCTTTCTTTGGCTAGGGCAAGTTCTTCCCTTTCGATCCGCAAATTGACTTCCCGCTCCTTAGCTTCGTACACTCTCCTCTGAGGGGATGTCATCCCTCTTCGAGCAGAGCCTCGAGAGCCATTGGTTCGAGCGGATCTGTTAGAGCCTCTCGACAGAGACCTAACTCGTCCACTCCCAATGTTAAGCTGGCCTGAGAGGGGCCCCAGGGGTCTCCTAGTACCACTCTCGTGCCGGCTTAAGTTGTCCTGAGTTAGCTGGCTAACTACGACTGGAACTTTGTCTGCCTCGTCCTCAGATGTCTCTAGCTCCTCATCCTCCTCTTCACCTTCTGCGGAGAGATGGATAAGGTTAGGGTCACCTGCGGTTCCCTCGAGGGGGGGGCATACTCCCTTCCGGATGAGAAGGGTCGGTGTTACCGGCCCTCCTAGCATCATAAGTCTCCAAGAGACCGATCAGAAACGGAGTTGTAGGGTTTGAACCCTGTTTTAGCTTCCGAGACGTACAGAGTTGTCGCATCTCTTGGAAGCTAAGTGCAGCATATCTGGACGTGACCTGTGGAGGGTCGACTGACACAAGGGGAGACTCAGAGTTTCCTCCTTTGTCTGACATGCTGCTTCTAGTGTGGTGTAAGTGATGCACCTACCTACACTATATGTTTACCTACTGATCCCTTGCTAAGAGTTATAGCCAAGGTGTGCTAAGCGTTGAGGAGCTACAACAGCTGGTTCAGTAGAACTCAGAGTATTCTAAGCTAAGTTATATGTACCTGAAGTACTTATGCGATCTTTCACAAGATATTCTTAGGATACGCGTGGTAGAACAACAGCAAGCTCAAATCCCACCCGCTGCTCACCAATGTGAGAAGTTGGCCCGATATGCAGTGCTCACTATTCTAGTGATCACTATGCATCGGTCCAAACAACCCTTATGGTGATTGGTTGTAAGTCAACCTTAGACCAGCTATCCTAGTAGCGTGGATACGAGCAGTCTTCGGGCTAAACTCTAGAGGGCGTGTTAAGCCAGCTGTTATACCATCACATACCCCTTGAACACCCAGTGAAAGGACACCACACAAGTGTTATGAAAATAAACAGTGTATTCATTAGAATCACAACAGCCCTGTTCTCTTTATGAGGACAGGGTACTAAGCACACAACAAAACCCTTAGGAAAATACTTCAAGTGCACAATCAATACAAGTGCCCGAGGGCACGGAAAGTTTAGTGGTCTCGGGCGGACCCGATAAGGCAAGTCGGAAGCGATAGGGGCTCGGGACCCTTAAGTAGGGAGGCTATGCGGGCACCGAAATGCCGAGTTACCTAGCCCCAAGGGCTGCGGCTGCACAAGTCTTTACAGGTGTCGGGAGTCTTCGCTGACGAGCCAGGAGCCGGAAGGAAGGAGTTGCTGGCCGGCGACCAGTGTAGATAGTTCGTAGAGATCCAAGCCTGGATCAGAGATGGATGACACCTGAAAGCAGAGGGGACCAAGTTCGTACTACTAGCCAGTAGTCAGAGGGTACCAGGAAGGCACCGGATGATCGTCACCTCGACTAGGTGAGTGGGCGACGCTAGGCTCTGCAGTCTCACGGACCAGGAGGCGTTGTCGGCGACCAGGATGGAGGTGCGAGCTGTCCCACGAAGATTGATGCTGTCGGCGTCGCTGGGCCCGGGATTGGGGCAACAAGCCTTGGCAAATTTCAGGGCCACGTGGTGGGCCTAAAATGGCGTCTTGGGTGGACCAGGAGGGTCCGGGGTGCTCCTCTCGCAGAAGGGAGCAAAGGCCAGTCTGGAGCAATCAGACCAGCAGCGTTGGTTGTCGGGTGTCGTCAAGAAGGGCACAAGCCAGCGGCTAGTGACCAGACAACGTGCTGAACAGCAAAGAGCAGAAGGGCCCCACGCAGATCGTGGAGATGCTGGGAGGCTGCACTTCGGTGCTGGAGCTGCTCAGGGTCGGGGCTTCTCGGACCCCAGAGCACTCACCAGAGGATTCCTTCGGTGGTCGTGCTGGTTAAGAAATCGTGCAGGTTTTGATGATGGCCGGTCCCTCGAGGTCTCGTCGCACCCACGGATCTCAGCTGAGCTGACGATGTGGGTAGAGGTCAGAGGTGCCAGGGAAGCCGGTTCTCGTCGAGCTGGGCAGTCGGATTCCTGAGGAAGGACTTGCAGCAAACCGCAGAGTTCTTAGATGGTGCCTGCGGACGCAGGGTGACTACTCCTTAGCCACAAGGGAGAAATCTTAAGAAGAGTCTCGAAGTCCTTTCGTAGAAAGTATTCTTGATTCAAAGATGATCTAATTTGGAAGGGTCTCGCTCCGGCCTTTATCCTAAAGAAAGGGGTGGGTACATGACTAGGTCCTGCCCTAGGGGTGGGACCAGGAAGGGGGTAGTTACACCCCTCTCCCCTGCCGGACTTTCCCCAGGTCAGGGGCTGCGCGCCCCTGGAACTGGTTCTAGCCGGCAGATGCGTAGTGAGCACCGGGGTGTCACTCCGCAGTCACCTTCTTGTAAAGTCCTGCCTACCCAGGATACACAAAACCCTGTCTGGGATGGTGCGAGCACCGCCCCGGACAGGAAACCCTTTGTCCAAGCTCTCCTCGCTGGAAGGACTCCCAGCAGCAGGGGGTCAGACTCGTGTCTGTGGTGGCAGCATCCATTTTGTGGAGCTGAGGCTTCAGTTAACTTTAACCGGGGTTCACAGTTACGTACATGTCGTGTCCCTCTAGAAGGGCGGAATGCTAACCTCTTCGCCAGCATTGGTGAGGGGTCAGCATCCCGATTCGTATGACACTTTACTCGACATGTCTTGATAACGCGATACCGAAGTTAGCGATATGGTATGCGTTATCATGGAACAGCCATTGGGTCAGAGCCCAATTCACACGATTCCATGCACTCTGCCTTCAGGATTGTTAAGGCCTGCCATAGGAGTGACTGATAGGAACTCGGGTGTCCATTTCAGGGTTAGATATAGGGATACTATACCTAAAGCAACGGGCGAGTACACCACGTTGCCCCAGCTGTCGCGCAGCCAGTTGTGTCAGATTTAGATGGCCATCCAGGGGTGGCATAATACATGCTTCAGCCCTTGGTAGGCCCTGTGTACACCGATGCCCTGAGTTACAGGGTCTGACAAGGTGGCCCAGTCCCAATTGGAAATGTACCTAAGGTACATGGAATCCATTTTAGAGAGAGAGCAGTAGGCCTGGGGTCCTGATTGGCAGGGCCCCAGGTCAACTAAGTCGGAAAACCAGCAAAACACCAGGCAAAAAGTCGGGGGTAACCATAGTCAGGTATCTACCTTCCTACAGCCATGACCTCCCACCAGATTCCCCGGAGCGACTGGGGAGCCGGGTTATGGGGGAGGTTCGTCAACGAAGGGCGAGACGCCCTGCTGCAACTCCAGGACCATCAGATGACCTCCTACGACCACATGAAAGCCACCCTCCTCACTCGATACGGACTCACGCCCGAGATGTACCGCCAGCGGTTCCGCGACTGCAAACGGATCCCGGGTATGACTTGGGTGGAGTACGTGAACTTCTTCAGCCGAGCCTTCGAGGGGTGGATCAAGGGCAGCAAGGTGACCACTTACGAGCAACTCTTTGACCTTATTGTGTGGGAGCCCCTATCTAACAATTGCTTCGTCGAGCTCAGGCAGCACCTCCTCGACAGTAAATTGACTGAACCTCGGCAACTCGCCGCCGAAGCTGACCGATGGGAAAGCACCGAGTTGCCCGAAACGGGCCCAGCGAACCGAACAGAACCACCCAAGGTCCCCATCGCCCCCGACGGGGAGGAGGAGGCCAGGGTCGGGGCAGAGACGCCGTCCCGGTGGCTCCCGCCAGCAACGCCCCGTCCCCGGCCGGCAGGGGAAACCCCCCGATGCGTCCGGGCTTCCGGGCCAACGTTACTTGCCACCGATGCCAGCGACCTGGCCACTACGCCAATGATCCCAATTGCCCGAAGAACCAGAACCCTATGCCCCGCCAGGTCGCTGCCGCCGCCCTGGGGGAAGAACAAACCCCAGAAGACCGTGAGGAGTACGAGGTCGACCAGCCCGAATGGGAACCAGCCTCCATGTCCTTGGTCTGCCTAGGGGAAAGAGACATGATCCCGCGGGCCCCCCTACCCGCCAACACGCAGAAATACAGCCAGTGGGTCAACATTAATGGGCGCCGGGCTGAAGCCCTACACGACACCGGGGCCAGTGTGACCGCAGTCCGCTGTCATCTGGTGACCCCGGACCAGATCTTGCCAAACATCCTTTGCCCCGTCCGGTCGGCCGACAACTCAGAAAGCCTGTGTCGGATGGCCTGCATCCCCTTCGAGTGGGGAGGAGTGTCCGGAATGCTGAAAGTAACTGTCCGCGATGATGCACCCGTGGACTGCCTCCTGGGGAACGACCTCGAAAGCTCCCCCTGGGCAGCCGTCGAAAGAAGAGAGCACCTGGGGATGTTGGGCCTCCCTGAATGGGCCTGCGTAACGACCCGGTCCATGGCCGCCCGCGCCATCACCAGTCCCGAAGAACCCGAGTGGCCAGAGCCTCCTCCCCCGATCCTCCCAGAGGGAGCCACCCTAGGAGCCAGTCCCCCAGAACAAAACGAAGAAGGGCCGATCGGCTCCAGGACCTTCCCGAACTGGCCTAGTGGCGTCAAGAGGGTGGTCCCACCCAGGAACAATTCCGACAGGAGCAGAGAACATGTCCCTCCCTCGAGGGACTCCGGCAGCAAGCCCTCGCCCAGAGCGCAGGAGACACCTCAGGGGCCCACTGGATTTATTGGGACAATGACCTGCTCTACAGTGAGCAAAGAATTGCTGAACTGGGGGCCAGTCGGGTACTGGTGGTACCCCTCCGCTTCAGAGACTTCCTCTTGAACTTAGCACACGATGTCCCTCTCGCTGGACACCTGGGGCAAGACAAAACGTACAACCGCCTGGTAACCCACTTCTACTGGCCCAAAATGCGAAATGATGTCTCCAACCACTGCCGGGCCTGCCCCACCTGCCAGGCCAGCGGGAAGAGCGGCCAAAAGATCAAAGCACCCTTGCAACCCTTTCCCATCGTCACCACCCCGTTCGAACGGGTGGGAATAGACATTGTGGGGCCCCTGGACCTCCGAACGCCACAGGGGCACAGATTCATCCTGGTCTTGGTGGACCACGCCACCCGCTATCCCGAGGCCATTCCTCTTCGGACCGTAACAGCACCCGTGGTAGGCCGAGTCCTGATGGGGATCTTCTCTCGAGTGGGCTTCCCCCGGGAAGTCATCAGCGACAGGGGCACGAACTTTATCTCGAAGTACATGAGGTCTCTCTGGCAACAGTGCGGGGTCACCTACAACTTCAAGACCCCCTATCACCCGCAAGGAAATGGACTAGTCGAGCGGTTTAACCGCTCTCTCAAGGGAATGATCATGGGCCTAGAAGAACCCCTACGTCGACAATGGGACGTGCTGCTCCCGTGCCTCCTGTTCGCCTATCGAGAAGTCCCCCAGAAATCCCTAGGCTTCAGCCCCTTTGAGCTCCTGTACGGACACCCCGTCTGGGGTCCCCTCAGCCTGGTCAAGGAAGGATGGGCGATGGCCCCCCAGAGGACTCCTCCAGATGTATATAAGTATCTCCTGACCCTCCGCAACCAGACCCGGCGATTCAGGGAGCTAGCCAAAACCAATCTTGAAGCCAGCCAGGAGGACATGAAGAAATGGTATGATCAGCATGCCTCCTCCATCGAGTTCGAACCGGGACAACGAGTCTGGGTGATGTCTCCGGTCGAACCCTGTGCCCTACAGGACAAATGTACAGGACCCTTCAAGGTGATAGAGCGCAAGGGGCCCGTCACCTACCTAATAGACATGGAGTCCTCCCGGAACCCCCTACGAGTCCTCCACGCCAACAGACTCAAACCACATTTCGTGCGTTCAGAACTCAGCCTCCTGATGGCTACCGATAGTGGGACAGAGGAAGACTCCGAGCCCCTCCCTGACCTACTGAGGACCCGTGAGCAGGATGGCTCAGTGGAAGGGGTCAGACTTTCCGATGCTTTGTCCCCGGAGCAACGCCAAGACTGTCAAGCTCTCCTGCTACAATTTGCAAACCTGTTCTCCCTCACCCCCGGGGTCACCCCCGGGGTCACCCCCTGGTGCCTTCACGACGTGGACACCGGGGATAGTCCACCTATTCGACACAGGGCGTACCGGGTGCCAGATCGGGTGCGCGCCTGCATCCAGAACGAAGTCACCAAAATGCTGGCTCTGGGAGTGATCGAGCCATCTGACAGCCCCTGGGCCAGCCCAGTCGTCCTGGTCCCCAAGGCTGCCGCCCCGGGCGTTGCCCCAGAGCTCCGGTTCTGTGTGGACTATCGGGGCCTGAACGCCGTTACCAGAACTGACGCTCACCCTATCCCCCGGGCAGATGAGCTAGTTGACCGCATGGGGGCCGCCCGCTACCTGAGCATCTTCGATCTAACAGCGGGCTACTGGCAAATCGGCCTCACCCCCGAGAACGATCCGCCTTCTCTACCCCGGATGGCCACTACCACTTCAAAGTGATGCCATTCAGCATGAAAAACACTCCAGCTACCTTCCAACGACTCGTGAACCAGGTACTGGCGGGCCTCGAAGAATTCAGCGCCGCCTACCTGGACGATATTGCTGTGTACAGTCGCCACTGGGCAGACCACCTCCGCCACCTCCGATAAGTCCTGCACGCCCTCCAGCAGGCCGGCCTCACCATCAAAGCCAGCAAATGCCAGATTGGCCAGGGGTCCGTGACCTACCTCGGACACCAAGTGGGGAGCGGTTTGGTGGCCCCCCTTCAGCTCAAGATCGCTGCCATCCAGTCCTGGCAACCACCTGTCACCCAAACCGAGGTCCGAGCCTTCTTGGGGTTCACCGGATACTACCGGCGGTTTGTAAAGGACTATGGCAGCATTGTGGGGCCCCTCACAGAACTCACTTCCAAGAAAAACCCCAAAACAGTCAAGTGGACTCCGGACTGTCAAGCGGCCTTCGAGAAGTTGAAGGCCGCCATGTGCACCGCCCCCGTGCTTTAGGCCCCGACTACAGCCGGGAATTCATAGTTCAGACGGACGCCTCAGATCATGGCGTTGGGGCAGTCCTCTCTCAACTCAACGCCGAGGGAGTCGATCAACCAGTGGCCTTCATCAGCCGACGCCTGCTGGCTCGAGAACAGCGCTGGAGCACCATCGAGCGGGAGGCCTTCGCAATGGTATGGGCCCTCAAGAAACTCCGGCCCTACCTCTGCGGTACCCACTTCCGGGTACAGACAGACCACCGACCCCTGCAGTGGCTGATGCAAATGCGGGGGGAGAACCCAAAACTGTTGCGATGGTCCATCTCCTTGCAGGGGATGGACTTCACTGTGGAGCATCGTCCTGGCCAGGACCACGCCAACGCGGACGGCCTGTCACGCTTTTTCCGCCTCAGCGAGGAGAGTACCCAAGAGGATGGGTGACTCCCCCTGCCTCCAGCTGGGGGGGACGCATGTTGGACAGGCCTCATGAAAGGCCCGCTCCCTCCCTGCATGATAGAGCACGGACGCCGGCTCTCCCTGTATCCTCAGAAAGAACCATCCCGGCAACCCACCGAGACAACCCGCAACCCATCCCCAACGGGACGCCTGCTTCCGAACACCCCAGTATCGGCTGGCCCGGGCCTCCGTCAGCACCATTGCCCCGGCCCAGCCGCCATCTTTGGACACTGCATCACGAGGCCGCGTGGCCTCGGCTCGACCCCAACCCTGGGCCTGGCCAGGCCCGACATCGAGGCACCACCATCCACCCAGGAGTTGAGGAGACCACTTGGCAGGTCAATGGGAGAAAGGAGTGTCGATGGCTCTTCCCCGCCAGGTGCCGATCGCCCCCGGCCTCCCCGGGCGCTGGCTCCACCCCCCTGCTGGGTGTCTGGACTCCCTCATCCCGGACCTCCCGACCTCCAAGCGCGAGGGTCCGGACATCAAAGGAGACCAGACCTATAACTGGGGCCGCTCCAGAGCAGGAAGGCAGTTGTATCCTGGAGTCGAGAGACACCTTGAAGAACTCATCCATGACGGACTGCTGGCGCTGCCGCAGCCCTGCCTTGTGAACCATCTCTGAAGCCTGCTGGCGCTGCCGCGGCCCTCTGCAACGTGCACCTTCGCCTTGGCCTGCTGGCGCTGCCGCGGCCCCTCTGCAACATGAACCATCGTCTTAGCCTGCTGGCGCTGCTGCGGCCCTCCTCGTCGTAAAGCCTTCATCCTGGCCTGCTAGCGCTGCCACGGCCCTCCTTGCCGAGAACTATCATCGTAGCCTGCTGGCGCTGCCGCGGCCCTCCTTGCCGAGAACTATCATCCTAGCCTGCTGGCGCTGCCGCGGCCCGACCTTGCGGACCCCTGAGCTCGAGGATTGTGAGCTCCTTCTGGCCGCCCCTGTACCGGACCGGTACCAAGACTGTCCCTCTACCCCTTACCCAACAGAGACTAGAATTTGGAGGATCCTCGTGTCCTGCCCCCACTGTATCGTTGATAACCTTGCCTCAAGAACCCTATATAAAGTGTGCAGATCTCATCCTTCTGTGGTGTCCATTTGTGGGGGGGAAGTTACTTGTCTGTACGATCGCCGGAGACGGCCCTCACCGGAGGCCTCTCCCCCTGTACTCGGCCGACCCTCTGGGTCTCCGTCTAACGCCGAGGTTGTCGAAGTTGTCGAGCAGAGTGGTAGAGTTGCTGTTGATGTGGACATTCAGGTCTCCAATGATATGATATGATAAAGGAACTTATACAGCGCACGTTCACCAATGGTTTCTTGGTGCTTTCAGGACAAGCAAAAGACAGGGCTGCGAGGATGAGAATTTAATTGTAGGCCAAATCTTCAGAGCCCTCCTAAATAAAGGATAGGAGGGGGTGAGACGGAGATCAAGGGGAGAGCATTACAGAAACGGGGAGCTTGCAAGGTGAATCTTAATCCCCCACATTTTTTGTGCTTGAAGGAGCTGGGAGACGGTAGGTTAGAGCCTGAGGAACGGAGAGCTCGGGAGGGGGTGTAAGGGTGGAGGCGGGAGGCAATAAAAGCTGGACCTTGGAAATATCATCGCACAAGCGCAGTTTATCTTGATTTAGACATCGAGGCATGTGGAGGGGGTTTTCGAACTAGTGTGCATCAAAAGCCCACTGATAGAAATTCACTGCTATCGTACCGGTCATACCATCCAAGAGCATTAAGAGACAATCTCCCTGTGGGACAATTTCTGAGATACAGGCGAAACTGTTCATCCACTGAACTATACAAGGAACAAGCAGAAGTTCTGAGTTTGAAATTGGAAGCCTGTGATTACCCTCGGAGAGTTGTCAAACAAGCTCAAAAGAGAGCCCTTAATACACCCAGAGCGGTTTTGTTAGAGACACGAACCAAGGAGAAGTCAGACTGTCTACCTGTAGTCATGACTTATGATCCCATGGCCACAAAGATCCGCCAGTCTATCAGGAAGCATTGGGCCCTACTCTCCACAGCGGATTTCAAGATGCCCCCCCCCTCGTTTTGCCTTCCGAAGAGCAAGTAACCTGAAAGATAAACTGGTTCATACCAGAAGTATCGGACGACCAGAAGCAGAAAATACTACCATCCCAAAAGGACACTTTCCATGTGGGAGTTGTTCAGTGTGTCCCTTGACAAACAACACCACATCCGTGACTCTTCGATCTGGAAAAACTTGGTCACTGAACCATTTCAGTAACTGTAACACTACCAATGTGGTGTATAGACTAAAATGTGAATGTGGGTTGGAGTACATCGGACTCACCACACGGAAGATCAAACTCCGCATCCAAGAGCACGTCAGCACAATAAGGATTGGAAAACTGACTACCTAATTAGTGCAACATTGCCACCGTAATAAACACACTTTTACGTGGGTAGTGTTGGAGAAAGTGATGGGCGATGTACAGTCTGTGGAAAGACGCTTGATCACTAAGGAGGCACGTTGTATATACCAAGATGAAAGTGAACAGAAAGGGCTGAACGAACTCCTTGAGTGGAATAAGCTACATTGAATGATCTTAGTGGCTGTCTCTGAGCACAGTAGACTACTGTCCCCTTTATATCTGGTACCTCTTCTGATTGCCAATTTATTGAAGGTACATACAAAATTATGAAACCGATATACTTTTAATAAATAAAATTAAGGATTGAGATACTAACTACATCCACTCTCCTTAGATCGAGCCTAAGGACCTTTAGCTCTGGAATATGTCAGCAGAAGCTAGCCCTGTGTCCCGTGGACCCTACACCTTAACCCAGATGATTAAAGTCTAGGACTCTAATTTTGATTAATATAGTGCTACATCAGCCTCACACTTTACAAACATGGCAGATGATTTAGATCTAGGACTCTAATTTTGAGTAATATAGTGCTACATCAGCCTCATACTTTACAAACATGGCTGCCGCCGCATTTGATTATGACCACACACTGTTATAAATTGGTCGTCACTTTATTAACACTTTTAGTAACACCCTGTTAATAAATTAGCCTCTGCCGTTTATAGATATGGTGACACTTTGTATATAAAGATCGATAATGATTAATACGCCCAGGCGACTACCAACGCCGTAAGAGCCGAAAATATGCGTGATCGCCGGACTTTCTGTTCGAAAATCCGCTCTTGCATTGGTATGCTTTTGTTAGTTGTGTTACATATAAGTTGTGTTCACTGCACCATCCACTGTCTTTTTATTTTTTGGGGGTCTGAGACACGTTTACGTTATAGCTTGATGGCACCAATGATGAGAACAGGGCCAACCTGGTGAGTACCAGCCAGGGGTCCCATTGGTGGTTCGCCCGTGAGGTGCCATCTCGCTTTTCTCACATTTTTTGTTTGTGCTGTCCTATATGTATAGATCAGAGAGGTTGTTGTTTTTTTAAAGAGGCAATAAACTGAAACATTTGGACTATCCTTATACTGAAAGGATTCCCTCGGGTGACGAATGTCCACCGTTAGTGTTTACAGACTAATAATCAAATATTGCCACAAGAACTAGGACTGTTGTTGTTGATTAGCTCACTGAGTGGAGGGAGTCCTAGTTTTATTTGTCTTTCCCTCTAGACTCCCATTTTGTAGTGCTTGGTGTAGATGGGGCCAAAGAATGTGATCTCTTCTTTTTCTGGTTCATGCTTGACTGGATTCAGTCAATCGAACGCCGTCCTGCTGGAGGACTCGCCTACTCAGCCAGGAAGCCCAGACTCTGGGCCTCATTTATGAGGTTTTGGGTAGGGCCGCACCACAAGGAATCTTGGTGCACTGCTCGACGTCAAAACAAAAGGGCAGGAATGCGCCGTATCTATGTAGTACAGCGCATTCCTGTCCTTTGCCCCAGCGCAGGCGCTCAATGGGCTGCCATGCGCCAATACAGGCCCCCTTTCTCCTTGGTGCAATGCAAGGGGGCCTGCGTTGTGGGTTGATTGATTTTGTGCAGGAAGGGAGACCTTCCTGCACAAAGTCAATCACAAGAGGCGATTTCCTTTTTCTATGTGTGCTGCAGAATGCAGCTCAAATAGAAAAGGAAAGCACGAGGAGAAATCCTCCTTGTTGCGCCTCCCTAATGATTTAGATTAGATTCTGATGTATTCCCAGGTTCACAATCTCTCGTAAATCTGGGAATGCGTCAGGTTCCATGAGTGTAGTGTGGGAACACCCTCAGCAACACCCATGGAACATGCCTGTTTCATGCAGTGTTCTGTGTTAAAGGGGTACATATTTATAAGGCCATGAAAAGTCAAGTAAAGTGGCTTTACGTGGCCTTATAAATATGCAGTGACACATTGCGCCACAGGAACATCAAACATGTGTTCTACGTGCATCTGGTCAGCTCTCTGAGTTGGCTTCATCTTGCCGACCATGAGCGCCATCTCCTTTTGGATTCTGGTGCAGAACATGTTAGCCCTGTGGGTCCAACATGTTCTGCACCAGAATCCAAAAGGAAATGGCGCTCAGGTTGACAAATTTGCAACGTGTGATAACGCCCATTGCCCACAATTCTGTGCCCTCCAGTTTACACTATGGGAAATGTTGGGGGACACATTTCAGTTGAGGTGGAATTTTACGCTGCACTACACCTTTCTTCCCGTATCATTAATTCCTCCAGTTCTCAGGAATATTCACAATGACTGGTCTGAAGCCATTCTTACCACCCATGACTAGTCAGAAGGGTGTGGTACAGGGACCGTCTACGCCTCTCCTTGTGCCACCCCCTTCATCTGCCTCTCAGGGGTAACCTTCTTTCCCAATTGGAAGGTCTGGAGATCGAGAGGGGCATAAAACGTATCTCGCTCTCCAGAGCCTCCACCTTCATGCCTGGAGATTGAGAGAGGCAGGACCCGTGCTCGCCCTGCAGAGCTTCTACCTTAATGTCTGGAAATCGAGAGGTGCAGGACCCGTGCTCGCCCTGCAGTGCCTCCTCGTTGATGTCTGCAGATTGAGGGGGCGGGATCCACACCTCACCCTGCAGAGCCTCCACCTTCATCTCCGGAGATTGAGCGAGTGGGACAAGTGCCTCACCCTCCAGAGCCTCCACCCTTATGTCCGGTGATTGAGAGGGCTGGGAATCACGCTTCACCCTCTAGAGCCTCATCCTTCATATCTGGAGATTGAGAGTGGCCGGACCTGCAGCTCACCCTCCAGAGCCTCCACCTTCATATCCAGAGAATGGAGTGTCAGGACCCACACCTGGCCCTGCAGAGCCTCCACCTTCATGTCTGGAGTTTGAGAGGGGCAGGACCTTCTCTCGGCCTCCAGAGCCTCCACCTTCATATCCGAAGAATGAAGCGTCAGGACCCGCACCCCACACTGCAGAGCCTCCACCTTCATGTCTGGACATCGAGAGGGGCAAAAGCCGTACCTCAACCTCCAGAGCCTTCACCTTCATATCTGGCAATTGAGAATGGCATGACCCGGGCCTCCCCCTGCAGAACCTTCACCTTCATGTCTGCAGATTTAGGGGGCAGAGACCGCACCACCCCTCCAAATCCTCCACCTTCATATCCGGAGATTGAGGTGGCGGGACCCACTCCTCACCCTGCAGAGCCTCCACCTTCATCTTCGGAGATTGAGAGAGACACGACCCACTGCTCACCCTCCAGAGCCTCAACCTTCATATATGGAGAATGGAGAGTCAGGACCCGCACCCCACCCTGCAAAGCCTCCACCTTCATGTCTGGTCGATCAAGAGGGAGTGTCACTCACACCTCACCCTGCAGAGCCTCCACCTTCATGTCTGTAGATTGAAAGGGAAGGACCCGTGCTCGCCCTGCAGAGCCTCCACCTTCATGTCTGGACATCAAGAGGGGCAATACCCATACCTCGACCTCCAGATCCTCATGTGTGGCAATTGAGAAGGGCATGACCCGCGCTCGCCCTGCAGAGCCTCCACCTTCATGTCTGCAGATTGAGGGGGCGGGACCCGCACCTCACCCTGCAGAGCCTCCACCTTCATGTCCAGAGATTGAGGGGGCGGGACACATGCCTCACCCTCCAGAGCCTCCACCTTTATGTACCGAGAATTGAGGGGCAGGAACCGCACCCCACTCTGCAGAGCCTCCACCTTCCGGTCTGGAGATCGAGAGGGGCAAGACCCACGCTTGACCTGCAGAGCCTTCAACTTCATGTCTGCAGAGTGATGGGGCAGGACCCAGGCTTGACCCACAGAGCCACCACCTTAATGTCTGGAGATCAAAAGGGCGGAAACCGCGCTCGCCCTACAGAGCCTCCACCTTCCTGTCTGGACATTGAGAGGGGCAATACCCATACCTCAACCTCCAGAGCCTCCACCTACAGCCCTGGCGAACCCCTTCTGTTGAGGGGATGGATTTTGTCTTCTCACCCCCCGGGCCAAATCTAATCGTCACAGTGGTAGCAGCATGCAACCTACGGAGAAGGGTAACCAGAGGCTCCTCAAACCCCATGGCCTCCATCATCCGCCATAACTTGTCCCTGCATACAGAGTCAAAGGCACTGGATAAGTCCATGAAGGCCAGGTGAACAGAGGCACCCCTCACCTTCATGTACTTACCCATTATTAGAGCCAAATTTAGACACTGCTCTGTAGTCCCCTTACCTCTCCTAAACCCATACTGTGAGCCTACAATAATACCAGATGATTCGGCCCATGTTTCCAGGCGCGCCAATATTACCCTTCCCATAAGCTTACAGGATGCATCTATTAATGAGATTGGCCTATAACAGACCGGGTCACTTTTATCACCCTTTTTAAAAATCGGTACGACTACCGCCTCTTTCCAAGATATAGGGATGCACCCTACCACAACCGCTCCAAAAACATTAAGTAACAATGGTGCCCACACCTCAACATTATATTTAAAAAAGTCTAGTGGAACTGCATCTGGACCTGGGGCCTTTAACGAAATACCTTTCCTTAAGGCTTCCTCGACTTCAGAAAGAGAAAGTGAAAGACTAAATAATGAAGCTGATTCAGAGTAAGGATCGCTATACCCCTCGCCATTAGTTATCAAACAAACACCTTTTGGCTTGAAAAGTTTTGCATAATGGACTTCCCAGGTTCCCCCCATTATGTGAGTAACCATGTTGCCTTTTTCCTCACTATTGAGGAAGGGGCGATTTATTACCTCCCAGAATTGCCTACTATCCCTCATGTCTGAGAATAGTTTTAATCATATAAGCCGTTCTCTTAAGTTACTTCTGACCCGCTCACAGTTTGGTAATGGAGGGAGTAGTAGGGGATTGTTCTGTCATGCTTGTACCCAGGCCTCCCGGTGTCTGTGAACAAGCCCTAAGAAGCTCACCCCGGATATTATGGTTATTTAAGTCTTTTTGCAGACAGTACAAAGACACTCTTTCCAAAAAGAATAAAATACTCCAGGACAAGGCGTGGCTAAAACTGAGCTTAGCTTCAGAAACTAATATAAAATACATTAATTTGGGATACGTTCAATGCTCTGTTTAAATATATATATATATATATTATTCCTGAGTTCTGTTCTTTGGTTTCTTGTGAGGCCAGGGTTGCACATCCTTCTGGAATTTGTAAACAGAGTAATCTGGACACTGATTTAGAAGGTCGAGAGGTTATACATAGATTGGATCAAGGTCCTAGTGCTGGGGAAGGTAGATGCTTTTAAATCTCCAGCTAAATTACATGGGCCCATTCTTGTAAGAAAATGTATTGTAGCTCCTGTCAAGATATTACCGCCCTCCTGGGGTACTTCTATAGTAATCTTAAGTGTAGTACTGAGAATTATCGAGTCTGCTGACCCTGGTCCACGACCCTGCCGCGTCGGAAATTGAACCCTGGTCCCGGGCCGTCCTCTGCTCTCGGGTCTGCCGCCTCTATACAGTGAACCACACCACTCCATAAAATGCAAAAGATATAATTACCAGAAACTCTAATGGGATTTTAGGTTCTCATCTAAGCTAGGGAGCCGACACATTAGAGAAATGATGGGGATATATCATGCTAGATTGCTTCCTAGGGGACTGGCCTAAGGCGTTGCTTTTAGTACACCACTGTAACCGAGGAAATAGTTTGTTTAAAAATGATTATTATGCCTCCCTGTGGTCGAACATCAGGAGGTCGGTCTACAGTACTTGGAGGACATACTCTAGTCAAGGCCTTTGGTATTATGGTTTTCTATATGGGCAAAACAAGAAACCAGTTTTTCCAAATCTATCATCCTTGACTGCTTAAATCAGGATCATGTATCACATATCCCTCGGCTAGCATAGATGAATTCTTCTCTTGGTTTGTTGTTTAACTTGGCTGTATCACATATCCCTCGGATAGCATAGATGAATTCTTCTCTTGGTTTGTTGTTTAACTTGGCTGTATCGCATATCCCTCGGCTAGCATGGATGAATTCTTCTCTTGGTTTGTTGTTTAACTTGGCTGTATCACATATCCCTCGGCTAGCATGGATGAATGCTTCTCTTGGTTTGTTGTTCGCATATCCCTCGGCTAGCATGGATGAATTCTTCTCTTGGTTTGTTGTTTAACTTGGCTGTATCACATATCCCTCGGCTAGCATGGATGAATTCTTCTCTTGGTTTGTTGTTTAACTTGGCTGTATCGCATATCCCTCGGCTAGCATGGATGAATTCTTCTCTTGGTTTGTTGTTTAACTTGGCTGTATCACATATCCCTCGGCTAGCATGGATGAATTCTTCTCTTGGTTTGTTGTTTACATATCCCTTGGCTAGCATGGATGAATTCTTCTCTTGGTTTGTTGTTCGCATATCCCTCGGCTAGCATGGATGAATTCTTCTCTTGGTTTGTTGTTCGCATATCCCTCGGCTAGCATAGATGAATTCTTCTCTTGGTTTGTTGTTCGCATATCCCTCGGCTAGCATAGATGAATTCTTCTCTTGGTTTGTTGTTCGCATATCCCTCGGCTAGCATGGATGAATTCTTCTCTTGGTTTGTTGTTCACATATCCCTCGGCTAGCATAGATGAATTCTTCTCTTGGTTTGTTGTTCACATATCCCTCGGCTAGCATGGATGAATTCTTCTCTTGGTTTGTTGTTCGCATATCCCTCGGCTAGCATGGATGAATTCTTCTCTTGGTTTGTTGTTCGCATATCCCTCGGCTAGCATAGATGAATTCTTCTCTTGGTTTGTTGTTCGCATATCCCTCGGCTAGCATGGATGAATTCTTCTCTTGGTTTGTTGTTCGCATATCCCTCGGCTAGCATAGATGAATTCTTCTCTTGGTTTGTTGTTCACATATCCCTCGGCTAGCATAGATGAATTCTTCTCTTGGTTTGTTGTTCGCATATGCCTCGGCTAGCATAGATGAATTCTTCTCTTGGTTTGTTGTTCGCATATCCCTCGGCTAGCATAGATGAACTCTTCTCTTGGTTTGTTGTTATGATATGCTGTATGCACTTTTATGGCTGTTATTGTTCTAGCTGAATAAAGTTTATGAATTGAATCGAAATGTATAGCTCCCCTGTAGTAGACAGTGCTGGAGCCAAAAGGCCCAGACCCTCAGCGCGTAACTCGCAGACCTCCACACGGCATCCTTGGCGAGCCGTGGGGGCAGGAGCTGGAGGCACTGGCAGCAGATGCAGATGCAGATGCCCCACTGGCAGCAGATGCAGATGCCCCACTGGCAGCAGATGCAGATGCCCCACTGGCAGCAGATGCAGATGCAGATGCCCCACTGGCAGCAGATGCAGATGCCCCACCGGCAGCAGATGCAGATGCCCCACTGGCAGCAGATGCAGATGCAGATGGCCCACTGGCAGCAGATGCAGATGCAGATGCCCCACTGGCAGCAGATGCAGATGCAGATGCCCCACTGGCAGCAGATGCAGATGCCCCACTGGCAGCAGATGCAGATGCCCCACTGGCAGCAGATGCAGATGCAGATGGCCCACTGGCAGCAGATGCAGATGCAGATGCCCCACTGGCAGCAGATGCAGATGCCCCACTGGCAGCAGATGCAGATGCCCCACCGGCAGCAGATGCAGATGCAGATGCCCCACTGGCAGCAGATGCAGATGCAGATGGCCCACTGGCAGCAGATGCAGATGCAGATGCCCCACTGGCAGCAGATGCAGATGCAGATGCCCCACTGGCAGCAGATGCAGATGCCCCACTGGCAGCAGATGCAGATGCAGATGCCCCACTGGCAGCAGATGCAGATGCCCCACTGGCAGCAGATGCAGATGCAGATGCCCCACTGGCAGCAGATGCAGATGCAGATGCCCCACTGGCAGCAGATGCAGATGCAGATGCCCCACCGGCAGCAGATGCAGATGCAGATGCCCCACTGGCAGCAGATGCAGATGCAGATGCCCCACTGGCAGCAGATGCAGATGCCCCACTGGCAGCAGATGCAGATGCAGATGCCCCACTGGCAGCAGATGCAGATGCAGATGCCCCACTGGCAGCAGATGCAGATGCCCCACTGGCAGTAGATGCAGATGCAGATGCCCCACTGGCAGCAGATGCAGATGCAGATGCCCCACTGGCAGCAGATGCAGATGCCCCACTGGCAGCAGATGCAGATGCCCCACTGGCAGCAGATGCAGATGCAGATGCCCCACTGGCAGCAGATGCAGATGCCCCACCGGCAGCAGATGCAGATGCAGATGCCCCACTGGCAGCAGATGCAGATGCCCCACTGGCAGCAGATGCAGATGCAGATGCCCCACTGGCAGCAGATGCAGATGCCCCACTGGCAGCAGATGCAGATGCAGATGCCCCACTGGCAGCAGATGCAGATGCCCCACTGGCAGCAGATGCAGATGCAGATGCCCCACTGGCAGCAGATGCAGATGCAGATGCCCCACTGGCAGCAGATGCAGATGCCCCACTGGCAGCAGATGCAGATGCAGATGCCCCACTGGCAGCAGATGCAGATGCAGATGCCCCACTGGCAGCAGATGCAGATGCAGACGCCCCACTGGCAGCAGATGCAGATGCAGATGCCCCACTGGCAGCAGATGCAGATGCCCCACTGGCAGCAGATGCAGATGCAGATGCCCCACCGGCAGCAGATGCAGATGCAGATGCCCCACTGGCAGCAGATGCAGATGCAGATGCCCCACTGGCAGCAGATGCAGATGCAGATGCCCCACTGGCAGCAGATGCAGATGCAGATGCCCCACTGGCAGCAGATGCAGATGCAGATGCCCCACTGGCAGCAGATGCAGATGCCCCACTGGCAGCAGATGCAGATGCAGATGCCCCACCGGCAGCAGATGCAGATGCAGATGCCCCACCGGCAGCAGATGCAGATGCAGATGCCCCACTGGCAGCAGATGCAGATGCAGATGCCCCACTGGCAGCAGATGCAGATGCAGATGCCCCACTGGCAGCAGATGCAGATGCAGATGCCCCACTGGCAGCAGATGCAGATGCCCCACTGGCAGCAGATGCAGATGCCCCACCGGCAGCAGATGCAGATGGCCCACTGGCAGCAGATGCAGATGCAGATGCCCCACTGGCAGCAGATGCAGATGGCCCACTGGCAGCAGATGCAAATGCAGATGCCCCACTGGCAGCAGATGCAGATGCAGATGCCCCCCGGCAGCAGATGCAGATGCAGATGCCCCACTGGCAGCAGATGCAGATGCAGATGCCCCACCGGCAGCAGATGCAGATGCAGATGCCCCACTGGCAGCAGATGCAGATGCAGATGCCCCACTGGCAGCAGATGCAGATGCAGATGCCCCACTGGCAGCAGATGCAGATGCAGATGCCCCACTGGCAGCAGATGCAGATGCCCCACTGGCAGCATATGCAGATGCCTCACTGGCAGCAGATGCAGATGCCCCACTGGCAGCAGATGCAGATGCAGATGCCCCACTGGCAGCAGATGCAGATGCCCCACTGGCAGCAGATGCAGATGCAGATGCCCCACTGGCAGCAGATGCAGATGCCTCACTGGCAGCAGATGCAGATGCCCCACTGGCAGCAGATGCAGATGCAGATGCCCCACCGGCAGCAGATGCAGATGCAGATGCCCCACTGGCAGCAGATGCAGATGCAGATGCCCCACTGGCAGCAGATGCAGATGCAGATGCCCCACTGGCAGCAGATGCAGATGCAGATGCCCCACCGGCAGCAGATGCAGATGCCCCACTGGCAGCAGATGCAGATGCAGATGTCCCACTGGCAGAAGATGCAGATGGCCCACTGGCAGCAGATGCAGATGCAGATGCCCCACTGGCAGCAGATGCAGATGCAGATGCCCCACTGGCAGCAGATGCAGATGCAGATGCCCCACTGACAGCAGATGCAGATGCAGATGCCCCACTGGCAGCAGATGCAGATGCCCCACCGGCAGCAGATGCAGATGCAGATGCCCCACTGGCAGCAGATGCAGATGCAGATGCCCCACCGGCAGCAGATGCAGATGCAGATGCCCCACTGGCAGCAGATGCAGATGGCCCACTGGCAGCAGATACAGATGCAGATGCCCCACCGGCAGCAGATGCAGATGCAGATGCCCCACTGGCAGCAGATGCAGATGCAGATGCCCCACTGGCAGCAGATGCAGATGCAGATGCCCCACTGGCAGCAGATGCAGATGCAGATGGCCCACTGGCAGCAGATGCAGATGCAGATGCCCCACTGGCAGCAGATGCAGATGCAGATGCCCCACTGGCAGCAGATGCAGATGCCCCACTGGCAGCAGATGCAGATGCAGATGCCCCACTGGCAGCAGATGCAGATGCAGATGCCCCACTGGCAGCAGATGCAGATGCCCCACTGGCAGCAGATGCAGATGCCCCACTGGCAGTAGATGCAGATGCAGATGCCCCACTGGCAGCAGATGCAGATGCAGATGCCCCACTGGCAGCAGATGCAGATGCCCCACTGGCAGCAGATGCAGATGCCCCACTGGCAGCAGATGCAGATGCAGATGCCCCACTGGCAGCAGATGCAGATGCCCCACTGGCAGCAGATGCAGATGCAGATGCCCCACTGGCGGCAGATGCAGATGCAGATGCCCCACCGGCAGCAGATGCAGATGCAGATGCCCCACTGGCAGCAGATGCAGATGCCCCACTGGCAGCAGATGCAGATGCAGATGCCCCACCGGCAGCAGATGCAGATGCAGATGCCCCACTGGCAGCAGATGCAGATGCAGATGCCCCACTGGCAGCAGATGCAGATGCCCCACTGGCAGCAGATGCAGATGCAGATGCCCCACTGGCAGCAGATGCAGATGCCCCACCGGCAGCAGATGCAGATGCAGATGCCCCACTGGCAGCAGATGCAGATGCAGATGCCCCACTGGCAGCAGATGCAGATGCCCCACTGGCAGCAGATGCAGATGCAGATGCCCCACTGGCAGCAGATGCAGATGCAGATGCCCTACTGGCAGCAGATGCAGATGCAGATGCCCCACTGGCAGCAGATGCAGATGGCCCACTGGCAGCAGATGCAGATGCCCCACTGGCAGCAGATGCAGATGCCCCACTGGCAGCAGATGCAGATGGCCCACTGGCAGCAGATGCAGATGCAGATGCCCCACTGGCAGCAGATGCAGATGCAGATGCCCCACTGGCAGCAGATGCAGATGCCCCACTGGCAGCAGATGCAGATGCAGATGCCCCACTGGCAGCAGATGCAGATGCCCCACTGGCAGCAGATGCAGATGCAGATGCCCCACTGGCATCAGGCTCCATCCAGACCCGAGTGCAGGGAAGGGGCAGTAGTGAGCTCCAGAGCTTCAAGGTCTGAGGGCCACATTGGCTGAGGAGGGCATAGGAGCCAGTGATATGACTCACAGCTTGCCCAAATGTCTGCCAGGCCTCATGGCTGGGTACAGGAGGAAAGGCCCTGCTGTTGCCAGAGTTATCCGGATCCATACAGAGTAGGGCCATCTAGGTCAGCGGCAAAACTCTGTCCCACCTCATTAATGTTAATTCAGAGGATTGCTGTTCACACTATTTGTAATCGTCCTGCCTAATGGTGGAAGAGGTGAGAATTTGCTTAAGTAGAAGACAAACAATGCAACACTTTCAGTCCCTGCAACTCTTACCTTTTGGGTGTCATTAAATGTCCATCAATCAATGTATCCTAAGGGAACCCATCACACAAGGCATGGCATCTGAGATATTGGGATGCCGTGGAAGGCAGTAAAAGGCAGGTGATCAGGGCGGCTATGATCCAGCGTTCCTAACAACAGTGGTTCACGCTTGTCATGTCCTGAGTTTGATGCAAGCACAACAAGCTGCATACTCACCATGGCAGGGTCTATAATTCACCAGTGGCGACAGCGGCAACAGTACCAAGAAAAGAAGCAATACCTGCATAGTGGACATGTGTGTGTGTCTCAAATATTGTTGAGGATCTTCCAGATAATTCCATAAATATAGGGCACACTCTGGAAGTTGTCTAGGGTGGCATAGTCCAGTCAGTCTCCCCCATATTCCCTCTTGGAACCACAGGATTGCACTGTAGCTGCTGCATCCCCTGCAGGAAGGAAGATGGATCATATGATTCCCACTTCACAACACTGGAGGCACAAGGATGGATTCTCTGGGTGAACTCACACTGATGGTCTCATCACCAAGGTGAAGTGGTATTTTAAGTATTATGCCCCCATTATTCAGGCACACCAGGAAAGGTAGCTTATAGAGATACACAATTTTCTGTATAAATGTGGTACAGATCATTACAAAATTTGCAGAAAAACAACTGAGCATTTCTGGGCATTGTTAATCAGTAGCATAAACATGTAAAGTGTTCCACCTTTATTGTAATAGAAAAGGTTAAACAGGTATTCTATAAAAAGCAATGAAAAAATGAAAAGACTCCTTAGATAATCTCCATAAAATAATGTGGGTGATTGGCATTCATTTCTGGCAGTGTAAAGTTGAAATTATAACTTATGTGTCAGGCCGATAGAAACCCCAGGCCCTGGAATCTTGTCCAGGTTGCCTTTAACAATTAGCAGAGTCTCTATTAGTTGCTAATCTGCGATTTTGGTGACTTTTCTCCATTAATTAATTCTTTCCTAAATGGAGAAACATGTATGTCACAGCCTTACTAATGACGGTTCTGGTCTGTGTGTTTTGTCTACAGGTGAAGCTGTGAAATATTTCACTGTGAGAGGATGCATTTCGCAGGATTTCTGTCAAAGGTTCTCCCTGGTCGGGACACAGTTTTTCAAGTATGATTTACAGTGCTCGCCTGCCAAGAAGCTATGAGACCATTGGTCACACGCCTCGGACGCAGTAAGTCAAGTCAATTAATTTATATAGCGCGCTACATACCCAGAGGATCTCAAGGCATGCAGACTCTGGACTTGTGAAGTGTAAGAAACAGATGAACTCATGGCAGCCTCCCTGGGATACAGAATACACGTAGGCAATGGGCCTGGTACCACCACCCTCCATCAGAAGCCATCTTTGGTGCCTGGTGTATGAGCTGGCTTCTTCTGCTTGATGCAGAGTCTGGACTTGTGAAGTGTAAGAAACAGATGAACTCATGGCAGCCTCCCTGGGATACAGAATACACGTAGGCAATGGGCCTGGTACCACCACCCTCCATCAGAAGCCATCTTTGGTGCCTGGGTGAATGAGCTGGCTTCTTCTGCTTGATGCATTGAGTGACCTCAGACCAGACCCTTCAACCACCCAGAGATATTGGCTCGTCATCAGAGAGGGTGCTCCTCCCAATAACCTTCTAATGCTGACTTCGGATGCAACAATGGAGGAAAGTTAAACCCAGTGCCACCTCTCTATTTTAAAGAACATCACCAAATTATTATTGTATAGTCAATGTTATCCTGCCAATACATATCAATGCAGATTACATATCAACTCCTTGTGTTGACATGTGTTCAACAAAGGGTGTGACACCCTTCAGCATGGGTGAAAGCTGGCTGATTTTGAATCTCTGACTCCTTCAGTTGTATCACTTCCTTTCCACCGCCAAGGGTTGTTTCATTATGAACTCATTTGTGCCTGAAACAGAGAGGCAAGGTGTCACCACCCATCTGAGATCAGCCATCGGGGCCTCTGCTCCAGGTCATCCTTCTTCCTTTCCAGATTGAAGGCCATCGGTGAGCACTCTCAGGAGACTCCCAACTATCTAACCACTGTCTATCAGCGGGACCTTACCAGGCGCTCCCAGCCATTCCCGCCAGAGGTGAACACATCTTTCAATATAAGATCATGGAAAATATCTACCAGTTGTTTTGGAGATGCCAAAACAAAAGAAAGAAGAGTTATATCCACAATTTTAACTTGCTCCATAATCCTGAAATGGGTCTGCTTTATGCTGTAGCAAAACCCATAGCATAAAAAAATATGTACCGGCTTTATAATTTTCATTGAACTTTAGTTTACTCTGCTGCGTCCACCATGAGTCTGTGTTTTTATGGATAGCCGTTGCATGAGTGTTTGATGGGAGAGGTGTATATAGAAGAGTTAATGTCAAAGAGAGAATCAAACATCAATGCTATGAATGCTATGGAATGAAGTCCCGGAGTCGTGTATATATATGGACCCCTGATGGGACCCTCATTGACATAGGACCATGGCCGATGCCAAGACTACCGCCACTGTGAAAGAGGACGGGGTGACCAAAGTGAAGGTCAAGACTGCCATCACTGTGAAAGAGGACGGGGCAGACCAAAGTGAAGGTCAAGACTGCCATCACTGTGAAAGAGGACGGGGCAGACCAAAGTGAAGGTTGAGACTGCCATCACTGTGAAAGAGGACGGGGCAGACCAAAGTGAAGGTCGAGACTGCCATCACTGTGAAAGAGGACGGGGCAGACCAAAGTGAAGGTTGAGACTGCCATCACTGTGAAAGAGGACGGGGCAGACCAAAGTGAAGGTCAAGACTGCCATCACTGTGAAAGAGGACGGGGTGACCAAAGTGAAGGTTAAGACTGCCATCACTGTGAAAGAGGACGGGGTGACCAAAGTGAAGGTCGAGACTGCCATCACTGTGAAAGAGGACGGGGTGACCAAAGTGAAGGTTAAGACTGCCATCACTGTGAAAGAGGACGGGGTGACCAAAGTGAAGGTCGAGACTGCCATCACTGTGAAAGAGGACGGGGTGACCAAAGTGAAGGTTAAGACTGCCATCACTGTGAAAGAGGACGGGGTGACCAAAGTGAAGGTCGAGACTGCCATCACTGTGAAAGAGGACGGGGCGGACCAAAGTGAAGGTCAAGACTGCCATCACTGTGAAAGAGGACGGGGCAGACCAAAGTGAAGGTCAAGACTACCATCACTGTGAAAGAGGACGGGGTGACCAAAGTGAAGGTCGAGACTGCCTCTCAAGTAAATGGTGGTCTTTAGGTTTGCCATGAACTTGACTCCTTGACTACAGTTTGCAACAAGTGAGTTCCAGTTTTGAAATCTGGGTCCACCATGAGCTGACTAGGCCTTAACATCTTGAAGCTGCTCCCAGAATTAAGCATTTAAAACATACTTTAAAACTCCTCATCATGACTGGGGAAAAACCAAGAACTTACTAGGTCTGATGCTGACCTGTTCCTTGCTGACAAAGAGGCCCCTTATGTGGAGAAGTCTTGACCACCTGTGGCACACATTGGTTATAGTGGAGAATCAGAAAGCAAATCAAGAGGAACATAGTTATATTCCCTTTACTTCTATTCTGTTTGTTCAGAAACTGATCAAAAAAAGCTTCCCAGTTCAGGAATCCAAGTACCTGGAAGACTTAAGGTGCTCTTTTCAATTTTCAATTAGAATGGGGTTTTTGGGAGTGGGGGTGCTGCTGCTGCTCCTGCAGTGCTCCCAGCCCCCTTGCACCAAGACAGTCCAAATATGCACATTTTATATAACGCTGCTCAGGACTCCGGGATGCCCCTATGCTCTCGGGTATATTGTAATGAAGTGTGTTATTAACTGGGGTGGGCAGTCGCCCCCCTTACGGAATAATAACACCAACTGCCAGGGTGTTCTGCAAGAGTCACTACATTAACATGAGCTCCAGCCCCTGGTAGCAATGACACAGAGCAGACAGGCTTAATCTAGGGAAATGCATAAATGAGTTATGCAGTACTTAAACAGCAATACAGGCAAAATATCGAACAATAAGTACATTTTTAAAAAGAAAAATGTCAACAAAATAAACAAAACCAAACAAGGAGAACCAGAGGAATGACATTTTGAAACTATGGGTACATTTTAGTGGCAATAATATTTGATGGCACACCGGGACCTCAGCACACTTTATGGCTCACCAAATGGACCTCGAGGTTGGATACTCCAAGCGGGTCGGCCGGGTCTAGGATTGTTCCTTCTCAATAAGAGTATACAGTGGAAGTCAATATACTTCAACGGGGCAAGGCATCAGACTTTATCAATACATATCTCACTGAAGTTGGAGTGGCATTGAGGAAAGTCTGAATAAAGTTGGTGATTTTGTAGGTAAAAGCTCTAATCAGGTAAATAAACACTTTACAGTCAAAGAAGTGGTTTCACGGTATGTTTAGCAAATCTGTCAAGGCCAGATTTATACATTGGGATCATTGGGCATAATGGGCATAGCTTTGCGCCACTCACGGGGCTGAAGGTGCAATCCATAGCCTAGAATGATAGTTGCCATGCTACATTTGAACCTTATGTGCCTTATTGCGGCTTGGTAAATGTGGAGGAGCACTGCCTTGTATTGTACTGCCCAGGGGAGCTGTTCTTTTGGTGGAGCAGGGATATTCCCAGACACCAACCCATGGATCTCTGTGTTATCCCAGGTTGTGTCAAAATGCTGAGCGCCCCAAGAAGAGGCACAGCAAGGAGAAATACTTTCATATCCCCTTCTTTCTTCCTCCTTCTATAAGTGTTATATTTCGCAGCATACTTAGAAAAAGGAAACACCGTCAGAGCCTTGTGTTTCGTGCAAGAAAATGTCCGTCCTGCACAAAAACAGTCAGGTCAGATTTCTACATTAGGATAACGGGGCAGATTCATCCTAGTTTTTCGCTGCCCTTACGCCATGCTTGAGGAAGTAATTGCGTATAAGTTAGGTAAAACTTGGAGCACTGATTAGGGATTTTTGTATACATGTATAAATAAGTGAGAGCAAAGGAGTTTGCTGGTGAAACTTTGGCCTTATATCACCTAGAAAGGGTAAGTCTGAAGGAGTAACAGGTTCCTTAATGCTTGTGTGAAGAGTAAGCGGAAGAGATTCACTCGTAGTGAGTGATGGGTAAATGGAAGGGATTTACTTGAAGTAAAAGAAAAGTTTCTTTCCTTTGAATTTAGTCAATCAAGCACAGTGGCAAATGTTTCTATGTTGTTAATAAATGAAAGTTGCATTTAAAAGTGAAAAGAATTAATTTTTCGTATTACCTTGCAAAGGTGGGGTCAGTCGCGGGTGCTGCTCTGATGTCACAGGGAGACGCGCAGGGACAGCGGGTGTGTAACTGAGGTAATATTGTAAAGGAGGGGTGAGTGCAGAGCGTGAGAACGCATCTCACAAGAAAAGCCGCGCAACCATTGGTTGAATCATTTTGAAAATTAAAAGTTGATAGGTTCTTGCTAATAAAAGATGCGCTGGCATTGGAGAAGCATTTATAGTAAAGTAAACGATTGATAAAATTGCATATAGGATTTCAGTGCTATTTATATGTGGCATCTAGATCCAGCATTTATAGGAAATCGCCCTGATAGAAAATATTGCCTTCTCTCCATAGATGATATAAGGTCTTCCTCTAAGATTAGAGGAAGACCATATATCATGTGCGGAGAGAAGAGAAAATTTTTGTTTTTATAGAAAATAAAGAATTATTTAAAAAAGGATGAAATCATTAAAACAAGAGAAGGAATTATTATTCCACCACCTAATACGCCCGCATCATACATGATGGTAGAAAGAGGCGACCACACTTGTGTGTGGATAGAAAACCGGATAGAGTACACAAAAGGTGACGGTATATTGGCATTTCCAGAAAATGGTTCATTTAATGGTAGGATGTTTTACAATTTGATAAATCGTATGAATGAGTTAGATCCCAGACCTAGATTAACGCAATATGAAGCATTGGAGGAGTTTGAGTAAATTTTAACCCAGATTTCTGAAAGAGACAAGAGATAAGCAAATGAAATAATGGAGACAGTCTATGCTGGTAGAAGGGTTATTGACTACTGTTAATGACTACTAATGGTGATTCAGAAGATGATTACCTGGAGGATTTATTAATGAATAATCCACCACCTTATCGCGAAGAGGAACATATAATCCACCTTAGTGCTCCATTCTTAAAGCCACCCTTGATTGCGCAAGTTATACATGAGACCACTGTTCCCAATAAAGTGCGCGCATGTTCACACGCGCAGCTCTGTTAAATGTAGCATGCAGTGCTGTGTGTGGAGTGCGCACACACAGCACATCAAAGGAGAAAGGTTGCGCCACTGCGGCCCGAAAAACAGGCGTTTCTTTCAGGCTGTGGTGCATACTGTTGTGCTATTGTTGAATTAATCATGCTAATTGCAGCGCCATCACCAGCAGTAATTAACATTAATTCTTTAAACAAAAGCAAACAATCTGCTCGTCATCATCCCTGCAGCTGCGGCCCGCTATTAAGAAAAGAAATTCAGCAAGCTACAACACGGCGTGAAAAGCACACGTCATGTTTGTAAACTTGCTGATTTTCCCATCTTACCAGAGCTGTGCTGCGCGTGATTGTGAGACTTTGTGAAAGTGTTCAGGTTAATTGCAGCTCCAGACGGGCGCTGCGATTAACCTGAAATCTTTCACAAATGCCCACAATTACCCACCAGCCCAGCTCTGGTAAGAAAAGAGATGCAGCAACTCTACAAATAAGGCGTGAAAAGCACAAGTCATGTTTGTAGACTTGCTGAATCATTCTTAACAGAGCTGGGCTACATCTCACCACAGAATGTCAAATTGTTTTTCCGAGGTCCATAGTGAGACATTGGGAAAACAGAATAAGAACTCAAATGGAGAGGGCGGAGGTAGCAACTCCAAGAGCTGCAGCTCAAGTGAAAAAAACACAAATCTACTTGCCAGAAGAACAATACTTTAAATGTAGAATACCTTACATTTTCGATTTCGTTGTTGATTAGCTGCTTTTATAGACTTCAACCTACACCAATACGCAAGATGAGCTCTCCTCCCAGATTCTTACAAAGGAGGATCCCACAGATCACACAGATGGCAAGGATGTGTTAAAGCGAGCTATTTAACACCGCAAACAAAAAGTGTTTCAAATCCATTTTGAAATATCTAGAGCAGAGTTTCCCTCTAATGCCCTTACTAAGAAAGCCCTTGGAATGTGTGATGTTAAACACAAACAATGATTTCTATGTGTTTGTACTTTCGAGCTGCTTGCACATTGAAATACCTTGTCATGCATAACCTATCAAACATAAATATGTACACCCAAATATGAAGGAACCTGATATGAAGTATCAAGATCTCTCTTGAAATCCCTCAATGCAAAAGAAGCATGGAATATTTTCAAAGGGGCGTGGCCAGTGTAATTAAGAGCGTGGATTAAGACACATAAGCAAAAAATCTGTACTTAGCATAGTGTACCTCCCGACTTGTATTTTGCTGTTTCTGTCATTGCATCCAGTTTTATGATACAACAAGTAACCAAATATATGCAAGTCAGGACTATTGCCTTTGTCAATGGTTGTTAGTTGCATAAGATGAATAAGCAGCAACTATGGCTTTCATATAATATTGAAAGCTTCCACTTAAAGACCTAGTGGCACCACAACTATGTTGCTGCCCCTGAGTTTCAAAAAGAGAAGGGAAGTAAGTGTTAGTAAAGAGAATACTCCTGACAGATGGAGCCGTCATTTACAAACTTGCATCTGCCATCTGCTCAGACCTGCATCTTGGCAAGATTAAAAATCTTGGCAAGGCCTAACTAGCCTTCCACCCTTCTTAGTTTGTTCAGGTGAGCACGGTTACATAGAGCAAGCGTTTAGAAATGACAAGATGGGAAAAACAAGAATAAAAGGTGCCTGCAAGGGACTTCGTTTATGACAATTATTTAACAGATAGTGATTCTGTGTTGAAAATAATCACAGAAAATGTAAAGAATCAATCAAGTACTAAGATCATTAAGTTCCGGAACGCTTTTACTTAAAGCATTCAACAAGCTACTTTGAGAAACTACTCTACATAGTAGAGAAGAGAGAGACACGGAGTAGTTATTCTTTTGAAAAAAAAATATTTATATAAAGATTGGCTTAATCAGTCATAAGGGTACAAATCAATATTAAAGGTTGAAATATAGTGCTATACAAATGAACAAAGGAAAAGTGAAAAAAACAACCTATAATTCATTTGCAACAAAGTCCAATCCTGTATCAATTTGAAAGATGACATCTATTTTGATACAATAAAAAATCATCAATGAAGGTTAATCATAAGCAAAGAAAAGGACTGAATGGTCAACGTTTCGGTCTTCGATGGAACTGATCCTTAAGATCTTCTTCAGGACAGTACAGTATGATGACCTCACTGAGGTCATCGTGCTTGCCGCAGACCACGAACCCCTGACAGCCTGTGCTTTGAGGAGAAGATTTTGATAGTCGGAAGAATCGGACGTATTGAGTTTATTTAATTTGGACATCGTAACACCACGGAAATTACGCAAAGTGGTTGTTTTCATTCCAGCAGAGAATTGATATCTAAGACCATCATAGGAAATTGCCCATCCTGGAGCCTACAAGGTCCTTCTTAAACAACGCAGTAAAGGGTCAAAACTGTTTGCATACTGTACTGTCCTGAATAAGGTCGTAAGGATCAGTTCCGCAGGGGCGCGCCACAAGCATGAGTATGTGCTTCGAAAAAGAGCTGACTGTGCGCGCACGTATACACGCACACACCACTCCCGGCCCAGCAAACACTTGATTGCAGTGCCAGTTCCCCCATTACCCTTCTCTGCTAGCACATGCGCCCCTCCCCCTTCCTGTCACATTTCTTCCTTCAAATCTTATCTTTATTTCTTCTTCTCTCAGCCTTCTTCATACGAAAATGTTCCCTTCCAAGGTCTCTTCTCTTACACCTGAAATGCTGCTTCGCTCGAGCACTTATGTGTCTTTCTTAATTCTACCGTCTCTCTTCCCCTGGTCCCTCTGTTTCTATCCGGTGGCACTGCCCCCACCCCTTTTCAAGGCCACAGCAGTGCATGTCTTGGTCCCCACTTTGCACCTCACTCCTACTGGCTTCCCTCTGCCAGCCCCACCTCCCTCGGCATCCTTCCTCCTCCTTTCTTCCTCCCTTCTTCCTCACACCTCACTGTACCCTTTCTCTCCTCAGCCCCTCCTCTCTGCCCACACTCCTCTCGGCTCTACTTCCTATGCCCGCGGGGCGCCGAGGCATCCATCTCCCACTTTTCACCCCCACTTCCCCCGCCCCTTTCCTTCTGTGTTCTCCCTGCCCCTACTCACTCCTCGGTGTCTGTCATTGCCTCCATAATGCACCGGTGCTCTCTATTTCTTATTTGTCCTTCTCTCCCCGGTTTCTGTAGTGCTGTCTGTCACTGCCTTTTCACTGGTGTCTCTCCGTGTATTTTTCACCCTAGGCCTCCTCCCTACTCACAATTCCCCGTGAGTTCCCTCCCACCCTCTCTTCCATCTTCTAGCTGACCAATCTGACCAGCAACAAAGCGGACACTTTTGAATTCACCATGGAAGATACTGAGAGAATTTACACACTCATTCAGGAACCCGAGTGTATAGCTTCCAGCACAGGATCAGTACAATCCAACATACGACAACTTTTGTATGCAGCCAAAAGAGAGATCAACCAACGCTTACATGCGAGCACCTTGATCCGCTACCACAAAGTCTCGAGAATACCTAGAGGACTGCGTATACCTCTTAAATCTACATTATGCAAGAACAACATAAAATTTACTGAAAGATGGTACGGAATCCTTAATAAGTGTTCACTTGATTTAATTTTGTTGATAGTTGAAGAATTGTCCAAAATGCTAGACGACCTCAACACTGAAGTAGCACAATTAAAAGAAGAACTTAGTTCCAAATTAACCCAAGAAAAATTACGCCAGACTCTTGAAGACGTAAACTTACAACTTGAGAAATATACCAAGGAGATCAACGAGCGCAAATTGCGCAAATTTAAAAGGGACACAGTAGATTACAAACTTGGAGAAGTTTACAATTGGGCCGAAATTTACGCGGCCAGAAGACAACAGAGATCACAATTCAATAAATCAACCGAAGGCGACACATCATCTTCTGATGGTTTCACACGAACCAGACAGTCTAGACAAGATCTACGACAACCTTCACGTTCAACACAATCCCAACCATAAGGCATTCCAACCAGTCTACCCTCACAAAGTGGCGCATCTATAAGTCAACCCACGACCCAGAGAACTGGACTGGTGCCTTTTTTAGGATTAGGCACACACGCAACCGGAGATCCAGGCGAACAAGGTTCAACAGAGCGACAGCGCCCTATAGCTCAATCATCGAGGAGCCACAGAACCTAATCATAAACATTTCAAGCACCAACATCTCCACCACACAAACCAAGGTCCTCCAGAAGGGCATTTCCTTTGTCCCAAACGAAACTACCAACGATTTTAGAAACTCAAGTCAGCTTTTACAAGTTTATGCGAACTCTACGCCTTAAAAACTTTTTTTGCAATGTTTGCACTACATCCGCAACAACAGAAGAACACACCATCATGGACTTACGTCCCAAGAGTTCCTTTTTGGCTCCTGTCAGCCATAAAACCTTGGATATTTTTGAAGCATTAGTACAAAAAGACCTTGAAAAAATTAGTCAAACTACTGTTCGACACAGACAGAATCTCACAAGACACGAAAGAATTGCTTTAACTCAACTAGCTACCAACAACAACATCAAGATCTGCCCCGCAGACTGAGGAAATAGACATTTCCACGTGTCCAGAATGTCCCCTACATGCACCCTAGCCATGTACCTATTCCCCATGTATGTTCATATTGTCATGTAATTCCCCATTCCTGCCTGTAATGATAATGCTTCTGCATTTCCGTCCAACATTAGTATGTTAGTTATTAAACCCTCCATGTATGAAACGTTAATTCTGTACTTTAGCCTATGTTGCCAATGCATCTACATGGCACACGTTTTTGTGTCCCAGCCGAGCCAGGCCCTGAATTCAGGCTTCCGAGCCTCTGAAAGATTAGGTATGCATCCTTGACTTCTTCCTTACTCCCTGCCCGGCCGAGAGGTGCCCCTCCTGGCCTGCTTGCCTGCCAAGACGGTATTTTGCTCACAGTTATCTGTTCAGCCTCCACAGAAACACATTCCAGTCTAGTGAAAGAGGTAAACATCTTCCGCCTGCAGAACATAGGGCCTAGCCTTCCTGTCTCCATGCAAGTGATTTACTGAACCCGTTGCCATAGTAGGCCCATAGCCCCCACGTAATGCATGAAGAAATATAGGCACACTAGCATTCAGCGATGAATAGCCTTTCCTCGAAGAGACCTTTGTCTCAGATAATACATCCTCCAAACACAAGATATCAGATATGCTAAAGGTACAGGTCGTTCTGACATCCCAGACTTTAGACTCCTTCACTAGCACGAAAGTCAGCCCCCAGTTCTCCCCAGTTACACGTCACTTTACGTCATGACCAGTTGCGCGCACATGTAGGTTAAAAGTTTCTGCTGACCCTGCAGACCTCCTCTATGCATCCACCCATGTATGGCTCATAAAGTGCACACCCTCGTGTACGCCTCTTTATACGCCTTCTTTCACGCCCATGTGTTCTTATCTCTCTCTTTTTACATTACTCCGCCTGGAGTTTCCGCCTACTGTATTCACTGTAATTGTATGGTTTTACTATATATAATGTATGATGTTAATAAAGAATGTGACATCCCTTCCTGAACCTTAGTGGTGATGGAACACGATTCTCCCCCTGGCTCGAGCCATTGAATAAAGCCCTTTGTAACTCGGACACCACGGACTCTGCCTCTCATTTTATGAGCTATCCTTATTCTTTATTAATGTATAGAAATTCAGTTAGGGTAATTTAATTAACCACATTAATCTGGCGCCCGAATAGGGACGATCCCCTTCCCCACGCGCCGGCGATGTAGGTCGAGCCCCCCACCCTTCTACAGCCGTGACGGACCTCAAGTGTACACAACGCGGGATTTACTGCCTACTCCCTCAGGCCCACGGAAGTGACGGAGACTGCGACCAGGCATCCACACGAGGCGGTGAGGATTGCGGACCATCCCGACCAGAGCCCAAGCCGAGAGAGCAAGGTCCGAGGTATCCCGAAGCCCACCTGTTCCGAGGCGCATGCGTAGCAAGAAGCCGTAGCAGTCCAGTCCAGTATCAAGTTTCCAAGGCCTTCAGTTCTGCTTCCCGGTGAGTACCATTGTTGGGAATGCATAAAGACGGGTTCATTAGTTTGAGTCCGGTCAAGACGGGTCTGGGTACACAGATCCGGTAAAGACGTGTCCAGTCACGCGGATACGGTAAAGACGTGTCTCTTCATGAGACCGGTATGACTGTACTGTTCTAGCAGTGCATATGGTAACGAGGTTATTCTAGGATTGTATTTTTCGAGTTAATGTCAGTGTGTAATGTTTGATGTCGTGGTATGAATGATTGTTTTTAGTCTAATTGTTGTGCTTAATGTGTTTTTGTTTCTGCTCAAGTTCAAGTCAGTTCAAACATGCCATTGTTTTCGAAATTACGTCAAGAAAAGGGATACTCGAGGAATCAGTACCCGTCCCACCTAGAGATACTCCTGGTCATTTTATGTATCAGAAACACGGGCTAGATGCCATACTGTTTTTAGATTTGTGGGTGGATTACACTAAAGATCTGGATGAGAAGTATAGATGGCCTGGCTCAGGAACATGGGATCCTGAATGTATGTAAATGTAAATGTATAGGCATTTATATAGCGCACTACTTACCCGTAGGGTCCCAAGGCGCTTCGACCGCTGCGAAACCCTTCCTGGCTTCCCTGAGAGATGGTCCCTTAATGGGTATCTCCAGGGTGAGACCAGGCATCCCCGGCGGTCTAGTGGGGCCGTTAGTGAAGATGAGGCAAGCTAATGCCCAGAGTTGCCGAGTGTGATCGCTGATCAGAGTGGGCACCGAGGCGAGAGAATTATCGAGTCCGCTGACCCTGGTCCAGAAACCTGCTGCGCCGGGAATCGAACCCTGGTCCCGGGCCGTCCTCTGCTCTCGGATCTGCCGCCTCTAACCAGTGAGCCACACTACTTCACTGAATGCATTATGAGAATAGAGGAAGCACTATGGAAAAAGAAATCAAGACAGTCACAGAAAGATGCCATTGAATTATGGCGTAAAGAAGCGCATAGGAGAACCGAAAAAGAAATGAATAAAGCAGAAAGAGCCAGACAAGCTGGGGAAAAAGCCAGAGAAAAAAAACTAAAGGAAGAGGGGGAGCGGGTTCAGAGAGAACAAGTAGAGCGAGAAAGAAATGCCCTCAATGTGGGCATGTATCCTGTCTTCGCGGAAGAATCTAGTCATTTACCGCCACCTCTGATCCCGACCAAAGTACGTATGCATAGACAGACAGAAGCTGAAGCTTTTATTTCTTCCTATCTAGCGGAGCCTGCTCCGGACTATGTAAATGCAGCAATCCCACCTCCTCGTCCCGTCAATAATCCGAATAATCCTTTTTCCCTTCCTCCACCCGCTTCACAGACTCAACCTACACCGACTCAGCCTATACAAGCACTACCTCCACCGACTGCAGGGGCAGTGGGAGGGGCAACGGCACCCCGAACACCGCCACCAACGAGGTCATTACAGGACGTAGGATTACGGACACCCCCGACAATGTCATCTCCCTATAGGACTACTGCCGTACCCATATCGCAATGTATATACGATCCAGTACCAGGTGCAGGTTCCCTGTTAGTGAACTCACTTCGACTAAGACGAGCTACAGAATATCTATCTCCATTACCAGATATGAAAGAACACTTAGACAGTATATACCGTTTCATTCGAACAGGAGAAGGACCAGAGAGTATAGAAAATGCCATGAAACACAGAAAGATAGAGGTTAAAAACATGATTCTACGTTTTTTTATTAATTGTCTGATCAGGGAACAAGACCAGCCAGGAAAAGGAGTAAGTAGAGGTATGATTGATTGGAGTGACAACATATCTGCCAGTAAACATGATACAGTAGGAAAGACAGACTGCATGTACAGGAAAATACGAAAAGAGATTTTAAAGATACACAAGAAAGAGTCTGAAGAGAAAGAAGATTCCACCTCGGAAGAGGATGACACCGAGAATCCCGATAGAATTGCTTATGTAGGTAGAGCACGACCATTCGACAGGCCCACATGTCTTGATTATCACAAGAAGGAACCCCTTATAAAAGAACGATTTTCTCTCGAAAATCTGTTCCAAGCTATTGAGAATGCACTGAGAAAAAGGGTAGAGTGTGACAGACCCCACACCCCACATGAACAAGAATTGGCCCGGTCAGCGGTTCAATGGGTGTCTAACCCTAATATATATAATGGTGACATAGTGGCTCAGACCTTTTTGAGTCTTTCTCCAAATGAACAGCGTTTAGCTGGTATTTACATGGTTCAACATCTGATCACGTTGTATGAAAGTCAATATGCTGATCCTGGTCCCTTGTATAAATTACTAGACTACGTACTTTTAGATAGATGGACAAGTACTGGTACTGAATTAATTAATGTCATTCTGGACCAACGACATAAGTATGTAACTTTTCTGTCCACAAGCATGATTCCTGCCCCACACCATGACAGACATGGTTTACATTTTGACAGACAGAACCCCCTTCGAGAAGTGCATCCCGTTAAAGATAATGACGGTACACTCCAACGTGTATATGTTTACACACCCTTGACGAAAATGGAAATATTAGAAATGAAAGAGATGCTTCCCTGTCATGATAAAGATCCTGGGGGATTCCATCGTGAACTAAAAGACATTCTCCACATAGGGGATTACACGTATGCTGACATTATTAAGTTATTTAAAGTACTGTTGCCTGCCGGCATTTATGAAAAGCTTAAAGAAAAAGATTGGGAATTAGGAGAGAAAAAGATAGATTGGGCATTATTGGAAACAGAGGACAAAGGACGACTCCCTGGTACAGGCCTGGGGGACCAAGCTAAGGCATTACCTGAACTCTTGATACAGGTCCTGCCGATATTATTGATTACTAAAAAGGAAGATTGGGATGCTATTTCAGCCTGTAAACAGAAACCAGATGAAGACACTAGTGATTTTTATTCCCGATTCGAGAAATGTTTTTCTATTAATAGTGGCCTTAAGCCAAGTAGTGAATCATATCCACATCTTTTTGTGAGTAAACTGGTAGAGAATTCTTCACCCCAGATCAAGAATAGAGTACTGAAGGTTGAGAGTACTTGGCAAGCAAACAGCCCTTCCCAAATGTTACAAATGTTACAGTATCATCAGAACAGAATTAGAGAAGAACAGGAACATGAAAAGAAACGTTTGAAAGACACGAAAATGAAAATGCTAGTTGCACAATCAGTACCAGTTAATGGAAATAGAAAAGGCACTCAAAGCACTCCCCCAGTTAAAGGAAATTGCAATTATTGCAAACAACCAGGTCACTATGTTAATGAATGTGCAGTCCTGAAACACAATATAGCTACAGGCAAGACAAAAGAAAGACCGCATCCTCCTAGAGAGAACAGCACCCCACAGAACACGCAACCGACAGTATCTGTACCCCAACCTATTGCTGCCACTCAACAGGTCACACAACAGATGTACCAGTATGCACAGTCAGATTATCCAGAATTTCAGCAGTATTCATGAAACGGCCTAGAGAGGGAGGTTGGCTTGCCTCTTATTGAGATTCCTTTAGATCAAGAGGGTCCTTATGTACATAGTCATGTATTGGGAAAAGACAGAAAATTCCTGATTGACACAGGGGCAAGCAGAACTACCATCAGTCATGACGAGGTTCCAGGGGCACCCCTCTCAGGCTCACAGAATATTTCCCTGGGATTTTCAGGAAAGCCTATTGTTAACGAAGTGTCAAAGCCAGTTTCCCTAGATGTTGGTCCATTGTCTCGTACTACAGACTTGTTGCTTACGAAATCATGTCCTGAAAACTTGCTTGGTATAAAAACATTGAAAGAACTAGGAGCAATTATTGTTCTCCAGAAGGAGTGTGATTGTTTTTACGTGATTTTAAAGGACATTATGCGATGAGAGATTTTGATCCCAGACTTCAAAATGTACCACAGCACTTATGGGCGCAAGGTCCAACTGATGTAGGTTTCATGCACATTACACCGTACCGTGTCACACTCAAGCAAGGAGTTGTACTGCCACGAATCCAACAATACAAGTTACCGTCTGATGCTGTAATTGCATTACTGAAAATTGTTGACAAACTCATTGCACAGGGAGTGGTTGTAGAAACTGACTCCAATGTATGTAATTCTCCTATCATTCCGATTCTTAAACGAACTGACCCGAATGTACCACCGGTCTACAGACTGGTGATCGATCTCCGAGAACTAAACAAGTGTATAATACCACAGTACCCCGTAGTCCCAGACATTTCTTCATTATTAACTGCCATTGATTCCGAAGCGACGTTCTTTACTGTAATAGATCTCAAGAACGCCTTCTTCAGTGTCCCGATACATCCAGATAGCCAGTACCTTTTCGGATTCTGTTTAAATGGACGAAGCTTCAAATTTACGAGAGCTCCTCAAGGATTCACAGAAAGTCCTAGTATTTACAGTCAAGAATTGAAAAGACAACTAGACAGTATTCACATGCCTTCTGACACTGCTCTGCTCCAATATGTTGATGATCTTTTGATCACAGCACGGACAGAACGAGACTGTGAACGTGCATCACTGACAGTCTTATTGTTTCTGGCGGAAAAGGGCCACAAGGTGTCCCCTTCAAAGCTACAATTCTGTGTTCAGCAAGTGGTATACCTTGGGCACTTGCTGTCCAAGAGGGGTAGACAGTTGACACCAGACCGCATTCAGTTAATTGCACATCTTTCACAGCCCAAGACCCAAAAGGAGGTACGGGCCTTCATTGGCCTCACGTCTTACTGCAGACAATGGATTCCTCAGTACGCATACCTAGCGAAACCACTCATACAGTTGACAACACAGGAGGCAGCGACTTCGGCTGTCCTCCCTTGGACTCAGGAACATACACTTGCATTTAATGAATTGAAGAAAGCTCTATGTCAAGCACCAGTTTTAGCGACACCATGTTACAGCAAACCTTTTACACTTTTTGTCACTGAACGCGATGGCACAGCATTATCTGTTCTCACTCAAGATCAAGCAGGAAAACACAAGCCTTGTGCTTATTTTTCTAGTACATTAGATCCAGTAGCCCAAGCTCTGCCAGCATGCCTCAAATCAGTTGCAGCAACTGCTCTAGCAATCAGACAAAGTGGCTCGATCGTGTTAGGACATTCCCTGACAGTACAAGTTCCACACTCAGTGGAAGTTCTTTTAAATCGAACACAGACACAGCACCTGACCATAGCGAGACTGACAGGATATGAACTGACATTATTCCAGCCACACATAGAGATCAGACGTTGTAATACATTGAACCATGCTACACTTTTGCCCTCAAGCACAGCAGACCCTACACCACATGACTGTGTGGAAGTAATTAACACAGTGACAAAACCAAGACAAGACTTGACAGACATCGCATTATCCGATCCAGACCTGACACTTTATGTGGATGGTTCATGCATGAGAACAAGTACAGGAGAGTTAGTGGCCGCATATGCAGTGACCACTGATACTGAAGTTATAGAGACACAACGAATTGACACCCTGTCTGCTCAAGCAGCAGAGCTCATTGCTCTGACCCAAGCCTGTATACGAGCCAAGAATTTGAAAGTAAACATATATACTGATTCACAGTATGCTTTCGGAGTCGTACACGACTTCGGAGTCCTTTGGCAAGAGCGAGGTTTTCTGACCTCCCATGGGGCCAAGATACAACACGGTCCCCTCATTCAAGCCCTGTTAGACGCAATACACTTGCCTACAGCCATAGCCATCATGAAATGTAAAGCACATACGAAAGTCACAGATACCATTACCCAGGGTAACGACCTGGCAGATCGAACAGCTAAATTTACAGCACAGACTCAAATAGACATTCCAACTGACACGACAAAGACAAAAGTAACATCACTGACAAATTGCATGACAGTCAGGGATCCCTCACAAGATGTACTCGACATACAGACACATGCTACTTCAGACAAAATAAAGAAATGGACTGAACAGGAATGTGAAGGGTGTGGAGGGAGGCAAGATGGCCGCTAAGCTGCTGTAGGTAGCAGTCGCACCTACTCCTTCTCCTGCTCCATGGATGAGGCTGGAAGGTCATGAAAAGATATGCTGATTTTCCGGGGAAAAAGCAGCAGTGATGAAGGTTCTGTGGTGCTAAGAAAAGTATTGACAGTACTACGAGTCTATTTTGGAGAACAACTGAGGAAAACGATTAATAAAGGCTTCACTGCATTTAAAAGAATGGCACAGCGTACAGGAGCAATTCCGAAATCAACAGCGTCGAGCAGACGAACCGCTGCAACAAGTGCTACCACCCAAAAGGCACAGCTCAAGAAAGGAGAGAAAGGGGAGAAGACAGATAAAGCCATTAAAGAAAAGGCTGAGCCCAAGGCTACATTACAGGCGGGAGCCCCGGCATCTAAAGAGCAACAGCAACAACAGAGACGCCACCAATCGGACAGCGGAGTGGCAAGGCATACGAACAATGTACCTGTCCCAGGCAAAGATCCACGTCAGCCCACAGTCACGGAGGCTTTTGCAGGTAGAATGCAGCCAACAATTCTGATTACGGAAACCGCCGCGGTCTCAGGCGCTGAAGCAGACACGGAAGCGGAGCGCATCAACCGCGAGGACGCAAGCACGGCGGTTGCCTGGCAACCGGAGCCTCAGGCGTGCACGCCGCAGGAGAGAGTCGCGCTGAGAGAGAAGGCTGCTGAGACGGCTGGTGGGAGCCTAGACGCTGATGCAGTTACAGATGCGGACATAGCTCCAACACTAGAGCTGAAGAAGGTAGGAGAGACGATGAATGCTAATAGTAACAACCAAATGCTTGAAGCTCTGATGGAGATAAATCTTGCGCCCACGCCTGGAGACAGCAATATCCTAGCTCAATCCAACTGGGGAAGCATGAAAAGCTTAGAAAGTCGCGCTCCCAAAGGGGGTAAAGGAAGGAGAGTACGCTCCCCCGAGGCAGAAAAATTTTACACTGGGACTGAAGGCTCAGACTCCTCGCTGCACTCAGAGGAAGAAGATAGCACCACAGATATTTCGCTAGGTTCAGAATCTGAAGGGTCCCACTTTAGCGAACACAGAAATAAAGATACGCAGCGGAAAAAAAGACGAACTATGATAAGAAAAGACAGAGACATAGACAGAGCCGCATCAAGTACGAATAGGAAATTGCTATGGGACTATGGCAGTACCTCCAAAATGTACCAGGAACTCGAACTAGGTGATACCCTTGACAGCCACTCTATAAATATTTCTCAAGACGCAGCCGAAGCGCCACCCCAAGCGACTTTGGATGGGATGTTTGCCATGCTGAAACAAATGCATATCGAAGCTCGGCTGGAGAGTAGGAGAGCTAGGCAGGATACTAAAAAAATACAGGCAAGCATCAGGAAAATGAATAAAAAATATGAAGAGGTGGAAGAAAGGGTGGTACAGGTTGAGGAAAGAACCGGCAGACTGGAGGACGAAGTCACTGACTGGCAATCGTCTAGAGCGGAGCAAGGAAAAGTCATAGAGGATCTACAGTGGAAGCTGGAGGATTTCGAGAACCGTCAGCGAAGGAATAACCTAAGATTTCTGGGTTTAGAAGAAGGACTGGAAGGGAATGACCCAAGAGGGTTTATGATCAAACTGCTGAAAGGCGCATATCCTGAGGCACATTGGCAGTGGGAACTAGAAATCCAAAGAGCGCATAGATTCCCATTGACGCAGAAGAAAACAAGAGACAATAGTCAGAATAGTCAGAATGCTCTTCCCAGGGCAATGTTAGTTTTCTTTGGGAACTTTTTGGCTAGACAGGAAGTTCTGGAGTCTGCCAGGCCGGAGAAAAAAAAATCATTTGATGGGATCACATTTTTTACGAGGCCGGACTTCTGTCACACGACTGTTGAAAGAAGATGGAAACGTAGGCAGCTAATCACTCCATTTCAACGTCAGGGTTCTGAAGCATACCTAATGTATCCTTCAAAGCTGAAAGTTGTCACTGGGGGTCGCGTTAGAATGTTTTTCTCAGAAGTAAAAGCAGGCGAATATCTCGCAGAAATCACGGAGAATCAGAAAGGAAAGAGAAGTAGGGAATCTGAACCAGTATAGGCTCCATATTTCAAGCAATATTGAATATGGGAATACACAGGCAGGCTGAGCAGGAGAGGGAGGCGACACTGCAGCAGTGTGTAGCCACATATAGGTCATGACTGACCTATTTGCCTGTAACAGGGGGGGGGGCCGCAAGGGGAGGGGGGATAAGGGGGTGGGAGAGGGTGGGTGGAGGGAAAGGGGTGGTACAGAAGTAAGGTTATGTACAGCACAAGCTAAGAAGTTATGTAGCTATAAACAGGTGACAATAAACATGTAAAGGATGACAATTGCGGGCCTAACTTATAAGATCAGATGGCGTTAAGAGTTGCAACCATTAATATCTGCGGTTTAAATGATGGCGGGAAAAGACAGAAAGTTGCTGCTAGGTGTAGATTACTAAAATTGGATCTTATATGTTTCCAGGAGACACACGTGAGAGGAAAGGATAAATACCTTATTGATCAACTAGGGTAGGAAGTATTAGCATACACACAACAAGATGTAAAAACAAAAGGGGTGGCAATTGTTGCAAAAAAAGGGGTTATGGTGGTCAAGAAAAAGAAGGAGGATGAGGAAGGGAGATGGGTGATGATAGAAGGGGAGACTACTGGAGGACGATACACAATTGTGTCTGTATTAGGCTCTAACGAAGATGAACCTGAGCTATTTGAATCACTTGATGTCGAGTTGGCGCTATGGGCAGAGCCAGTAATCTTCTGCGGGGACTTTAATATTAATGGGCTATCAGGGCTGAGTAGGCCGGGAGGGGGGATGAAGGAAGACCGCAAGAAGAAAACTCGAAGAGCTATTACTAATTTAATGGGCAATAATGCTTTGGTTGATGTCTGGTCAGCACACAATCCCATGGGAACAGGTAGTACCTTCTACTCGGCACCCCATAAAGTTATTGCTAGATTAGGCTATTTTTTAGCCTCCAGTACTTTAGTATCAAACCTAAAAATAGAAAAGTTGCCCAGGGTTTTCTCAGACCATAATCCACTGGTGCTGACTATCCCACAGAATTGCAATTCTGCCTATAAAGAATACAATTGGACCTTTGAAAGAGGGCTGCTTAAAGAAGAAGAGTACGTTAATAGAATGAAGATGTGGATCAGACAATTCTGGGAGATAAATAGAGGCACGGCCTCTGTAGGAGTGGTCTGGGACACATTCAAAGCAGGTATAAGAGGGGAAACACTGGCCTACACTCTTCATAGGAGCAAAAAAGAAAAGCTTGAATTAACAAATAGGCTACAGGCTTTAACAGAGCTAGAACAACAGCTTATTCAGGTGGTTATTAATCAAGGGCCTTTGGAGGAGATTTTATTAGAGATAGAGCTAAAGAGGGCTGAGACTAGCGAAAAACTGGCAAATAAAGCGGCGAGTAACTACTTAGCAAAAAAGGAGAAATGTTATGAATTCAATGAACGGGTAGTACACATGTTAGCAGTCCGTATTAGACAAGATCTGGCAGCAGGAGAAATTAAAGAAATTAAGGATAAAGGGGGAAATGTAGAAGATGTGAGGGAGGTGTTCAGGGAGTTCTATTCTGAGTTATATGATCAGGACTTGGGAGATGTGGAGGATGAGATAGAGAATTACCTAATGGATATCCCCCACAAGGAACTGAGTGTGGAGGATAAGGAGACATTGGAATCTACTCTAACACTGGGGGAAATCCATATGGCAGTAAATAAACTCCCCTCAGGGAAAGCCGCGGGACCCGATCAAATCCCGGCGGAATTTTATAGAGTTTTTTGGGATACCCTGGGGGTTGATGTGCTGGAAATTTTAAGACACGCACAGAGGGGGGAAAATGTACCAAAATCATGGGCCGGAGCAAATATTATTGTTATTCTGAAAAAAAAAAACCTCACTTAGATCCCGGCTCATATAGGCCGATAACGCTTATGAATGCGGATGCGAAAATTTACTCCAAGGCTCTCTCCCAAAGACTAAGTAGGGTAATTGCGGGGATGGTAGTTACAACACAGCATGGATTTATACCTGGAAAAGGGACCACCCAACACACAAGACAGATGGTTACCATATTGGACGCTGCAGGTGCCACAGGAGACTCGGCCATCTTCTTGGATGCAGAGAAGGCCTTTGACAGGGTCTCCTGGGGTACTTATGGAAGGTCTTGGAATGGTTCGGGCTAGGAGCAGGATATATAAAGGCTATAAAGGCACTATACTTAGAGCCCACAGCCAAAGTAAGAGTAAACAGAGGATATACTGAGGGTATACTTATAAGACGAGGTACAAGGCAGGGCTGTCCGGCCTCGCCATTGCTATTTGCCTTATAACTAGACCCTCTTCTGCGAAGATTGGAAGGGAACTCCAACATTCTTCCGATCAAATTACATACTCATGAGTACAAAACACTTGCCTACGCAGATGACGTGGCGGTGGTCACCCCGGAACCCGGCTCGGCTATCTTAGAAATCGAACAAGAAGCTGCACGCTTTGGAACTATCGCAGGATACTCACTGAATAAAGGGAAAACACAGATTATACTAAACAACTGGGTGATCTTTCAGGATATAAGAGTAGCTACTGAAGTTACGTACCTAGGCGTCAAGATTACAACTGACTTAGATAGGCTAGTCGAAATAAATATGAGCCCGCTACTGTTAAAAATAAAAACTGACACAGAAAGAATGAATAACTTACACCTGACTTTAATGGGCCGAATTAATGTTATTAAAATGGTTACATTTCCAAAAGTACTGTACTTGTTTAGGTCTATTCCATTATTCTTTGAAAATACATGGTTTAATAAATTAGAAGCGATTCTGAATAAATTTATCTGGGCCAAAGGAAAGACAAGGAGAGCTTATAGACATCTAACGGTAGGCAGAGATAAAGGTGGCTGGGGGGCGCCGGACTTCAGGCTCTACTATTGGGCAGCTGTAATACAGTACTGCTGGGGGCTATTAGGCGGGGGAGGTACAGAGCATACAAGAGAAATCGAGGCAGGATCAAATAATGTCTATACCACATTGTTGGGTGAGGAGGCTGAGAATGGGTTTTTAAATACAACAGATTTCACTTATTTTAAACATACACGGTTTAAGACCTTGAAAGCAGCCTACAGGGTGTGGCAAGGAGTGTCAAAAAAACTTGGTTTGGGTAGATTTAATAACTATACGCGGCTATATACAAATTGCTCACTACCGAGGGAGATCTTTAGGGATGGCACCATGAGAGACTGGTATTATAAGGGCATAGGGAAAATAGGGAATCTAGTGGACAGCCAGGGGAACATGCTACAGTTTGGGTCCTTAAAAACGAAATTTGGGTTAGAACACAATAGCTTCTATAAATATCTTCAAGTTAGAAGTTTTTTAATACAAAAACAAGGTGGCCCGGCAGGAATGGGACCTTGTAAAATGATGGAATATATAGAAATAACCAATAAGTGTACAATTAGACAACTTTATGCGGAACTGAAAGAAAATAAAACAGATGAAAGGGCAAAATACTCACAAAAATGGTCCGAAAAATTGGGGTCAGGGCTAGAAACGTTCCAGATGTCTTTGGATTTGGGCAGAACAGTGTTATGTTCCGCGACTCTCCAATCACAGCACTTTAAGACGGTATTTTCACTCTACCACACCCCGGCCAGAATAGCACAGTGGGGTGGCACGTCGGGTATAACATGCCCCCGGTGTAATTCAAATGAAGCAGATATCATACATATGTTCTCGCAGTGCCCACAACTGTTTACCCTGAAAAAGGCCATTGAGGATTTTTTTGACAAATCACTTAGCCTTAGGATTAAACTCACTGATAAATTAGTTATACTAGGGGTGGCTTGCACGGCAGAAGTTATGCCAGTAGAGTTTGTTTTTGTCTCACTCGCAGTCTATCGTTTATGTATAGCAAGAAACTGGCTAAATAAAGCTCCCCCCCTATTTCAGGAATGGATTGCAAGCCTTCTGTCTATATACAACTTAGAAAAAGCAATCTATGAAAGAAAAGGAAGGAGGGCTAAGGCATTAGGTAATAGTATATGGCAACCTATTACGCTGTGGAAAAATAGCAGGATAAATCCAGGCCAGTGAAAGAAAGATCCTTTTTTTTGCATTTCTTTTTTTTTATTATTGCTGTTTTTTTTTTTTTTTTTTCTCCGCTTCCGATTTCTGTATAAATATGGGTACTATTTAACATGTATATATCTATATGATGATTTTCTTGCGCCATAAAATATATGACAATGTACTTAATCACCTGTGCAATAAGTAAGCATGTGCTGTAACCATATGCAGGATAATGTGGAAAAAACTTCCTGAAAATGCTTAATAAAAAAGTTAAAACAAAAAACAAAAAAGAAATGGACTGAACAAGGAGGGGTCCAGACAGATCAGGGATGGATGACAAAAGGCAAAGTTACATGGTTCCTCCCTGACTCCATGGTTCAAGTTATCATTAATACAGCACATAGTCCAGCACACTTAGGAGAAAAGGCTATGTTAGACTGTTTACAGAATATTTGGTTCAACAAGCACCTGCGTGCAGCAGCAAAACAGAAAGTACGTACCTGCATGATCTGTTGCCAGTTCAATCCAGGCAAAGGCATTTCCGTGGAACAAGGTGGATTTCATCCTCCTGACCACCCTTTTGAAGTCCTCCAGATGGATTATATTCAGATGGATAGATGTTGAGGATTCGAGTATGTCTTAGTAGTTGTATGTGCTCTATCCCGATGGACAGAAGCATATCCAGTCCCAGATTACACTGCCGTGACCACTGCCAAGCAGCTGGTCCGAGAATTCTTCCCGCGATATGGTTTGCCCCGTGTCGTGTACTCAGACAACGGTCAGCCATTCTCTTCTGAGCTTATGAAACAAGTATCACTTCTCCTAGGGTGCCAGTGGAAGTTCCATTGCGTACGACACCCCGAGGCAGCCGGACTCGTAGAAAGACACAATCAGACACTGAAAACCAAGCTAGCAAAGGTCTGTGCAGAAAAAGGCGTGGATTGGATGGTAGCCCTGCCGGTTGCCCTCTTTTACATGCGTATGGTAGCTCATTCCAGAACTGGATTGTCTCCATATGAGGTTATCTTTGGTAGACCGCCAAATATGTGGGGAACGCCTATGCCCAGGAAAATAACGGATGTTGACAGTAATATGCTGACAGATTATCTGGCTTCCTTGATGTCTGCACTCCTTTCTTGTCGTTCACAGGTTGCAGCTGCCTTCCCTGACAACACCCAAGTAAAGACTCATACTATCGTCCCTGGAAGTTTGGTCCTAGTGCGCAATTTTGATCGTTCAAGCCCTCTGGAGCCCCGCTGGAAGACACCGAAACTAGTGCGTCTCACAACAAGGACTGCAGTAAAAGTCGAGGGAAGGAAGGGCTGGTTACACGCCCATCACGTGAAACTTTTCCATGGACTTGGGCCAGCAAAAGACTCTGAGAACTGTTCTAGCAGTATTGACATTAAACCTCCTTTGCTAGAAAAGACTCCGCAGCAGGAGTATAAACAGAAACTACGATCTAGTAAGTCAGACAGCGTTTAATTGTTTAATTCCCTCTCGGGTGAAGCGGTTAGACAGGTTCCTGACATGTATCAGATCATAGACCCAAGTAGACTGAGAGAGAGGCGGAAAGAAAAGAAAGAGAAATACTGTAAACACTTACGCAGTCGATGCATCGTTACCTTGATCATTATGTTTTTTCTAAGTATATCGGTTATATGTATAAGCATGACGCTACATGTTTTCTTTCCTCCTCTTGATTCACATGTACATTCTTCCTTCAATGACACATCAGAACACACATTCAGTGACCTGCCACCTCATGAATTGCCATATCGACTAGCACTACGTAACAACACTTTTATTCGTATGTTACACCATTCCCACCAGACCAGCAATGTCACGAATTGCTGGGTATGTGGCCGACTCCCACCTTATCAGAAAACGAAGGGAGTTCTGCCTCTTTTTCCTTATCCGTTTTCGCACAATGGTTCGTGCGGAGCATGGTTTGCTTTAATGTCATAAACACAAGACATATATTACCAAAGTAGAGAGTAAGGGATTTCGTCCAAACGTCGCTGGACGGGGAATACTCCTGATCCCCTGATCAAGGAACTGTTACAAACAAATGAAGGAGTACCACCCGATGAGAGAGAAGAGAAGGCTTTGTTCCTGACAAGGGAGTATTGTTCCTTTGTAAGTAAACCCCTCACTCACCACCTAGTGGTGACTTGCTTCATCATCGGGGCCCACCCAAGTGGCCTAGCGTCACTTGGGTGTGCTTCAACACCTGGTTTACAGTGGAGCAGGTAGTGAAGTGTGGGGTGCACAAAAAACAGTGTGAATGTTAAAATGTCCTGGTCAACACTATAGTATTATCTTTAATAAAAAAGGTTGTAGGACAAAGTTAAAAAGTAAGGTGAGATACTGGCAGGGGAGTTACGACCTGTGTATCTCTTCTATGTGATGGTCACCATCACATAGGAGAGATACACAGGTCGTAACTCCCCTGCCAGTATCTCACCTTACTTTTTAACTTTGTCCTACAACCTTTTTTATTAAAGATAATACTATAGTGTTGACCAGGACATTTTAACATTCACACTGTTTTTTGTGCACCCCACACTTCACTACCTGCTCCACTGTAAACCAGGTGTTGAAGCACACCCAAGTGACGCTAGGCCACTTGGGTGGGCCCCGATGATGAAGCAAGTCACCACTAGGTGGTGAGTGAGGGGTTTACTTACAAAGGAACAATACTCCCTTGTCAGGAACAAAGCCTTCTCTTCTCTCTCATCGGGTGGTACTCCTTCATTTGTTTGTAACATAAACACAAGACAGACAGTCCCAAAGCGATTGGATATGGGGAGATCTGAATGTAGTTATGAATAAGGCATGTTTTCCCGATAAAGATGGTTTTCCCCAAAGGAAAGGAACAGATTTAGAAAATGAAGTGTACAAATTAGAAAATGTTTCCCTTAGTTTTATGATTCTGAATGTCCAGTCCGAGCCCAATTCAAGTCCGTTTATAACAGTCCTGCCAGTGAAAGGTGAATTATGCGTTAGAAAGAATGGTTCAGTACACCTTGGACACAGTGATTGTAATACTGTGGTCGAGTTCAATGATAAAGGAAAGTCTACTTTCAAAGCTTCCCGCCATTCCTATTTCATCTGTGGTCAGACAGCATATGTACGTCTGCCCTTAAACTGGAGTGGAACGTGTTATATTGCGTTCCTACTGCCACCTGTTTTCCTAGCCCAGTCCCATTATCACAGAGATTCTCAACTCGTACATATAAGACACACGAGGGAGATCGAATCCCCAGTTGTCGATCAGACCGAAACAACTTTAGAACAATACTCAGATTTCAATAAAGGATTCTTTTTCTTCATAGGACCAATTCAAAACAGTAAATTAATCCGTAGATTGACCAGAACTTTGGAAGCAGTAGTGAATGAGACTACTTCTGCTTTAGGAAACCTAACCGAAGAACAGTCTGCCATGAGACTTGTTGTTCTTCAGAACCGCCTTGTTCTTGACGTCATTCTGGCCGATAGGGGCGGAGCTTGTAGAGTGATTGGATCCAGTTGTTGTGTGTTTATTCCTAATAACGCACCATCAGTGTATGCAGCTATAACAAGGCTCCATAAGATAGCTCATCAGATACACCAGAATCCTGGCACCTGGACTTGGTCCGGTTGGCTCTGGAGTATGATATCAGCCTGGGGATGGAAAGTACTGTCATTTCTAGGAATAATACTGCTCATAGTATTCAGTTGCTGTCTCTGTCTGCATTGTGTCCCAGCGATTTCCGGCTTGTGTGCCACTGCTTGCATTCCTAGTCCACGTCCACGTCCCCGTGTACAAACGAAAAAGGATGATCAAATGATGCTGTATGATCAAATATATGGTATCATGAATATCGACGTGTCCTGAAGGGCACAGTAGGGTACAAGGAGGGAATGAGGAAATAGAAATTTCCACGTGTCCAGAATGTCCCCTACATGCACCCTAGCCATGTACCTATTCCCCATGTATGTTCATATTGTCATGTAATTCCCCATTCCTGCCTGTAATGATAATGCTTCTGCATTTCCGTCCAACATTAGTATGTTAGTTATTAAACCCTCCATGTATGAAACGTTAATTCTGTACTTTAGCCTATGTTGCCAATGCATCTACATGGCACACGTTTTTGTGGCCCAGCCGAGCCAGGCCCTGAATTCAGGCTTCCGAGCCTCTTCTGCCTCTGAAAGATTAGGTATGCATCCTTGACTTCTTCCTTACTCCCTGCCCGGCCGAGAGGTGCCCCTCCTGGCCTGCCTGCCTGCCAAGACGGTATTTTGCTCACAGTTATCTGTTCAGCCTCCACAGAAACACATTCCAGTCTAGTGAAAGAGGTAAACATCTTCCGCCTGCAGAACGTAGGGCCTAGCCTTCCTGTCTCCATGCAAGTGATTTACTGAACCCGTTGCCATAGTAGGCCCATAGCCCCCACGTAATGCATGAAGAAATATAGGCACACTAGCATTCAGCGATGAATAGCCTTTCCTCGAAGAGACCTTTGTCTCAGATAATACATCCTCCAAACACAAGATATCAGATATGCTAAAGGTACAGGTCGTTCTGACATCCCAGACTTTAGACTCCTTCACTAGCACGAAAGTCAGCCCCCAGTTCTCCCCAGTTACACGTCACTTTACGTCATGACCAGTTGCGCGCACATGTAGGTTAAAAGTTTCTGCTGACCCTGCAGACCTCCTCTATGCATCCACCCATGTATGACTCATAAAGTGCACACCCTCGTGTACGCCTCTTTATACGCCTTCTTTCACGCCCATGTGTTCTTATCTCTCTCTTTTTACATTACTCCGCCTTGAGTTTCCGCCTGCTGTATTCACTGTAATTGTATGGTTTTACTATATATAATGTATGATGTTAATAAAGAATGTGACATCCCTTCCTGAACCTTAGTGGTGATGGAACACGATTCTCCCCCTGGCTCGAGCCATTGAATAAAGCCCTTTGTAACTCGGACACCACGGACTCTGCCTCTCATTTTATGAGCTATCCTTATTCTTTATTAATGTATAGAAATTCAGTTAGGGTAATTTAATTTACCACAAGACAAGGGCGGATCCTTGGTAATTTTGGATACCCAGTTTTATCTGGATAGCGTAAACGAACATCTTTCAGACACAAACACCTACATGGAAATACATTTGGATCCCACCAAGGAATATTCTGCGATTCTCCAGACCCTCATTGACAAAGCTGTAGCATTTGGAACAATTACCAACAAAGATCGCAATTATCTCATCAAAACTCATCCTAGTATTCCATACCTTTATATGATTCCCAAAATTCACAAAGATCCCATCAAACCACCATTCAGACCGATTGTCAGCACATGCAACTCTATTCATGAATCCATCGGAACATACATAGACCGGCATCTTCAACCTTCCGTAACCCAAATGGAAAGCTACTTACAGGACACTACAGACTTTCTGTCCAAACTCATGACCATCAGCATTGATCCACAAACACCTGTCTTACTTTGTACCATTGATGTAAACTCGATTTACACATCCATCCCTCACAATCTCGGCATCCAGGCCATAGAAGCAGCTTTACTCAAAACCAACAAACCATCGGATTTACAAGTCTTTCTCATGGAACTTATCCAATTCACTTTGCTACACAGTTACTTCAAATATGAAAATACATTTTTCATTCAATTATCTGGCGTAGCCATGGGCAATTGTGCAGCCCCATCATACGCAAATCTCTTCATGCCGTTCTTTGAAACTAAAAACATACTATCAGTCCCACACTGGCAAGACCATCTGAAAATCTACTACCGATACATCGACGACATCTTTCTGATATGGACCAGTACTGAACAACAACTCACCTTTGCCATCAGTCATCTCAACAGCATCAATAACAGAATACAATTCACCCACAATTACAACCGGAGTGAAATATCATTCTTAGATGTGAAGATCATCATCAAGGATAACAAACTTGAAACATCTACATACATAAAACCAACTGACCGCAACAATTACCTCCATTACTCAAGTTTTCATCAACCCAGTCTGAAGAAACATCTGCCATACTCTCAACTAATGCGTGCCAAAAGAATTGCTTCCACAGATGAGTCTTTCAATCATGACATTACTATCATCATGAACAAATTTTTGAAACGAGGTTATCCTAACCAGATTGTGCAATCGGCTTACGCAAGAGTAGCCACCATTGATCGATCCACTCTACTCAAACCCAAACCAAAAATCACCTCAAACGAACAATGCCATGTGTTTGTCTCTAAATTTTCCACCAAAAGTTACTTGATTAAAAAGAGCATCACCACCCACTGGCAATTGCTCCAATTGGAACCCGATTTCAATACACTGTTTCAAGAACTGCCAATTTTTGCCTACCAACGTTCTAAAAATCTACGGACATACATAAAAACCGGCACCATCCAACCCACTAGTTACAAAGGAAAAATTCCTTGTCATAACTGCCAGAACTGTCACAATATAATTCCAGGAAATAGCATCAACCATCCCAGTACAGGTGTTCAAATTCATCTTCGAGTCAATGCGACATGTGACACCATGAATGGTGTGTACCTATTAAAATGTCCCTGCGGATTGCCTTATGTAGGGAAAACCGAACGCAAAATTAAAACCAGGCTCAACGAACACAGGAGTAATATCCGCAACAAAAATTGTAAATCCTATGTTTCTGCTCATTTCACCTAACAAAACCATAACAACACTCAAATTTGTTTCCTCATTTTAGAGACAGTCAGAAACCGGAGGGCATGGACCCGAAAAAATACCTGCTTCAAAGGGAACTGTATTGGATATTTAAACTTGGCACCACCCACCCGAAAGGACTGAATGAGCGTCTGGAATTTAGCAGTTTCCTTTAATGTGTTTGTAAATAATGTTGATTGTATATGCTGGTTTTTCTCCTTCTAACTGCATCCTTATGCATATTTTTTCACCTTACATATACACCTCGCATCCGTTTTTCCTACCCTTCCAAATTCTATAATTTTTTTGTCAGACTCCTTCACCTTTCTCACCCCTCTTTTAGCACACTAAGTCAGATACACTCTCGTACTTTTCATCGACATTACGTATCTCTTTGGCCACACTTCCTTACCACTTTTCCTGACTCTTTAAAAAAAATTCACCTTTGTTTCGCTCATAATTTCCTCAACTTTAATCATATTTCGTCACATTTTCTCTTCATCCTCAGTTTCACTCACATTTTCTGAACCGCACGGGCACCTACTTTTCACCCACTATATGTTTCTGTGTTTACGAACATTGTCCTCTTTTAATTTCACATGCGCAAGATAAAACACGCATGGGCACCACAGTCGGCTTACTTCCGCATCCTCGGATGGCATTCTTTCGCACACCGCGCTGTGGACCTTTCACCGCTTAACGGCTTCATACTTTTCTTAGTAAGCACAATCGCTATGTTCAGCCCCTTTCATGAACCTCACTCTCATCATTTCTTTAAGTCGTTTCACTGGTTCGCGGATCTTTTCTCCATCGCACTATTGGATCACTTTTCTTTTTCGTTAGCACTTTTGTTCACATGTTATTCATTTTTTTAAAATGCACGCCGGGTTTCCCTTTTTGTTTTTGTTTTCTACCACATGTTTCTTGGCATTTTCTCTACTTTTCGGCATTCACAAGGGGCCACCCTACCATTTTCCCTCACAACCCAAGTTCCGTTTAATTACCACTGTACGTCTGTTAATTGTCTTCACTTCACATTTCAACTAACATGTTTTCCGTACCTACACTCGGCTCCTGACCCGCTAACTTCCGTTTTTCCTACTTTTCCACAGAATTACATTAACCCCTTGATGAAGAGCCGTGCAGCTCGAAATGCATTGGGGATATTGATACACGCCATCCCTTTACCACAATTATGATGCAAATAAAAAGATTTCTTCTACCTTTGGAATCATTTTGTAACATCGTATCCAAATTTTGTTCAGCCATGTGAATATTTCTTTAACAAAAGGACAAAAATGTTTAAAAAAACGACATGAATTATGTTGCAAAGTGAATAAAACTTTGATCATCAAAACATCTTCGTATCCACTTGCTTTTGTAGCACACAGGAGTGCTCAGGTTCTCCCACCTTACGCCTGTAAGGTTTTTCGCGCTTTCATATCTTTTCCCCTCCTGGACAGTAGGGGTTCACCCTGAGCACCCTAAAAGACTATGCTTTCATCGTCTACCAATTAAGCTTACTGATTTACCATTGGAGTGCAGCGGACTTCCTTTAAACATTAGTATTCTGGTGACTCATGACCATAAAAATAAAGGTTACAAATTCAATATTGTGTCAAATACTGAAAAAATAAAACAGGATATACTGAATCGACTGTCGCCCCAGGGCATGCTAGACACCTTCCATCACTATTGCTTATGCGACTTGTAGTTCTGCTTTTCTTATTAAAAGGGTGGTCTCTAAAGTCCCAGTGTTCTATTTCATTCCAGGGAACTTGGTGCGAATCGCCACCAGCATTAAACGGTTTTAACCTGCTCTCCCTACCTGCTATTAAAAGCGCAAAATTCGGCCACAGCAAGGGAGGCCTAGCTACAAACAGCTCTATAAAGAGCATTTATGCTATGGAGCCAATGATGCACAGCTTAGCACCTCCAAAGAGCCATGCAAGTGCTCCGAATCACTTTACAGGGGAGGATAAAAATGAGCAGATAATCCTCATAAATCTCATAAATCTCTATTTACACCAGTGTGACAGAACTAAAGGCACCCAGCAACTGAAGGAGGAGCTCGACAAAATTATAACGGAAGAGCATGCCAACAGCCTGATCATTACTGGGGACTTCAATTCAAATATGTTCAGGAGTTCATCTGAAGATATTGATACGGAGGAGGACCAATTTGTATGGGACGCCGTAATACAAGATAATGAAAACAGCCCAGAGGCTTCTAGCGATTCGGGAGTAGGTGGGCTTTCGAGCATTAACTCCTTGGGCCCGGCCGCGATTCTGCGCCTGTGTGGCTGTTTTAATGAGTGGGCAAGTTCATGACGGCCCCCAGCCGTCATTAGCACATGCCCACCGTGATGCATGATGGACGGGGGCCGTCATCAGCATGGAAGGGGTTAAACAGACCTGTAGTAAGGCTTATAGGTCCATTGTCGACATTGCTAAATTAGCATGTGCACCAGTCACACTCTGCACTAGCCACACTGCACGGTGCAGTGCACCTGTCACCCGCTGCACGTGGCAGTGCACCAGTCACACTCTGCATGATGCAGTGCACCTGTCACCATCTCCATGGTGCAGTGCGCCCGTCACACTCTGCACGGTGCACCAGTCACACTCTTCACAGTGCAGTGCACCTGTCACCATCTGCACGGTGCAGTGCACCTGTTACCATCTGCACGGAGCAGTGCACCAGTCACACTCTGCATGGTGCAGTGCACCAGTCACACTCTGCACAGTGCAGTGCACCTGTCACCCTCTGCATGGTGCAGTGCACCTGTCACCCTCTGAACAGTGCAGTGAGTCACACTCTGCACAGTGCAGTGCACCTGTCACCCTCTGCACGGTGCAGTGCATCTGTCACCATCTGCACGGTGCAGTGAGTCACACTCTGCACAGTGCAGTGCACCTGTCACCCTCTGCACGGTGCAGTGCACCAGTCACACTCTGCACAGTGCAGTGAGTCACACTCTGCACGGTGCAGTGCACCTGTCACCCTCTGCACAGTGCAGTGCACCTGTCACCCTCTGCATGGTGCAGTGCACCTGTCACCCTCTGAACAGTGCAGTGAGTCACACTCTGCACAGTGCAGTGCACCCGTCACCCTTTGCACGGTGCAGTGCACCCGTCACACTCTGCACGGTGCACCAGCCACACTGCACTGTGCAGCGCACCTGTCACCCTCTGCAGGGTGCAATGCACCTGTCACCCTCTGCACGGTGCAGTGCACCAGTCACACTCTGCACGGTGCAGTGCACCTGTCACCATCTGCATGGAGCAGTGCACCAGTCACAATCTGCACGGTGCAATGTACCAGTCACACTCTGCACGGTGCACGAGCCACACTGCACGGTGCAGCTCACCTGTCACCCTGTGCAGGGTGCGATGCACCTGTCAGCCTCTGCACGGCGCAGTGCACCAGTCACACTCTGCACGGTGCAGTGCACCTCTCACCATCTGCATGGTGCAGAGCACCAGTCACACTCTGCACGGTGCAGTGCACCGGTAACCATCAGCATGGTGCAGTGCACCAGTCACCCTCTGCACGGTGCAGTGCACCAGTCACACTCTGCACAGTGCAGTGCACCCGTCACACTCTGCACGGTGCACCAGCCACACTGCACGGTGCAGTGCACCTGTCAACCTCTGCATGGTGCAGTGCACGTGTCACCATCCATGCCTGTCAAGTATCACGCATCAGGTGTGACGCTCACGCATTTCAGTGCGGTGTTGCGCAACACCACACTGAAATGCATTGTCACGCATTTAATGCCAGTTGCCAGCGCGCACCACCTGCGGTGCCTGTGAACCTTTGCGCCTGCTCTGCTGCTCCGAGACATGGTTCCAGCAGCTGCTTGCTGGACTCAGTAGTTCCTAAATAGTTAAAATGGTCTGCTCTCAGATCTGGAGTGGCTGAGAGTGTTACAATGTATCAATGAACCTGCCCGCCCTGTCGCGCCTGGCTCCAGGCTACATGATTAATTGTGGCTGTGCCGCAGGGCTTTGACACACTGCTCTTGCAATTACCGACTGCTCAAAGCAGTGAGTGGTTGCTGCTACTGGCTCAGGTGGCACACCATCGGGGATTATAATCTGGATGTGACCGTTAGTGAGCCCGGACTTCGTTGAGGGATGAGGCATCCAAAGTTGCTTCGTTTATGAGGCAGGCTGACATCCAGGCAGTGGAGAACGGGTCCAAAGACTGAGGAAGAGATGTTTCTGGATAACCGAGGCACGGGGAGTCAGTCAGTGGAACCACCAGAGGGCAATACTGGCTTCCTCCTTCGAATGAACAGGTGGCAGCGGCAGGGTGCTCCAGACATCTCTGGGACCTTTCTGCGCATGCGGAGAGGTGCAGAGGACGATGATGCCAACGCTGTGCAGCAGTATGAGCCGAGGATGATAACCGAGTACCCATTTCTCATTGACACGGGCCACCTGAGGCTTACCAGGCCACTGCTCATGTCAATCACAGACCCGTCCAGAGTCAGGCATGGCGGGGCCTCGGAGACGGACAGGGCGTAGAGCAGAGGGGAACCAACCACGACAGACCAGAAGTGCCCGCAAGTTCAGAACCCACTCCACCCCATGACGGAGAACTCGTATAGCATTTATAGCATGATGCTGCTCTCATTGATTGTCTTCACCGTGGGCATCATCGGCAACCTGTCCATCATGTGCATCGTGTGGCATAACTAGTCCAGGTGCACTGCTGACCGTACGGTCATGAACCGGGAAGAGACAGCAGTCTGAACTCGTCTAGTTCAAGTAAGTGTTACTTAAGTTACATCAGTCCAGCGGGCAAAGTGCTGCATGTCAGGCAGAGCCGTTACTGACTTAGTACTGTACAGTCAGTTTAGTACAGCTGCGGAGCAGCACGAGTCTGTCTGATCATCAACAGAAAAAATAATTTCACAAACAATAGCATCTGGAGGCAGTTACCTAATTTCTGTTTAAATGCTGCTGTACGGCCCTCCGCCTCCAGCACGCTCCCTTCTCACTTACTCTACTTTAACACTTACACACAGTCACTCAGCAGAGGTGCTTCCGACTCCCCCGACACCCCCCCCCCCCTTGGCCTCCCACTCGTAAATAATAATCGCATAAACTAACTTTGGCTGTCTGTGATTTAAAGCATCAGAAAATCCCTCAGCCCACCTGAACTATGTGCTAAAATCCCTTACATAGCATATATTCCATGGCAATGTCATTTTTAGGTTTCGGTTTGGCAGTGCGCATGCTCTGTCTCTCCGAGACATATGGTAGTCTATAAGGGTGCTGAAACTCCGCCTACTGCTTTGTTATTTCTTGCTGCTTGCCATTGGGTAACTTTGGCTTTTTATTTGTTAGCAGCCTTATTATTGGCTCTTTAGCCAGTAGGTAACTTCCGGCTATTCCGGAAGCAGCACAGCCTAACTACAGTATTGTAACGCTTGTTTTAAATAGTGCGCAGTCATTTTGACTTGTTACAATAGCGATCGCGCGATCGCTTTCAGTGCTGTCTGAATGAAGGGCTGCGATAGAAGATCGGGTAGGGTTTGTGCTGCTCGTTTCTACTAGGAGTGGTTCGTGGTTATGTGTTGCAAGTGTGGGGATTGCCACGTGAGTTGTGTCTACTGTTTTCGCTTTCGTCTTTATTTTGAAAATAGCAGGGAAATAACGGCGCCGCCGCCAGAGGGTCGTTTCCTTTTTTATTTAGTGTACCTATACAACTTTTCTGATAATGTAACCTTCTCCTTTCCTGACACTTGTATTTGCGATCTAATGGACTGGTCTGCCGAAAACATAGGTGGTCTAGCTACCTTCACACAGCTGCCACCAGACACCACTGCGCTCCTGATTATCTAATTTCAAGTTACTGCGCAATTCCTTTTAAATGGCAGGATTTGTTGCTACATTTGTTTCACTCTTGCGTCAGGTCCAGTTCACCTCTCCTCACTCTGGGGATCATTTCCCTTTCCATTGGTTTGAGGCAGGAAAGACATTTGACGGTGGCGTATGGTTCTCTTTTGGAGGCGTCACAAGGTACATACAGTGACATGACTGTTTGAATGTTTTTATTGGCTTTGCAAACGCACGTGACAATAAGTGGGTCATCTGAAGATCTTGCACGTTTTGTGACATTTTTCATTTGTACCACAAAGCATACACTGAAAAAAAGGTTTCATGTATACATCCGATACAAAGGAACGTCGAAGGGCATCGTATGCACAGCCCTGGGCTAAAAATTTAGAAAAGGGCGCAGGTCTTTCACAGAACTCCATTGTCGTGTAAGCGGATACAGACATCTCACCTACTCCTCAGCCTCTCCTACTCCAGGGTAACTAATGAGCTGGGATAATCCTCACAGGAGAGGGTGTGAGCTTGTGCCCCAGCCGCTAATCACAGGCGCTGTTTACATGCAAACCCTGTGCTTGGATTCACTTCACTGGAGCACATACTGCATTCCCACACACACACAGCGCCGCTGTTGACACACACCTCACTAAGCGCTACACCAGTTACAAGCACATGCCCGGCTCGCACTCCTGGCTTCCCTTTACTCCCACACGGTACATTTACAAATAGTTAAACAGAGCCCTGAGGAATTTGGCGAGGAGGGAAGAGGTTATCAGAATTCTTGGGGGGATGGGTAGGAGAAGAAAGCCAATAATCTTATGGGGATGAGATGGGGGGAATCGGTGGTAGCAGGGATTCTTGTGCGGGACTGTGGGGGGTTGCCGAACTTCTCGTGGGGTGTGATGACACCTCAAAGTTCAAGGAAACTCATCCGCTGGGCCCTGGAGTCACGATCTTTACAAATTACATTACATCGAAAAGGCATACACCTCACTGTAATAAAACGTACAAAATGAAAAAAAAACATAGTGAAAAAAGTGAGGGGCTTTAGAAAATGAAGCTCTTTGAGGTTTTGAGGTGTCATACATGTCCTGTGTCTCGCTCTCTCCTGCTGTGGGAGCAGTCAATATCCGACTATACTCCGTGATGGAACCGCTGACCAATTGCGGGAGGGAACAGGTACCATAAGACTGAGGTGCCAGTTCATGGAAAAGTAAATCTGGTCCTTGCTCATTCACGTGCCCTCACAAATGTCTAGTCAGAGTCACCGCAATGTGCAACAGTCATGAACCCGAGGTGCTCGCCCACTCACCCTCTCGTGAAGGGCCCGCCTCACTCATGCCCTACAGACCACACTATGATCACACACTCACCCTCTCGTGAAGGGCCCCTGCCTCACTCATGCCCTACAGACCGCACTATGATCTCACACTCACCCTCTCGTGGAGGGCCCCGCCTCACTCATGTCCCACAGACCACACTATGTTCACACACTCACCCTCTCATGAAGGGCCCCTGCTCACTCATGCCCCACAGACCACACTATGATCACACACTCACCCTCTCGTGAAGGGCCCCTGCCTCACTCATGCCCTACAGACCGCACTATGATCACACACTCACCCTCTCGTGGAGGGCCCCGCCTCACTCATGTCCCACAGACCACACTATGATCACACACTCACCCTCTCATGAAGGGCCCCTGCTCACTCATGCCCCACAGACCACACTATGATCACACACTCACCCTCTCGTGGAGGGCCTCACCTCACTCATGCCCCACAGACCAAACTATGATCACACACTCACCCTCTCGTGAAGCGCCCCTGCCTCACTCATGCCCCACAGACCACACTATGATCACACACTCACCCTCTCGTGAAGGGCCCCTGCCTCACTCATGTCCCACAGACCACACTATGATCACACACTCACCCTCTCGTGAAGGACCCTGCCTCACTCATGCCCCACAGACCACACTATGATCACACACTCACCTTCTCGTGAAGGGCCCCTGCCTTACTCATGCCCCACAGACCACACTATGATCACACACTCATCCTCTCGTGAAGGGCCCCCGCCTCACTCATGCACCACAGACCACACTATGATCCCACACTCACCCTCTTGTGAAGGGCCCCTGCCTCACTCATGCCCCACAGACCATACTATGATCACACACTCACCCTCTCGTGAAGGGCCCCGCCTCACTCATGCCCTACAGACCACACTATGATCACACACTCACCCTCTTGTGAAGGGCCCCTGCCTCACTCATGCCCTACAGACCACACTATGATCACACACTCACCTTCTCGTGAAGGGTCCCTGCCTCACTCATGCCCCACAGACCACATTATGATCACACACTCACCCTCTCGTGAAGGGCCCCTGCCTCACTCATGCCCCACAGACCACACTATGATCACACACTCACTCTCTCGTGAAGGGCCCTTGCCTCACTCATGTCCTACAGACCACACTATTATCACACACTCACCCTCTCGTGAAGGGCCCCGCCTCACTCATGCCCTGCAGACCACACTATGATCACACACTCACCCTCTCGTGAAGGGCCCCTGCCTCACTCATGCCCTACAGACCACAATATGATCAAACACTCACCCTCTCGTGGAGGCCCCCCGCCTCACTCATGCCCTACAGACCACACTATGATCACACACTCACCCTCTCGTGAAGGGCCCCCGCCTCGCCATGCCCTACAGACCACACTATGATCACACACTCACCCTCTTGTGAAGGGCCCCTGCCTCACTCATGCCCTACAGACCACACTATGATCACACACTCACCCTCTTGTGAAGGGCCCCTGCCTCACTCATGCCCCACAGACCACACTATGATCACACACTCACCCTCTTGTGAAGGGCCCCTGCCTCACTCATGCCCCACAGACCACACTATGATCACACACTCACCCTCTCGTGGAGGGTCCCTTCCTCACTCATGCCCTACAGACCACACTATGATCACACATTCACCCTCTCGTGGAGGGCCCCTGCCTCACTCATGCCCCACAGACCATACTATGCTCACACACTCACCCTCTCGTGGAGGGCTCCTGCCTCACTCATGCCCTACAGACCACACTAGTATCACACACTCATCCTCGCGTGAAGGGCCCCTGCCTCACTCATGCCCTACAGACCACACTATGATCCCACACTCACCCTCTCGTGAAGGGCCCTTGCCTCACTCATGCCCTACAGACCACACTATTATCACTCACTCACCCTCTCGTGAAGGGCCCACGCTTCACTCATGCCCCACAGACCACACTATGATCACACACTCACCCTCTCGTGAAGAGCCCCGCCTCACTCATGCCCCAACAGACCACACTATGATCACACACTCACCTTCTCGTGAAGGGCCCCTGCCTTACTCATGCCCCACAGACCACACTATGATCACACACTCATCCTCTCGTGAAGGGCCCCCGCCTCACTCATGCACCACAGACCACACTATGATCCCACACTCACCCTCTTGTGAAGGGCCCCTGCCTCACTCATGCCCCACAGACCATACTATGATCACACACTCACCCTCTCGTGAAGGGCCCCGCCTCACTCATGCCCTACAGACCACACTATGATCACACACTCACCCTCTTGTGAAGGGCCCCTGCCTCACTCATGCCCTACAGACCACACTATGATCACACACTCACCTTCTCGTGAAGGGTCCCTGCCTCACTCATGCCCCACAGACCACATTATGATCACACACTCACCCTCTCGTGAAGGGCCCCTGCCTCACTCATGCCCCACAGACCACACTATGATCACACACTCACTCTCTCGTGAAGGGCCCTTGCCTCACTCATGTCCTACAGACCACACTATTATCACACACTCACCCTCTCGTGAAGGGCCCCGCCTCACTCATGCCCTGCAGACCACACTATGATCACACACTCACCCTCTCGTGAAGGGCCCCTGCCTCACTCATGCCCTACAGACCACAATATGATCAAACACTCACCCTCTCGTGGAGGCCCCCCGCCTCACTCATGCCCTACAGACCACACTATGATCACACACTCACCCTCTCGTGAAGGGCCCCCGCCTCGCCATGCCCTACAGACCACACTATGATCACACACTCACCCTCTTGTGAAGGGCCCCTGCCTCACTCATGCCCTACAGACCACACTATGATCACACACTCACCCTCTTGTGAAGGGCCCCTGCCTCACTCATGCCCCACAGACCACACTATGATCACACACTCACCCTCTTGTGAAGGGCCCCTGCCTCACTCATGCCCCACAGACCACACTATGATCACACACTCACCCTCTCGTGGAGGGTCCCTTCCTCACTCATGCCCTACAGACCACACTATGATCACACATTCACCCTCTCGTGGAGGGCCCCTGCCTCACTCATGCCCCACAGACCATACTATGCTCACACACTCACCCTCTCGTGGAGGGCTCCTGCCTCACTCATGCCCTACAGACCACACTAGTATCACACACTCATCCTCGCGTGAAGGGCCCCTGCCTCACTCATGCCCTACAGACCACACTATGATCCCACACTCACCCTCTCGTGAAGGGCCCTTGCCTCACTCATGCCCTACAGACCACACTATTATCACTCACTCACCCTCTCGTGAAGGGCCCACGCTTCACTCATGCCCCACAGACCACACTATGATCACACACTCACCCTCTCGTGAAGAGCCCCGCCTCACTCATGCCCCAACAGACCACACTATGATCACACACTCACCCTCTCGTGAAGGGCCCCGCCTCACTCATGCCCCACAGACCACACTATGATCACACACTCACCCTCTTGTGAAGGGCCCCTGCCTCACTCATGCCCCACAGACCACACTATGATCCCACACTCACTCTCTCGTGAAGGGCCCTTGCCTCACTCATGTCCTACAGACCACACTATTATCACACACTCACCCTCTCGTGAAGGGCCCCGCCTCACTCATGCCCTGCAGACCACACTATGATCACACACTCACCCTCTCGTGAAGGGCCCCTGCCTCACTCATGCCCTACAGACCACAATATGATCAAACACTAAACCTCTCGTGGAGGCCCCCCGCCTCACTCATGCCCTACAGACCACACTATGATCACACACTCACCCTCTCGTGAAGGGCCCCCGCCTCGCCATGCCCTACAGACCACACTATGATCACACACTCACCCTCTTGTGAAGGGCCCCTGCCTCACTCATGCCCTACAGACCACACTATGATCACACACTCACCCTCTTGTGAAGGGCCCCTGCCTCACTCATGCCCCACAGACCACACTATGATCACACACTCACCCTCTTGTGAAGGGCCCCTGCCTCACTCATGCCCCACAGACCACACTATGATCACACACTCACCCTCTCGTGGAGGGTCCCTTCCTCACTCATGCCCTACAGACCACACTATGATCACACATTCACCCTCTCGTGGAGGGCCCCTGCCTCACTCATGCCCCACAGACCATACTATGCTCACACACTCACCCTCTCGTGAAGGGCTCCCGCCTCACCATGCCCCACAGACCACACTATGATCACACACTCACTCTCTCGTGAAGGGCCCTGCCTCACTCATGCCCTACAGACCACACTATGATCACACACTCACCCTCTCGTGAAGTGCCCCTGCCTCACTCATGCCCTACAGACCATACTATGATCACACACTCACCCTCTCGTGGAGGGTCCCTTCCTCACTCATGCCCTACAGACCACACTATGATCACACATTCACCCTCTCGTGAAGGGCCCCTGCCTCACTCATGCCCTACAGACCACACTATGATCACACACTCACCCTCTGCGTAGAGGGCCCCTGCCTCACTCATGCCCTACAGACCACACTATGAACACACACTCACCCTCTCGCGAAGGGCCCCCGCCTCACTCATGCCCTACAGACCACACTATGATCATACACTCACCCTCTCGTGAAGGACCCCTGCCTCACCCATGCCCTGCAGCCCACACTATGACCACACACTCACCCTCTCGTGAAGGGCCCCGCCTCATTCATGCCCTACAGACCACACTATGATCACACACTCACCCTCTCGTGAAGGACCCCTGCCTCACTTATGCCCTGCAGCCCACACTATGATCACACACTCACCCTCTCGTGAAGGGCCCCGCCTCACTCATGCCCCACAGACCACACTATGATCACACACTCACCCTCTCGTGAAGGCCCCTGCCTCACTCATGCCCCACAGTCCACACTATGATCACACACTCACCCTCTCGTGAAGGGCCCACGCTTCACTCATGCCCCACAGACCACACTATGATCACACACTCACCCTCTCGTGAAGAGCCCCGCCTCACTCATGCCCCAACAGACCACACTATGATCACACACTCACCCTCTCGTGAAGGGCCCCGCCTCACTCATGCCCCGCAGACCACACTATGATCACACACTCACCCTCTTGTGAAGGGCCCCTGCCTCACTCATGCCCCACAGACCACACTATGATCCCACACTCACTCTCTCGTGAAGGGCCCTTGCCTCACTCATGCACCACAGACCACACTATGATCACACACTCACCCTCTTGTGAAGGGCCCCTGCCTCACTCATGCCCCACAGACCACACTATGATCCCACACTCACTCTCTCGTGAAGGGCCCTTGCCTCACTCATGTCCTACAGACCACACTATTATCACACACTCACCCTCTCGTGAAGGGCCCCGCCTCACTCATGCCCTGCAGACCACACTATGATCACACACTCACCCTCTCGTGAAGGGCCCCTGCCTCACTCATGCCCTACAGACCACAATATGATCAAACACTCACCCTCTCGTGGAGGCCCCCCGCCTCACTCATGCCCTACAGACCACACTATGATCACACACTCACCCTCTCGTGAAGGGCCCCCGCCTCGCCATGCCCTACAGACCACACTATGATCACACATTCACCCTCTCGTGAAGGGCCCCTGCCTCACTCATGCCCTACAGACCACACTATGATCACACACTCACCCTCTGCGTAGAGGGCCCCTGCCTCACTCATGCCCTACAGACCACACTATGAACACACACTCACCCTCTCGCGAAGGGCCCCCGCCTCACTCATGCCCTACAGACCACACTATGATCATACACTCACCCTCTCGTGAAGGACCCCTGCCTCACCCATGCCCTGCAGCCCACACTATGACCACACACTCACCCTCTCGTGAAGGGCCCCGCCTCATTCATGCCCTACAGACCACACTATGATCACACACTCACCCTCTCGTGAAGGACCCCTGCCTCACTTATGCCCTGCAGCCCACACTATGATCACACACTCACCCTCTCGTGAAGGGCCCCGCCTCACTCATGCCCCACAGACCACACTATGATCACACACTCACCCTCTCGTGAAGGCCCCTGCCTCACTCATGCCCCACAGTCCACACTATGATCACACACTCACCCTCTCGTGAAGGGCCCACGCTTCACTCATGCCCCACAGACCACACTATGATCACACACTCACCCTCTCGTGAAGAGCCCCGCCTCACTCATGCCCCAACAGACCACACTATGATCACACACTCACCCTCTCGTGAAGGGCCCCGCCTCACTCATGCCCCGCAGACCACACTATGATCACACACTCACCCTCTTGTGAAGGGCCCCTGCCTCACTCATGCCCCACAGACCACACTATGATCCCACACTCACTCTCTCGTGAAGGGCCCTTGCCTCACTCATGCACCACAGACCACACTATGATCCCACACTCACCCTCTTGTGAAGGGCCCCTGCCTCACTCATGCCCCACAGACCATACTATGATCACACACTCACCCTCTCGTGAAGGGCCCCGCCTCACTCATGCCCTACAGACCACACTATGATCACACACTCACCCTCTTGTGAAGGGCCCCTGCCTCACTCATGCCCTACAGACCACACTATGATCACACACTCACCCTCTCGTGAAGGGTCCCTGCCTCACTCATGCCCCACAGACCACATTATGATCACACACTCACCCTCTCGTGAAGGGCCCCTGCCTCACTCATGCCCCACAGACCACACTATGATCACACACTCACCCTCTCGTGGAGGGCTCCTGCCTCACTCATGCCCTACAGACCACACTAGTATCACACACTCATCCTCGCGTGAAGGGCCCCTGCCTCACTCATGCCCTACAGACCACACTATGATCCCACACTCACCCTCTCCTGAAGGGCCCTTGCCTCACTCATGCCCTACAGACCACACTATTATCACTCACTCACCCTCTCGTGAAGGGCCCACGCTTCACTCATGCCCCACAGACCACACTATGATCACACACTCACCCTCTCGTGAAGAGCCCCGCCTCACTCATGCCCCAACAGACCACACTATGATCACACACTCACCCTCTCGTGAAGGGCCCCGCCTCACTCATGCCCCACAGACCACACTATGATCACACACTCACCCTCTTGTGAAGGGCCCCTGCCTCACTCATGCCCCACAGACCACACTATGATCCCACACTCACTCTCTCGTGAAGGGCCCTTGCCTCACTCATGTCCTACAGACCACACTATTATCACACACTCACCCTCTAGTGAAGGGCCCCGCCTCACTCATGCCCTGCAGACCACACTATGATCACACACTCACCCTCTCGTGAAGGGCCCCTGCCTCACTCATGCCCTACAGACCACAATATGATCAAACACTCACCCTCTCGTGGAGGCCCCCCGCCTCACTCATGCCCTACAGACCACACTATGATCACACACTCACCCTCTCGTGAAGGGCCCCCGCCTCGCCATGCCCTACAGACCACACTATGATCACACACTCACCCTCTTGTGAAGGGCCCCTGCCTCACTCATGCCCTACAGACCACACTATGATCACACACTCACCCTCTTGTGAAGGGCCCCTGCCTCACTCATGCCCCACAGACCACACTATGATCACACACTCACCCTCTTGTGAAGGGCCCCTGCCTCACTCATGCCCCACAGACCACACTATGATCACACACTCACCCTCTCGTGGAGGGTCCCTTCCTCACTCATGCCCTACAGACCACACTATGATCACACATTCACCCTCTCGTGGAGGGCCCCTGCCTCACTCATGCCCCACAGACCATACTATGCTCACACACTCACCCTCTCGTGAAGGGCTCCCGCCTCACCATGCCCCACAGACCACACTATGATCACACACTCACTCTCTCGTGAAGGGCCCTGCCTCACTCATGCCCTACAGACCACACTATGATCACACACTCACCCTCTCGTGAAGTGCCCCTGCCTCACTCATGCCCTACAGACCATACTATGATCACACACTCACCCTCTCGTGGAGGGTCCCTTCCTCACTCATGCCCTACAGACCACACTATGATCACACATTCACCCTCTCGTGAAGGGCCCCTGCCTCACTCATGCCCTACAGACCACACTATGATCACACACTCACCCTCTGCGTAGAGGGCCCCCGCCTCACTCATGCCCTACAGACCACACTATGAACACACACTCACCCTCTCGCGAAGGGCCCCCGCCTCACTCATGCCCTACAGACCACACTATGATCATACACTCACCCTCTCGTGAAGGACCCCTGCCTCACCCATGCCCTGCAGCCCACACTATGACCACACACTCACCCTCTCGTGAAGGGCCCGCCTCATTCATGCCCTACAGACCACACTATGATCACACACTCACCCTCTCGTGAAGGACCCCTGCCTCACTTATGCCCTGCAGCCCACACTATGATCACACACTCACCCTCTCGTGAAGGGCCCCGCCTCACTCATGCCCCACAGACCACACTATGATCACACACTCACCCTCTCGTGAAGGCCCCTGCCTCACTCATGCCCCACAGTCCACACTATGATCACACACTCACCCTCTCGTGAAGGGCCCACGCTTCACTCATGCCCCACAGACCACACTATGATCACACACTCACCCTCTCGTGAAGAGCCCCGCCTCACTCATGCCCCAACAGACCACACTATGATCACACACTCACCCTCTCGTGAAGGGCCCCGCCTCACTCATGCCCCGCAGACCACACTATGATCACACACTCACCCTCTTGTGAAGGGCCCCTGCCTCACTCATGCCCCACAGACCACACTATGATCCCACACTCACTCTCTCGTGAAGGGCCCTTGCCTCACTCATGTCCTACAGACCACACTATTATCACACACTCACCCTCTCGTGAAGGGCCCCGCCTCACTCATGCCCTGCAGACCACACTATGATCACACACTCACCCTCTCGTGAAGGGCCCCTGCCTCACTCATGCCCTACAGACCACAATATGATCAAACACTCACCCTCTCGTGGAGGCCCCCCGCCTCACTCATGCCCTACAGACCACACTATGATCACACACTCACCCTCTCGTGAAGGGCCCCCGCCTCACCATGCCCTACAGACCACACTATGATCACACACTCACCCTCTTGTGAAGGGCCCCTGCCTCACTCATGCCCTACAGACCACACTATGATCACACACTCACCCTCTTGTGAAGGGCCCCTGCCTCACTCATGCCCCACAGACCACACTATGATCACACACTCACCCTCTTGTGAAGGGCCCCTGCCTCACTCATGCCCCACAGACCACACTATGATCACACACTCACCCTCTCGTGGAGGGTCCCTTCCTCACTCATGCCCTACAGACCACACTATGATCACACATTCACCCTCTCGTGGAGGGCCCCTGCCTCACTCATGCCCCACAGACCATACTATGCTCACACACTCACCCTCTCGTGAAGGGCTCCCGCCTCACCATGCCCCACAGACCACACTATGATCACACACTCACTCTCTCGTGAAGGGCCCTGCCTCACTCATGCCCTACAGACCACACTATGATCACACACTCACCCTCTCGTGAAGTGCCCCTGCCTCACTCATGCCCTACAGACCATACTATGATCACACACTCACCCTCTCGTGGAGGGTCCCTTCCTCACTCATGCCCTACAGACCACACTATGATCACACATTCACCCTCTCGTGAAGGGCCCCTGCCTCACTCATGCCCTACAGACCACACTATGATCACACACTCACCCTCTGCGTAGAGGGCCCCCGCCTCACTCATGCCCTACAGACCACACTATGAACACACACTCACCCTCTCGCGAAGGGCCCCTGCCTCACTCATGCCCCACAGACCACACTATGATCACACACTCACCCTCTCGCGAAGGGCCCCTGCCTCACTCATGCCCCACAGACCACACTATGATCACACACTCACCCTCTCGTGGAGGGCCCCCGCCTCACTCATGCCCTACAGACCACACTATGATCATACACTCACCCTCTCGTGAAGGACCCCTGCCTCACCCATGCCCTGCAGCCCACACTATGACCACACACTCACCCTCTCGTGAAGGGCCCGCCTCATTCATGCCCTACAGACCACACTATGATCACACACTCACCCTCTCGTGAAGGACCCCTGCCTCACTCATGCCCTGCAGCCCACACTATGATCACACACTCACCCTCTCGTGAAGGGCCCCGCCTCACTCATGCCCCACAGACCACACTATGATCACACACTCACCCTCTCGTGAAGGCCCCTGCCTCACTCATGCCCCACAGTCCACACTATGATCACACACTCATCCTCTCGTGAAGGGCCCCTGCCTCACTCATGCCCTACAGACCACACTATGATCACACACTCACCCTCTCGTGAAGGGCTCCTGCCTCACTCATGCCCCACAGACCACACTGTGATCACACACTCACCCTCTCGCGAAGAGCCCCCGCCTCACTCATGCTCCACAGACCACACTATGATCACACACTCACCCTCTCGTGAAGTGCCCCTGCCTCACTCATGCCCTACAGACCACACTATGATCACACACTCACCCTCTTGTGAAGGGCCCCTGCCTCACTCATGCCCCACAGACAATACTATGATCACACACTCACCCTCTCGTGAAGGGCCCCTGCCTCACTCATGCCCTTCAGACCACACTATGATCCCACACTCACCCTCTCGTGAAGGGCCCCCGCCTCACTCATGCCCTACAGACCACACTATGAACACACACTCACCCTCTCGCGAAGGGCCCCCGCCTCACTCATGCCCTACAGACCACACTATGATCACACACTCACCCTCTCGTGAAGTGCCCCTGCCTCACTCATGCCCTACAGACCATACTATGATCACACACTCACCCTCTCGTAAAGGGCCCCTGCCTCACTCATGCCCCACAGACCATACTATGATCACACACTCACCCTCTCGTGAAGGGCCCCTGCCTCACTCATGCCCTTCAGACCACACTATGATCCCACACTCACCCTCTCGTGAAGGGCCCCTGCCTCACTCATGCCCTACAGACCACACTATGATCACACACTCACCCTCTCGTGAAGGGCCCCGCCTCACTCATGCCCTACAGACCACACTATGATCACACACTCACCCTCTCGTGAAGGGCCCCTGCCTCACTAATGCCCCACAGACCACACTGTGATCACACACTCACCCTCTCATGAAGAGCCCCTGCCTCACTCATGCCCTACAGACCACACTATGATCCCACACTCATCCTCTCGTGAAGGGCCCCTGCCTCACTCATGCCCCACAGACCACACTATGATCACACACTGACCCTCTCGTGAAGGGCCCCTGCCTCACTCATGCCCTGCAGACCACACTATGATCACACACTCACCCTCTCGTGAAGGGCCCCTGCCTCACTCATGCCCTACAGACCACACTACGATCACACACTCACCCTCTCGTGAAGGGCCCCTGCCTCACTCATGCCCTACAGACCACACTATGATCACACACTAAGCCTATCGTGAAGGGCCCCTGCCTCACTCATGCCCTACAGACCACACTATGATCACACACTCACCCTCTCGTGGAGGGCCCCTGCCTCACTCATGCCCCACAGACCACACTATGATCACACACTCACCCTCTCGTGGAGGGCCCCTGCCTCACTCATGCCCTACAGACCACACTATGATCACACACTCACCCTCTCGTGAAGGGCCCCCGCCTCACCATGCCCTACAGACCACACTATGATCACACACTCACCCTCTTGTGAAGGGCCCCTGCCTCACTCATGCCCTACAGACCACACTATGATCACACACTCACCCTCTCGTGGAGGGCCCCTGCCTCACTCATGCCCCACAGACCACACTATGATCACACACTCACCCTCTCATGGAGGGCCCCTGCCTCACTCATGCCCTACAGACCACACTATGATCACACACTCACCCTCTCGTGAAGGGCCCCCGCCTCACCATGCCCTACAGACCACACTATGATCACACACTCACCCTCTTGTGAAGGGCCCCTGCCTCACTCATGCCCTACAGACCATACTATGATCACACACTCACCCTCTCGTGGAGGGCCCCTGCCTCACTCATGGCCTACAGACCACACTATGATCACACACTCACCCTCTCGTGGAGGGCCCCTACCTCACTCATGCCCTACAGACCACACTATGATCACACACTAACCCTCTTGTGAAGGGCCCCTGCCTCACTCATGCCCTACAGACCACACTATGATCACACACTCACCCTCTCGTGGAGGGCCCCTGCCTCACTCATGGCCTACAGACCACACTATGATCACACACTCACCCTCTCGTGGAGGGCCCCTGCCTCACTCATGCCCTACAGACCACACTATGATCACACACTCACCCTCTCGTGAAGGGCCCCCGCCTCACCATGCCCTACAGACCACACTATGATCACACACTCACTCTCTTGTGAAGGGCCCCTGCCTCACTCATGGCCTACAGACCACACTATGATCACACACTCACCCTCTCGTGGACGGCCCCTGCCTCACTCATGCCCTACAGACCACACTATGATCACACACTCACCCTCTCATGGAGGGCCCCCGCCTCACTCATGGCCTACAGACCACACTATGATCACACACTCACCCTCTCGTGGAGGGCCCCTGCCTCACTCATGCCCTACAGACCACACTATGATCACACACTCACCCTCTCGTGAAGGGCTCCTGCCTCACTCATGGCCTACAGACCACACTATGATCACACACTCACCCTTTCGTGGAGGCCCCGCCTCACTCATGCCCTACAGACCACACTATGATCACACACTGACCCTCTCGTGGAGGGCCCCTGCTCACTCATGCCCCACAGACCATACTATGATCACACACTCACCCTCTCGTGAAGGGCCCCCGCCTCACTCATGGCCTACAGACCACACTATGATCACACACTCACCCTCTCGTGAAGTGCCCCTGCCTCACTCATGGCCTACAGACCACACTATGATCACACACTCACCCTCTCGTGGAGGGCCCCTGCCTCACTCATGCCCTACAGACCACACTATGATCACACACTCACCCTCTCGTGAAGGGCCCCCGCCTCACCATGCCCTACAGACCACACTATGATCACACACTCACTCTCTTGTGAAGGGCCCCTGCCTCACTCATGGCCTACAGACCACACTATGATCACACACTCACCCTCTCGTGGAGGGCCCCTGCCTCACTCATGCCCTACAGACCACACTATGATCACACACTCACCCTCTCATGGAGGGCCCCCGCCTCACTCATGGCCTACAGACCACACTATGATCACACACTCACCCTCTCGTGGAGGGCCCCTGCCTCACTCATGCCCTACAGACCACACTATGATCACACACTCACCTTCTCGTGAAGGGCCCCTGCCTTACTCATGCCCCACAGACCACACTATGATCACACACTCATCCTCTCGTGAAGGGCCCCCGCCTCACTCATGCACCACAGACCACACTATGATCCCACACTCACCCTCTTGTGAAGGGCCCCTGCCTCACTCATGCCCCACAGACCATACTATGATCACACACTCACCCTCTCGTGAAGGGCCCCGCCTCACTCATGCCCTACAGACCACACTATGATCACACACTCACCCTCTTGTGAAGGGCCCCTGCCTCACTCATGCCCTACAGACCACACTATGATCACACACTCACCTTCTCGTGAAGGGTCCCTGCCTCACTCATGCCCCACAGACCACATTATGATCACACACTCACCCTCTCGTGAAGGGCCCCTGCCTCACTCATGCCCCACAGACCACACTATGATCACACACTCACTCTCTCGTAAAGGGCCCTTGCCTCACTCATGTCCTACAGACCACACTATTATCACACACTCACCCTCTCGTGAAGGGCCCCGCCTCACTCATGCCCTGCAGACCACACTATGATCACACACTCACCCTCTCGTGAAGGGCCCCTGCCTCACTCATGCCCTACAGACCACAATATGATCAAACACTCACCCTCTCGTGGAGGCCCCCCGCCTCACTCATGCCCTACAGACCACACTATGATCACACACTCACCCTCTCGTGAAGGGCCCCCGCCTCGCCATGCCCTACAGACCACACTATGATCACACACTCACCCTCTTGTGAAGGGCCCCTGCCTCACTCATGCCCTACAGACCACACTATGATCACACACTCACCCTCTTGTGAAGGGCCCCTGCCTCACTCATGCCCCACAGACCACACTATGATCACACACTCACCCTCTTGTGAAGGGCCCCTGCCTCACTCATGCCCCACAGACCACACTATGATCACACACTCACCCTCTCGTGGAGGGTCCCTTCCTCACTCATGCCCTACAGACCACACTATGATCACACATTCACCCTCTCGTGGAGGGCCCCTGCCTCACTCATGCCCCACAGACCATACTATGCTCACACACTCACCCTCTCGTGGAGGGCTCCTGCCTCACTCATGCCCTACAGACCACACTAGTATCACACACTCATCCTCGCGTGAAGGGCCCCTGCCTCACTCATGCCCTACAGACCACACTATGATCCCACACTCACCCTCTCGTGAAGGGCTCCTGCCTCACTCATGCCCTACAGACCACACTAGTATCACACACTCACCCTCTCGTGAAGGGCCCACGCTTCACTCATGCCCCACAGACCACACTATGATCACACACTCACCCTCTCGTGAAGAGCCCCGCCTCACTCATGCCCCAACAGACCACACTATGATCACACACTCACCCTCTCGTGAAGGGCCCCGCCTCACTCATGCCCCGCAGACCACACTATGATCACACACTCACCCTCTTGTGAAGGGCCCCTGCCTCACTCATGCCCCACAGACCACACTATGATCCCACACTCACTCTCTCGTGAAGGGCCCTTGCCTCACTCATGCACCACAGACCACACTATGATCCCACACTCACCCTCTTGTGAAGGGCCCCTGCCTCACTCATGCCCCACAGACCATACTATGATCACACACTCACCCTCTCGTGAAGGGCCCCGCCTCACTCATGCCCTACAGACCACACTATGATCACACACTCACCCTCTCGTGAAGGGCCCCGCCTCACTCATGCCCCACAGACCACACTATGATCACACACTCACCCTCTTGTGAAGGGCCCCTGCCTCACTCATGCCCCACAGACCACACTATGATCCCACACTCACTCTCTCGTGAAGGGCCCTTGCCTCACTCATGTCCTACAGACCACACTATTATCACACACTCACCCTCTCGTGAAGGGCCCCGCCTCACTCATGCCCTGCAGACCACACTATGATCACACACTCACCCTCTCGTGAAGGGCCCCTGCCTCACTCATGCCCTACAGACCACAATATGATCAAACACTCACCCTCTCGTGGAGGCCCCCCGCCTCACTCATGCCCTACAGACCACACTATGATCACACACTCACCCTCTCGTGAAGGGCCCCCGCCTCGCCATGCCCTACAGACCACACTATGATCACACACTCACCCTCTTGTGAAGGGCCCCTGCCTCACTCATGCCCTACAGACCACACTATGATCACACACTCACCCTCTTGTGAAGGGCCCCTGCCTCGCTCATGCCCCACAGACCACACTATGATCACACACTCACCCTCTTGTGAAGGGCCCCTGCCTCACTCATGCCCCACAGACCACACTATGATCACACACTCACCCTCTCGTGGAGGGTCCCTTCCTCACTCATGCCCTACAGACCACACTATGATCACACATTCACCCTCTCGTGGAGGGCCCCTGCCTCACTCATGCCCCACAGACCATACTATGCTCACACACTCACCCTCTCGTGAAGGGCTCCCGCCTCACCATGCCCCACAGACCACACTATGATCACACACTCACTCTCTCGTGAAGGGCCCTGCCTCACTCATGCCCTACAGACCACATTATGATCACACACTCACCCTCTCGTGAAGTGCCCCTGCCTCACTCATGCCCTACAGACCATACTATGATCACACACTCACCCTCTCGTGGAGGGTCCCTTCCTCACTCATGCCCTACAGACCACACTATGATCACACATTCACCCTCTCGTGAAGGGCCCCTGCCTCACTCATGCCCTACAGACCACACTATGATCACACACTCAACCTCTGCGTAGAGGGCCCCTGCCTCACTCATGCCCTACAGACCACACTATGAACACACACTCACCCTCTCGCGAAGGGCCCCCGCCTCACTCATGCCCTACAGACCACACTATGATCATACACTCACCCTCTCGTGAAGGACCCCTGCCTCACCCATGCCCTGCAGCCCACACTATGACCACACACTCACCCTCTCGTGAAGGGCCCCGCCTCATTCATGCCCTACAGACCACACTATGATCACACACTCACCCTCTCGTGAAGGACCCCTGCCTCACTTATGCCCTGCAGCCCACACTATGATCACACACTCACCCTCTCGTGAAGGGCCCCGCCTCACTCATGCCCCACAGACCACACTATGATCACACACTCACCCTCTCGTGAAGGCCCCTGCCTCACTCATGCCCCACAGTCCACACTATGATCACACACTCACCCTCTCGTGAAGGGCCCACGCTTCACTCATGCCCCACAGACCACACTATGATCACACACTCACCCTCTCGTGAAGAGCCCCGCCTCACTCATGCCCCAACAGACCACACTATGATCACACACTCACCCTCTCGTGAAGGGCCCCGCCTCACTCATGCCCCGCAGACCACACTATGATCACACACTCACCCTCTTGTGAAGGGCCCCTGCCTCACTCATGCCCCACAGACCACACTATGATCCCACACTCACTCTCTCGTGAAGGGCCCTTGCCTCACTCATGCACCACAGACCACACTATGATCCCACACTCACCCTCTTGTGAAGGGCCCCTGCCTCACTCATGCCCCACAGACCATACTATGATCACACACTCACCCTCTCGTGAAGGGCCCCGCCTCACTCATGCCCTACAGACCACACTATGATCACACACTCACCCTCTTGTGAAGGGCCCCTGCCTCACTCATGCCCTACAGACCACACTATGATCACACACTCACCCTCTCGTGAAGGGTCCCTGCCTCACTCATGCCCCACAGACCACATTATGATCACACACTCACCCTCTCGTGAAGGGCCCCTGCCTCACTCATGCCCCACAGACCACACTATGATCACACACTCACCCTCTTGTGGAGGGCTCCTGCCTCACTCATGCCCTACAGACCACACTAGTATCACACACTCATCCTCGCGTGAAGGGCCCCTGCCTCACTCATGCCCTACAGACCACACTATGATCCCACACTCACCCTCTCCTGAAGGGCCCTTGCCTCACTCATGCCCTACAGACCACACTATTATCACTCACTCACCCTCTCGTGAAGGGCCCACGCTTCACTCATGCCCCACAGACCACACTATGATCACACACTCACCCTCTCGTGAAGAGCCCCGCCTCACTCATGCCCCAACAGACCACACTATGATCACACACTCACCCTCTCGTGAAGGGCCCCGCCTCACTCATGCCCCACAGACCACACTATGATCACACACTCACCCTCTTGTGAAGGGCCCCTGCCTCACTCATGCCCCACAGACCACACTATGATCCCACACTCACTCTCTCGTGAAGGGCCCTTGCCTCACTCATGTCCTACAGACCACACTATTATCACACACTCACCCTCTAGTGAAGGGCCCCGCCTCACTCATGCCCTGCAGACCACACTATGATCACACACTCACCCTCTCGTGAAGGGCCCCTGCCTCACTCATGCCCTACAGACCACAATATGATCAAACACTCACCCTCTCGTGGAGGCCCCCCGCCTCACTCATGCCCTACAGACCACACTATGATCACACACTCACCCTCTCGTGAAGGGCCCCCGCCTCGCCATGCCCTACAGACCACACTATGATCACACACTCACCCTCTTGTGAAGGGCCCCTGCCTCACTCATGCCCTACAGACCACACTATGATCACACACTCACCCTCTTGTGAAGGGCCCCTGCCTCACTCATGCCCCACAGACCACACTATGATCACACACTCACCCTCTTGTGAAGGGCCCCTGCCTCACTCATGCCCCACAGACCACACTATGATCACACACTCACCCTCTCGTGGAGGGTCCCTTCCTCACTCATGCCCTACAGACCACACTATGATCACACATTCACCCTCTCGTGGAGGGCCCCTGCCTCACTCATGCCCCACAGACCATACTATGCTCACACACTCACCCTCTCGTGAAGGGCTCCCGCCTCACCATGCCCCACAGACCACACTATGATCACACACTCACTCTCTCGTGAAGGGCCCTGCCTCACTCATGCCCTACAGACCACACTATGATCACACACTCACCCTCTCGTGAAGTGCCCCTGCCTCACTCATGCCCTACAGACCATACTATGATCACACACTCACCCTCTCGTGGAGGGTCCCTTCCTCACTCATGCCCTACAGACCACACTATGATCACACATTCACCCTCTCGTGAAGGGCCCCTGCCTCACTCATGCCCTACAGACCACACTATGATCACACACTCACCCTCTGCGTAGAGGGCCCCCGCCTCACTCATGCCCTACAGACCACACTATGAACACACACTCACCCTCTCGCGAAGGGCCCCCGCCTCACTCATGCCCTACAGACCACACTATGATCATACACTCACCCTCTCGTGAAGGACCCCTGCCTCACCCATGCCCTGCAGCCCACACTATGACCACACACTCACCCTCTCGTGAAGGGCCCGCCTCATTCATGCCCTACAGACCACACTATGATCACACACTCACCCTCTCGTGAAGGACCCCTGCCTCACTTATGCCCTGCAGCCCACACTATGATCACACACTCACCCTCTCGTGAAGGGCCCCGCCTCACTCATGCCCCACAGACCACACTATGATCACACACTCACCCTCTCGTGAAGGCCCCTGCCTCACTCATGCCCCACAGTCCACACTATGATCACACACTCACCCTCTCGTGAAGGGCCCACGCTTCACTCATGCCCCACAGACCACACTATGATCACACACTCACCCTCTTGTGAAGAGCCCCGCCTCACTCATGCCCCAACAGACCACACTATGATCACACACTCACCCTCTCGTGAAGGGCCCCGCCTCACTCATGCCCCGCAGACCACACTATGATCACACACTCACCCTCTTGTGAAGGGCCCCTGCCTCACTCATGCCCCACAGACCACACTATGATCCCACACTCACTCTCTCGTGAAGGGCCCTTGCCTCACTCATGTCCTACAGACCACACTATTATCACACACTCACCCTCTCGTGAAGGGCCCCGCCTCACTCATGCCCTGCAGACCACACTATGATCACACACTCACCCTCTCGTGAAGGGCCCCTGCCTCACTCATGCCCTACAGACCACAATATGATCAAACACTCACCCTCTCGTGGAGGCCCCCCGCCTCACTCATGCCCTACAGACCACACTATGATCACACACTCACCCTCTCGTGAAGGGCCCCCGCCTCACCATGCCCTACAGACCACACTATGATCACACACTCACCCTCTTGTGAAGGGCCCCTGCCTCACTCATGCCCTACAGACCACACTATGATCACACACTCACCCTCTTGTGAAGGGCCCCTGCCTCACTCATGCCCCACAGACCACACTATGATCACACACTCACCCTCTTGTGAAGGGCCCCTGCCTCACTCATGCCCCACAGACCACACTATGATCACACACTCACCCTCTCGTGGAGGGTCCCTTCCTCACTCATGCCCTACAGACCACACTATGATCACACATTCACCCTCTCGTGGAGGGCCCCTGCCTCACTCATGCCCCACAGACCATACTATGCTCACACACTCACCCTCTCGTGAAGGGCTCCCGCCTCACCATGCCCCACAGACCACACTATGATCACACACTCACTCTCTCGTGAAGGGCCCTGCCTCACTCATGCCCTACAGACCACACTATGATCACACACTCACCCTCTCGTGAAGTGCCCCTGCCTCACTCATGCCCTACAGACCATACTATGATCACACACTCACCCTCTCGTGGAGGGTCCCTTCCTCACTCATGCCCTACAGACCACACTATGATCACACATTCACCCTCTCGTGAAGGGCCCCTGCCTCACTCATGCCCTGCAGACCACACTATGATCACACACTCACCCTCTGCGTAGAGGGCCCCCGCCTCACTCATGCCCTACAGACCACACTATGAACACACACTCACCCTCTCGCGAAGGGCCCCTGCCTCACTCATGCCCCACAGACCACACTATGATCACACACTCACCCTCTCGCGAAGGGCCCCTGCCTCACTCATGCCCCACAGACCACACTATGATCACACACTCACCCTCTCGTGGAGGGCCCCCGCCTCACTCATGCCCTACAGACCACACTATGATCATACACTCACCCTCTCGTGAAGGACCCCTGCCTCACCCATGCCCTGCAGCCCACACTATGACCACACACTCACCCTCTCGTGAAGGGCCCGCCTCATTCATGCCCTACAGACCACACTATGATCACACACTCACCCTCTCGTGAAGGACCCCTGCCTCACTCATGCCCTGCAGCCCACACTATGATCACACACTCACCCTCTCGTGAAGGGCCCCGCCTCACTCATGCCCCACAGACCACACTATGATCACACACTCACCCTCTCGTGAAGGCCCCTGCCTCACTCATGCCCCACAGTCCACACTATGATCACACACTCATCCTCTCGTGAAGGGCCCCTGCCTCACTCATGCCCTACAGACCACACTATGATCACACACTCACCCTCTCGTGAAGGGCTCCTGCCTCACTCATGCCCCACAGACCACACTGTGATCACACACTCACCCTCTCGCGAAGAGCCCCCGCCTCACTCATGCTCCACAGACCACACTATGATCACACACTCACCCTCTCGTGAAGTGCCCCTGCCTCACTCATGCCCTACAGACCACACTATGATCACACACTCACCCTCTTGTGAAGGGCCCCTGCCTCACTCATGCCCCACAGACAATACTATGATCACACACTCACCCTCTCGTGAAGGGCCCCTGCCTCACTCATGCCCTTCAGACCACACTATGATCCCACACTCACCCTCTCGTGAAGGGCCCCCGCCTCACTCATGCCCTACAGACCACACTATGAACACACACTCACCCTCTCGCGAAGGGCCCCCGCCTCACTCATGCCCTACAGACCACACTATGATCACACACTCACCCTCTCGTGAAGTGCCCCTGCCTCACTCATGCCCTACAGACCATACTATGATCACACACTCACCCTCTCGTAAAGGGCCCCTGCCTCACTCATGCCCCACAGACCATACTATGATCACACACTCACCCTCTCGTGAAGGGCCCCTGCCTCACTCATGCCCTTCAGACCACACTATGATCCCACACTCACCCTCTCGTGAAGGGCCCCTGCCTCACTCATGCCCTACAGACCACACTATGATCACACACTCACCCTCTCGTGAAGGGCCCCGCCTCACTCATGCCCTACAGACCACACTATGATCACACACTCACCCTCTCGTGAAGGGCCCCTGCCTCACTAATGCCCCACAGACCACACTGTGATCACACACTCACCCTCTCATGAAGAGCCCCTGCCTCACTCATGCCCTACAGACCACACTATGATCCCACACTCATCCTCTCGTGAAGGGCCCCTGCCTCACTCATGCCCCACAGACCACACTATGATCACACACTGACCCTCTCGTGAAGGGCCCCTGCCTCACTCATGCCCTGCAGACCACACTATGATCACACACTCACCCTCTCGTGAAGGGCCCCTGCCTCACTCATGCCCTACAGACCACACTACGATCACACACTCACCCTCTCGTGAAGGGCCCCTGCCTCACTCATGCCCTACAGACCACACTATGATCACACACTAAGCCTATCGTGAAGGGCCCCTGCCTCACTCATGCCCTACAGACCACACTATGATCACACACTCACCCTCTCGTGGAGGGCCCCTGCCTCACTCATGCCCCACAGACCACACTATGATCACACACTCACCCTCTCGTGGAGGGCCCCTGCCTCACTCATGCCCTACAGACCACACTATGATCACACACTCACCCTCTCGTGAAGGGCCCCCGCCTCACCATGCCCTACAGACCACACTATGATCACACACTCACCCTCTTGTGAAGGGCCCCTGCCTCACTCATGCCCTACAGACCACACTATGATCACACACTCACCCTCTCGTGGAGGGCCCCTGCCTCACTCATGCCTCACAGACCACACTATGATCACACACTCACCCTCTCGTGGAGGGCCCCTGCCTCACTCATGCCCTACAGACCACACTATGATCACACACTCACCCTCTCGTGAAGGGCCCCCGCCTCACCATGCCCTACAGACCACACTATGATCACACACTCACCCTCTTGTGAAGGGCCCCTGCCTCACTCATGCCCTACAGACCATACTATGATCACACACTCACCCTCTCGTGGAGGGCCCCTGCCTCACTCATGGCCTACAGACCACACTATGATCACACACTCACCCTCTCGTGGAGGGCCCCTACCTCACTCATGCCCTACAGACCACACTATGATCACACACTAACCCTCTCGTGAAGGGCCCCTGCCTCACTCATGCCCTACAGACCACACTATGATCACACACTCACCCTCTCGTGGAGGGCCCCTGCCTCACTCATGGCCTACAGACCACACTATGATCACACACTCACCCTCTCGTGGAGGGCCCCTGCCTCACTCATGCCCTACAGACCACACTATGATCACACACTCACCCTCTCGTGAAGGGCCCCCGCCTCACCATGCCCTACAGACCACACTATGATCACACACTCACTCTCTTGTGAAGGGCCCCTGCCTCACTCATGGCCTACAGACCACACTATGATCACACACTCACCCTCTCGTGGACGGCCCCTGCCTCACTCATGCCCTACAGACCACACTATGATCACACACTCACCCTCTCATGGAGGGCCCCCGCCTCACTCATGGCCTACAGACCACACTATGATCACACACTCACCCTCTCGTGGAGGGCCCCTGCCTCACTCATGCCCTACAGACCACACTATGATCACACACTCACCCTCTCGTGAAGGGCTCCTGCCTCACTCATGGCCTACAGACCACACTATGATCACACACTCACCCTTTCGTGGAGGCCCCGCCTCACTCATGCCCTACAGACCACACTATGATCACACACTGACCCTCTCGTGGAGGGCCCCTGCTCACTCATGCCCCACAGACCATACTATGATCACACACTCACCCTCTCGTGAAGGGCCCCCGCCTCACTCATGGCCTACAGACCACACTATGATCACACACTCACCCTCTCGTGAAGTGCCCCTGCCTCACTCATGGCCTACAGACCACACTATGATCACACACTCACCCTCTCGTGGAGGGCCCCTGCCTCACTCATGCCCTACAGACCACACTATGATCACACACTCACCCTCTCGTGAAGGGCCCCCGCCTCACCATGCCCTACAGACCACACTATGATCACACACTCACTCTCTTGTGAAGGGCCCCTGCCTCACTCATGGCCTACAGACCACACTATGATCACACACTCACCCTCTCGTGGAGGGCCCCTGCCTCACTCATGCCCTACAGACCACACTATGATCACACACTCACCCTCTCATGGAGGGCCCCCGCCTCACTCATGGCCTACAGACCACACTATGATCACACACTCACCCTCTCGTGGAGGGCCCCTGCCTCACTCATGCCCTACAGACCACACTATGATCACACACTCACCTTCTCGTGAAGGGCCCCTGCCTTACTCATGCCCCACAGACCACACTATGATCACACACTCATCCTCTCGTGAAGGGCCCCCGCCTCACTCATGCACCACAGACCACACTATGATCCCACACTCACCCTCTTGTGAAGGGCCCCTGCCTCACTCATGCCCCACAGACCATACTATGATCACACACTCACCCTCTCGTGAAGGGCCCCGCCTCACTCATGCCCTACAGACCACACTATGATCACACACTCACCCTCTTGTGAAGGGCCCCTGCCTCACTCATGCCCTACAGACCACACTATGATCACACACTCACCTTCTCGTGAAGGGTCCCTGCCTCACTCATGCCCCACAGACCACATTATGATCACACACTCACCCTCTCGTGAAGGGCCCCTGCCTCACTCATGCCCCACAGACCACACTATGATCACACACTCACTCTCTCGTGAAGGGCCCTTGCCTCACTCATGTCCTACAGACCACACTATTATCACACACTCACCCTCTCGTGAAGGGCCCCGCCTCACTCATGCCCTGCAGACCACACTATGATCACACACTCACCCTCTCGTGAAGGGCCCCTGCCTCACTCATGCCCTACAGACCACAATATGATCAAACACTCACCCTCTCGTGGAGGCCCCCCGCCTCACTCATGCCCTACAGACCACACTATGATCACACACTCACCCTCTCGTGAAGGGCCCCCGCCTCGCCATGCCCTACAGACCACACTATGATCACACACTCACCCTCTTGTGAAGGGCCCCTGCCTCACTCATGCCCTACAGACCACACTATGATCACACACTCACCCTCTTGTGAAGGGCCCCTGCCTCACTCATGCCCCACAGACCACACTATGATCACACACTCACCCTCTTGTGAAGGGCCCCTGCCTCACTCATGCCCCACAGACCACACTATGATCACACACTCACCCTCTCGTGGAGGGTCCCTTCCTCACTCATGCCCTACAGACCACACTATGATCACACATTCACCCTCTCGTGGAGGGCCCCTGCCTCACTCATGCCCCACAGACCATACTATGCTCACACACTCACCCTCTCGTGGAGGGCTCCTGCCTCACTCATGCCCTACAGACCACACTAGTATCACACACTCATCCTCGTGTGAAGGGCCCCTGCCTCACTCATGCCCTACAGACCACACTATGATCCCACACTCACCCTCTCGTGAAGGGCCCTTGCCTCACTCATGCCCTACAGACCACACTATTATCACTCACTCACCCTCTCGTGAAGGGCCCACGCTTCACTCATGCCCCACAGACCACACTATGATCACACACTCACCCTCTCGTGAAGAGCCCCGCCTCACTCATGCCCCAACAGACCACACTATGATCACACACTCACCCTCTCGTGAAGGGCCCCGCCTCACTCATGCCCCACAGACCACACTATGATCACACACTCACCCTCTTGTGAAGGGCCCCTGCCTCACTCATGCCCCACAGACCACACTATGATCCCACACTCACTCTCTCGTGAAGGGCCCTTGCCTCACTCATGTCCTACAGACCACACTATTATCACACACTCACCCTCTCGTGAAGGGCCCCGCCTCACTCATGCCCTGCAGACCACACTATGATCACACACTCACCCTCTCGTGAAGGGCCCCTGCCTCACTCATGCCCTACAGACCACAATATGATCAAACACTCACCCTCTCGTGGAGGCCCCCGCCTCACTCATGCCCTACAGACCACACTATGATCACACACTCACCCTCTCGTGAAGGGCCCCCGCCTCGCCATGCCCTACAGACCACACTATGATCACACACTCACCCTCTTGTGAAGGGCCCCTGCCTCACTCATGCCCTACAGACCACACTATGATCACACACTCACCCTCTTGTGAAGGGCCCCTGCCTCACTCATGCCCCACAGACCACACTATGATCACACACTCACCCTCTTGTGAAGGGCCCCTGCCTCACTCATGCCCCACAGACCACACTATGATCACACACTCACCCTCTCGTGGAGGGTCCCTTCCTCACTCATGCCCTACAGACCACACTATGATCACACATTCACCCTCTCGTGGAGGGCCCCTGCCTCACTCATGCCCCACAGACCATACTATGCTCACACACTCACCCTCTCGTGAAGGGCTCCCGCCTCACCATGCCCCACAGACCACACTATGATCACACACTCACTCTCTCGTGAAGGGCCCTGCCTCACTCATGCCCTACAGACCACACTATGATCACACACTCACCCTCTCGTGAAGTGCCCCTGCCTCACTCATGCCCTACAGACCATACTATGATCACACACTCACCCTCTCGTGGAGGGTCCCTTCCTCACTCATGCCCTACAGACCACACTATGATCACACATTCACCCTCTCGTGAAGGGCCCCTGCCTCACTCATGCCCTACAGACCACACTATGATCACACACTCACCCTCTGCGTAGAGGGCCCCTGCCTCACTCATGCCCTACAGACCACACTATGAACACACACTCACCCTCTCGCGAAGGGCCCCCGCCTCACTCATGCCCTACAGACCACACTATGATCATACACTCACCCTCTCGTGAAGGACCCCTGCCTCACCCATGCCCTGCAGCCCACACTATGACCACACACTCACCCTCTCGTGAAGGGCCCCGCCTCATTCATGCCCTACAGACCACACTATGATCACACACTCACCCTCTCGTGAAGGACCCCTGCCTCACTTATGCCCTGCAGCCCACACTATGATCACACACTCACCCTCTCGTGAAGGGCCCCGCCTCACTCATGCCCCACAGACCACACTATGATCACACACTCACCCTCTCGTGAAGGCCCCTGCCTCACTCATGCCCCACAGTCCACACTATGATCACACACTCACCCTCTCGTGAAGGGCCCACGCTTCACTCATGCCCCACAGACCACACTATGATCACACACTCACCCTCTCGTGAAGAGCCCCGCCTCACTCATGCCCCAACAGACCACACTATGATCACACACTCACCCTCTCGTGAAGGGCCCCGCCTCACTCATGCCCCGCAGACCACACTATGATCACACACTCACCCTCTTGTGAAGGGCCCCTGCCTCACTCATGCCCCACAGACCACACTATGATCCCACACTCACTCTCTCGTGAAGGGCCCTTGCCTCACTCATGCACCACAGACCACACTATGATCCCACACTCACCCTCTTGTGAAGGAAAAGCCTGCCTCACTCATGCCCCACAGACCATACTATGATCACACACTCACCCTCTCGTGAAGGGCCCCGCCTCACTCATGCCCTACAGACCACACTATGATCACACACTCACCCTCTCGTGAAGGGCCCCGCCTCACTCATGCCCCACAGACCACACTATGATCACACACTCACCCTCTTGTGAAGGGCCCCTGCCTCACTCATGCCCCACAGACCACACTATGATCCCACACTCACTCTCTCGTGAAGGGCCCTTGCCTCACTCATGTCCTACAGACCACACTATTATCACACACTCACCCTCTCGTGAAGGGCCCCGCCTCACTCATGCCCTGCAGACCACACTATGATCACACACTCACCCTCTCGTGAAGGGCCCCTGCCTCACTCATGCCCTACAGACCACAATATGATCAAACACTCACCCTCTCGTGGAGGCCCCCCGCCTCACTCATGCCCTACAGACCACACTATGATCACACACTCACCCTCTCGTGAAGGGCCCCCGCCTCGCCATGCCCTACAGACCACACTATGATCACACACTCACCCTCTTGTGAAGGGCCCCTGCCTCACTCATGCCCTACAGACCACACTATGATCACACACTCACCCTCTTGTGAAGGGCCCCTGCCTCGCTCATGCCCCACAGACCACACTATGATCACACACTCACCCTCTTGTGAAGGGCCCCTGCCTCACTCATGCCCCACAGACCACACTATGATCACACACTCACCCTCTCGTGGAGGGTCCCTTCCTCACTCATGCCCTACAGACCACACTATGATCACACATTCACCCTCTCGTGGAGGGCCCCTGCCTCACTCATGCCCCACAGACCATACTATGCTCACACACTCACCCTCTCGTGAAGGGCTCCCGCCTCACCATGCCCCACAGACCACACTATGATCACACACTCACTCTCTCGTGAAGGGCCCTGCCTCACTCATGCCCTACAGACCACATTATGATCACACACTCACCCTCTCGTGAAGTGCCCCTGCCTCACTCATGCCCTACAGACCATACTATGATCACACACTCACCCTCTCGTGGAGGGTCCCTTCCTCACTCATGCCCTACAGACCACACTATGATCACACATTCACCCTCTCGTGAAGGGCCCCTGCCTCACTCATGCCCTACAGACCACACTATGATCACACACTCAACCTCTGCGTAGAGGGCCCCTGCCTCACTCATGCCCTACAGACCACACTATGAACACACACTCACCCTCTCGCGAAGGGCCCCCGCCTCACTCATGCCCTACAGACCACACTATGATCATACACTCACCCTCTCGTGAAGGACCCCTGCCTCACCCATGCCCTGCAGCCCACACTATGACCACACACTCACCCTCTCGTGAAGGGCCCCGCCTCATTCATGCCCTACAGACCACACTATGATCACACACTCACCCTCTCGTGAAGGACCCCTGCCTCACTTATGCCCTGCAGCCCACACTATGATCACACACTCACCCTCTCGTGAAGGGCCCCGCCTCACTCATGCCCCACAGACCACACTATGATCACACACTCACCCTCTCGTGAAGGCCCCTGCCTCACTCATGCCCCACAGTCCACACTATGATCACACACTCACCCTCTCGTGAAGGGCCCACGCTTCACTCATGCCCCACAGACCACACTATGATCACACACTCACCCTCTCGTGAAGAGCCCCGCCTCACTCATGCCCCAACAGACCACACTATGATCACACACTCACCCTCTCGTGAAGGGCCCCGCCTCACTCATGCCCCGCAGACCACACTATGATCACACACTCACCCTCTTGTGAAGGGCCCCTGCCTCACTCATGCCCCACAGACCACACTATGATCCCACACTCACTCTCTCGTGAAGGGCCCTTGCCTCACTCATGCACCACAGACCACACTATGATCCCACACTCACCCTCTTGTGAAGGGCCCCTGCCTCACTCATGCCCCACAGACCATACTATGATCACACACTCACCCTCTCGTGAAGGGCCCCGCCTCACTCATGCCCTACAGACCACACTATGATCACACACTCACCCTCTTGTGAAGGGCCCCTGCCTCACTCATGCCCTACAGACCACACTATGATCACACACTCACCCTCTCGTGAAGGGTCCCTGCCTCACTCATGCCCCACAGACCACATTATGATCACACACTCACCCTCTCGTGAAGGGCCCCTGCCTCACTCATGCCCCACAGACCACACTATGATCACACACTCACCCTCTCGTGGAGGGCTCCTGCCTCACTCATGCCCTACAGACCACACTAGTATCACACACTCATCCTCGCGTGAAGGGCCCCTGCCTCACTCATGCCCTACAGACCACACTATGATCCCACACTCACCCTCTCCTGAAGGGCCCTTGCCTCACTCATGCCCTACAGACCACACTATTATCACTCACTCACCCTCTCGTGAAGGGCCCACGCTTCACTCATGCCCCACAGACCACACTATGATCACACACTCACCCTCTCGTGAAGAGCCCCGCCTCACTCATGCCCCAACAGACCACACTATGATCACACACTCACCCTCTCGTGAAGGGCCCCGCCTCACATATGCCCCACAGACCACACTATGATCACACACTCACCCTCTTGTGAAGGGCCCCTGCCTCACTCATGCCCCACAGACCACACTATGATCCCACACTCACTCTCTCGTGAAGGGCCCTTGCCTCACTCATGTCCTACAGACCACACTATTATCACACACTCACCCTCTAGTGAAGGGCCCCGCCTCACTCATGCCCTGCAGACCACACTATGATCACACACTCACCCTCTCGTGAAGGGCCCCTGCCTCACTCATGCCCTACAAACCACAATATGATCAAACACTCACCCTCTCGTGGAGGCCCCCCGCCTCACTCATGCCCTACAGACCACACTATGATCACACACTCACCCTCTCGTGAAGGGCCCCCGCCTCGCCATGCCCTACAGACCACACTATGATCACACACTCACCCTCTTGTGAAGGGCCCCTGCCTCACTCATGCCCTACAGACCACACTATGATCACACACTCACCCTCTTGTGAAGGGCCCCTGCCTCACTCATGCCCCACAGACCACACTATGATCACACACTCACCCTCTTGTGAAGGGCCCCTGCCTCACTCATGCCCCACAGACCACACTATGATCACACACTCACCCTCTCGTGGAGGGTCCCTTCCTCACTCATGCCCTACAGACCACACTATGATCACACATTCACCCTCTCGTGGAGGGCCCCTGCCTCACTCATGCCCCACAGACCATACTATGCTCACACACTCACCCTCTCGTGAAGGGCTCCCGCCTCACCATGCCCCACAGACCACACTATGATCACACACTCACTCTCTCGTGAAGGGCCCTGCCTCACTCATGCCCTACAGACCACACTATGATCACACACTCACCCTCTCGTGAAGTGCCCCTGCCTCACTCATGCCCTACAGACCATACTATGATCACACACTCACCCTCTCGTGGAGGGTCCCTTCCTCACTCATGCCCTACAGACCACACTATGATCACACATTCACCCTCTCGTGAAGGGCCCCTGCCTCACTCATGCCCTACAGACCACACTATGATCACACACTCACCCTCTGCGTAGAGGGCCCCCGCCTCACTCATGCCCTACAGACCACACTATGAACACACACTCACCCTCTCGCGAAGGGCCCCCGCCTCACTCATGCCCTACAGACCACACTATGATCATACACTCACCCTCTCGTGAAGGACCCCTGCCTCACCCATGCCCTGCAGCCCACACTATGACCACACACTCACCCTCTCGTGAAGGGCCCGCCTCATTCATGCCCTACAGACCACACTATGATCACACACTCACCCTCTCGTGAAGGACCCCTGCCTCACTTATGCCCTGCAGCCCACACTATGATCACACACTCACCCTCTCGTGAAGGGCCCCGCCTCACTCATGCCCCACAGACCACACTATGATCACACACTCACCCTCTCGTGAAGGCCCCTGCCTCACTCATGCCCCACAGTCCACACTATGATCACACACTCACCCTCTCGTGAAGGGCCCACGCTTCACTCATGCCCCACAGACCACACTATGATCACACACTCACCCTCTCGTGAAGAGCCCCGCCTCACTCATGCCCCAACAGACCACACTATGATCACACACTCACCCTCTCGTGAAGGGCCCCGCCTCACTCATGCCCCGCAGACCACACTATGATCACACACTCACCCTCTTGTGAAGGGCCCCTGCCTCACTCATGCCCCACAGACCACACTATGATCCCACACTCACTCTCTCGTGAAGGGCCCTTGCCTCACTCATGTCCTACAGACCACACTATTATCACACACTCACCCTCTCGTGAAGGGCCCCGCCTCACTCATGCCCTGCAGACCACACTATGATCACACACTCACCCTCTCGTGAAGGGCCCCTGCCTCACTCATGCCCTACAGACCACAATATGATCAAACACTCACCCTCTCGTGGAGGCCCCCCGCCTCACTCATGCCCTACAGACCACACTATGATCACACACTCACCCTCTCGTGAAGGGCCCCCGCCTCACCATGCCCTACAGACCACACTATGATCACACACTCACCCTCTTGTGAAGGGCCCCTGCCTCACTCATGCCCTACAGACCACACTATGATCACACACTCACCCTCTTGTGAAGGGCCCCTGCCTCACTCATGCCCCACAGACCACACTATGATCACACACTCACCCTCTTGTGAAGGGCCCCTGCCTCACTCATGCCCCACAGACCACACTATGATCACACACTCACCCTCTCGTGGAGGGTCCCTTCCTCACTCATGCCCTACAGACCACACTATGATCACACATTCACCCTCTCGTGGAGGGCCCCTGCCTCACTCATGCCCCACAGACCATACTATGCTCACACACTCACCCTCTCGTGAAGGGCTCCCGCCTCACCATGCCCCACAGACCACACTATGATCACACACTCACTCTCTCGTGAAGGGCCCTGCCTCACTCATGCCCTACAGACCACACTATGATCACACACTCACCCTCTCGTGAAGTGCCCCTGCCTCACTCATGCCCTACAGACCATACTATGATCACACACTCACCCTCTCGTGGAGGGTCCCTTCCTCACTCATGCCCTACAGACCACACTATGATCACACATTCACCCTCTCGTGAAGGGCCCCTGCCTCACTCATGCCCTACAGACCACACTATGATCACACACTCACCCTCTGCGTAGAGGGCCCCCGCCTCACTCATGCCCTACAGACCACACTATGAACACACACTCACCCTCTCGCGAAGGGCCCCTGCCTCACTCATGCCCCACAGACCACACTATGATCACACACTCACCCTCTCGCGAAGGGCCCCTGCCTCACTCATGCCCCACAGACCACACTATGATCACACACTCACCCTCTCGTGGAGGGCCCCCGCCTCACTCATGCCCTACAGACCACACTATGATCATACACTCACCCTCTCGTGAAGGACCCCTGCCTCACCCATGCCCTGCAGCCCACACTATGACCACACACTCACCCTCTCGTGAAGGGCCCGCCTCATTCATGCCCTACAGACCACACTATGATCACACACTCACCCTCTCGTGAAGGACCCCTGCCTCACTCATGCCCTGCAGCCCACACTATGATCACACACTCACCCTCTCGTGAAGGGCCCCGCCTCACTCATGCCCCACAGACCACACTATGATCACACACTCACCCTCTCGTGAAGGCCCCTGCCTCACTCATGCCCCACAGTCCACACTATGATCACACACTCATCCTCTCGTGAAGGGCCCCTGCCTCACTCATGCCCTACAGACCACACTATGATCACACACTCACCCTCTCGTGAAGGGCTCCTGCCTCACTCATGCCCCACAGACCACACTGTGATCACACACTCACCCTCTCGCGAAGAGCCCCCGCCTCACTCATGCTCCACAGACCACACTATGATCACACACTCACCCTCTCGTGAAGTGCCCCTGCCTCACTCATGCCCTACAGACCACACTATGATCACACACTCACCCTCTTGTGAAGGGCCCCTGCCTCACTCATGCCCCACAGACAATACTATGATCACACACTCACCCTCTCGTGAAGGGCCCCTGCCTCACTCATGCCCTTCAGACCACACTATGATCCCACACTCACCCTCTCGTGAAGGGCCCCCGCCTCACTCATGCCCTACAGACCACACTATGAACACACACTCACCCTCTCGCGAAGGGCCCCCGCCTCACTCATGCCCTACAGACCACACTATAATCACACACTCACCCTCTCGTGAAGTGCCCCTGCCTCACTCATGCCCTACAGACCATACTATGATCACACACTCACCCTCTCGTAAAGGGCCCCTGCCTCACTCATGCCCCACAGACCATACTATGATCACACACTCACCCTCTCGTGAAGGGCCCCTGCCTCACTCATGCCCTTCAGACCACACTATGATCCCACACTCACCCTCTCGTGAAGGGCCCCTGCCTCACTCATGCCCTACAGACCACACTATGATCACACACTCACCCTCTCGTGAAGGGCCCCGCCTCACTCATGCCCTACAGACCACACTATGATCACACACTCACCCTCTCGTGAAGGGCCCCTGCCTCACTAATGCCCCACAGACCACACTGTGATCACACACTCACCCTCTCATGAAGAGCCCCTGCCTCACTCATGCCCTACAGACCACACTATGATCCCACACTCATCCTCTCGTGAAGGGCCCCTGCCTCACTCATGCCCCACAGACCACACTATGATCACACACTGACCCTCTCGTGAAGGGCCCCTGCCTCACTCATGCCCTGCAGACCACACTATGATCACACACTCACCCTCTCGTGAAGGGCCCCTGCCTCACTCATGCCCTACAGACCACACTACGATCACACACTCACCCTCTCGTGAAGGGCCCCTGCCTCACTCATGCCCTACAGACCACACTATGATCACACACTAAGCCTATCGTGAAGGGCCCCTGCCTCACTCATGCCCTACAGACCACACTATGATCACACACTCACCCTCTCGTGGAGGGCCCCTGCCTCACTCATGCCCCACAGACCACACTATGATCACATACTCACCCTCTCGTGGAGGGCCCCTGCCTCACTCATGCCCTACAGACCACACTATGATCACACACTCACCCTCTCGTGAAGGGCCCCCGCCTCACCATGCCCTACAGACCACACTATGATCACACACTCACCCTCTTGTGAAGGGCCCCTGCCTCACTCATGCCCTACAGACCACACTATGATCACACACTCACCCTCTCGTGGAGGGCCCCTGCCTCACTCATGCCCCACAGACCACACTATGATCACACACTCACCCTCTCGTGGAGGGCCCCTGCCTCACTCATGCCCTACAGACCACACTATGATCACACACTCACCCTCTCGTGAAGGGCCCCCGCCTCACCATGCCCTACAGACCACACTATGATCACACACTCACCCTCTTGTGAAGGGCCCCTGCCTCACTCATGCCCTACAGACCATACTATGATCACACACTCACCCTCTCGTGGAGGGCCCCTGCCTCACTCATGGCCTACAGACCACACTATGATCACACACTCACCCTCTCGTGGAGGGCCCCTACCTCACTCATGCCCTACAGACCACACTATGATCACACACTAACCCTCTCGTAAAGGGCCCCTGCCTCACTCATGCCCTACAGACCACACTATGATCACACACTCACCCTCTCGTGGAGGGCCCCTGCCTCACTCATGCCCTACAGACCACACTATGATCACACACTCACCCTCTCGTGAAGGGCCCCCGCCTCACCATGCCCTACAGACCACACTATGATCACACACTCACTCTCTTGTGAAGGGCCCCTGCCTCACTCATGGCCTACAGACCACACTATGATCACACACTCACCCTCTCGTGGAGGGCCCCTGCCTCACTCATGCCCTACAGACCACACTATGATCACACACTCACCCTCTCATGGAGGGCCCCCGCCTCACTCATGGCCTACAGACCACACTATGATCACACACTCACCCTCTCGTGGAGGGCCCCTGCCTCACTCATGCCCTACAGACCACACTATGATCACACACTCACCCTCTCGTGAAGGGCTCCTGCCTCACTCATGGCCTACAGACCACACTATGATCACACACTCACCCTTTCGTGGAGGCCCCGCCTCACTCATGCCCTACAGACCACACTATGATCACACACTGACCCTCTCGTGGAGGGCCCCTGCTCACTCATGCCCCACAGACCATACTATGATCACACACTCACCCTCTCGTGAAGGGCCCCCGCCTCACTCATGGCCTACAGACCACACTATGATCACACACTCACCCTCTCGTGAAGTGCCCCTGCCTCACTCATGGCCTACAGACCACACTATGATCACACACTCACCCTCTCGTGGAGGGCCCCTGCCTCACTCATGCCCTACAGACCACACTATGATCACACACTCACCCTCTCGTGAAGGGCCCCCGCCTCACCATGCCCTACAGACCACACTATGATCACACACTCACTCTCTTGTGAAGGGCCCCTGCCTCACTCATGGCCTACAGACCACACTATGATCACACACTCACCCTCTCGTGGAGGGCCCCTGCCTCACTCATGCCCTACAGACCACACTATGATCACACACTCACCCTCTCATGGAGGGCCCCCGCCTCACTCATGGCCTACAGACCACACTATGATCACACACTCACCCTCTCGTGGAGGGCCCCTGCCTCACTCATGCCCTACAGACCACACTATGATCACACACTCACCCTCTCGTGAAGGGCCCCTGCCTCACTCATGGCCTACAGACTGTTGGACAGGCCACGTGAAGGGCTTGCTCCCTCCCCGCATGACCAGGCCCGAGCCCGGCCCTCCAGGTGTTACACACAACAACCACCCGCTTCCCGTCTCATATGGAACCCCTGCCCCTGGACATCTCCACATCCTGGGCCCGAATCACTACCGGCCCCCTCGCCCGGCCTGGGCGCCATCTTGGACACAGCACCACGAGGCTGCGTGGCCTCCGATCGACCCTAACCCTGGGCCTGGCCAGGCCCCGACATCCCGGCACCACCATCCACCCAGGAGGTGAGCGGACTACTTGGCAGGTCAATGGGAGAAAGAAATGTCGATGGCTCTCCCCTGCCAGGTGCCGATCGCCCCCAGCTCCCCCAGGCGCTGGCTCCACCCCCCTGCTGGGTGTCTGGACTCCCTCATCCCGGACCTCCCGACCTCCAAGTGCGAGGGTCCGGACATCAAAGGGCGCCAGACCTATAACTGGGGCAGCTCCAGAGCAGGAAGGCAGTTGTATCCTGGAGTCGAGAGACGCAGTGAAGAACTCATCCTTGACGGACTACTGGCGCTGCCGTAGCCCTGCCTTGCGATCTATCGTCCTGGCTGCTGGCGCTGCCGCAACCTTCTGAAACCTTCATCTTCGTCGGGACCTGCTGGCGTGGCCGCGGACCGTTTGTAACTACCACCTTCATCGGGACCTGCTGGCTTCGCCGCGGACCGTCGCTACCTTCGACCATCTCGGGACCTGCTGGCTCCGCCGCGGCCCGACCATCTAGAACGCCGAGCTCGAGGATTGTGAGCTATCCATCTATCACCACATCTACCAGATTGGTAACAAGACTGTCCCGCTACCCCTTTTCCCAACCAAGAGACTAGAACCGAGGGGACCCCTGAGTCCAGACCTCCTTGTACCATTCCACCGTACTTAAAGATTGCTTATAAAGAACGTTAAACCTTATCCTTGTGTGGTGTACATCTGTGGGGGGGAAGTTACTCGTCTGTACGATCGCTGGAGACGGCTCTCCCCGGAGACCTCTCCCCTTATTCTCGGCCGACCCTCCCGGTCCGTCTAACATTGGTGGCCAGCGGCGCGATCCGAATCAACGCGTAATCGTACAGAGAGTAGCTCACCCCACGACGAAACCACAATGACAACCAAAGAGAGCGGATCCACCGAGAAATTCCAGATGGAGAAATTGGAAGAGTACAGCCATCGTGAGTTGAAACAATTCTGCATTGAACTAGGTATCGCTACCACCGGTCTGAGTACTAAAGACGATTTCAAGCACGCCATTGAGTCATGGGCAGAAACCGGGGCCGTCAGACCCCCGGACCAAAATGTTGCAGCAGCAGAGAAGAACACCACGGCTCCCGAGGAGCGAAGAACGGGTCTCTCGCAAGATGAGATCCAAGAACGAGAAAGAAGCAGACTACATGAACTAGAAATGGCCCGGCTCAAAATGGATGGCGAACTCAAATTAGCCGAACAAAAACTGAACCTAGAACATCTGCGGCTCCGAGAAGAACGGGAAGAGAAACAGAGACAAAGAGAACTCGAAGAAAAGAGACTAGCGTATGAACACGAGCGCAAACTAGCTGAAATAGACTTACGTAAGCAGAACAAAGAATTAGGGGTGCCCGAGCAACCGCGCACCCCGGGAGCAACAGAAAAGAAAGTACACATCCCCAAGGATGTCGTTCGAGAATATTTCCGAGATGACGACATACAACAATGGTTCAAGGCCTACGAGATCGCTATGACCTCCCACCGGATCGATCGAAGTGACTGGGGAGCCGGTCTATGGGGGAGGTTCGTCAATGAGGGCCGCGACGCCCTGTTACAGCTCCCGGACCACCTGATGACCTCCTATGACCACATGAAGGCTACCCTCCTCACCCGCTATGGGCTCACACCCGAAATGTACCGCCAGAGGTTCCGAGACTGCACCCGGATCCCGGGTACAACTTGGGTGGAGTACGTGAACTATTTCAGCCGAGCCTTCGAGGGTTGGATCAAGGGAAGCAATGTAACGACCTACGAGCAACTCTTCAATCTCATGGTATGGGAGCACCTATCTAATAACTGCTTCGTCGAGCTCAGGCAGCACCTCCTCGACAGTAAATTGACTGATCCACGGCAGCTCGCCGCCGAGGCTGACCGGTGGGAAATTACCCGAGTGGGCCGAAATGGGTCACATGAACAGAACCGGAACAACCAAGGTCAGCACCGTCCCCGAGGAGGAGGAGGGGGCCAGGGACGAGGAAGAGACAACGCCCCGGCCGCTCCCGCTGCCAGCACCCCACCCCCGGCCACCCGGGGCAACCCCCCGGCGCGCCCGGGGTACAGAGCCAATGTCACGTGTCACCGATGCCAGCGAGTCGGCCACTACGCAAATGACCCGAATTGTCCACAGAACCAGACTCCGAGACCCCGCCAGATGGCTGCCACCGCCCTGGGGGAAGAACAAATCTCCGAAGAACAAGAGGAATGTGAGCAAGAACACCAAGAGTGGGAACCAGCCGCCATGGTTCTAGCGTGCCTAGGGGGAAAAGACATGGTCCCGCGGGCCCCCCTACCCGCCAACACCAGGAAGTACAGTCAGTGGGTGAACATTAATGGACGCAGGGCCGAAGCCCTACGTGACACCGGGGCCAGTGTAACAGCCGTCCGCTGTCACCTGGTGACCCCAGAACAGATCCTGCCGAACATTCTCTGCCCTGTCCGTTCAGCCGACAATTCGGAGAGTTTATGTCGGATGGCCTGCGTCCCCTTCGAGTGGGAAGGAGTCTCCGGCATGTTGAAGGTGACGGTCCGAGATGATGCCCCCGTGGACTGTCTCCTGGGAAATGATCTTGAGAGTTCCCCGTGGGCCGCCGTAGAGCGAAGAGAGCACCTGGGGATGTTGGGCCTCCCGGACTGGGCGTGCGTAACCACCCGGTCCATGGCTGCCCGTACCATCCCCCGACCCGAAGAACCTGAATGGCCGGCACCTCCTCCCCCGGTCGCTCCAGTGGAAGACACCGACCGTGCCGTCCCCCCAGAGCAAACTCCCGAAGGGCTCGCTCAGCCCCAGGACCTTCCCGACCTGGCTCAGTGGCGTCAGGAAGGGGGGCCCTCCCAGGAACAGTTTCGCCAAGAGCAGAAGACCTGTCCCTCCCTCGAGGGACTCCGCCAACAAGCCCTCGCCCAGAGCGCAGGGGATACCTCCGGAACCCATTGGGTCTATTGGGACAACGACCTGTTGTACAGCGAACAGAGAATCGCGGAGTTAGGGGCCAGTCGAGTGCTAGTGGTGCCCCTCAGCTTTAGAGACTTCTTGCTAAACCTGGCCCACGATGTCCCACTGGCTGGTCACCTGGGTCAGGACAAAACCTACAGTCGTCTGGTGACCCACTTTTTCTGGCCCAAGATGAGGAACGACGTACTCCATCACTGCCGGTCTTGCCCCACGTGCCAGGCCAGCGGGAAGAGCGGCCGCAAACTTAAAGCACCTCTGCAACCTTTCCCAGTTGTCACCACCCCGTTCGAGAGGGTGGGGATAGACATTGTGGGGCCCCTGGACCCCCGTACAGCACAAGGACATCGGTTCATCCTGGTACTGGTGGACCACGCCACCCGCTACCCCGAGGCTGTTCCCCTACGAACTGTGACAGCCCCGGTAGTCGGCCGGGCCTTGATGGGGATCTTCTCCCGGGTGGGCTTCCCCCGAGAAGTCGTCAGTGACCGGGGCACAAACTTTATTTCAAAATACATGAAGTCCCTCTGGCAACAGTGTGGGGTCACCTACCGATTCACGACCCCCTATCACCCTCAAGGAAACGGACTAGTCGAGCGGTTCAACCGCACGCTCAAAGGGATGATTGGGGGGTTGGAAGAGCCCCTCCGTCGCCAGTGGGATGTGCTACTGCCGTGCCTCCTCTTTGCCTATCGAGAAGTCCCCCAGAAGTCCCTCGGCTTCAGCCCGTTCGAACTCTTATATGGACACCCTGTGCGAGGGCCGCTCAGCCTAGTCAAAGAAGGTTGGGAAATGCCCCCTCTGAAGAACCCTCCAGATGTTTTCAAGTACCTCCTAACCCTACGCAACCAGACCAGACGGTTCAGAGAAATGGCAAAAGCGAACCTGGAGGACAGTCAGGAAGACATGAAAAGGTGGTACGATCAAAATGCCTCCTCCATCGAATTCGAACCCGGCCAACAAGTGTGGGTGATGTCCCCCACCGAACCATGCGCCTTGCAAGACAAGTGGACAGGGCCCTTCAAAGTGGTCGAGCGCAAGAGCCCTGTCACCTATCTCATCGATATGGAATCTTCACCGAACCCCCTCCGGGTCCTCCACGCCAAAAGACTAAAACCCCACTTTGTGCGCTCGGAGCTCAGCCTCCTGATGGCAACAGACAGCGGAACCGAAGAGGATTCCGAGCCACTCCCTGATCTCCTACGGACTCGGGAGAAGGACGGCTCCGTGGATGGGGTCCGACTCTCGGAGGCCCTCACCCCGGAACAGCGCCAAGGCTGCCGAGACCTCCTACTGCAGTTCGCCACCCTGTTCTCACTCACCCCAGGGGTCACCCCCTGGTGCTTGCACGACGTGGACACTGGAGACAGTCCCCCTGTCCGACATCGGGCCTACCGCGTACCAGATCGGGTACGGGCCTGCATCCAGGAGGAGGTGTCCAAGATGATCACGCTCGGGGTCATCGAGCCCTCAGACAGCCCCTGGGCCAGCCCAGTGGTACTGGTCCCCAAAGCGGCCGCCCCCGGCACCACTCCTGAGCTCCGGTTCTGCGTCGACTACCGGGGCTTGAACGCTGTCACCAGAACCGACGCACATCCCATCCCCCAAGCAGATGAACTAATCGACCGCATGGGAGCTGCCCGCTACCTCAGCATCTTTGACCTGACAGCGGGCTACTGGCAGATCGGTCTCACACCCCGGGCCCAAGAACGATCTGCCTTCTCCACCCCTGATGGCCACTACCACTTCAAGGTCATGCCATTCGGCATGAAGAATGCCCCAGCAACATTTCAGCGGCTAGTAAACCAGGTACTGGCGGGGCTCGAAGAATTCAGCGCCGCCTACCTGGACGATATCGCTGTGTACAGCCGCCACTGGTCCGACCACCTCAACCACCTCCGAGAGGTTCTGCAGGCTCTCCAACGAGCCGGCCTCACCATCAAGGCTAGCAAGTGCCAAATTGGCCAGGGGTCCGTGACCTATCTCGGACACCAGGTGGGAAGCGGTCTGGTGGCCCCTCTGCAACTCAAGATCGCGGCCATCCAGTCTTGGCAGCCCCCCGTCACCCAGACCGAGGTCCGCGCCTTCTTGGGACTCACAGGCTACTACCGGCGGTTCGTGAGGGACTATGGCAGCATTGTGGGGCCCCTCACGGAACTCACATCCAAAAACCAACCAAAGAAGGTCAACTGGACCCCAGACTGTCAAGCGGCCTTCGAGAAGCTGAAGGCCGCCATGTGCTCCGCCCCTGTGCTCCAGGCCCCCGACCACAGTCGGGAATTCATCGTCCAAACGGATGCCTCCGACCATGGCATTGGGGCAGTCCTTTCCCAGCTGAACCCCGAAGGACTTGACCAACCAGTGGCGTTCATCAGCAGACGTCTCCTGGCCCGAGAGCAACGCTGGAGCACCATCGAGAGGGAGGCATTCGCAGTGGTGTGGGCCCTCAAAAAGCTCCGGCCTTATCTCTTCGGTACCCACTTCCGGGTGCAGACAGATCATCGGCCCCTGCAGTGGCTAATGCATATGCGGGGGGAAAACCCAAAACTATTGCGTTGGTCCATCTCCCTGCAGGGGATGGACTTCACTGTGGAACATCGACCTGGGCAAGACCACGCCAACGCAGATGGCCTGTCACGCTTTTTCCGCCTCGACGAAGAGAGTCCCCAAGAGGATGGGTGACTCTCCCCGCCTTCAGCTGGGGGGGACGCATGTTGGACAGGCCACGTGAAGGGCTTGCTGTCTCCCCGCATGACCAGGCCCGAGCCCGGCCCTCCAGGTGTTACACACAACAACCACCCGCTTCCCGTCTCATATGGGACCCCTGCCCCTGGACATCTCCACATCCTGGGCCCGAATCACTACCGGCCCCCTCGCCCGGCCTGGGCGCCATCTTGGACACAGCACCACGAGGCCGCGTGGCCTCCGATCGACCTTAACCCTGGGCCTGGCCAGGCCCGACATCCCGGCACCACCATCCACCCAGGAGGTGAGCGGACTACTTGGCAGGTCAATGGGAGAAAGAAGTGTCGATGGCTCTCCCCCGCCAGGTGCCGATCGCCCCCAGCTCCCCCAGGCGCTGGCTCCACCCCCCTGCTGGGTGTCTGGACTCCCTCATCCCGGACCTCCCGACCTCCAAGTGCGAGGGTCCGGACATCAAAGGGCGCCAGACCTATAACTGGGGCATCTCCAGAGCAGGAAGGCAGTTGTATCCTGGAGTCGAGAGACGCAGTGAAGAACTCATCCTTGACGGACTACTGGCGCTGCCGTAGCCCTGCCTTGCGATCTATCGTCCTGCCTACTGGCGCTGCCACAACCTTCTGAAACCTTCATCTTCGTCGGGACCTGCTGGCGTGGCCGCGGACCGTTTGTAACTACCACCTTCATCGGGACCTGCTGGCTTCGCCGCGGACCGTCGCTACCTTCGACCATCTCGGGACCTGCTGGCTCCGCCGCGGCCCGACCATCTAGAACGCCGAGCTCGAGGATTGTGAGCTATCCATCTATCACCGCATCTACCAGATTGGTAACAAGACTGTCCCGCTACCCCTTTTCCCAACCAAGAGACTAGAACCGAGGGGACCCCTGAGTCCAGACCTCCTTGTACCATTCCACCGTACTTAAAGATTGCTTATAAAGAACGTTAAACCTTATCCTTGTGTGGTGTACATCTGTGGGGGGGAAGTTACTCGTCTGTACGATCGCTGGAGACGGCTCTCCCCGGAGACCTCTCCCCTTATTCTCGGCCGACCCTCCCGGTCCGTCTAACACAGACCACACTATGATCACACACTCACCCTCTCGTGGAGGCCCCGCCTCACTCATGCCCTACAGACCACACTATGATCACACACTCACCCTCTCGTGGAGGGCCCCTGCCTCACTCATGCCCTACAGACCACACTATGATCACACACTCACCCTCTCGTGAAGGGCCCGCCTCACTCATGCCCCACAGACCACACTGTGATCACACACTCACCCTCTCGTGGAGGGCCCCTGCCTCACTCATGCCCCACAGACCACACTATGATCACACACTCACCCTCTCGTGAAGGGCCCTCGCCTCACTCATGCCCCACAGACCACACTATGATCACACACTCACCCTCCCGTGAAGGGCCCCTGACTCACTCATGCCCCACAGACCACACTATGATCACACACTCACCCTCTCGTGAAGGGCCCCTGCCTCACTCATGCCCTGCAGACCTCACTATGATCACACACTCACCCTCTTGTGGAGGGCCCCCGCCTCACTCATGCCCTACAGACCACACTATGATCACACACTCACCCCCTCGTGGAGGGCCCCTGCCTCACTCATGCCCTACAGACCACACTATGATCACACACTCACCCTCTCGTGAAGGGCCCGCCTCACTCATGCCCCACAGACCACACTGTGATCACACACTCACCCTCTCATGGAGGGCCCCTGCCTCACTCATGCCCCACAGACCACACTATGATCACACACTCACCCTCTCGTGAAGGGCCCTCGCCTCACTCATGCCCCACAGACCACACTATGATCACACACTCACCCTCCCGTGAAGGGCCCCTGACTCACTCATGCCCCACAGACCACACTATGATCACACACTCACCCTCTCGTGAAGGGCCCCTGCCTCACTCATGCCCTGCAGACCTCACTATGATCACACACTCACCCTCTCGTGGAGGGCCCCCGCCTCACTCATGCCCTACAGACCACACTATGATCACACACTCACCCTCTCGTGAAGGGCCCCTGCCTCACTCATGCCCTACAGACCACACTATGATCACACACTCACCCTCTCGTGAAGGGCCCCTGCCTCACTCATGCCCTACAGACCACACTATGATCACACACTCACCCTCTCGTGAAGGGCCCCTCACTCACTCATGCTCTACAGACCACACTATGATCACACACTCACTCTCTCGTGAAGGGCCCCGCCTCACTCATGCTCTGCAGACCACACTATGATCACACACTCACTAGGGCCAAGGATAGTCCGTCCAAACGACATCCTGTGAGGAGCTCGTGGCCCACCCCTTCGGGCCGCCGTGGGCGCCTCGAAACACAACAGCTGCTTCTTCAAGGCGTACTCTCACACGCAGAAGCAAATATTTATCATTCATGTTTTGCTCCGTACTGCACGCAAAACAACTTTTAATAAATGCAACAGAATCGGCCCTATCCATTATCTGAGAGGCAGTGTGACATACAAATAGTTTTTTTCACAAACTCAAGTCACATAAAATAAAATAAATCCAGTACTTGTTTAGAGCACAAATCATCCCCGAAGGGGTATCTCGGCGCTGGGGGCCGTTGGCAAGATTAAGCGAGCTATTGCCCAGAGTCACATGGTGCTGGACAGACCCCTGCCGCCGGAGCCAGGGATCAAACCGTGATCCCCAGCGCCCAACGTCAGTCGCCCTGGCCACGGCCCCACACATCTTCCCACATATGAAGAATCAGAATAGAAATATAATAATCAGAATAAAAACATACAATAACTGTTCACAGAACTACAAATTAAGCTTAGCCCCGTAACATAATCGACTGCTTTCCCCTAAATGCTAACATAGGACACCCTCAGCCAGAGATGGGATGCTTACGGGTTACTACGCGCTTTACAAAACCCAAATAATAAGAGTCCTTTGCACGGAGTTTTAAGAAGCGCTTTTAAGAAATTGCACACCGAGCAATCCAACATATAAAAAAATATATATTTAGTGATTGCAGACACTGGCGGCAAGTTGTCAGTGCACACTGAAGTGAAGGTTGCGGTATTAAGTGGAATAACCCGTGTCAGCAGACACTGAAATAAAAACAGGAATAAACAAGGAAATAAAAGTTTATTAAATGCTGAAAGGAGGCTATCCACATACACAGAATTGAAATAAATTATAATCAATTTAATTGAAGTTGGATAAATACAGAGTGGAAAGTATCAGCACTGCAGACACGGAAATGATGTAGCAGAAATTAAAATGACAATCAGCTGCAGGCTCCTGAGGGTAAGTGCCAGAAAACACTAAAACGAAAGTATGAACAGACATCGCAGCAGCAGCAGGAAGCTACGTTAGTGGTGGAGCAGATGCTGACATGAGTGTGTGCAACACACATACATAAAAGTAGCAGCACAGTGAACAGTGAGAAAATCCGAGAAAACTGATTCGAAATATCAGCAGATGGTTAAAGCAATGTGGCAACAGTTCCAGAATCCAAAATATATGAAAAGTGTGTGTGAGAGAGAAATAATTTGTTTTATGCACGGCAAACTACACTTACGACTTGAAAGCGCTGCAACAAAAGATGTTACAGTTAACCAACGAATTGGTACCCAGTACATCTTGCTGTACATTATGCATGTTAGTGCTTACAAATTACTGTTTTCAAACTACATTTTGTAGTGTTCTGTTCTGCAGTGCCCTGTATGAGCTCTGAGCCCTCCATTGCCATTTGACCCACACTGAAGTGCACAGGTGCATATCCCCTCCCTGGGCCAGGGCCTGGGTGATTGCCCTGTGTCCTTTATGTGCTGCGTACAGGTGCATAGATCTGCCTGGGTCCGTGTTCTGCCGTGCCCTGTATAGGGGCGGAGCCATCCAGTGCCCTTTATGAGCCGCACTGAAGTGCACAGGTGCATATGACCTCCCTGGGCCAGGGCATGAGCGAAGATTCGACTGGCCTTGGAGGCACCGGCCTGCCGATTAGTTTGTTCATTTCTCTATTTCCTGAGTATGTTGTCACTGTGTGTGCTAATCTCTGCTTCTGTCAAGATGTCTCTGATTGTATTCCCTGTGTCCGACCCTGGTGTGTCTCTATTCTGAGTGTCTCTACTCTCTGCCAGTCTGTATCCCAAGATGGAACTTCACCTCACAGTCCTGCATGACCTTCAGATTTAACTGAGCGCAGTCGATGCAGGCCCTAGAGTTGTGCTCCGCCGCCAGGCACAGTAAGCAAACTGCATGACCTTCAGATTCAACTAAGCGCAGTCGATGCAGCCCTAGAACTGTGCTCCGCCGCCAGGCACAGTAAGCAAACTGCATGACCTTCAGATTCAACTGAGCGCAGTCGATGCAGCCCTAGAACTGTGCTCCGCCACCAGGCACAGTAAGCAAACTTCGCGAGGGTCCGCCACAAACACCTGTTCGCGATGTTCCTTACATGGCTTGTTGTAAATACAGTTGAGTAATTTAGGTGGCTCCTGGACATGTCACAGCAGTTTCTTTTGGCGTCTCAGATATAAGGCGTCTCAGGTATAATCACCCTTGGATCTCAAAGGCTAACTCTCGGGTCTCACCGGAGGGTCACTTTATTATCTCACATGAAGGTAATTTGAGGATATAATGTGAGGGTCACTTTAAGAGCTAACAAGAGGGTTATTTTATTAAATGCTTTAGATTTCACAGGAGGGTCTCATCAGCCGGCCAATTAATCAATGCACTGGTACACTGCTTCTTCCCTGTGGCGATAGATGCAAAGCGGAAGTGTGCCTGGGATTTATTGAGGCTTAACAGCAGTGCAAGGTATAACTTGGACCGACTGTGAAGGGGGAGCAGGGAGTCTGGAAGCACATGCTTCAGAATATGAGCATAAACTGTGTGCTCCTCAGAGCTGACAACATTACGCTTATCTGCCCCCTCACCCGCCCCACAAACACAGCCACACACACACAACCACACACACACAACCACACATACACACACAACCACACACACAACCACACACATAACCACACACATAACCACACATACAACCACACACAACCACACACACACAACCACAAACAGAACAACACCGTCAGTGCACACTTTCACCAAGCACAGACGCCATCAGTCATCAGTGCACGCTTTCACAGGGCACAAACACCACCAGCCGTCAGTGCACGCTTCCACCAGGCACACACAACACCAGCCGGCAGTGCACGCTTCCACCAGGCACACACAACACCAGCCGGCAGTGCACACTTCCAACAGGCACACACACCACCAGCCGGCAGTGCACACTTCCAACAGGCACACACACCACCAGTCATCAGTGCACACATCAATTGTTAACGCATCCACAATTAACTATTGTAGCAATCGCAGTATGGCGCATTTTACTTTTAAACATATTCATCTAAAGCGCAGCATGCCACCATTGCTACAAAAATAAATACACATTTTATTTGGCCTACAATTTATAGACTTTTGTTGCAGTTGCAATATTTAGCAATGCCAATACCTCAAACTTAATTCACCCGAGACCTATTGCATCGTAAATGCTTGTTGGTAAAGCCTCATGTTAGCCACAATTTCTTACCTTGACAATTGACGGGCAATGAATTATTACGCAGTTTGCAGAGGAAATAAGAGTCTGTGTTTTAGAATAGCGCGGTTGAAATGAAGCATCATTCTTTTCTGCACCAATAATAACACTCTCCGTGCAGCTGAGATTGAGATTTGTATAATTGTACAGAGCGCACATTTGCAAAAGTGATTCGGAGTAACTGGCCCGTCTACATTTCTTGACGCACTGGCCTCTAAAAACTTCCTTTTTGTCTGCTGCACAGTGTTGATCCACGAGTGAGGTCTTGTCAAGCTAAGCAAGTGTCTCAGCCCCATCAAACTTCCTTCTCTTGTGTCTTCTTTGCCGCCATTAGTTTATAAATGTAGTTATATTAGAAAGAGGTTGTAGGTTAGTGACCTTTCATTTCAGTCGTTTCCCATTATTTTCAAAATATGTTTAGAGCTTCTCGTTGTTCAAAATATAGGAATTTCTGATATTTATTTCTTCCAATGCACTTCATTCGATGACATCTCGTGCTCCGGTGCAGGGGGCAGTGTCTGTCCTTCGCGCATGCGCGGCTGTGAATATAAGGCCTGATAGCAGTGTCTATTCTCCTCGCATGCGCAGCTGGTAATACTAGCCCCCCCAGCAGTGTCTGTCCGCTGCGCATGCGCAGTTGTTTAAGACTCCCCAGTAACCCTCGCTCGGGTGCTGCGCAGTTGGAACGCAGTGTCAGTTCCCCACGCATGCGCAGTTGTTAATTAATAGGTAATCTTCAGCGGTGCCTGTCCCCAGCGCATGCGTAGTTAATGCAAAGCCTCTAACGCGCGCTGATAGGTTGTTTGGCACAGGCCAGGCGCCATTGACAGATCACTGGGTGTCCAGGTGGGTCTGGGACAAGGTGTCTCAGTTTCTAGTTGCTGAGGGGGCCCCAAGGCGGGTGTTTGAAGAGTGGATACTGTTAAACGGAATTTCAAAGCACCTGGCTTCTTGTTCGAGGTATAGTGGAGTGCATTCTGTCTTCTCATTTTTCTGCTAAATGTAACACAATGTTTACAATAGAAACTGATTCTAGTGTTATTTCTTACAGCTCGATGTTTCCACAAAGCAAATGGTGCAAGCACATTAGTTGTGAAGTGTTCACAGCTCTGGGGCCTATTTCCTTTAAGTGCTTAACTCTACAAGATGCTTACACTGCAGAGTTATCAAAATTATTTAGATTCTAATGGGAGAACTGTGAAAAGTAGTACATTCTACCTGGTCTTTTCTCACTGGTGCATTGCCCCAACCCCGAGAAAGATGTGTGTTCACGCCCTTGGATTTGTAAGCGCTGGACATGTGCATTGACCTGCCATTTGCACATTTGTGTCTAAATGACCAGCCTGTGGCCTGCTGAGTTATGTGCCACCCTCTTTGTTTTATCAAAAATATATGTATTGCTTTAGCACAAAAATGCAAAAGGTGCACATGGAAAAGAGTTTGTTTTAAAAAGGTCGATATTGCTCATGGTAAATTGAAACTAGCATTTGTTAAGTTATGTTAATTTTGACTTATATAGCGCCAAATCACCGTCAGGTCTCTAGGCGCTAATAACAGGTGGGAAGAAACAACAGCTGAGTGGATGGAAAATACGACACCTATTGCATTGCAAATGCCTGTTTGTAAAACTCTTATGCAGCGCAGTAACTTTAATGTTGTCCGGGCCCCTTTTCTTAGACGAGCCGTCTCTAAAGAAAGGGGTGAGTCGCCATTAAAGTGAAAGAACAGTATGGGGCGCTTTTACAAAACAATCATTTGCAATGCAATAGGTTTTGCATTTACACTAGTTTGAGCTATTGACATTACAAATAACAATGCCTTTCATTTTTGATTTGTTTTTAAAACATAAATAAAAGGCATTGTCATTTACAATACAAATAGCTTAAACTTGTGTAATTGCGAGCCCTATTGCATTACAAATGCTTGTACATAGATTGGTAAACAGAAACAGGCTGTCTTTTACTCAATGCAAACATGGAATGGGAGACAGATGTATTGATACAAAAACAGTCAGACACATCAACACAGCTCCCATTTAACGTCACAGCTACACCTGCCAACTTTTGGAATAGCGGTATTTCATTTCTTTCTTTTACCAATCAAGTGGCATAACGTATGCAAAATGAAGCCGCATCTACTGTAGTTAAATTAAGTAAGCCATCCCTTTCCTCGGGGCAGGAAAACAATGCAGCAGAAGAGAAGTGCGCACATGCTGCTGCTGTTAACCTGCTGCTCGCGGGTGTCTCCGCTCCAGATACAAGCTTCCTAGGACCGGGTTCTGGCATTTCAGCCGTCTTCAGCCAGGCTTGCTTGAATCCAGTGGCAAAGTGAGCAAGGGACTCATGTCTGAGCATACCCTTCCAACTTATGGCGAACAAAGCGGTACAAATGGGGGTGGTGATGGACCGCTTTGTTCAGCTGAAAGGCCAGAAACCGGTCCTAGGAAGCTTGTTTCCGGTCCAGGGAAGGCAAGGCTTGGCAGTTCGAACTGGACTGTTCCCATGAGGCATAGGGTCAGACTGATTTGCATATGGCCATGTCTGAACTGGGGTGGCAGAGTGGGCTAAAGAACGGTGATGGATTAAACCCAGATCTGTTGACTGGGTGTGAGTGTTTGATTGGTTCAGATGCTCCGTCCATCACCACCCGTTTTTGTACCCATTTGAAACCAGGCATTTTCCCCTTTATTATGCCACTCCCTTCATGGTGACATCACTCTTTCCGGATGTGCTTCCAGGGTGAGCAATATTCCTCGCCCCGGCCAGCACATGCGAGGTATGTCTCTGACCTGCTGTGCCCTCGTCATCGTCCGTCCCTTGACGAAAAAAAACGAAAGAGTCAGACTGACTGAATTTAATTTGTGACACACGGGGCAGTGAGCAGTTCATTGATTTGACGCTGCTGCATTGCGTGCGTGTGGTACGTGGCTCTCTTGTCTTCCTCCCCGTCCCGACTCCTGAGGCTAGTGGGGCAACGCCCCATTCGGCCCTATGCATCAACGCCACTGCTTATACCACATGCAATTAATCCTCTCCAAAGCCAAGCCTCAAGAATTCCTGGGTGTGAAGGGCGGCTGATTCTGATTGGGTGCTTGATAGTTTTCCAGAAACTCATGTTCTTGATAGTTCATGTTTGTCGGTAGTTAATTAAACATGCCCAGGGGTTTTATCTCTTCAGTTGACAGGAGCTGCAATAAAAGTTTCTTTGTCGTTGCAAAAAAATATGAATGGCCAACGAGCCTCTGTCTGTCAAAGAATGAAAGGGCTGGGGACTGTCATTCGTCTCACTGCTAAGCAGAGTCATGTCATGCTTCACCCTCCATCAGGCCTCTGATTTTAAGCAACATCGCCTAGAACACTGGGACTTCAGAGCCCATCCTTTTAATGAGGAAAATAAAACTACAAGTTCCATAAGCAATAGTGGTGGAAGGTGTCACGCAGGACCTAGGACAACATCGGATTCAGCACATCCAGTTCCATTTTTTAAGAATTTGACACAATATTGAATTTATAACCTTTGTTTTTTATGGTCATGAGTCAACAGGATACTAAAAACGTGTCTTTTATTTTCAAGGTTAATTAAGTAATGGTCACCAGCTTGGAAGCTCAGTTAATTCTTCAGTATTTGTCATTGATCTCCATGTGTGGCTGGTTTGGGTCTGCCCCCTGCATCGTTCCCGATAACTCACACAGGTAAGGAGCTTGTAGCAGCATCATGATAACCCCATACTCGTCTGTAAGAAGTGCGCTCCGAGGCAGGTATCCGATCATTTTTGTGAAACAAGCAAGCACCAATATCTGCTATGTACATTTGTTAAAATAAAACACAATCAATTCAATTCAAAATATACTTTATTCGGCATAAAGCAATACCATAAAAGTACAGTGTTAAAAAACAATATCTCATACATTATAAAAAACATACTAAAAACCTGTTTAACAACAATACATAAAATATAAATGATTCGGCACAGGGATGATCTTATAGAAATGACAAGGAGGTACCCGGTTAAAAATGTTTCATCCATAGTATAGTGCAAATCGGAGCAAATATTGAACACACAGGTCCATTATTCCTCCCCGCTACTGGCTCTGAGTTTCATCGCTAATCTTAGAAAATGTACTACACAGAAAAGTTTTTAAAGGTTCTACTGACAATTTCAGAAACAGTAGGACCACCTTAACTTGTTTGAACTTGGCCTTCCTTAAAATACCTTTTAAAAATAGTCCCCTAGGGTAAGCGTAAAATGGGCATAGTAGGACCAAATGGAGTGTATCCTGTGGAGACCGTTGGTCGCAGCCACAGGAGCCCTTACTCTCCAAATGCTTTGTATACCCTGCTGGAACCGCCAAAGTATGGTGTAACAAATCTAGCCTGAAACGGGTCATGAGAAATCTGTCTTGAGGATTGTAAATAAGACACAAATAAGGTTCCATGCCCAGGCACGACTTTGTTAACTGATGAGTTCTTACTGATGGCTTAGTCAGCTCTCTTGCTTTCCTATTTGACTTGGCTCTGTTTAAAAATTCTGACTTAATACGGCCCTTATCCTTAGATAGCAATTTGGTCGGTGGGTAAAATATTCAACACAACCCATGGCTAACAGGTTTTCCTTGATGTGTCTAATCCAAGGAATATTGTAACCCCGTGCCCGTGCAATGCAGTCTGATATTATTTGTTGACTTAACGCCGCCTCTGGGTTTGTCCATACCTTAATCCAGCATGCGAGGGGCTTCCATTGCAGCCTATCGCACAGACGGGTTATACCCAGTTCCTCATGAACCATGTAGGAGGAAATGCTTTGTGGGACTTTCAGTACCCGCCTCAAATATTTGTTTTCTTCTATTTGTAACTTAAGCGGATCTATAAAGCCCCAGACCTCACTCCCATATAAAACTTTGGCACAGCTTACAGAACTGTAGAGGTTCAGGATTTGTTCCGGAGCCCATCGGCCTAGCCTCTTTGCAAAATTCATAGTTGCCCCTGTTGAGTTAATTAGTTTATTGCATTTCTCCTCCACAAGGGCTTTAAAACGAAGGCGACTGTCGAACATGATCCCCAGATATGAAAATGACTTGACCTTTTCCAGTCCCTGTGTGCCTATTGTATACTTAGTTTTGCTGGATGGTCCTTACCCTACCTACATAACATATGATTTGGTGAGGTTCGGTGACAAATCTAAGCTATCCATAAAATGGACAAAGCCATCTATGAGGCGCTGCCATCCACGCGCAGTGCGGGCCAAGAGTACCGCGCCATCTGCATTCAGTAACACCGGTATCCCTCTCCTACCCATATGCGGGCAGTCCACCCCTAGAGCTACCAGCGCCTGGGTCAAACCATTTATATATAAAGTAAAGAGGAAGGGGGCCAAAATACATCCCTGCCTCACTCCCCTTGAGCATGGGACGTGGTCTGTGACTTTTCCCTCCTTATCAAATCTGACCTGGGCAGAAGTATTCTGATGCAGTGTCCGTAATATATTTACCAGACCAGGGTCAACTCCCAAGGCCCCCAATTGTCCCCACAATTTCTTCCGATTTACTCAATCAAATGCCGCGGTGAGGTCCATGAAAGCCATGTACACCGTCCCCTCACTGGCTACGGTGTCCTTGGCTGCCAGGAGATATAAATTAAGGCATTGATCTGTGGTGGAGCGGCCGTGCCTAAACCCATACTGAGTATCCGTAATGATCTCATGTTCCTCCGCCCAATCAATCAATCGGTTAAGAATGGCCCTACTGAGCACTTTCACAGTAACATCAATTAATGAAATAGGCCTATAGCATTGAGGGCTATTTCTGTCCCCTTTTTTATTTAAATATGGGGACTATTGTGGCCGTACACCAGGATATTGGCATCATTGTTTGCACTGCGGTATTTGCACCCCGAGTTCTTTCTGGCTTAAGAGGAGATCTGGTGGAATCCCATCCGGCACTGGGGCCTTATTACGGGTTAGCCCCTCAATCACCGCCTTTATTTCTCCCAAGGAAAAGGTAATCTGGGGTGGGTTCCCACTTTTTAGTTCTCCAATGCTACCATGGTTATACAGCCCCTTGTAATGCTCAAGCCAGGTTTATGGGAGGATGTGGCAGGCCAGCTTGGGTTTATTTGAATCCTGAATGCATGGTTCATTAACAACTCTCCAAAAAGCAGTCGAGTCCTTTGTCTTGGCTGCTTCTCTCAAGTTTTCCAATGCCTGGTTCTGCAATACGGTTCTGCAGCATCTTAGTGTTTTATTGTACCTAGCCCTGCAGCTTGATACCTTCCCTCTGTCCCTAGGTACGCATTTCAGAGCCGATTTCAGATCCCTCAAGGCGAGGGTGCAGTCATGATCTAACCACCTTGGTGCACTGTGTTCCTTGTTGATCTTCCTGCCCCTAAGTAAGCAATCAATTTGTTTGGCCGCTCCCTCAAATGCCTTGATCAGGTCTGCCCCCTCAAACTCCAAGTCCAAACACTTCCAAACGTTGGACTCGGCCTGTGTCAGTAAGATTCTGTAAAATGCCTCTCTGTCCGTGTTGACCCACCTTAGTCTCCTACCTTGGTCAGTGGCTTTAATCAAACCTCCGGCCCCCCTACATTGTGATAGAAGTACCGTATTTGGATCTATGATGCACAGGAGAAGCCGGTTATGGTCGCTGGAAATGCTAACCTCTATCTCAAACTTTGTAACCTGACACTTTAACATGGGTGTAACGAAAATAAAATCAATGATGGTGCCCTTCGCCCTGCCTTTGAAAGTAGGGGTGACTTTGCTATTGCCCTCCCCACCAATCAAATCCATGGTATATGTTAGGGCATGCCTGCCCAGGATCTTATTCACCGCTCCTCCTTCCCTTGTGTGATTCAGGTGTCACCCCTCTACAATCGGGCAAGCCGACCTGCTCCCCTCATTTATTCTTAGGAAGGGGCATAAGTGGCAATTGAGCTCCCCTGCTAATACTAGCTGGGAGCACAGTGCCCCTTGCTCCTCCATGCCTGCCAGCCGAGCCCCTAATTCATTTAGGCTTTGGAGAGTTTGTCCTGGAGTAATGGCATTATAGAAATTTACAACAGTTAAATAAAACCCTTATTACGATATGTGAGCCCCAGTGTGCAGTCCGAGGCCCATCTAAGTTCACTCCACCTTCCTGAGAGTCTGAGATCGACATAAATAGTCAGACCCCCCCCTGTGCCCTCCCCGGCGCTGACTTACGTGCAGGGACGAAAAACATTTTGTAGCCTTCTATTGCCTGGGTGTTACTATGTACCTCCCATGTTTCTTGTAGGAGGATTATTTGATGTTTCTTAATATATGTTAGCCAGTTTTGATTTTTGATTTTTGAGGCTAAGCCCGCTACATTCCAGGATATGATCTTAATCTCTCCCACTATTTGACTGCCTGCCGTGACAGTTGTAGGGTTAGTGGGCATTACAGGAACTTCACCCAAATTCCCTGCATCTTTCTCCACATTTCTCCCACCGGGCTCTATAACTCTCACATTGGCATTGAAATCATCGGACTGTGTGCGCCCTGGACCTTTATTGTCTCCTATTATGAGTGACCCCTCCCCCCTCGTGCTTTCTCGTCTTTCAACCCCCCCACCAGTCAATCTATTTAATTTAGGGCTGAAGCACAGTGGAGAGGTGCAAATCGGTTAATGAGTAAAACTAGCTGCCCCCTCCCATCTGATGCAATCCTATTCCTCCTATGGTCACCTTGCATATTCCTATGGGCCATATCCCTGTAGAAAGAAGCCAAGGGGAGCAGTCTGATACTGGACCCTCCATCCCCTTGGTATTGACCACTGGATTGACTATGGAGGAGCTCATTGACTAACTCTGGATATCTGAAATTCAAAATCACACAACCACCCGCAAAGCTCTTTCTGCTACTTCCTATCCAAGCCACCCTCCTTGCCATCAGAATATGTCTGTGTTGTGTGATATTGAAAGCCGTGTTTTTGACTAGCCAATGTGCTGTCTTGTTAATTAGAGTGCGCGGGGATTCCTCCCTCTCATCCCCGTTAGTAGGAACCCCTACAAGGACCACTGTGTAGGGGCTTGAGGCTGGTGGGAGATCCAATGTCGGTAAACTCCTAGTGCTCGGCACAGCGTCCGCTATTGTTAACTCCTATTCACTGACTATTGCCCTTCTTCCCTCCGAGCCCCTCTGGGCTGTGTCAGGACAAACTGTATTAGGTGGCCGCATTCTGTTTATGCTTAGGGTAGTCCCGTTCGTTTTACCCGCCAAGGCACCCTTGTTGGTGCCCTCACTGTCTTTGCCCAATCGCCCGCCTTCGCTGTGCCCCCCTCCTTGACCCTCATAACTAGTTGTGTGCTTTGAGTCTGATGAGGCTTCTGCTCCCCCCTCCTCCGGTCCCCTAATTCTACCTGGCACACTATTCCCCTGATCGCATAGCCGAGATGGTTTTTCCTCAATAACCTTAATTCTCTCGAGCACCGGTCCCAAATGGGTGGAAAAAAGGAGCTCTAAGTTTGACCTTAATAGATCTTCCATTCCTTGTCCGCTCCCCATCTTCCCACAGTTTGAACATTGCGTGCTACAAATGGGTCTCACGGCAGTGTTCACTCTGCTGATCTTTACGGCACCCTTCTGTTTTGATTTTGGCTTTGAAACAATCGGCCCCCTCCCCCCGATCGTGTGCCCCGGGTCTTTGTGTTAGCTAGAGGTGATACCAACTGCGTAGTACATGTGTCTTTTATTGCACCTTTTGATTTTGTGATCACTTCTCCGCCCCCCTTACTATGGTTCCTATACCTGAGTTGGCCCTAGAGGCTACCAACTCTGATGGCCCTTGTTCTGGCCTGTCAATCACTGGAGTGGACGCGCTGGAATTCTTCTCCACCTCTTCAAAACTAATGTGAGACCAGTCAGGGTCAGAATCCGTTATAAGTGGGTCATCAGGGTACATAGGTGAGCCACCCTCCTGTGTCATATGGGAACATGAACCATAGCACTAGTGATGCTGCCTCTATCTTGCTTTGATGGACCTTGGAGGATACTTTTACTTGGTGTTTTAGACCTCGCTATGGGGCCCATTGATGATCGCTTATGTTCTAGCAGTGTATCCAGCGACAATCTTTTTTCTGTGAGCTGAATTTCGTGGAATAATAGTGATTCTGCTCTTTGAAGAAATGCATCAAGGGTCCCCCTTAACCCTGCCCCTATCCCAGGAATCACCTTCCGCTTACTGAGTGGTGTTCGATACTCCCACCGGTTACAGCGCAGATGTGCTATAGAACTATGGTCAGGTCCTACGTTACATACAATACGAAAGACACTAAAAATGAAACAGAGTCCACAAAGCACAAGGCGCTGCCTCCCTAACTGCTAAAACTGATGTAATCAGCTATTACTTCCACTCATTCACTGGAGGACGTGTCCACAATGTGTATCCGGCTGTTTACTTACTGCCACTCTCGGTCTAGCGTCCGTCCCTATGGGAGGTGTCCTGTTTCAGACTCAAGGGGGGTGGCGCTACCCGGCCTCCTCCGGCCTTTGACGGGCCCGCCCTTGTCCTGCGCCACAGGAGCCCCAACGCTAATTTATCCTCGTTGGCCCGATGGAAATGCGAGAGCGCGCTGCCTCCTGGGAACTGCAGTCCCGACAGTCCAGCGCTCCGCAATGTGGATGGGGCGAAGTCCGTCAAAGAAGGCAGCCACAAACAACAAGCAGGTCACTGGGCAGCTCAGAGCAGCAAAGGGCAGGCGGAAATGACGGGTAGGTCAGAGGGGCAATCAAATCACAGTATACTGTTCCAGAGGTTCAGTCCCAGAGACATTATCTGTAACTGAACGCAGACACCCTAGGAAGCATGTGTTTTTAAGACAATTGCGTTCACTCACTTGAAGGTGACATGCTTCATCAATGGGCTATACTCCTCACCAGGCCGGCGCTACAATGCCTGGCGGGCACCACAAGAGGACACTTTGTCGGAGATCTTTTATTAAGTACTCGGGATGAGCATAGTAGGACAGAGGATGTTGTGTCATAAGATGTGAGATTGGTGAAAGTATGAATATAAGATCAACTATCGGCCAGTTGCCGCAATATAGTTCATGTGATCTTCCTGGTCCATGTTGAGATTAAAAACAGTGGCAGAAAAAATGAGGAACTAATGGCCCCTATCACTGTGTGAAAGTGTCGATCACCTATGGACCTGCTGGTAAGCTGGGGTCTATACTTCAGGTCAACTTTGTTCATGCCCTGTGTAGTCATGGAGCAATCAGTTGGCATTTCATCATGACCAAATATGGGAAAATGGGTAAATGTGACCTAATCTTCTCCACAGCGTGAGGAGCTTTGTAACTCAAAGCCCTGCACCGTGCATAGGTGATAAGGTGCCTATTACCATCTTACTACCACAGGTGAGCACTGTCTAACAGAGTGCACTAGTTCATGGTAACCCTCCTAAAATTCAGGACATTTTGACTTATCCAATAGTGCCGCATCAGAGGGCAACTGGTTTGAAAAGCACATGCTTCCTAGAGTGCCTGCGTTCAGTTAGAGATAATGTCTGTGGGACTGAACCTCCAGAACAGTATACTGTGAGTTGATTTATATGAAGAATGTGTATACTGGACTGTCATTTTCATCGTCATCTCTTGTGATATGTAAAATAATACACAGCACACCGGGAGGCCAACAAATCTATCATACATTTAATGGAAAAAAAATATTTTTTCTTTTTTTTAAAAGTTTTCAAAAACCTTTATTGAGGAACAAAATCATGGCAGACACAATACACCGAACAATTCCACAGCTCACATCAGCAAGACACAATTCAAGTCAGTTATTTAGTAACAGGCAGATTACATTGAATACATTTAATGCAAAAATAGAAAAAGGCCAAGCAAACTAACAAGTGACAATTGTCTTTGCAATGGACGAGAGCATCCACCCTAAAGCAATTTGAGTATATAATGCTAATGCTACACAATGTATTTTTACACACTTTTCTCCTAATACAAGTCAATGAAACATGAACACATGATAGAAACAGTTACTGAAACTACACTAATGAGTAGGAGGCAGGATCTTCTCTCGAGAGGAATGTGAGGAGTCTGTGAGGTGCAGATAAAAGATACACAGACAAGCTGCAGAACTCACTGTTTCTGGAAATAACACTTCTGTTTGTCAATATTCAATTTACTACAAGATGCAGGAAAGTGTGCAGATGGACATCACTAAGTAAAATGGTTCTGGGCCCTAATAGAATCAGGTAGAAGAGGTGTTGAAGGGTAGAGGGGTAGTAGAGGGTAATAGAGGAGTAGAGGGGTAGAAGAAAGGGAAGAGGTGTAGAGGGTTAGAAGAGGGGTATAGGGGTAGTAGAGGGATAGAGCGGTTGTAGAGGGGTAGAAGAGGTGTAGAAGAGGGGTAGAGGTATAGAAGAGGGGTAGAAGAAAGGTAGAGGGGCAGAAGAGAGGTAGTGTAGAGGTAGAGGGGCAGAAGAGAGGTAGTGTAGAGGTAGAGGGGTAGAAGAGAGGTAGAGGCATAGAAGAGAGGTAGAGGGGTAGAAGAGAGATAGAGTAGAGGTAGAGGGGTAGAAGAGAGGTAGTGTGGTAGAAGAGAGGTAGTGGGGTAGAAGAGAGGTAGTGGGGTAGAAGAGGAGTAGAAGAGAAGTCGAAGGGTAAAAGAGAAGTAGAGGGATAAAAGAGGGGTAGGGGTAGAGGAGTGGTAGAGGGGTAGAAGAGGGATGGTAGAGAGGTAGAAGGGTAGTAGAGGGGTAGAAGGTTAGAAGAGGGGTAGTAGAAGGGAAGAGGGGTGGTAGAGGGGATGAAAAGTAGGAGATGTTGAGGGATAGAAGAGAGGTAGAGGGATAGAAGAAATGTAGAGGGGTAGAAGAAAGGTAGAGGGATAGAAGAGAGATAGAGTGGTAGAAGAGAGGTAGAATAGAGGTAGAGGGGTAGAAGAGGTAGAGGGGTAGACGAGAGGTAGAGGGGTAGTAGGTTACAGGGGTAGTAGGTTTGAGGGGTAGTAGAGGTCGAGAGGTGTAAGGGGTAGAAGAGGGGTAGAGAGGTAGAAGAGAGGTAGAGGGGTAGAAGAGAGGTATAGGCATAGAAGAGAGGTAGAGGGGTGGGGTAGAAGAGAAGTAGAGGGGTACAAGAAGTAGAGGGGTAAAAGAGCGGTAGAAGAGAGGTAGTAGAGGGGTAGGCGAGCAGTGGTAGAGGGGGATGTAGAGGGGTTAAGGTATAGTAGAGGGGTGTAAGAGGGATAGAAGAGGGGTAGTAGAGGGTAGGGGTAGAAGAGAGGTAGAGGGGCATCAGAAGGGTAGTAGAGGGTTGTAGAGCAGTAGTAGAGGGGTTGTGGGGTAGTAGAGTGGTAGTGGGGGGTAGTAGAGGGGTAGACGAGGGGTAGTAGTGGGGTAGAGGGGTAGTAGAGTGGTAGAGGAGGGGTAGCAGGGTAGAAGAGTGGTAGAAGAGGGGTAGTAGAGCGGTAGAATGGTAGGAGAGCAGTGGTAGAGGGGTAGTAGAGGGGTTGAGGTGTAGTAGAGGGGTACACGAGGGGTAGAGGGGTCGGAGAGGGGTAGAAGAAGGGTAGAGGGGTAGAAGAGAGGTTGAGGGGTAGAAGAGGGGTAGAGGGTTAGAAGAGAGATTGAGTAGAGGTAGAGGGGTAGAAGAGAGGTAGAAGGGTAGAAGAGACGTAGAGTAGAGGTTGAGGGGTAGAAGAGAGGTAGTGTAGAGGTAGAAGAGGGGTAGTAGAGGGATAGAGGAGGGGTAGAAGAGTAGAAAAGGGGTAGAGGGTTATTAGAGGGTTTGAGGGGTAGAACGGGGTAGAGGGGTAGAAGAGGGGTAGAGCTGTAGAAGAGGGGTAGAGGGGTAAAAGGGGTAGAAGAGGGGTAGAAGGGTAGTAGAGGGGTAAAAAAAGGGTAGCGTTGTAGAGGGGTATAAGTGGGATAGAGATGTAGAGGGGTAGAAGGGTAGAAGAGAGGTCGAGGGATAGAAGAGAGGTAGAGTAGAGGTAGAGCGGTAGAAGAGAGGTAGAGGGGTAGAAGGATAGAAGAGGGGTAGAGGTGTAGTAGAGAGGTAGAAGAGTGGTAGAGGGATAGAAGAGAGGTAGAGTAGAGGTAGAGGGATAGAAGAGAGGTAGAGGGGTAGAAGAGAGGTAGAGTAAATGTAGAGGGGTAGAAGAGAGGTAGAGGGGTAGAAGAGAGGTAGAGGGGTAGAAAAGGTAGAGGGGGTAGAGGGGTAATAGAGGGATAGTAGGTTAGAGGGGTAGTAGGGTAGAGGGGTAGTAGAGGGGTACAAGAGGTGTAGAGGGGTAGAAGAGGGATATTAGAGGGGTAGAGGGGTAGTAGAGGGGTAGAAGCGGGTTAGAGGGTAGAAGAGGGTTAGAGGGGTAGAAGAGAGGTAGAGGGGTAGAAGAGAGGTAGAGTAGAGGTAGAAGGGTAGAGAGAGGTAGAGGAGTAGAGGAGAGGTAGAGGGCTAGAAGAGAGGTAGAGGGATAGAAGAGTAGAAGAGAGGTAGAGGGGTAGAGGAGAGGTAGAGGGCTAGAAGACAGCTAGAGGGATAGAAGAGAGGTAGAGGGGTAGAAGAGAGGTAGAGGGGTAGAAGAGAGGTAGAGGGGTAGAAGAGAGCTAGAGGGGTAGAAGAGAGGTAGAGGGGTAGAGGAGAGGTAGCGGGATAGAAGAGAGGTAGAGGGATGAAGAGAGGTAGAGCGGTAGAAGAGAAGTAGAGGGGTAGAAGAGAGGCAGAGGGGTAGAAGAGAGGTAGAGTAGAGGTAGTGGGGTAGAGTAGAGGTAGAGGGGTAGAAGAGAGGTAGGGATATATAGGCAAATGAAAAGGAATCTATCAACTTCAGGAATGTGACAGAAAGCTCTCGTATTTTGAAAGCTGATGACCCATGAGTTGAGAGGAAAGCCAAATAGCTCCTCTGCTCGTGAGAGCGCGCCCGAGCGCGTAACCGCAAGCTCTAGGCCACAGTTTTAGAATTTTCTGAAGCCCACTTACTAAAAGTCTCGCCAGTGCAGGGCATGCGCTGGCTCAGGTGAGACCTAAAAAGGTTGCTTTCTGACCCAAGCACTACCTTTTTGCCAAATTTGGGGTAATTCCGTTCTGTAGTTTCGGCTGTAGCCTTGCACAAATTTTCCTATGGGAAATTGATTTTTTTACTCTTATTTTTTTATTTTCTCAAAAACTACTGAACGGATTTACACCATTTAAAAAAGGTCGCGTTCTGAACCAAGCTCTACCTTTTTGCCAAATTTCGGGTAATTCCGTTCAGCAGTTCAGGCTGTAGCCTGTCGCAAAATTTCCTATGGAAATGAACATGGAGAAAACACATTTTGGGACCCCGCTTTTTTCTCGGCCCCTGCTTGACGAATCTCCTCCAAACTTTCAGGATAGGAGCTGACCTGGATAGACATCTTTTTGGGAAAATTTCAGGAAGATTCGACAAACGACGCCAAAGTTATTTGAAAATCAAAAAATGTTTTGCCTGTGGAAACTAGGTTCTAACTATAACATACCTACATATATATATATTCACGCTCCGGTTCAAATGAAGAAACACTGCACACGCAGGAGCCCCTTTCAAAGCTTCTTTATTGCAAGGACGCGTTTCGGCAAAGATTCCTTCCTCAGCTTGCTTAAAGAAAACGCCCTCTAACCAGTTAATGTATATTACCAAGTAGGTTGATGTGCATTGGTTGTGGTGGCTCGACATGGAAGCGTGGACATGCTGCATGACCTTTTGAAGAAGTGGCATGGGAAGCAAATGATAGAATTGGAGGAATATTTGTTTTTAAAAACTATGCATCCCACCTTACCAACGTTCTATCACCTCCCCAAGGTCCATAAGAACATTAACAACCCACCTGGAAGACCGATCATTTCGTCTATAGGGGGCTTAACTGAGAACTTGTCCAAATTTCTAGACCACTACTTATTCGAATTTGTGCTCTCTCTGAAGTCATATATAAGGGACACATCCGACTTCATTGAAAAAATTGAGAACCTACAATGGCATCCCACCTATGTACTCTTGACATTAGACATCACGAGTCTTTATACGTGTATCGAACACGAGAAGGGCCTATATGCTGTGAAATATTTCTTGGATAAGAAACCATTGAAATTTGCTATGCACAACAAAATGCTGCTGGAGTTGATCCAATTTTGTTTATATTATAACATCTTTTTATTTCAGGATCAAATATATAAACAACTGTCTGGTACAGCGATGGGCTCCTGCTCCGCCCCCAGTTATGCGAACTTGTTCGTAGACTGGTGGGAGGAGCAGGTAGCCTGGGCCCCGGAACATGAAACATTTAACAACAAGGTGGTTGCCTGGTATAGGTATATCGACGACCTATTCCTAATCTGGGATGGGTCGGTAGAAGAGGCAAAACAGTACATTCAATTATTGAACAACAATGATTGTAATCTGAGATTTACGGGGGATATCAGTCAAGAGCAGGTCAACTACTTAGACCTCCAAGTTACCGTGAGAGACGATAAGATATGTACCTCACTGTACCGCAAGCCAACTGCGGGAAACAGCGTGTTGCACGCTACTAGTAGTCCCCCCAAAAAACTCATTAACAGCATTCCTTACGGAGAACTACTCAGGTTAAGACGTAACTGTACCTTGGAGAAAGATTTTGAACAGGCAGCTAGGGAAAGTATGGACAGATTCTCTGAGATAGGATATAAACGTAACCTCTTGAACAATGCCCTCAATAGAGTAAGAAAACTTCTGAGACACTCTCTCTTGGAGAAATAATCACGTTAAAATATTGATGGTCAATTCCGCATGATTACTCCCTACTCGACCAACTCATGGAAACTGAGATCTATAATGCAAAAACATTGGCATATTCTAAAGACTGACCACATTATTGGTCCAGATATGCCAACTGTTCCACTAATTACCTTTAGCAAGGCCAGAAGCTTGCGTGACTACGTGGTTCAGAGCCACCTAAACCCCACACGCAAGAATCAGGGCACATTGAATGATGCAAAGGGCTTCTTCCCTTGCGGGAGATGTAAGGCCTGCGCATCTAGTAAACGAACATTATCATTCGAGGTGAGAGGCTGTAAGGGTGGAAAGAGGATAAATAAATTCATGTCATGCCACACAGACTATGCGATTTACTGTTTGATGTGTCCTTGCCAAATGAGATATATTGGCAGCACAATCAATCCGGTAAAACTAAGAGTGCTTGAGCACATGCGAGCGATCGCAAATAGGGATTTCTCTTATCCGGTTGCTCGACATTTTGCCATAAAGCACAATAGCAACAGGGACCTGTTGAGGTTTTTCTGTGTGGACTGTATATCCGAAAATCCACGAGGAGGCAACAAGTTACAGATGCTCAGGAGATTAGAATCCCGATATATTATAGACCTGGAGACTAAGGCCCCTGGAGGGCTGAATATGGGGGAAGAATTATCATCTCACCTGGGCTGAACGATATTTGTGGGTTTCCGTGTAATTGTACTTGCATGACCTTTGTATTTTTGGATTCTGCTATTTTGAACTTTATTTAACTGAATCTGGAGAAATAATTTACTGGATGAGGGGATTTGAAATTGTCTGGATGGGTGTTTGGAGCTAGCCTTAATGATGTGATTATGTGAAGGTCCATGGATATGATGTATTCTTTGGTAACTAGCAGCCTCATTGGCTGCAATCGACAATCCAGGGCAAGATCACGACGAGTAGACCGTTTGGTCTTCAAGTTGATATGCACAATCTTCTGTGCTTTAAATTAAAGGAATTTCCCCCATAAAATTGTGGAGTACCAGATGCACCATATCCATGCTCACAAAACAATTGCGAACATTTTCCATCAAGGTAAATGCAGGCTGATGTAATATCAACATCCACACTGGTACATTACACATTACAAGATGGCGCTGACAAAAATACTCACGTCAGTCCTATGTTTATGTTTATGTCCGTTACCAATGAAAAAATGTGATATAATGTTCGCGCTTCACGCGTTTTCATGTAAACACTGACGAAGGGAGTTTCTCCCGAAACGCGTCTGTTTGGACTAATAAATCCTTGCTGCTGAGTACCAGGAACCCCGAGAGTGCTGTATCTTTTTCCAAACCCGGCTGGGATTATTCTTGGGAAAGCTGAGCAATCATATTCATATATATATATATATATATATATATATATATATATATATATATATATATATATATATATATATATATATATATATGTATTACCTACTGGCAGTCGCCAGTAGGTAGTTATAGTTAGGTCCTATTTTCCATAGGAAATCCACAACATTCTATTTGGAATAACTGTGGCGCCGGTTGACGAATCTTCGTGAAATTTTTAAACTTGGTGGGGCGCTCCGGTTCGCTCCTATCCTGAAAGTCTTGGGGTGATTCGTGAAGCGGGGGCTGAGAAAAATGGGGGGTCCCAAAACGTGTTTTCTCCATGCAATTTTCCATAGGTACCATTCATCGCGGCTACAGCCCGAACGGCTGAACGGAATTACACCAAATTTGGTAAAGTTGTATTCCTTGGTTCAGACTCGTGCCTTTTGCTTATATGGTGTAAATCTGTTCAGTAGTTTCTGAGAAAATTACAATTAAAAGTACATATATATCTATGGCCTCAGTGGATCCGTGCATCTGTAAATTGAGAGTTTTACGCTGGGTGCATGGATCCGCCGTAAAAAATACCATAAAAACGAAGCGCGGGGTTCTGTGCTTGTTTAAAAATGAGCTACGTGGGAAGGAGAAATCCCGGGGTCTAAAATATTGCATTTGAAGCGGGGGCCGAGAAAAAAGGAGGGTCCCATAACGTGTTTTCCTATGCCCATGACACCCAGCTCATCCTCTCTCTCACCAAGGACACTACACAATCAGACAACAGTACATCTACTTCACCAGTTGGGTTTTACAATAATTGCACACAAATCTCACCTGTATCCGGCACAAGTACAATCTTATCTGGGAGCCTCCATCAACACTCTCAAAGCTCTAGCCACTCCCAATATAGCCAGGATTCACAATATCCAGGCCACACTATTACAATTTCAACCCAACCAATCATTACCAGCCAAAGTCTTCATGCAACTGCTTGGAATGATGGCATCCTGCGTTGCAATCGTACCTCATGCAAGGCTTCATATGAGTCCTCTGCCACAATGTCTAGTGAGTCAGTGGAATCAATCACAGGGGGCCAGATGTACGATGTTATTTTGCATGCGCAAACGGGTTTGCAAACCCATTTGCACATGCAAAATCGCTGTTGGCCATGTAAAATTTCAAAATAGCGAGTTCATTTGCTATTTAGGAAGTGAGAGTCTCAATTAGAAAGGTGCATTCCCTTCCTAATTGCGTTCGAAATGCTATGTGTGAATGTTTTGTGACCACAATTGCGGTCGCAAAACACTCGCAAATTACCACCCTCTTCAAGAGGGTGGTAATGCAGTCACAATTTCGAAAGGGGCCCAAGGGGACTCCTTCCACTTTGTGACTGTGTCTAAAAATATTTTTTACGGGCCGGCAGTGGTCCCAGGGACCACTGCCTGCCCTTAAAGAATAAAACTATGAAACTAAAACGTAAAAACAATTTTTTTTAATGCATCCCGTTTTCCTTTAAGAAAAACGTCAGCATTAAAAAAAAAAAAAGCTACTTTATTAAAAAGCAGTCCCAGACATGGTGGTCTGCTGAGCCCAGCAGTCCACCATCCCTGGTAGGGCTGGCATTCCCAATGGGCTCGTAAATTGCGAGAGGCTCATTAATATTAATGAGCCTTGCAATTTGCGAGCCCATTGGGAATTGCAAATCAGTGTAATAACAACTACTGTACATTTCATTTAGCGCCTCGCAATTTGTGACTCACAATGAGTCGCAAATTGCGAGGCGCAAAATGAAAGGGTTGTACATATGGCCCAGGGTCAATTAACCGATCTAGTGTTGGTAGACCGCCACAACCATCGCTCGCTGCAGTGGTGGAACCCTCGAAACTTAGCAAAAGGGCAGCCTTTCATAGACCCGATTCCACAGATACATCGTTAACCGGTTGTGGTGCCCATCTTCTACATTACAAAGTCCAGAGGGCCGCGGTCGGACAAGCACAAACGTCTCCACATCATCTACCTGAAACTTCTAGCAGTGTTCCTTAGCTTTTCTCACCCAACTTGTAGGCAAGACTGTCTTAGTTCACACTGACAACATGACAGCAATGTACTACCTACAGAAACAGGGAGGGACTCACTCTTTCCAGCTGTCGTGCCTTGCACAAAGCATTTGGGTTTAGGGGATTCACCAGAAAATCTATCTCCTAGCAGAACACCTCCCAGGGGTAGGCCTTCAGATTGCAGCCCTGCTTAGCAGACACAAGCAGCAAGTACACAAGTGGGAACTTCATCCCCAAGTTCTTCTTCCCTACTTTCAAAAATTGGCTTTTCTACAAATAGATCTGTTTGCAACAGTACACAACGCAAAATTCCCAAACTTTGCATCTAGGTTCCCACAACCAGCATCCAAAGGCAATGCCCAATGGATGATTTGGTCAGTTATATTTGCTTACGCTTTTCCGCCTCTCCTGCTAATTCCATTACTTGTTCGTAAACTCAGACAAACGTCCCTCACACTGATCTTAATAGCCCCCACATGGGCTCGCAACCTTGGTACACCACCCTGTTAGAACTCTCAGTGGTTCCACATCAAAAGCTACATCTCACACCTTGTCTCCTCACTCAGATCCATGGGGAAGTCGGACATCCAATTCCCAGAGAACTCAACCTAGCGATTTGTCTCCTGAAGTCATAGAGTTTGGTTATTTACAACTACAACCAGACTGTATGAATATTTTCAAGGAAGCTAGAAAGCCTACTACTAGAGCATGTTATGAGGCAAATGGAAACTTTTTGTTGCCTTTTGTAACAACAACAATATCAATCATCTTGATGCTTTTGTGCAGAACATCATTTGTTATCTGTTGCATTTACAGCAATGTGGATTCACTTACACATCCATTTGTTTACACCTGGGAGTCGTAGGTGCACACTTGCAAAATAGACAACACCTATCTCTCTTCAGAGTACCAGGATTAAAAAGGGTTATACCGCCAAGTATTCCCCCCTGCTCCAGAGTGGAACTTAAACCGTCCTTACAAGGCTAATGGGCCCGACTTTTGAACCAATGCACAAGTGTCCGTAGAGTTGAAGAACTTCAGGCATTACCTATACAAGAGCCTTTCTTTTAACTTCACTAAGATAGAGTAGTTCTACGTACCAATCCTAAATTTCTCCTTGAAGTAGTTTCTGCTTAGGGGTAATTCATGTGCAATATCAAATTAAAATAACATAACATTAGCATTTTCATTATTTATTGAACCGTCGTAATTCTGGTATAGAATGTATGTGCTGCAATGATAATAGAATCAGATAAAAGTAATTAGCAGTATAAGCATAATGAACAAAATAAATAGTTCCACCATCTTTCTAAAACAATGTACATATGCAAGCATAGAACAACTATGTATGCGTTTTCCTACTATGCTTTCCCGTGTGTGTGTGTCTGTTGGTCTCTGTGTTTCTTTCTCCCATTCCCTGTAGAGAGAGTATGTAGCTCCCCGTTGTAGAAGAGTCGGTCAAGAGGGAACACACTGCATTGAATAATTTCTTGTATGCACTTTTTATTAGTATTATAGGAAATCACAATGATTGATTGTCTCTGTTATATTCTTCTTTCTCACAGGGTCTTCCACTTCAGTCCCTTAGGTGAGCCTCGGCCGCCGTCGTCCCTCGGACAGAAGGAAAAGACTCAGGTAAGTGTTTTTGCTTTAGGGTTTAATCAAGGGAGGATTTGAGGGATAAATAATAGCTATGCATAAATGTCAAGGGAGGGGGTAGAGGTTGGAGCAACCAAAGGAAAAAGAGTAGCCGATGATTTCTGCGCTTGTCTTTCTTTTCTGTCTCACTTATTTCCTTTTCCATGGGTCCCTTTCAACCCTCAGCCTCCCCTCCCGTCCCTCTCTGACTCAGCCCCTTTCCAAAAGCCCCGTAGACGCCCACGCACCTTGAAGAGTCACGTCACTCCGGGGCCATGGTGTGGTGACTCCACGTCTTTCAGTGAGGTCTGGTCTTCTGTTTCGGCTTTCCCTCCTCTGCCAGGTTCGGGTTTTACGCTCACCGACAAACTGTGACCTCCTCTGGGCTCCAGTTCTCTCTCTCAGAAGGCTGTTAGGCCTTCTCTGTCTTTCCGGTCTTCCCCCGCTGGTTTCTCCGCCTCGCGTTCCTGTGCTGCGTGCAGCTGGATCAACTACTGACCAACCTGACGCGCTCTCCACCCGCCTTCTTTAAGCGTGTATCCTCTGATGTCCGTCCTCAGCTGTGGCTTAAAGGGGCCGCCTGCCGATTCCCCTCTCTCCACTTCTTGATGACAGCAAAGCAGATAACTGGTAAAAGGGGACTGTGAATATAGGAGGGGAGAAATATACGAAGGGATGGCATGGCACTCCTTATCCTCTATCCCATCGTCTACCACAAGGGCTACCTGACACACCCCACCCCCAGACGTTTCCTGTTCGGGGAAATGAGGAATGCGTGAAAGAAAGTCAGCAACTTGGTATGCAGAGTATAAGAGATGACAATGCTAAAACTAGTGCCCATCCTGGAATAAAAGAAGACATACCTAAAAATAGCTTATCCTAAAAACCCACCTTCTAAAAACAAGATACCAAACAACAGGAAAAACTTAGGAGCTTCAGGTGATGTCCCTAGTGTCTGATTACTGGTGTTTGTTTAGGTTTACAGGAGTCCAGAGGTTACATAGCAGACCTTGTCTATGCATGCCGTGTATTTTTCATTCATTATTGTAGTATTTATGAAATCCACTCATCGTGTGCCAGAAGGGAGATGTATTTGGCTACAGTTGTTTAGATAGCGCCAGATTAGATCAGGTCTGCGTCTCCTGCTCCCCAGCTTGTTCCCGTAAAAGTGCATCAATGTCTCCTTCCCTTGGAAGCAAATCCACCTGTATTCCAGTTTAAGCATATTTATTCTCATAGAATCACTTTCAAAATCCACTGTTCCTCAAGTAAATTCAAATTCAGTCTGCCCAATTGATTTTGGGGGTTCTCCCTTCATCAGGGTGAGCATGTGAGGAATCTATATTATATGTAGTATGCGGAAAATAGTGACATAAGAATAAACTTGCAATGCAATCTAATCCTACAGATACATACATTATTAGTTTACAACATGTCCTGGTAGAGCCTAACCGCATGTCTGCGTTTGTGTTATACCAGGGACTCCACCTTTTCGATAGTGAGAGCTACTCTGACCGAGGAGAATCATCCTGATCTACTGCCTTTATCACGTGGCTTAGCTAAGGGTAGATGAATGCCAAGCAACTTAATTGCTGCCCTAGAGCGCCCAGTCCTGCTGCAGTGAGTACATAGCATTTGTAGCACTGGGTTAGGAAAGGTTTACCTGTAGGGCCCTAACACTTTGTTGCACTGTTAGGTTTACCTGCGGAACCCCAAGCATTTATGGTACAGGTAGGAACGGTGTATCTGTGGGGTCCCCAGGGACCCGTTTTGTTCATTTTATTCTTATTAACGACTCACATCTGAGCAGTGAGTGTTTCACTGAGGGTTGTGGCCTCTTTTTCCTGCAATACATGGGATGGCATTGTTCTCTCTAAGTGAGTGTGAAGACAGAATAGTTTTATTATCTGGTGAGTTGCCCTACTGTTCATTGGCTCCTGTTCAGATCCTGGCCCTGCTTTAACAATTCACGATTAATGTTCAGTAGTGGCAGTCACAGTATAAGGACTGTGAGCAAGACCTGCTGTAGAGTTTTCGCTGTCCTAGGAAATATGTCTCAATGTAGGAAAGGGCCTGTTTTGGACATGGTTAGCCTTCACTTTTTACCTGCAAAATGATATAGTATTTACTGGAAGTGCACAGGGTCCCTGCCAACCAGGTCCCCTGAGCCCGATTTCCTTCCCTTAAGTGTACCAGTCGTTTCCACGATTGTCAACGCATTAGCTCACTTATAAGTCCCTTGTAAAAGATACCTCGGGTACCAAGGGCCTTGTTGTTGAAGAGGGTCTCTAAAGGCTGCAGCACAAATTATGCCACCCTAAGGGACCCCTCACTAAGCACATACATACATACACACACACATACATACATACATACATACACACATACATTCATACTGCCACTGCAGCTGTGTGTCTTGGTGCAGACAAAACTGAAGAGTCGACATGCCACACATCCCTGTATGCGATGCCCATAGGGACTGTCTGAGATATCGGTAAGACACCCCTGTAGCAGGCCTTTTAGTGCCCGCTGCTTTAGGGATATCTCCTGTGAGGGCATATCTGCATGAGCAGATATGCCCCTGCAATATCCTTGTCGATTCTGGGATATTGCAAGTGACCAGGGAAGCTCTATAGTAAGTACATTGGCTTCACACTTGTCATTACGAGTTCCACAGCTCCAGGAAGGTTTCACTGAAATATGGGATATTTTCTACCAAACATCTCAGCATAATAAACCTGTGCCGATTGCAGTGTCCGATTTATTAAAAATTGCACACAGAGTGCCCCTTAGAGGGGTCCCCCAAGATCTACCAATCCTTAGTGTGATCATCAACTGACCTGAGCCAGCCTTCTACCACCAGACAGTGTTCTGATCTCATGGGTAGAGTGCCTGTGCACTTTGAGGTCGAGAACAATCCCTTTCCTGGGTGGAGGTGTTCACTCCTCCCCTGGTCAGGAAGAGCTATCTGTGGCAGGGATTTTCAAAGGACTTGCCGCCTTTGTAATGCGACCCCAGACTTTCCTGTTAGAGGGAGCAAACGATCTTCCTGTCCTCACCTCCTTTTTGGCGCGAAGACAGGTGGAAAACCTTAGATAGAATAGGAGGTGTGCCCCCCGTCCCTTCTGCCAACTCCACCCCTCAGGTGCTGGAGGCGAGGTGAAGTACACTTTGTAGTGCCTACCATCTTGAAGATGGTGGGACTTATCCAATCAGGGCTAGAACTATGTCCCCATTCCCACAGGAGGTGGGCATGATAAGAAGGTGTAGACACCCCTGGAAAGTGGCCCATTGGCCACTACCTTTTACTCCCTTGTAACACCCTTAAATCAAGATTTTAGGTGGCATCCTCAGAACCTGAATTTCAATTCCTGGCGACCTAAGAAGAGCCGGGCACTGCAGCCTTCTCTGTTGGTGAGGCTCTGTAGAGAACTACGGGCATGGTCCCAGCCCTACTGGCCTGTATGCATCCCTGGATGATCCTGAACCAAAAGTCAACTCATCTTGCAGACCAAGGTCTCCAGAGAAAAGCAGACCTATTCACAAAGCAACCCTCTTCAAAGTAAAGACTCTGTGACCTGAAGAACTGCGCAGCCTGCCCCCCTGGTTTTACCTCTGCACCCAATGCCACCAGCCCGAGTCCAAGTGGCCCACCTGTTCAGCAAGGTTCTCCTGCTCTCAAGAGCCCAACTCCACCATGAGCTGACCTCTCCTGGACTCCTAGAAGTTGCCTGCAGCTTCTGCAAGAAGACCCCTCAACCGCGACCTGCACTGGTTAGCCATTTCTGACACCAAAAGGCACCCCTTCACCCGTCCATCCTGGGCCTTGCTGAAGAGGACAAAAGGTGTTCCTACGTTCCTGAGCATCATAATTTACCTCAATGGCTTTTGGTTTCCTTCGATCGGCCTCATGGCTGGAGCCTGCAGCCTTTTTCAGATTTTCCATTGCTTTTCATTGGGCACCCGATGCTGTGTTGGCACCCTGCATCCAGCCGCCCCTGTGCCGCTGGTGTTGTAGTGTTGGTGCTGTCTTGGCCCCTGCTCAGTTTTAGCCTCAGCCCCGAAAACTGTTCCTCCAAGCCGCTGCTTCTTACCTGTAGGCATCCTCTGTCCGATTGCCCCAGTCCCCTTTATTTTGTATTCAGTGACTGACCTTGAACTTGCACCATGTACCCGCCCACCCCTTTGTCGCTTGTGGTGCACTGTTGGTGCTGAACTGAACCTTGCCCTGTACTGACCTTAACTTCCGAAGACTGTCTTGTAAGTCAATGTTGCGTATACATATGTTTAATGTTTTTTTCCTCCCATTGCTTAACATTACAAAGTCTGAAAATTGCAGTGTCCACCTTTTATATTGAAAATTATGTATATTATTATTTATATTGCGAAATGTATTTACCTAAGACAAAGTTCTGTGGTTCTGCAAAATAAATCCAACCAAGTGTCATTTTTATGAATTGGTCTCAGATTTAATCATTGAGTGTGTGTCTCTTTTATTGCCACGGTGTGTACAACAAATGCTTACGACTACCCTCGGATAAGCCTAACTGCTCTTTCACACTATTACAAAAGAGAGCATTAGTATTATCTACTTGAGCCTCTGTAAAGCCTTTGGGGATCCACTGGACTCTCTGCTCACTCTACCTCTTTTTGGTGTAGTATATAGAGAGCCAGCTTCCGACACTGGTGGCGCAGCGGTAGGGTACACGACACACTCTACCTCTTTTTGGTATAGTATATAGAGAGCCAGCTTCCTACACTGGTGGCGCAGCGGGAGGGTACACGGCACACTCTACCTCTTTTTGGTATAGTATATAGAGAGCCAGCTTCCTACACTGGTGGCGCAGCGGTAGGGTACATGACACACTCTACCTCTTTTTGGTATAGTATATAGAGAGCCAGCTTCCTACACTGGTGGCGCAGCGGGAGGGTACACAACACACTCTACCTCTTTTTGGTATAGTATATAGAGAGCCAGCTTCCTACACTGGTGGCGCAGCGGGAGGGTACACGGCACACTCTACCTCTTTTTGGTATAGTATATAGAGAGCCAGCTTCCTACACTGGTGGCGCAGCGGTGGGGTACACGACACACTCTACCTCTTTTTGGTATAGTGTATAGAGAGCCAGCTTCCTACACTGATGGCGCAGCGGTAGGGTACACGACACACTCTACCTCTTTTTGGTATAGTATATAGAGAGCCAGCTTCCTACACTGGTGGCACAGCGGTAGGGTACACGGCACACTCTACCTCTTTTTGGTATAGTATATAGAGAGCCAGCTTCCTACACTGGTGGCGCAGCGGTAGGGTACACGACTTTGCATTTGCTGGACCACCCTGACAATAAGTGACAACAAGATTCAATCCAGAAATTGCCTTTCATTAAATTGTAGTTTTGCAAATTGACTATTTTTCCAAATTTTGAAATATGTCAGGGCCCTGGTTCGGTCCCCTTGAGTACAGCTGTTTCAAAAGTCAAACTCTTGCTGTAGTTAGGAAACCAGTATTAGGGTTTTTTCCTTTCCAAAATGGTTCCAAACTTTTCAAAGACACTGAGTGCTAGAAGTAGTCACTCAGAAGAGCTGATACAGGTGGAGGGAATCGACCTCACACCTTATGCCTTTAAGTATAAAATAGCGCAGAGGCTTGGGTAAAACCTATAGGCTCAGGACTGGGTCAAACCCGACCAAAGCAAGGCTCCAGGATCTTTTGGCGGAATATGACAAAGAGCATCCAGAGGATGACTCTGATCTTACAGATCAAAATACTGACACTAGGAGTTACAGTGTGACACCCCAAGACAAAAAAGCCTCTTCAGACGAAGAGCGTGCTCTGCAAAGACTAGCCAGGAGGGCAGCTCTAGAAGCCCAACTCCTAGCTACAGAAGAGAGAGAAAGGAGTTTGGCCTAGGACCCATCTTTGGTGGCATCACAATCATAAATAAGGAGAAAGTAGATTCATTTGACCCTAAAAACCCCAGAGGGATTGGCCCAACATTATTTGAGGGTGATGATATCACCAAGTGGTTCATTGCTTTTGAACAGGCCTGTCTTAGCAGGCAGGTCCTCAGGAAGCTGTGGAGTGCTATCCTGTGGGAAATATTCTCAGAAAAGTGCAGTGATAGACTCCTGACACTCAGTGAGAAAGAGGCTGAATCCTATGACCTCATGAAGGGTACCCTAAGTGAGGGCTTTGGATTCAGTACGGAGTATAGCACCAGTTTCAGGGAGGCTCAAAAAACCCTGAGCCAGGCCTGGGTAGATTTTGTAGACTATTCACTGAAATCAGTAGGAGGTTGGTTAGTAGGTAAGAATGTGCATTCCTTTGAAGGGCTTTATCATTTGTTAATGAAGGAGCATCTTTTAAGTAATTGTTACCAAGGGAAGCTACATCAATTCCTGGTAGACCTTGGTCCACTTTCTCCTCAAGAGTTGGGGAAGAAGGCAGACCACTGGGTCAAAACTAGGGTGACCAAGACTCCTGCTGGTTGGGGGAGACCAAAAGAAAGAGGCCAGAAAGCGACCCTAGGGAAATGGGGTAACCTGAAAAAGAAAGATTCTACTTCAGGCCCCCAAAAACCTGCCAAAGGGTGGGTACCAGGGTAAGAACTGGGATCCTAAGAAGGCTTGGTGCCATGGCTGTAGGTCACTTGGGCACTGACCTTGAGACTCTGGCTGTAAAAACAAGAAGTATACCTCTGGTCCACCTGCATCCCTGTAGCTGGACACCTTGGCCAGATGGTGAAGTAGATTTGTAACTTCGGTCCCATCTGTCAAGCCAGTGGCACGACAGGTGGGCACCCAAAGACCCTCTTAATCCCGCTTCCAGTTGTTGGCGTTCCATTTGAAAAGGCAATGATTGACATTGTTGGTCCCCTTGACCCCCTACAGCATCAGGGAACAGTTCTGCTGGTAGTAGATCATGCCTCCAGGTATTCTGAGGCTATTCTCCTCAGGACTACCACTGCTGCTGCAGTGGCTAGAGCCCTCATTAGCATCTTTACCAGGGTGGGCTTCCCTAAGGGGGTGGTGTCATACCGAGGTACCAACCTCATGTCTGGCTACTTGAAACACATATCGAAGGAGTGTGGCGTGAATTACCGCTTCACTACCCACTACCACCCACAATGTAATGGCTTTTGTTTTTTAGAACTTTATATTAATTTTGTCAACATACAACCTGGCATTCAGAGTATACATAGACATATAATACCAATATAAACATCATTTGGGTGTCAGCTCAATACTTAGTTGTGTGGCATGCACCATTTCTTCGACAGCTAGTTGCCAGAAGGAGTGTATTGCATCGCAGGGCCATGGTTAATGTAAGAAATCAGCCCTCACAGTGTTGCAGCACAGGCATAAATCTGGGCAAGACACGACTATTCGATAAAGGTCTTGTGGCGTTAAGTAGGTTCTTCGTAGAAAATTATAAAGTATCAGTCGAAAATGGGCATTACTAGAAACCATGCACGTTAGTTCACAGGCCCGCTGCCAGTCTTGATCTTCCATTGGAATGTCAAAGTCTAAATTCCAGGCCTCTTGGGTCCGTGTGTAGTGTCTACTGTACAGTTTTAAGAGCAGCCCTTTGAGGGTGCGGGGGGTCGTGGCTCCTCCTCTTCCTTTCGGGGAGGTTACAACCAATACCAGCAGTACCATCCCTATCAGGACCAACCGCGTTACTACTCCTCCCTGCAACAGCAGTCGTTTCGACAGCTCCAGGCTGCCTCTTACAAGCAGTACAGAGGGAAATCCTCCTGCTGAGGTTTGTGAAATTCCCTCCAAATTCTCCCCACAGAGGTCCTCCTCCTGCCCGTCTAAAGGAACTTTTATGCCAAATCAATCTCATGTTAAAGAAAGGAGCGATCAAACTGTCCCAAATATTCAAAGGGATGCAGGCTTCTATTCAAGATTCTATTCTGGACCTTCGTTCCCTCAAAAAGTTCCTCAAGAAGCAAACTTTCCGGATGTTGTCTCTTCTAGAAGTGCTTCAATTACTGTCTCAAGGGGATTACAAGCCAACGCTGGATCTTCAAGAAGCCTATTTTCATGTCCCTATTCTACCCAGGCACAGAAAATTCCTGCGCTTCAGAGCGGCTGGCAGAGATTTCCAATTCCAAGTCCTTCCATCTGGCCTTCGCTCTGCACCCGAATGTTCACCAAAGTCTTGGCACCGTTGGCAGAACATCTTGTTCTAGATGGTGTCCAAATATTTTGCTAACTCGACTACTGCCTTATAAAGGCGCAGTCGTTCGCAGTCGCAACCAGACACACTCAGTCATGCCTGTCTCTGTGTCTTTCCATCAATCTGGAGAAGTCTCAGTTCACCCCCTCTCAAGTGACGACCTTCTTGGGGACCATCATAGACACACAGCAAACAAGGGCTTTTGTCTCAAACGAAAGACAACAGCTGATTTCCAAACTGGCAACTCTCCTGGGCACATAACATTATGTTTCTGTTCAACAGTTCAAATCGCTTCTGGGGATGCTGTCTTCCGGTATTCCCCTAATTCCCAACTGTCGCCTCAAAATGGGACCCCGACTGGAGGAACTCGACTATCAATTGCAACAAGTCTCAGGGTCCTTCGACAATGTCATCAACATCACGTCTCAGATACGAAGAGCATTGCTATGGTGGACTCTCATACCAAACATCTCAGCAGTTCGTTTGTAGTGGACACTCCAAGTTTCATCCTCACGACAGACGCCTCCCTCGAAGGGTGGGTAGCGCATCTTTAAGCCCTCGCAGTCAAGGGGAAATGGGACACCCACCTATGAACTTGGCACATAAACCTTTTTGAGTTACTGGTGATATTCCTGGCTTTGAAGTCCTCTTGCACCCTCACTCAAGGAGCTTCAGTGTTGGTCCGAAACGGACAACACAACAAGCATGCATTATGTGAACAAACAAGGGGGCACAAGATCCACTTTGCTATCCCTACAAGCTCAGTAAATTTGGGATTGGGCAATTCAACATCAGATCACTTTAACAGCAGTCCATGTTCCGGGGGTGTCCAACCTTCTAGCGGACTCCCTGAGCAGGTCGGTCTCGTCAAACCACTAGTGGGAACTTCATCAGCCGACACTGAACCGCATCTTTCAGCTTTGCGGACACTCCAATCTGGATTTATTCACGACCAACCTGAACCGCAAATGCACATTCTATGCAAGTTGGCTTCCCCACTCAGAATCGTGCAGGAATGCGTCAAAAATATATGCTCACGCTTTTCCACTGATTCCTCTAGTCGCAAGGGTACTTTGGAAAATGCGGAAAGAACCCTGCTGCATTCTTCTCATAGCCACCAGATGGCCTCGCCAGTTCTGGTTTACGGAGCTTCTCCTTCTGTCGGAGTGCAATCCAATTTGGCTGCGCCCAATTTCGAATCTTCTTACTATGAACCACGGCCTGATCTGCCATCCGGATCCAACTTCTCTGCGATTGGCAGCCTGGCGCCTGAGCACTATGAGTTTGCTAATTTGATTATTCCTCCGGACTGCAGGGAGGTCCTCACTAACGCTAGAGCACCCTCCACTAACAAAACCTACAAACGCAAGTTGAAACGCCTCTATCTTTGATGTGAAGCTTCAAATTTAAATTCTTCAGTTTAACTCAGATAGAGATGCAGTAGGTAAAATCCCTCTTAAACTTTCGCTTGAGTTTTGGCCATTATCCCCTGCTACTCCATTGGCTCCCAGTATTGTGGTACGTAATCTGGGAGTCATGGTTGATAGGAAATTGACATTAGAAAACTATGTCAACAAAACAGCTGGAAGTTGTTTTACTCTGATCAGAGCATTTTGGAAAATACTTCCGATGTTCTTTTAACAGAACAGAGCGCTGATAGTCCGGAGCACCATCCTCAGTAAGCTGCACTATTGTAATGCCCTGTTCCTAGAATCCCCGCAATAGCTGATTGAGAGATTGCAGAGAGTACAGACCATGGCGCCCAAATTGGTTCTAGTGCAACCACGCCGCTCCTCCGCCTCCCGTGCACTCTCAGATTTACACTGGCTGCCAGTCTCGCAGAGGATACGATTTAAGGCACTATGTATAGTATTTAAGGCTCCACATGGTCACGGGCCTAAATCTCTGCAGGAGAAACTGACATGGTATGTCCCTCCACGAGCGCTGCGCTCCTCATCGGCTAATCTGGTGAGGGTGCCTAGAGTTAGGAAAGTCAAATCAGGAGGTAGGGCCTTCAGTGCGGCAGCGTCCCGCCTTTGGAATACTCTTCCATTTGATACAAGACAAATAGACAACATCCTGCAGTTTAGAAAAAGGTTAAAAACCCGGCTCTACCCCTGAGTATGCTCCTTGGCATCCTGCTAACTCCTTCCTGGCAGGGGACACAGTATCTCGGCCCTAAGCTAACCGCCTGAATCACAGCGCCAGGTTACCCGTAGAGTGTCAGTTGCGCTTTACAAATGATGATAAATAAAATAAATAAATGCATGTTCACCCTGTTCACTCTATGCCAGAGCAGCTTCTGCCTTTTACAATTAGCAAAATCCGGACTCTCTCACTCTACCCTGAAGGTTTTTTTGGCTGCAATTTCCAGATATTGGCAGGATGGCGCCAATTCTCTTTATTCTTCAAGAATTATTCAACAATTTTTCAAAGGCTTATTTCAGATGTTCCCTAAAATTCGACGCCCGCCTCCTCCTTGGCATCTGGACATTTTGTTGGCACAACTCATGAAGTCCCCATTTGAGCCCATTCGTAGCGCTGATCTTAAATTCATCTCCTGGCAGACATCACTGCTTTTAGCTCTTACTTCGAGTCAGCAAGATACAAGCTTTTACTATCAAACCACCTTTTCTTCAATTCACCAAAGACGCTGTGTTGCTCCGCACTAATCAGGCCTTAATTCCTAAAGTTCCATCTGATTTCCACCTGAATGAACCGGTCATCCTAAAGACTTTTTTCCCTAATCCACAGTTGCCAGCAGAAAAGACTTTACATTCTCTAGATGTTAAGAGTTGTTTGAAATTTTATTTGCAAAGAACAACCAGTATCCGTAAAACTGATCAGCTCTTCATAGCCTACGGCAGGATGCGTAAAGAACCTCCAGTTGCTAAACAGACTATTGCGCGTTGGATATCTGAGCAATTTCCTTTTGCCATCAGCAAGCAGGCAAGACACTTCATGCAATGATTAAAGCGCACTCTACCAGAGCAGTCTCTTCTTCTACTTCTCTCTTTGCTGGTGTGCCTCTTCATCAGATTTGCAGAGCTGCAACCAAGCACTACTGTCTGGAAGCTGCCAACAATGCTGACACAGCTGTGGGGCAAGCAATGCTACGTAATCTTTTTAAGTAAGGTGAGCCTCTGTTTCTTACCTTCTCCTGCACACATTGTATATATGTATACATTTCTGCTTTTGCAGATGTGCCCATGTTTACTGCTATACTGTAATATAGGTATATGTATTCTCTCGTACTCTGTTTACGATTTACTTATGACTTACCATGCACAATTCTCGAATTACTGCTATCTACTCTGATTCAAGCATGTGAATCTATGAAAGATACCCCAATACTGGAGAAGAACATAAGTTACTTACCTGAAAACTGTGATTCTCCAGTATTGGTATCTTTCATAGATTCACATGTGACCCACCCACCTCCGCTCAGAGGCTCCCCTCTTCTCCTTGGCTCCTATGCCACACTTGTGCTCAAAAATCGGAAAAGCAGAGCCTCTGAGGAGAAGGTTCCAGAGGGTGCAGTTCCCTGACTGGCTGGAGTTTGGACCACATCTAATGACTTGGACAAGTTATTAAAGTGACACGTTTTTTCCTATTAACTTCTATGTTACAATACTTCCTATTGCACTTTCCGCTATGCTTTCGCTATGCTATTGCTATATTGCTATTTATTCTATGTACCGTAAGACTCCCACTTCGGCTCTGGGGAATTATTCAAGCATGTGAATCTATAAAAGATAGCAATACTGTAGAACCACGGTTTACAGGTAAGTAACTTCTGTTCATCTTCCTGATCTTCCGGAGCTGAAAAAAGCAGGTAGAGACCACCGTCCCAATCTGGGATTTCATAGACAGATCGCAGCAATTGTGATGCCAAGTCTTTTACTTGATCTAGATGGTAGGGGTGGGTTTCCCAACTCAGTCGGACAAACATTAGAGTTCCAGGGCCAGTTTTGTCTGGGTTTAAATGCAGGTGGTTACTGTTCATCCAGCTACCAATATGTAACATGGTAGTTTGAAAGTTACTAACGGAGGCTGCAGACTTGTCGATTTCCAAGATCAGTTGATGATCGTCAGCGTAGTTGAAAGTGCATACCTTTCTTTAGCCTAAGGATTGAATTAGAGGATACAGATACAGATTAAAAAGGTGCAGTGACAGGGAGGAGCCCTGCGGCACCCCACAAGTCAATTTGACTTTAGAGGAAGAGAATTGGGCACAGCGTACAGCTTGAGTGCGATCCTCTTGGAAAGCCACTTAAGGGCCAGGCCCTGTATCCCTGCATTACTCACATTATCCACTAAGAGGGCGATGAAGGCTCTATAGAGGAAGGTTAGTCTCATCCTCTTTCATTTGTGGGGGAGGGTGTCATGAATACACGTACCTCTTTTGGACATTATTAGCCCCCACTTGTTGCCTGGAAAATATTGTGGTTTCGACTGGAAGTGCACAGAGTCCCCTGCCAACCAGGTCCCTTGTGCCAGATCTCCTTCCCTAAACTTTTCCCGTCATTTCCACAATTGGCACCCCTTTGGCTCACATATAAGTTCTTTGTAAAAGGTACCCCTGGTACCAAGTACCTTGTGGTTAAAGAGGGACCCTGGGCTGCAGCACAAATTATGCCACCCTAAGGGGCCCCTCACCAAGCACATTCATACTGCCACAGCGGCCTGAGTGTCTTGGTGCAGACAAAACTGAAGAGCTAACCTGTGTGCCATACCCATGAACACTGCTAGAGGGGTGTCTTACCCATATCTCAGGCAGGGAGTTACATTTAAAGTTCGCAGATTTATATTGTGCGGCTCATCACCCGTGATGGTTTCCAGACGCTGTCTATGGTCACGGGGTGATACAGTGATTTGCCCAGAATCACAGGATGTTGCGCTGAAGCAGAGACTTGAGCCTGGAACCCCATTTCCCGAGTCGGCAGCTCTTGCTGCTGCACCACATCCTCTCCCCCTGTGAGGGCATATCTGCATGAAATGCCCCTGATGCCCCTGCAGTATCCTAGTCGATTCCTGGATATTGTAAGTGACCAGGGAAGTCATAGTAAGTACATAGGCTGGACACTCGTCATTATGAGTTTGCAGCTCCATGATGGCCTCACTGAAATATGTGATGTTTGGCACCAAGCATCTTAACACAATAAACCTGCACTGATTTGTGTCGATTTTATTAAAAATTGCACACAGAGGGCCCCTTAGAGGGGTCCCCTGAAACCTACCAATCCTTAGTGTGGTCATTGATTGGCCTGAGCCAGCCTGCTACCACCAGACTGTGTTCTGACCTCAGGGGAGAGTGCCTGCGCACTCTGAGGCTGAGAACAATGCCTTTCCTGGGTGGAGGTGTTCACATCCCCCCTGGTCAGGAAGAGCCATCCGTGGTGGGGAGCTTCAGAGGTCTTGCCTCCTTTGTAATGCGACCCTAGCCTCTCCTGTTCGAAGGAGCTGGCCTCCATCCTGTCCTCACCCCTTTTTGGCAGCAGGACAGGTGGGAAACCTTTGATAGAAGAGGAGATGAGCCCCCCTCTGCCAACTCCACCTCTCGGGTGCTGGAGGCTAGGTCAAGTACACTTTTCAGTGCCCACCATCTTGAAGATGATGGGACTTATCCAGTTAGGGCTAGGACTGTGTCCTCTCACAGAAGGTGAAAAAATTATGCAGGGGTTCTGTCCAAATAACCCTCCCAAACCTGGGCTAGGTACGTCACAAGGATGAAAAAGTAGAACAAAGGGGGTATAGAGGGATCAATTCGACAACAAACGTTATACACAAGATATATTTAATTACCTTGTAATGTCCAATTATTTGTAAAGCATATGATTTCACAAATTTACAAACACAGATATACGCATCACAGGACAAGGTGGCACAACAGCAAAAATAATATATAGATTATACATATTTACAATATTACCTACTGGCGATAGCCAGTAGGTATATATAGTTAGGATTTTTTCTCTATGGAACTTTTGAAAATTCTATGTCTAATAACTTTGGCGTTTGTGGACGGAATTGGCTGAAATTTTCAGGAAAATGGCACATTTTGTTTCTGAGCAGCCCCTGAAAATTTGAGGGGGTTTCGTTGAGGGGGGACCGAGAAAAAAGGGGGGTCCCAAAACGCGTTTTTCCCATTCATTTTTCCATAGGGCGGTTGGCCTCACTTTTAGCTCGAACGGCTGAATGGATTTGCACGAAACTTGGCAAAATTGTAGGGACTGTTAGCCCGATGTGCCTTTGCTAGGTCTCAATATATGTGCTTCAGTGGATTTTGAGAAATTAACGTTCAAAAAAAGATATATATCTGTAACAGCGCTCCGGGTAGCGCTCCGGTTCGCGTACTTTTCGCGTAACGGAACTTTGCGATGCGAAGCTGATTGGCTCTCCGGTGTCTGTCAACATTCTAAACAGTCCGGAGCGGCCGCCATCTTGTCTCTCGGTAGGATCGAGAGACAAGAGGAGGCCAAAACAAAGGGGGAAATGAAGGAAAGGGGGCAAGGTATACCCCTTCTGACCCCCTAGGATTGATGAGGGGGATATTATAGAGCGACGCGGGGCCCAAAAAAAAAAAAAAAATCTGATTTTTTTCGCCGTAGAGACGCGTCTTGGTACGTGAACCGGGCAGCTAACCGGGAAGCTAACCGGCAGTGTAACGGGAGTCTGAGGAGTAGCTGATTGGCTGTCAACATTGTAAACAGTCCGGAGCGGCCGCCATCTTGTCTCTCGGTAGGATCGAGAGACAAGAGGAGGCCAAAACAAAGGGGGAAATGAAGGAAAGGGGGCAAGGTAGACCCCTTCTGACCCCCTAGGATTGATGAGGGGGATATTATAGAGCTACGCGGGGCCCAAAAAAAAAAAAAAAATTCCGATTTTTTTCGCCGTAGAGGCGCGTCTTGGTACGCGAACCGGGCAGCTAACCAGGAAGCTAACCAGGAAGCTAACCGGCAGTGTAACCGGAGTCTGAGGTGAAGCTGATTGGCTGTTAACATTGTAAACAGTCTGGAGCGGCCGCCATCTTGTCTCTCTGTGGGATCGAGAGACAAGAGGTGGAAAAAAAAAAGGTGTAAATGAAGGAAAGGGGTAAGGTAGACTCCTCCTGAACCCCTAGGGTTGATGAGGGGGCTATTAAAGTTCCCCGCGGGGCAAAAGAAAAAAAAAATTGCGATTGCGGTTTTGTTTGCGCTGCAGAGACGATTTGTCACGGTTATGCGATGCATCATGAGGCGTCTCACGGGCTACGTGATACGTCACGTAATAAAGAATATATTTTACAGCTATAGATATTAGCTTTTAAAAAACCAATGAAATTCACTGAAAAAACCATAGGTTATAGACCATATATAGTTAGGAATTTGCATTTACAAAACCTTGAAAATTCACTGAAAAAACCATAGGTTATAGACCATATATAGTTAGGGATTAGCATTTACAAAACCTTATTTTACTCGCATAAAACCATTGAAATTCCATATATAGTTAGTTGCACTAACTATATATCGCGGACCCGCAATCCACTGCTAATGATGTCACATATTACATCATTCATGACATGGTCAGTGACATCACTGATGACATCTCAAATGACATCACTGATGACATCTCAAATGACATCACTGATGACATCACTGACATCTCATTTGACATTATTGATCACATCACTGATGATATCATTTATGTGATAATACAATGAACATCTTCAGAATGTAATATAACCTTAGATACACTCAGTGTAAACAGACACTCACAGACTGTCACACATCCATGGAGTTACTCACACACCTAGTCAGTCATGCAAAGAATCAATCACACCTCCATTTCCTCAACTATACAGTTATACACACCTTACTTATTCAAACATATACTAACACATATTTACTCTCTTATACAATCCCTGATACAAGTTCACAATGATCCATACAGCCACTCTCACATTCACTGGCTCTTATGTTCAGTTATTTATATATGTCAACTCTCACATGGACTGTGTTTTACATATGTACTTACTTTGACATGTAGCACTGAGATATCCATTCACTCACCAATACACTCATGCACACAGTCAACTGTCCATACAGCTGTTTCTACATGCACTTTTGAACCCATACACCTAGGGAATCAACTGCTCACACATCTATGCACAGAGTCATACACCTCCCAGCCACCCACACACATGCTCAGTCTACCATACAAATACTTGGGCAACCATTCAATAACCCATATAGTTACTGATATAGCTACTGATTTAAACATGCAGCAGTTTACAGAACTACATATATAATGATTGCCAAATTAAGACACTTTAGTCACTAACCCATGCACTCAGTGAGACACATTTAATCATTCTCTCATACAGTCAGTCATGCACCTACTAAATCCTTCATCCAGACACTTATACATCCACTCATTCTTCAATATGTAAGACATATTTTAACTTTACAGAAACATACAGTCACTGGGTGTTGTCATCAGTGATGTCATTTGAGATGTCATCAGTGATGTCATCAGTGATGTCACTGACCATGTCATGAATGATGTAATATGTGACATCATTAGCAGTGGATTGCGGGTCCGCGATATATAGTAAGTGCAACTAACTATATATGGAATTTCAATGGTTTTATGCGAGTCAAATAAGGTTTTGTAAATGCTAATCCCTAACTATATATGGTTCTATAACCTATGGTTTTTTCAGTGAATATATATATATATATACATCATACAAATACATTATATACATTACATATAAACAAACAATGTGTACCCTACAAAAGGAAAGAAAAATAATTAGGATGAACAGTATTCACTATAACCTTAAGTGATATAAGCTATAAAGGAAATCCTCTCCTCGCCTAAGTTGTAAATTCTTTATACACAAAAATATAGAGAAGAAGGAGCCAGAAACGAAACACAATAAATCAATATAAGGGGACTCCTTAGAATGGTGTTGACGCAGTCGCGGTCGCGCTTCGGCCAAATATTTCTTTAGGCTTCATCAGGACACGGGTACTGGTGTACACGTCCTCCAAAAAGGAGGGCGTCCACTCAAATGTCCCAAATTGCGTATGCCAGTTCACACGGGGCAAGTCTATACTTCATTCAGCTCCTTCTGGAAACAATCTCAGTGAGCAGAGCCACGGCAAATCCAAATAACAAACACTCAAACCTGCACCCATCCGCTAAGTCGGATCTCACAGAAGGTGGGCATGTTAGATTGCGTAGACACCCTAGGCAGAGGGCCCATTGGACACTACCTGTCACTCCCTTGTAACGCCCTTAAATCAAGTTTTTAGGTGGCATCCCCAGTCCATGAACTTCAGTTCCTGACCACCTAGTTCCCCCAAGCCGCTGTTACTTACCTGTAAGCAGCCTCTGTCCGATTGCCCTAGTCCCCCTGTATTGAGTTTCCAACCTTGAACTTGCAACAGCACCCCGGCACCCACGTGCCGCTGGTGGTGCACTGTTGGTTCTGAACTGAACCTTGTCCAATACTGACCTTAACTTCCGAAGAATGGTCTTGTAAGTGGATGTTGCCTATACGTATGTTGAATGTTTTCTTCACTCCATAGGTTAACATTGCAAAGTCTGAAAATTGCACGAATTATCCACTTTTTATATTGGACAGTACTTCTATTGCAAAACATATTTATTCAAGATGAAATTCTGTGGTTCTGCAAAATAAATCTAACCAAGTATCATTTTATAAATTGATATCAGATTTATTCATTGAGTGTGTGTCATTTATTACCACTGTGTGTACAACAGTGTGTGTCATTATTGCCACTGTGTGTACAATAAATGCTTAACAGTACCCCCGGATACATCTAACTGCTCCCCCACACTACCACAAAAGAGCATTAGTATTATCTACTTTAACCTCTGTAAAATCCCTGGGAATCCACTGGACTCTCTGCACACTATGGTATACTATATTGAGATTTGCATTTGTCTACCCGAGAGGGATGGGTATGCTCAGACGTGAGTCCCATGCTCTCCACACCACTGTAGTCAAGCTATTCTGGCTGAAGACGGCTGAAATGCCAGAAACCGGTCCTCGGAAGCTTGTTTCCGGTCCAGGGAAGGCATGGCTTGGCAGTTCGGGCAGGACTGTTCCCATGAGGCACAGGGTCAAACCGATTTGCATATGGCCATGTCTGAACTGGGGTGGTGTGGAGTGCAAAAAACGATGGATTTAGGCCTAGATCTCTGTACTGGGGTGAATGTATGACATTGTTCTGCATTCTGTCCATCAATTGTTATTTTTGCATACTATATTGAGACTCACACTCGGACAAGCTGGATGTGGAGGGACTGGGACTGGGAAATGTCTTGGAAAACTCAATGTACCAGCTCCCGCTGGATGTGGAGGAGGCCACGACCATTTATAATAATTGGCTTTTGGATGCCTGTGATCAGCTTGTTTCTCACAAAAAATGGACTCCCAAACGGGCCTCTCCTGCAGAGGTTGTCATATGGTTACTACGTTTCTATATATTGTGTTAAGTTAGCATGTGCTTATTAAATGTTTAAAACGCCATATTTTCTTTCTGCTTCGGTTTGCACACGACACCTAATTGTTATTGTAGCTTTCAACCTAGACGAAAGATGTGATTTATTTGAGAATAATATGTTATTGCCCTGGTATCAGTCGTGCTTGGTACACTTGGTACAACTGTCTGCACACTGAGAACTGCACACTCTCAGAATAACCTAACACAAGGTTGCTGAAGGCCTGATCCTCGCACCACGTTAGTCATAACACAAATAATGTTTGTGCCAACATTTGGCTCTACGTGGGTTTAAGATACAGTTACAGGGAATGAATCAACACACTTGATGCTGAGCATGCTGAGAGCTGGTAGCGGTTGATGTGATCTCCTCCTACTGAGAATTAGAGGTATGGGTCCGCCCTGCTAAGAACCCAGATGAGACCTTCTTAGATATAATATAATATGCTAATTAGGGTGCGCGAAATATAGGTGTAACAGATTTCTATAGATTTTTGCATCATAAAATGCTATCACCTTTTGCTTACTATGGATTAGTGACTATGCTGCTGACTCTGATTTTTATAATATGTATATTGATATTATACAAGATATTGCGTTTGAGAATGCTGCATTGAAAAATAAACATTTCAAACTTGCACGTGTATTCTTTGCCTCCCAGTTTCGGTTTGGAATGATAATATAACGAAAGAGTGTTCATGTGTTCCACGATACCTGAGGTACTCTAAGTTCATGTTCTGGATTGTCTAAGTCATTGGTAAGTTATTACTACCGATGAGACACTGTAGCTAGCTTGGTAAGGGGATTTCTGAAACAAAGGTGAGTAGTGGGTCACCCTCACTCACCCAGGTTCTAGATCTCTGTGCACAGTTCTGTGGGAGAATGAAAACCCTGCTACATGGCGCCCATACGTTGATTGGCCTTATATCATGACACTCGAGTAGTATATCATTCAAACCTGGACGCCTTCAGTCCCGTTTCCGGAAAACGGCAGTGTCGGAAAAACCTACCTATTTTTGAAATGGGTCTTTTCAAGCTTGAATCTATCTAAAACGGTTTCTTTGAATTACTACCCAGTTGTGCTACAAAGTGATCTTTGTGTTTTCGCTTTCCTGTGCTGACATGGCACAAGCCGTGGACATCCCGCAGCATAGTCGCATTGCGGTGCGTGACCATTTGCAGATGTATGATGTTCCTTGCTTGGCTGTGGTACTGGTGGTGAGTGCGGAACATGCTTACCCGTACAAACTGTTTTATTCGTGGCTGACATTTCCGGCAGTGGACGCTACTTCTGGTGTGTTCCACTCATACACTGCTTCGGATGTACCTGTTGCGTACGCTCCGTACAGGGCACTGGAAGTTCCTATTGATGCTTGGCAACATGGAGTTTGGTTTGGTGGCGCCCTACTGCACGCTTTAACCGCTTCGAGGTTAGGTCCTTTGTCCATTCCGGGCACTCCTTGGCCCGCTTTGGCTGGGTTAACTCCTCACCCTCGACGAGCCACTTGTAACGTGGCTGATCTGTGGCGGCTTCATGAAGTCGCGGTGGAAGTGATTCGAGCGCTTGTTCATTACACTAGCCGTAATGTTCAGGACGCGGCTCCTAGGGGCGCACAGCTTCGTGCAGAACATGCTGGTCTGAAAATCAATCCGGTCATGGTAAATTCCGTGATGGGTAAAAAGCCCCAGGAAAAGGATGATTTTCCGTTCTGGCTTGCTGAGAAATTCGGCCAGCTGGAAGCTGTGTTTCCCAACACGAGTCCGGGTGATAAGCACCGGATTCTTACACTAAGTTTACCGAAGGATTTGGCTCCTGACCTTGTTGACTGTGAGACCTGGGGCAAGACTTTTGCAGCGGTCTATTCGAGGTGCTATGGCTCCCCGTCTGTGACCAATCTAGGTGGGGTCCTTAAACGTGTTCAAGACGACCACGGACCGGAGTCGGCTGTTGAATTGGGTATGCGCCTGTGTGGCTCCTTTGATGTAGTTTGCGATCTGATCCTTGCAAATGTCAAGGGGGATGCAGTGAACTTTCAGGTTGCTAACGCATTGGCGTTGGTTCCCGAGGCCGAACGACCCCGACGGTTAGCAAGGATAATTGTGGCTGCTTACAAAATGGTAGGCCGCAATGCGATGGGGGTTAAAGCTTTTCCTGATAAGGAGAAGAAGCAGCCCCAGGGTCAGACATCGGACACTAGTGGTCAACAAAAGTCCAAGAAACAAAATTGGCCTAAAAAGCAGAATCAGGGTAAGCAACAACAACAACAAACACAGGTTTCTGCTTCTGCGTCTCCGTTGCCTGTGCAGTCGGACCGAGTTTATGATTTGCGCGACCGCGCGATGATTAAATCGCCTGAGAGGTTTCAGGCTTCTGACCAACGCTCTCCTCGTTCCTTTTCAGGACTCATCGGCTCCGTCAACCGGTGGTGGAGGGAGCGGCAGGGGCCGGGGTGGCCAGCAAGGACGTGGTCAGCCCCGCCCGCGTGCCGGTGGAGATCAGCAGGAAGGCTCTACGCCCAAGAGACCACAGTTTGCTACGAAGAAAGTCGCTGCCCTGACCGCGCATTGTTATGCCCCAGATAGTGAGAACGCGGCTTCGGAATCTGACGTGGGCTCTGACCTTGCTGGACAGCGCAGCAGAGATTACCATAGTGAGAGAGGCCCTCCGTCCACTGTTGAAGGTGACAGCGACTGATTCTTATGTTGTGATTGAAACTGCTGATACGCATGTTGCTCCCCCTGAACGTCTTTTTGAAATTGTCCTATTAATTGAAGGTGACATGCAGCGAACTGTAAAAGGGGTATTTTCGGAAAATCTCTCGTCTACGTATGATATTTTGCTTTCGGAGGCTGACTGGCCCCCACCTTTTGTTCTCGCAGCTCCGCGAGGGGAGGAGGTAATCCTACCCAGCACACTGTGCCAAGAGTGGAAGCGCTGCATTTTGCAGAAGAGTGGGCTCTGGCGCTTGCGCCGGCTGTGTACCGCAATCAATGTGGCTGGGATAAATTGTCACCAAGCCACGAGATTCCTTTACGGTCTCAGCCACAGCCTCAACCTCCATATCCCATACGGCGTGAAGCAAAAGCTTCAGTCGCGGCTATCCTTGAACAATTGAAATATCAAGGTGTAATTGAAACGTGTGTGTCACCGATGAATAATCCCCTTTTTACTTTAGCTTAACAACGAAGGGAAGGGTTTAGCACCCCACTTCCTGGAGAAATGCGCACAGTTGCGCTCTCCGACAACACTGAAAAAATTACAATCTCTACTGGGCTTTCTGATTTTCGGGAGGACTTACATTCCGGAATATGCCCAGCGTATCAAGCCTTTGTATGCTTTGATACAACCAACTTTTTCCAAATCATGCTGGCTGCCTGAGCATTCAGCCATTCTGCAGTCTTTGCAGGCTGATTTGCTCGCTTCTGAATACTTACAGACTCGTGATAACCAAACCAACCTGGTGATAAGAATTATCCCTGGGGCGGTGGGTTTCACGTACCTGACTTTTAATGAAGGAGACACAGTACCTATTGCTTACAAGTCACACTTGTACACTTCGGCTGAATTGCGTTTTTCCACTGTGGAGAAAGTTTTAACGGCTGTACAGATGGCAATTCTTAAGGAACGTGCCCTGTCACAAGGAAAGCGCATGTTGGTTGTTACCCCGTGTCCTGCCTTAGAGGCGGTTACGAAAGCCAGTGTACCTAATTCCAAAGCTTTGCACCCTCGGTGGATTCAATGGGCTGCATCCTTGACGTCCCAGGTTGTCACGTTTATTTTTGACCCCACTTTACGGTCGCAGGAGTATTTACAGTATGAATTTGTTCATCCTGCTCCATTAGCAATGCGGCCGTTGGAGGACTTCCATTGCATCATTTACACTGATGGTTCGGCGCAGGTTGCGCATGGCTCTAAACATGCCTACGTTTCCGCTTGCGCCATTGTGGTCGGGGCCATGGTGAACGATGAGTTCAAGTCCAGTGTCGTGCATACGCAGACGCTTGGGGACTGCACCGCACAATTGGCAGAGCTTCGTGCACTGATGCTTGCATTGGAATACGCTGATCCTAGTGTGACGACTTTGATCGTAAGTGATTCTTACTACTGTGTCCAGTCTTACAATGAGAACTTGTTCTTTTGGATTCAAAATGAATTTCGTGACTCCAAAGGTAGCACAATAAAACATAAAATGATCTGGGTCCGAGTGGCGGAACTGAAAGAGAAGCTGCCACTCGTGTTTGTGATTCATACTCTCGGTCATCAGCGCGTGGGGGTCCACGCTGTTGGCAATTCGCTTGCTGATGAAGCAGCGAAGTCAGCGGTATCAAAATACTTAGTTGCAGCGGTCACGAGGTCCAAAAGCAAAATAGATGATGACATTTTGGCAGCAGTTGCTGCTACGGAGAAGGGAAGTAAATATCCTGCGGGGTTCCCTTCTAAATACACATACCACTTAAGTCCCGATAAGGTTCCTTATGTGAAAATCCCTGAAGTTGGCGAACGTCTAGTTCCCAACTCGGATCGCAGAGCTGCTTTATTTACAGCGGCGCATGAAGGTGTGGCGTCTGCGCATGCGGGCGTCTCAGCCACTGTAACTCAGCTACAACAAAGGTTCTGGTGGCGGGGACTGTACAAACAGACGCGCGATTATGTTCTTAAATGTGACATTTGCCAGCAGATTAAACCTTCAACTGCTGCGCGTCCGCCTCAGACGCAGTTGTACATCTCGAATAAACCGCTTGGATGCGTTTATTTGGATCACTGCGGTCCATTTTCTTCTGATACTGCATACAAGTACATCTTAGTAGCAGTAGATTCATGCACACGCTTTGTGTGGGTATGGCCACATCGGAGCGCTGATTCACGTACTGTCATTAAGGATTTGCGAGTCTTTGTGGGAATTTTTGCCTGTGGTACCTTCCATTCGGATCAGGGTCCGGCTTTTGCCTCTAAGGCGTATAAGGATGCTATGGTTTCGATGGGGGTTCAAGTCAAATTTTCGAGTCCCTACAGACCTGAGGGTAATAGTGTAGTTGAACGAATGAACCGCGACTTAAAGCAATCTTTGACAGCTTGAGTTATAGGCACTGGCAGAAACTGGTTAGCCCACCTCATAGGCGTGCAGCGTGCGCTTAATAATCTCCCTAGAAGGTCTCTGGGTGGGCGGACCCCATACGAAATGCTCTTTGGTATCAAGATGTATGTACCTGACCTCGATGGGCTAGACAGCAAGGCCCAGGCCACGTCCTTTGACGTAGATGAACATTGCAATGTTTTACAGAATCTACAAAAGACCAGAGACAGTCTTGCAAAGGAACATTTGCCCTCCACATCGGATGATGCGCTGCAGATCCCGGTAGTTGGCTGGCTACCCCAAGTTGGAGAACTGGTTCGAGAGAAGATCGATAACAAGAAAGAGTTTGGTCCCTCATATCGAGCACCGGTTCGAGTACTTGGAGTGAAGAGCACAAGAACAGTCATTTTACCACCACTTCCAGGTCGTAAGGAAAACAGATTTATTTCTATTGACAATGTCAAGACACACAGGGTGGCCGATTCTTCATAGCATGACACCGGCTGTATCCTGTCCTTCCATGGTGAGGCACTCTGTGCTGGCTATTACATCTGGTGCAGAACAGGAGGTGTCCCTCGAGATGCCTGCCATATCCAGTCCTTTATTAAATACTATTCCTGATACTAACATTGATGAGCAAAACTACACTTATCCTGCTGATTTATCGATGCCTGATTTACAGACCCGTTTGGCAGGCCAGTCCAGATTCTCATTTGACTCTGTTTCGGAACCTTTAAAGAAACCCACAAACATTGCAAGATATGCCACGTTGTTTAAAAAACATTTTTTAATTCCGCCTTGGACATACATTTGGTTGATCCTATTTTCATTCTATCTTTTTATGTCAATTGGTTTTGTGTTTTATTTTTTCCGCCTGATTGATGGTCACTACGTTAAAGAAAGAACAGGAATTCGGTACCTTAATGGAACATTGGCCCCTCTTTCTTCTTCACATTCTGCGCACAGACTGAAACGAAACTTATATACAGTTAACATTACTGCTTGGTCTGTCCTTGATGGGATTGTGTGGGATGCGGTTAGGTTTCAGATACATGGGCCCACGGAAGTGATTAATGTTCCAAATGTGCTTAGAGTAAAAATGGGAGATGTAATTAAACAGAATATACGTTCTGATGATTGGGATATTCAGGCCGTAGAAGCATTATTCTCTGATTTGAAGTATTATGCTGCCTTCGATGCTGAGGATCTGTACACAGATTCTAATAATTATGGTGATTTGTTTTGTTTTCAACACTATGGTAATCATTTTTTACATAAGACAAATTCCAGGAGGGTAACTGTAAATTATACACAATGGGAACATTGCCCTACTCCGTTTGGTGGCAGTTCCAATACGATTCTGAAAAAATACACCTATTTTACAGACTTTAATCAATCTAATCCCGAGTCATTTTGCTTTAAAATGACACAAAAGTCCATGTCCAAAGTTAGACTTACCGATACAAAATTGCTGTATTCGAAGTCCTTTCTAGACAGATTGGCTGTAGATGGCTACGAATTTTTGAAAGGAACAATTGACCTTAAATCGGTTTGGGGTACCAAAGATTGGCAGGTACAAGGCACTGAGGCTTTGCACCGGGCATGTCTCATCCCGAATCACATGTTGTTTTTAAATTCATCTATTTTGCAAACAACATGCTTTGGATTGGCTACTTCTAAAAAATTAAATACACCGACCATCCCAAATTTAGAGGAATATACAGGTTGGGGTAATTCTACTGATTTGTCCATTCACGAGTTGCAAACTTTTTTACACAATTCGTCCTTTAACATTTCCAGTTTGGATTCCAAAGGTTGGCTGGTGTGGCATAGGAGTGCTGATTCTTGCCAACGCCGTTTTTTGGGTTTGGCTAAGGGGTTCACAAAAGTCAGACTCGATCCCCGTTTTGAAGAAGACTATACTGTCACAACTTATTCTGTGGGGAAGCTGTGTCAGAATTGGTTACAACATTCCACATTAGCTGCAGTTAAACTACATCTGTCTTTATTAAATGATAATGTGGATTTGAACGACTTTATAAAAGGCCCGGCTAAAGGTAGATCTAAACGATGGCTGTATGCAATTTACAATGAAATTTGGAAAGTTACCCAGGTTGAGGCTGCTAAACGCCTGAGAGCTATTGATCAAGCAAATTTAGAGAAGGTGCTTGCAGTTGTGGATAACAGCATTAACACGCTTTCTTCCCGAATTTACACGTTGAACAATATTGTGTCTTCTGTTGTTGACATTGTACATGATGAAGTGTCCGTGTTATATCATGGTCAAAATCAGTTGCGTTCTGTCATGCAGTTTGCTTGGACACTACAGACTCTTAAGTCTGGTCGAGTGCCATGGAATTTTATGAACGTCTCGTCACTATTTGCCCCATTTAATCTGACTGAAAAACAGCGCATGCTATCAATGAGAGATGCAACATTTTCTATGTTACATATTGAAAAATTAGAATCCCTGCCATTTTCAGTGGCTGAAGTGACTGCTGCTACATGGCTTATCCATGGTGTTATAACGTTACCATTTGCTTTGTATAAATTTACAAATTGTATGAAATATATAGCCATTGGGCGATATGAACCATTAGGCAGCGCTTTCCTCCATTAGACATGGTCTTTACCATACACTTACAGATGTCTAAAGGAGGGAAATGAAGTGAATCTGAATGGTGAAGAATGTACACAGTCGCCTGACCGTTCACTAAAATGCAGACACATCCAGTTGCATGGTTCTTGTAATCAGGACAAACCTAATTTGGCCTGTGTTTTGAAAGGGACACCAGTTCCGGCAATAGTTCCCACGTTCACTTTGTTGTCCAACGGAAGTTATTTACTTTTGAATAACGAGTTTTGTTGTGGGTTAGAGGCTGGTATCGCTTATGTGGTTACCGTGTCAGAAAGGGTGGTTTGCTGCAAGAATGTGTTGTATCCACCCACGCATGGGAATTCAGAAGTTTTAATTTGGCCAAGAATACCAACCTTGAGAGCTGAGTTCAATTGTTTAGGCCGTATAAGAGCCCTATTGTCTCAAAAGCAGGTGGCCCTGAGCTCTGCCCGCGAAACTTATGTCCTTCACATAGCAAACACACGCACAGAAGTACAGGCACTTTTAAGTACTGATTTGCCGTCTCATTTTTGCGAGCTGGTTCATCAAATCTTCAATGCCTCCTCCACAACGAGCCTGGCTCATTTTTTTAAAATGGTTAGCAGTGGTCTCGTGACTACATTTGAAAAAGTATTTGGTATTATCCCTGCGTTCTTTCATTCTATATTCGCTAGCCTGTTTGGCGGATTTCCTGTTTTGCTGGCTTTGGCTGCAGGCGTTCTGGTGATATTTTATTTTATAAAACATGGATGCCCATCCTGCGCAAGGAAACGCTCAGCCCCTACTGATGCAGTTTCGCAACCGGATGCTTGATTATTATGGATCCTTGCCGCTTGCGACATTAAGCACGGCTTTTGGATTATCCTTCAGATTTTCCTATTTCACATGTGTCCAGCCCGTGTTTCATTGCCTGAGCTGTGATTTCGACTGGGCCATTGATTTGTGTCTCTGTTTACCGACTTCTCCTGACGTCAACTTTGATCAGCTGATGAACCCCTTAGTGGCTCACGAGTTGGTCTGTTCTGGCGGAAGGGTTATGGCTGTGGCAGCGATGCATGGACTAATGGGTCAGTGGGATATATTCGCAGCGGCGCATGACTTTCTGGCACAGAGTGTTCTCGAGAACCCACTGAGTTGTCCTCTGAGGTTGCTAGAGGAATCGGTGTTGGAGGAGCACGTATGTTCTTTCCCATTGCTTAATTGGATGGCTGAACTGTTTTCGGATGATGGCAGTGATTTCATGTTGGAAGCTGTAGCTACCTATTTTGCATATTCATTCAACGATGAGTGACTCTGAAGACTTCCATCAATATGGCACGTGACTTTTTAGTAATTCTGAATGGTGCCTTTTTCAATACGAACATTCGATTTTTTCAGATGTTCTAGGCCTATTAATTAAAAGTAGGCCTCAAGTTCGACTTTTTATATTTTGTGTGGCCACTATAGGCATTCATACATACATTTTTGTGTTTTTAAATTTTACATACATTTAAATACATTTAGCTTGGCTCAATATCATTGAACTCTGCTTTCATGTCTTGCCTCTCATAGAGTATTGGCTTATATTTTTCTCTTTTAACCGTCCTCGGATCATTGGGGGGGGTGTCATATGGTTACTACGTTTCTATATATTGTGTTAAGTTAGCATGTGCTTATTAAATGTTTAAAACGCCATATTTTCTTTCTGCTTCGGTTTGCACACGACACCTAATTGTTATTGTAGCTTTCAACCTAGACGAAAGATGTGATTTATTTGAGAATAATATGTTATTGCCCTGGTATCAGTCGTGCTTGGTACACTTGGTACAACTGTCTGCACACTGAGAACTGCACACTCTCAGAATAACCTAACACAAGGTTGCTGAAGGCCTGATCCTCGCACCACGTTAGTCATAACACAAATAATGTTTGTGCCAACATTTGGCTCTACGTGGGTTTAAGATACAGTTACAGGGAATGAATCAACACACTTGATGCTGAGCATGCTGAGAGCTGGTAGCGGTTGATGTGATCTCCTCCTACTGAGAATTAGAGGTATGGGTCCGCCCTGCTAAGAACCCAGATGAGACCTTCTTAGATATAATATAATATGCTAATTAGGGTGCGCGAAATATAGGTGATACAGATTTCTATAGATTTTTGCATCATAAAATGCTATCACCTTTTGCTTACTATGGATTAGTGACTATGCTGCTGACTCTGATTTTTATAATATGTATATTGATATTATACGAGATACTGCGTTTGAGAATGCTGCATTGAAAAATAAACATTTCAAACTTGCACGTGTATTCTTTGCCTCCCAGTTTCGGTTTGGAGTGATAATATAACGAAAGAGTGTTCATGTGTTCCACGATACCTGAGGTACTCTAAGTTCATGTTCTGGATTGTCTAAGTCATTGGTAAGTTATTACTACCGATGAGACACTGTAGCTAGCTTTGTAAGGGGATTTCTGAAACAAAGGTGAGTAGTGGGTCACCCTCACTCACCCAGGTTCTAGATCTCTGTGCACAGTTCTGTGGGAGAACGGAAACCCTGCTACAAGGTGAATTGGCGGAAATTTTATGACAAAGCAGAGAAGGAGAATTACAAAACTTGTATTTTCACTTACAAGCAAGCTCTTTTGGAAGCTAAAAAAAGAGTACTTCTCGTTACAAAATACCATTGCCGAATCCAATTCCAAAGCATTGTTTAGAACTATTTTTAATGTTTTAAGTTTTATAAAGCGCATAGCTGCCCAGTGACGGGGTATCCCAGCGCTAACTAAGCCATGGCTGAAACACTTCAAAGGAAAAAGAAGAGCCTAAGCTGGAAAGAGCCAGGTCTTTAACGCCTTACAAAAGGCCAGATGGTTCTGGAGTCCTCTGATAGATGTAGGAAGAGAGTTCCAGAGGCGTGCCGCCTGAACTTTAAATGGTCGACCGCCCGCTCTAGGTCTGAGAAAACGGGAAGTGCAAGCCAAGCCCGCATTAGCCGAAAGCAAAAGGCGGTTCTTTACATAATGGGCCAGCAGATTCGCCAAAATCTGCGGTCCTTGGTAGGTCAATATTTTATGAGCCACACACAAAGACTTAAACTGGATTCTTTTCGCTATCGGTAGCCAGTGCAATTTAGGCAGAAGGTGCGAGACTGAGCAAGATCTGGGCAAAGCTAGCAGGGCGCGAGCTGCTGGGTTCTGGATTCTCTGCAGGCGGACAATACAGGACTTGTTGACGCCTAAATATTAGGAGTTCCCATAGTCCAGCCTTGACAAAATTGTAGCCTGAAGGATGATTTGGCGAACTTTTGGTGCAAAATAGCCAAGTAGGGGCCTCAACCCTCTTAGGAGACCAAAGCAGGATCCAGACAGGGCCTTGGATTGCACATCAAATGAAAGTTCGCTATCGATCGAAAAGCCCAAATATTTTACAGCCTTTTTTGGCTGGGGTGCAGGTTTAAGTTTGACAGGCCACCACTGTTCTGACCAGAGGGAGCTGTCTCTACCCAGCACTAGAATTTCTGACTTAGCAGCATTCAGCAGTAAACAACTAGCTGCCATCCAGTCAGAGATAGCTACCAAGTCCTCTTTCAATGTGATGAGATTGTCTTGGCAGGTCCTCGAAAAAATTGATGACTAGCTGGGAGTCATCGGCGTATGAAACCAATGACAACCCTCTGCTTTTTGCCTGCAGGACTAGGGGCTGTACAAAGATGTTAAAAAGTGCAGGGCTCAATATAGAGCCCTGAGGAACCCCGTGTTTAATAGCATGTGTGTGAGAATCAAACGGTGGTTCCACCACTTGAAATGCTCGACAGATTGTGCCAGGACTGACTTCACATATGCCTCAGTAACCTTAGCCAGAAAAGGAAGCTGGGAAATTGGACGAAAGTTATTCGGGTCTGATGACTCCAAGGAAGGCTTTTTTAAAAGTGGAATGATTTTTCTAAACTAGCTAACCCTGCCGCTCCAAAGAAACCGGGGGATGCAGAATTTTGTAATAAAATAGCTGCCTTTTTTAAAACCAAAGTAGAAACAATTTTTACCTCACTCAATGGTCTAATCAATGATACTCAGACTGATTTCAATCTAACAGAATCATGAAGCTTAGGTGCCGCGGCAGAACTACTGGAGCATTTCACCCCGATTGAGAAAGCAGATTTGGTCAAATTGTTGTCTGTGCTAAAATCGGGTGGCCCTAGTGATCCGTGTCCTGCTGGAATTGCTAAGCAAATTCCGGAAACTTTTGGAACGGCTCTCACACCCCTGCTTAATGCAGTTTTACAGTCCGCAATTTTTCCCAAAAATTGGAAAAAGGCTCTGTGCTTCCTCTTCTAAAGAAGTAATCTCTTGACCCTAAGGACCCGAATAATTATCGTCCTATCTCTAGGCTTCCACTACCTGCCAAATTACTGGAAAAAGAAATAAATAGCCAAATCAGCAACTTTATCTCTGCCAATAACTCCTTGGACCCATCGCAATATGGGTTTAGAGCTTTTCACAGAACGGAACTGGCTTTAATAAAATCAACCGAGGAAATCAGAGAAGCCGTCGATAGGGGAGGTAATGCCATCTTAATCCTCCTGGACCTATCCGAGGCCTTTGATGCGGTCCACCATAGGGTCCTGCTGAACAGGTTCTCTGATATTGGTGTGAAGGGCTCAATATGGAAACTGCTACATTCCTTCCTGTCTGACAGAGCTCAGACAGTAGATTTAGATGGCAACACTTAGGAACCCTCCTCACTTCCCTGTGGGGTGCCACAGGGCTCGGCGTTGAGCCCTACGCTTTTTAACATCTAAGTGGTACCCCTGGCCAGTGTCATCAAGTCGTTTGGTTTCCAGCTCACCTCCTACGCTGATGACACACAAATTGTGCTATCACTGATGGAGGGTGCGGAAAGGGAGGCGGGGGAGAGGTTCTATAATTGCATGAGCTCTATGTCCACCTGGATGTCGTCCAACTGTTTAAAACTCAACTCAGCTAAAATTGAGGTGTTAAAATTTTGCAATAATCCCTGGGTCTGGACCCCAGACTGGTGGCCGGAGGATCTGGGATCGTGCCCTACACTCTCTAGGAAAGCTAAGAATTTGGGAGTCATGGTGGATAACAAGCTCACCATGGGGGACCTAGTGAATCAGGTATCTTCAGCAAAAAAATCAAGTTCTTCCTATCGGCAGACAACCTAAGGACGGTTGTCACTGCACTCATTATGTCCCATCTGGACTATTGCAACAGCCTCTATCTTAATGTTCAGAAACAACATATGAACAAGTTGCAACTGGTCCAGAACGCGGCAGAGAGAATGCTGACGGGAACCCGTAGGTTTGCTTCGGTCAAAGGAGAACTTAAGAAACTGCATTGGCTCCCAGTTCCACTTAGATCACGCTTCAAGGCACTTTGTGTCGTCTTTAAGGCGGTTAATGGGATTGGTCCGGAGTTTCTTAAAACCAGACTTACATGGTATGTTCCTACGTTCCTCCGGATCCAAATTAGTCCAAAACTCCACCTTTAAGAAAACTAATTGGGGAGGCAGAAGTTTTCTCCACTGTGTCTCCAAAGCATGGAATGAACTTCCGTGCCATCTCAGAAATGCGCTAAACCTTTTTTCTTTTCGCAAGGGTTTGAAAACATGATTCTTCTCCCACTAAACAGCTGATGCTCCCCAGGTCACCAGTACTCAGCGGCAGAACACCCTAGGGTAGCAGTGCGCTTTACAAGTACAAATAACATAACATAACATAGACACACAGACACACACGCTCTCTCACTCACACGCATTCTCACACATACCCACCCTACCTCACATAAGAAACATATAATTAACTTCTAAATGACACCTTCGACTAGGACCATTAGTAAACAGGTTCATGCAGAATTCAAAAGATCCTACTTGTAAGGATATCTGTGCAGTCATCCCCATGACAGGAAAGAAGAAATACAAATGAATTAATAAAATGCTTTAGGAGGCTGAGCATTCTTAAATTAAGAAATGAATGAGAGATAAGCCAGGAATAGAGAGAAACAGAAAAAAAAATAAGAAAGAGGACAAAAAAAAGTAAAATCTATCTATATAAATAAAAATGTAACTGTTCGTTGTTCAAAATCTAAAATCTCCGAAAGTACTCCACCGATTGCTTTGAAATTTTGACACAACGTTGGATTTGAAAACGTGCGTGTTTTTATATGCACAACGTTGGATTCAAATACATGCGTGTCGAATATGTGCGTGTTTTTAATCGAAGGCCCGAACAGACCTTATTGATTTGGTTGATGCGCAACAACTTCAAGGGACGCATAGAGACAATAGTCTACATATATTAGGATGGACATTTGGTGTCAGGATGGCAGACCGTGAAGTGGGTGGAGGAAGGGGGGAGGAGTTGGTTCAGTTTGCAACATATTTTAAAAGAACAGGATGCAACCGCGACCTGCGGTTCTGTTACATGTTATATATTAAGGATGCGTCCAAAAGCTACCATCTGTACTGTTTGTTTCTGTTATAATAACTGATGTGATGTGATTTAAACATGTATCAAATTGATATCGGTAAAAACTGGATAACAAGCAGCAAAAACAAAAAAAATGCGTACTTGCTATGATACATGTACTACAAACTGTGGTTTTCGATACAGTTTGTTTAAAAAAAATGTTTTAAAAAGCTCAGGGCCAATCTTTAGAATTGTGCGGTTTAGATCTAGAAACAGATTGCTTTTCACAGGGACAATTAAATGTTGTGTGGTCTAGAGTCGGCAAACCAGACAATCTCTACATCTGCACAGACAATGGAACAACAAAAAATATTGTATACCCACAAGCATTGTGAAATTAAACATATTAGAAACGTGCGCTTGTCCTTTTCTTTCTTTTCCATTTAACCAGACTGAGCCACAGAAACGCGTGGCCGGGTACAGCTAGTAAAGATAATAAAAACAAGGGAAATAGAAAGTACGAAAGAAAGAAATGAGGCTCTCATATATTATATTCAGTGGTGCTTGTAATACGGCGGCCAGGATATCCGTCACGTTTGTGTCTGACTAACCCTGCCAGCGAACTCTAAATCAGGCTCTTGACACTTTGCAATGTTGCTGCTGTTAACTGTGCACCATTACTTCCGCAGAAGTCACGGGCAAGAGATCCCTGGCCGCCTGTAACATACTTTTTATAATTACAAGGGTGTGATAACACCGCATAAACAACAAGTGCAGATTAAACCGCAGGGTTCCAATAAACCCACACACCGTAAGATTACGCTGTACTAAACACACAAGCCTCAATACCAGGTAACTAATACAAAGACTGATGGACATAATGAAGCAGAACTATAGATACATGCATAGCACAGACAAGATAAAGGTCTTGATTTAGAGTTTGGTGAGCAGGGTACTCCTTCACAAGCGTGGTGGAGTATCATGTCCAACAAACGGATGGTCTGCCTGACCTAATGCAAGTCAGCTGGATTGTCATTTGTCCAGCCTTACTTGAGTGGCATTGATGTAAATACATCGGACGGCCCTTCCTCTCTAGATCAGGCTGTTTGATGTATTTTTCTCTTATTCAGGACCACCAGGGAATACCTGGCAGTCATGATGAGAATTTGTTTTTAAATGAATCCCACTTCCTGGGAGTAAATTATTCAGGGAGACAGTTCCAGGGGTGTGAGGATGATTAGTTATTGGTTTTTAAAAATCAACTCCAGCTTTGAAAGCTTGTTTTTGAAAAACACAAACGTTGGTGAATGGCCACCTGAAACATCCCCAAGGGATCCAGAGAATTGTAGATCAACTTCCTATAGATGGTTGAGATTGCTTTTTCGGAGGAGTGTGGCTCAATGGTTAGAGCGGCAGACCCTGATGCAGAGTTCTGGCCCGGGACCAGGGTTCAATTCCCGCATCGGCGGGTCTTGGGCTCAATTTCCTCAGACCTGACAATTCTCGCCTTGTGCCTTGTCTAATCATGGGCCTCTCGCTGCAACTCTGGGCAATAGCTTGCTTAACCTCTACACCGGCCCCAACAGCGCTAGGATGCCTGGCTTCACCCTGGGGGTGCCCAGGAGTGGACACTTCACAGGGAAAGCCAGGAGGGGTTCCATAGCGGTATGATTGATAGCGCCAGGAAACCGCTTGGTGGCAGCGCGCTCTACAAATACCTTGACATTTACATTTACATTTGCAGAGCATGACCCACCTGCAAATGTCAGAACCTTCTTTAGTCACCTAATATACATTTGTTGTAGGATCGTGAAGGACACAAGTGCCTGTCCCCTCCACACATCGCCCGGCGTTCTAAGCTAATCAATCCCTATTTTGTTAAGCCCTGCAATCCTCCCACTGCACTTAAAAGATCACCATCATACAGTGGAGTAATTTCAGTCAGCTTACCTTCTCAGCCTAAACACTTGGTAGCCTCTCTCCACACCCTTACCACTGTTTGGGTATGGGTAGGTAGGGTGCACTCATACTTTCTTCGATACTGCACTGGTGTGGGGTAACCTTTCTTGCCCATGGCCAATCTATCTACCCCGTAAGAAGGATCCTCACGGTCCGCAAAAACCCAGTTGTTGACTGCCACCAGCTGCGTGTCCCAGTAATGCTTGCGAATGCTCCGGACCGCTGGTCCACCTTGAACTCCCCTCTGCACCTTACTCAGCTTGAAGAGCCACCATCCCACAACAGGAGCCGAAGTTCTCAGTCTACCTTTTAAAAGAAAATGTCTGGTGGGATCTTAAAGGACGTTTTTTGCACGATGTACAGGAAACCCTGGAGGGTCATCACTTTAAATAGGGCCACTCGGCCCAGTAAGGAGAGCGGGAGCGTACGCAAGTGTGGGGCATCCCAGCGAAGCCGGTCTAATTTCAGGAGTATGTTCCTGCCTGTGGCTCTCTTGTAATGAACACGCCTAAATATTTAAAGCCATGTAGTGCCACTTGAACTGTGCACGTAGAGTCCAGCCGCAGGGTCCCTGCCACTAGCAGGAATATTAAGGACGTCTTCCAATTGATCTTATATTCTTAATAATCTCCAAATATGTGAAAGATTTGTAGGATTCGTTCACTCGAGAAGGCTGATTACGTATCCTACACCAAATCATCAGCGTAGAGGGAGATTTTCTCATCCCACTCTTGATCAACTGGAATACCCCATATGAGAGGTCCTGGTGAACCTACGCATGTGTGAAGAGCAGAGGAGACAAGGAACATCCCTGTCGGACGGCAAAGACTCGGAGACTGTGTTATTGACGTGCATGTGCGCTAGAGGGTCCACATACAAGAGCATGACAGCAGCACCACTGGTTCAGCAAAGGAATCCCCTGTTGCATGTGGTACTCCAATAAGGTGTCGGAGATTTAAGCGCGTTCCCTCGTGTGGCATAAAGCTACTGTCCGCAGGCAGATGCAAGGACCTTAGTCTCAAAATTAAGCAGGGAAGTAGGTCTATGAGACCCAAACTCAGTTACTGGTTTGTCCTTTTTTGAGATGACCACCACCTCAGACGTTCTTTGGTCCTCTGGGAGACACCCTTATTTTCAGGCAGTCTGAAACCTACTCTGGAGGTACTCACTGATTTCATCCATCATGCTTTTATGTAATTCTATGGGGGGCTCATTAGGCCCTGTTGCTTGCCCTGTTTGCAAGGTTCCTATTGTCTTATATATTTAGTCTACTGTCAGGTCGTGGTCTAGTGCGTCTCGGTCGTCATTCGTTAGCATTGGCAGGGTCAGGTCTTTCAGGAAGTCTCTCCCACTATTTCTGTCCCCTTGTAGTCAGTGTCCTCGAGGATCACTGGCTTGAATTCATCCTATAGCACGCAAGCTGATTCAACATGCCGCCTGTTCCCCTTAAAATAGAAGTCTGCTCCATCTCTCATACGAGCTTTGAACGTCTTTTAAATAACACAGATCAACCCTTGGGGGTAGCATGAAGTCCACAACCAGACTATCGAGTTGCACCTCCACCAGCGAATGGTCTGTGATTCCCACTGCTATGTGCGTAGCGGCTCTGAAATCATCTTTATGGACAGTCTGGCATGCCAGACTACCATGTGCTGCAGACAGGTGCCTCTGGGGCATTTAGGAGTATCATGAATATAGTATAGGTGCAGTTCTGTCACTCCAGTCACCCCGTTGCTTGTATGCTCTGTCATAAGCGTCTTACCCTTTCACAGGATGAGTCAGTCTTGTCTGGGTCTCTTTCCTGTTTCCCGACACTTGAATGGCACGCGCAAATACTTGAGAGAGCAGTGGCCCACCAGCAGGCTTTTGTTGAGTGCTTTTGTCCTGGATGTAGGACTGCATTCAGTAGGGCACCCACTCTGTCTTTTCTTTGCAGTTGCCTGAAGATAAGCAGTTCCAAGGTAGCAGTCACACCTGGCCTGTCGGTAAGTTCAGCCCCTCTGGAGGCCCGACCATCAGCAATTGAGCCCACACTGTGGCCGCTTGCACCACAGGCGTAAGCTCAGACATGGTGTTCGACACTGGAGTATTTGTAGTCCCTCATGGACCTCTGACACAGAGTAGTCAGAAATTTCAGCAGCTAAAAGCCCAACACAGGCTCTCCAGGAAGTCAATAGATTCAGACCTTGTTGTGTTAGGAATTTGACAAGTGAAACCTTGAACGGGCCTGTTGGCAGCACACACTCTCCTACTGGGCCTCAACAATCATGTTGTCGTAGACTTTTATTTTCAGCCTTGAACTGCTGGGAAAGTCTTGGCGGGGGAGGAGGGGGTCCCTCAGACTAGCTGGTCCTGCTGGATGGCTTTCCGGCCCGCCCTACAGATAACTGGTATGTGTCGGACCTTGATTCTTCCATGATAACCTTGTCCTCCTGCTGGATAGTCAAACTCCCTTCCCTTTCTTACCAGACAGGCAGACTTCTAGGCAGACTTCTAGGTTCTTCAGGACAGGTACACAGCTTCTCCATTAAGTAATTCAGCCTGCAGGTGATGCCCCTTCAACTTAGATAAACTGTCAGGCTGACACCATCCCTGGTGGCACAGCAGGCACCTGGGTACTTTGTAGAGCACATTATTCCTTGGTAACAGAGGACTTTGAACTAGGGTATAAAAGAGGGATAGATGGTCCCACTTGTATACACAACTGGCAGGCAGGAGATGCAGTTTACTCTGTCGCACTCTCACATTGCTTCTATGCTACGCACACCAACACCCTAAACACGCACTTGATGTTAGCGCAAAGTCTGGGCACATTCATAGAAATGGAGCATTACATGGGTGTGTCAGTAGGACGCCACTCCACTGACCATGATGCAAAGATATCATAAGGCTATTGATCCTTACAACAGGCTCCATTGCCACCACCGCTCTAGCTGTTAAACCCATGACAGTCCTCTGCCTTAAATGAGGGCACACTTGGTGTGGCCCTCATGGTCACAGGACCCGTCCAAGACCTCTCCATAGTCCCTTGTTAGAAGTTGCACAGTACTGGGGTGGCAGAAAAATCTCATGTAATTGTTTTGTGGTAGATTTACCCCAGTAACGTCCAGTTACAAGTTTGACGCCATGGACTGGGGAGTTGCACAAGGAACAGATTCTTCTGCTTGTCAAACCACATGCCATTCACTATTACATATTGTTTTTCTACTTTTATTTACCACTTGTTTTAAGCAGGTAATAGGTATTCGACAAGTAATTCCCCACCCTTCTTCAAGCGCCTTGAGACCCTCTGGGTATGTAGCGCGCTATATGAATTATTTGACTTGACTTGACTATATGCATGTGGTTGGTTGGGGGGAGATGGGTGAAGCAGGGGAGGGAAGAGGAAAGCATTTTCTAACAGAGGCAAGAATTGTGTGTTTCCCCCAGTTAGTAAAAAAACAGCATAAGTCTTGGCTGCTTCTGCTGCACCCAGAGTCTGGTGCGTCATTTCAGTAAAAAATTTCTGTCTGGAAAAAAAGGGTGTCCTGTTTTTCTGCACCCGGTACATCCAGGTGCAGAAAAACCTAACAACTGATAATCAGGTGGAATAAAATGAACACATGAAAGTACGCCTTAATTTCATTGCCCTTGATTCATACTAAGGACCATAGTTGAGGGATAGGTCTAGGCATAGTCCTCGCAATACACAATAGATTTGCGTGCGGCAGAGGACAGAACTCAAAAGTCAGGATATCAGATACAAGTAGGTGGTAACTCAGGGCAGAGGCAAACGCCTGTTGTCCGTGGAGGAGAAATTCCCATCCCAGAAATCTACATTAAAAATTAATTAATAGTATTCTTTTTTAAATATCTGTTTGGTGCCAGTGCATATGACTTTAATGTCTGCCTTTGGGATTCTATGTTACAACTCCATAGGGTGCATGTATCCTTTTGAGCTTAATAAATTCTACAAATCCTCACTCATCCAAGTATTCTCAGGCTACCATTCTATCCTCTGCTCTGTCTGAAGAACAGCTCACATTTTCAAAATTCTGCAATTCTGCATTGATATGGCTTGTAAATTATTTTTGGGAAAATCTACATGTATTAACTATTTAATTTTAATACTATAGGTGATTGAAATTACGCATGAAGAAAGCAAGATTTAGCACCAGGCAACTGAATGTTAGCGCCATAAGAAGGATTATTCTGAAAAACTGAAGGACATCCAGCATTCTAAGTTTAAACAATTTCCAAAACCTAGGTGTGGCGAGGAAGTTGGAGCTGAGGAAAGTACTATACCTGCAAGTGAAGTCTCTAATTTTCATTTCATTAACCCAGAGCAAAGTCATATCTGTGCACACAGCATCAGAAATAATGCCAGAAAGACCAATCACAGCATCCTCATCTGAAATATTATCAGAAAGACAAATTGCCTCAGCATGACAGAATAACGTTCATCTAAAGCATCATCTAATTCCAGAGGGGAAGCAGACACTGCATACAAGAAAGTTATAACAAAAAGTTTCTTCTGCAAACCATCAAAGAAAAGACGCTAAAAGAAGACTCCAAAGCTGACAAGCAAACAATCAAAAGATTGGAAAATCGCATTTGTTCAACAACCGTTTTTAACCTGTTACGCAAGTTTGAGACTATCTGCCTCTGGATAGAACACCACGACCCACTCTGCTCACTCTGGCAAAAACCTTAAAAATCTACCACTTTATTGTTTTCATGACCATCTCAGAATGTTTCCTTTTTAATGTATTCTGTTCTTTAATTCTATGTAAATCGCCTCGACATTATCTGCTGTGCAGGAGTGATGTGTAAAAACTGATTAAATGAGCACCGTTGCGCTATTGCTAATGTAAATAAATCCTCGTCTTCAGAACTACACCTTACACCAAACATAAAAAGGGTAAAAGGAACTGATGTTCTGTGACTGGTGATCCACAATAGTACTGTGCATGTTCTAATGTTCTCGGTTACTGCCATTACATCAGTGCAAAAAGGTACTTCTCAGTTTAATAATTAAATGTCAGACTAACACCTTATTACTGTATTGCTAAGCACCTATACAAATAGATTTGAGAAAAACTTCAGTCACAAAATAAGTTGCTGCCAGAGAGGCTATAACCAAAAGACTATTATCTGCTAGAAACATTTCGACAGGTGTTACAGGGCTGCTTCCAGACATATTTTGCTTAATTCAAGTGTAAAACACACAATTTCTTTTAGAGATAAATACTGAACATTATCTAAACAAGCTCGACTCTAAAATCGGGTTCACTCTTACCGTGGCTTATAAGGAAGAGAAAATTAAATGTAACTCAATGAATACACCTTATAAAAACACGGGCTGTGAGAACAAATTCAATGTTCAAACCCACCTCAATCAAAGCAAAATAACCCAAGTTGGGGAAAAAGTTACCTGTGCCAAGAAAGATTCCGCCATAAATCTCATCTTACTGAATTTGAGAGAATGCACACTGGGAAAAACCTCTCTCAGTGCAAAGTATGCCAAAAAAGTTTCAAGCGTAAATCTTATCTCACTGAGCATATGAGAATCCACACTGGGGGAAAAAACTCTCCGTGCAAAGTATGCCAAAAAAGTTTCCGGCGTAAATCTTATCTCGCTGAGCATATGAGAATCCACACTGGAGAAAAACCTTATCAGTGTTCTGATTGCCAGAAAAGGTTTCGTAACAAACCAAGTCTATGTCAACATGCATTAACCCACTCTGCGGAAAACCCTTACCAGTGCTTTGAATGCCAAAAAAGTTTCAGCCGTAAATCTTATTTCACTGACCATATGAGAATCCACTCTGGGGAAAAACCTTATCAGTGCTCTGAATGCCAGAAAAGGTTTTGTACCAAACCGAGTCTAAATCGACATGCATTAACCCACTCTGCGGAAAACCCTTACCAGTGCTCTGAATGCCAAAAAAGTTTCAGCCGTAAATCCTATTTCACTGACCATATGAGAATCCACTCTGGGGAAAAACCTTATCAGTGCTCTGAATGCCAGAAAAGGTTTTGTAACAAACAAAGTCTTTCTCGACATGTATTAACCCACTCTGTGGAAAAACCTTACCAGTGCTCGGAATGCCAGAAATATTTTAGTGACGAAAGAGGACTTACTATACACACAAGGACCCACACTGGGGAAAAACCTTATCAGTGCACGGATTGCCACAAATGTTTCATTGACAAAAACAGTCTCACTCGGCATAGAAGAACCCACACTGGGGATAAACCTTATCAGTGCACGGATTGCCAGAAATGTTTCATTGACAAAAACAGTCTCACTCATCATAGAAGAACCCACACTGGAGAAAAACCTTTTCAGTGCTCTGAATGCCAGAAATGTTTTAGTTACAAAAGCAGACTCACTGAACATACAATAATCCACTCTGGGGAAAACCCTTATCAGTGCTCTGAATGCCCAAAGCATTTCAAACTTAAATCACTTCTAGCTGCACATGTGAGAATCCACACTGGGGAAAAACCTTATCAGTGCTCTGAATGCCAGAAAACGTTGTGTAACAAACAAAGTCTTTCTCGACATGCAATAACCCATTCTGTGGAACACCCTTATCAGTGCTCTGAATGCCAGAAATGTTTCAGTGTAAAAAGTAGTCTCACGCTACATATAAAAACCCACACTGGGGAAAACCCTTATCAGTGCTCTGAATGCCAGAAATGTTTCAGTGACAAAAGAAGTCTTTCTCGACATACAATAGCCCACACTGGGGAAAAACCTTATTCATGCTCTGAATGTCACAAATGTTTCATAAACAAAATCAGTCTCACTCAGCATATAAGAACCCACACTGGGGAAAAACCTTATCAGTGCTCTGAATGCCCAAAAGATTTCAAACTTAAATCACTTCTAAATGCACATGTGAGATTCCACACTGGGGAAAAACCTTATCAGTGCTCTGAATGCCCAAAAGATTTCAAAGTTAAATCACTTCTAATGGCACATCTGCGATTCCACACTGGGGAAAAACCTTATCAGTGCTCTGAATGCCAGAAATGTTTCTGTGACAAAAGAAGACTCATTAAACATACAAGGACCCACACTGGGGAAAAACCTTATAAGTGCTTTGAATGCGACAAATGTTTCAGTGAAAAATGCTATCTCACTCAGCATATAAGAACCCACACTGGGGAAAAACCTTATCAGTGCTCTGAATGCCACAAATGTTTCAGTCAAAAATGCAATCTCACTGACCATATAAAAATCCACACTGGGGAAAAACCTTTTAGGTGCTCTGAATGCCAGATATGTTTCAGTCAAAAAAGACGTCTCATTCAGCATATAAAAACCCACACTGGGGAAAAACCTTATAGGTGCTCGGAATGCCAGAAATGTTTCAGTGAAAAAAGACGTCTCATTCAGCATATAAGAACCCACACTGGGGAAAAACCTTATCAGTGCTCCGAATGCCAAAAATGTTTCAGCCAAAAATATTATCTCACTGCACATGTGAGAATCCACACTGGGGAAAAATATTATCAGTGTTCTAAATGTCAGAAAAGATTCAGAGGTAGAGATGGTTACATGCACCATAAGAAAACTCACCATCAAAAAAATTTAGTGCTCCAAATGCCAGAAAAGCATCAATTTTAAATGCAATCTCACACTACATGAGCAGACGCACACAGGGAAAAACATTACCAACGCTGTGAATGTCAGAAATTCCTATTTGATAGGCACAACCTCGCTAACCATAAGCGACTCCATACTGATGAAAAACCTTATGAGTGCTCTGAATACCAGAAAAGCTGCAGAGAAAAACGCTATCTTACCATGAGAAACTCCACACTGGAGAGAATCCTTATGCCATAAAAGCTTGAATCTGAAAGACAGTGTTATGCTTCATGAGAGATCCCACTCTGGGGAAAAACCTTATGAGTGCTCGAAATGCAAGCAAAGTTTTGTTTACAAATTACTTCTCACTTGTCATGAGCGAACTCACACGGGAGAAAAAGCCTTATGTGTTTTCTGAATGTCAGATAAGGTTTAATCACGAATACAATGTCACTTAACATGAGAGAATTCACACTGGACTAAAGCCTTCTACAGGAGAGGAAATCCAGAAACGTTATACTCAGAAAGGAAATCTCACTAAACATGAGAAATGCATCCAAACCAGGCCAAAAGTAAGGCATATCTTGAGTTGCAGAAACGCTTCTAACAACCTGACTACATGAGATAGCACATATTGTGGTTTAATCAAGCAATTCTTGCAGGATAACTTAGGCTGCCCGCATGCAACCTCCAAAGATATTTCAGGCCTCGAAAATGTTTTAATTGCAACAAAATCCACAATTTGAGTATCTGAAAGTTTAAAAAATCTCAAGGTCTTTACTTTACACAGAGAAGTGTTAGTACTTGCAAAAATCAACTAATTACCAAAAAATTCACAATATTAATGTCTTACATTTTCTCCACCCAAAAGGCTTCTACTCACCCTTGTTTCTTAACATATGACTGAAATCTAGATTTTCATGATAAGATTAAGCCTAGGTGGTGGTCCTCAATGAAGAACTCCGCAAAGTGTCAAAAAACGGCGCCGCACTACGCAGAGTTCTGCGACCAGCGGAGTGTGTTGGGGTCATGCCGTTCGTGGTGATTTTGATCTGCGATTGTTTGTCCCGCCCTGTAAAATGTATCGTGAATGGCACCATGTGTAGCGCAAGAGGGTGCAGCTGCTTCTACTTGAGCGGCAGCTTTATTAATGCGAAGGAAAATTTCTCAACGCGAGTGGTTGTGACCAGGCACGACCACTCGCATTGAGAAATCCGGCAACGAATCTCGCCAGGAAGTTGATTTTGATCACCAACTAGACCTTGGCGAGCGCGAGCAAGGAAAAATCTCATCAGGAGGTGGATTTTCCTCGCTCCAATACATGACGTTGAAGACCGCGAGCGTGGAAAAAAACAACGTGCAGAGTTTTTAGGAACTCCGCGAGCTCCATGGAATACGGAAACTCTGCAAGCTGAGTTCACCACCCAGAATTAGATAATATACAACAGCAGGAAAACATAACAAACCAGTTAGTTGCCTTCGGTAACGCTCTTTCTGGTGGATACTCCTTTGCTTACAGATTCCTCACCTTGTGAATATTTCCCACACGCTAGACTGGATCCTCAAACTTTAAAGCAGTCCTGCTGCACGCAGAAGGAGACATCAGGCAGCTCAGTGTCGACGTCATTCTGCTCCAGAAGTGACAAGCGCAGGCGCATAAAAGCACTTCCCAGAGCACTGTGAACAACTACAGAGGTCTATGAGTTCATTATCTCACAGGTCTTTATCACATATGCAGGCCCTGGGCAGATATTAATACACCTTTTTTATCATGATTAGAATTCAGATGAGGCCTTTTCATTTCCCAAAATTCTAATTGTATTCTCAGCAGCAAGTGTATATATAAATTGTTGAGTGATGACTGCGCAGTGCTCAAGATGAAAGTGATATGATGATAAAACAGTCCGATCCACATTTTGTACACAAAAGCAGGGCTGTAAATTACCATTGTACAATACAAGTTAAGCAAATGCAATTCTCAGAAGACATAATCCCTGGATAGTCAATGTTTCAACCGTTCCAGTTAATTACCATGGTCTCATCAGGATGGTAGATCGCCGTCTCTCCCATATGCTTCTCAACTATATTCAATACAACAGAGTAAGGATTCTTCTGTATCTTGGGGCAGCGTACCTGGGAGGAAGTCAAATTCAACTAAGCAGTTCCAGCGTCCGTTCGTCGGACCAAACAACTGCAGCCAGTGAATCCTCGGCTCGCTGTCAAACACGTTTGTGTGACATTTCCTGATGAGACCATCGTCATTGACTGTCTTGTCTGTGAGAAGCTGCACCAGCCCTCCTGTGATGGTGGGCCAGAAGACCTTCATCGCCAAGTGAAATTCTCCCTACTCCAACAGCTTGATGTGGAGTTGGGGCTCTGACGGTGACGAGGGTTCCCTAATCTCTGTCTCCCATATGACCTTCCCAACCCAGAAGTGATACATCCATCACCACTGTTAAGTCTGGGTGGAATAGGGAGAGGGGTCTGCCACTGGCATAATCTAATTCACTGGAGAAAATGTTGGATACTGCCTACAATAGGGTGAGTCAGTGTCTGGAAGGACACCAAGAGGTTTTGCAGCTGCACCAGTTGTAGCAGCAGGTCACTCAGTGGCATGATGTCTTGGACGTTGCCTTTGTGTGCCATGGCCATGAAAGAACTGGGAGACCTGTTGGGTTTGTAGCAGGGTCTGTCGCTGGCAGAGTTGAAAAACCCTACTGTAGCCAAAAGGGGATGAGATTTGTGATGAAATTGCGTGGCGGAGGCAGACAGACCCAAGGAATCTGTCTGGGGCCTAGTCCACTTTCTTGCTTAAAAGGCGAGCACCATCAAATAGCTTGTCCATTAACGATGCTTGGGTATCTTTAGAGAAGCATATAGACCTAATCCAGGCAATGCACCGAAGTTCCACACTCATGTCAATCGCCTGACCAAAGCAATTGGCTGTGTCCAAGTTACAACATAGTACAAACTTTGCTGCAACACATCTATCCAGACAGTGTAGCCATGTATTGTTTTGAGGGTAGGTGGCAGTGTGGGGGAGTAGCTTTAGGACAAGCAGAAAGGGCCAGTGTTTTGTGGGAACAGATGACGGTGCTTTGGGGATAGGAGCTATGGTTTTCAAGGTTATTGTGGTGGAGTTGGTGGCAGTGCTATGGGGTAGGGTGGAATGGAAAAGGACTTGGTTATTCTAACTCCTTTTTATTCTTATGTAGAGTCTTGGAGGGTAGATTTTGCTCGTTCTAGAGCTCTTGAGCTGTCTGGTAACTACAATTTTTGCAGCGTGAATCTTTCTGGATTCACTATGCTGTGCATTATTCCGCGGTCTAGTGGTTGGGTCCGGAATCGTAGGCACCTTTGGGCGCCATCTTCAGATTCTATTTTCTGCCGTTGGGTCTGCATAGTCTCCGAAGAGCTCCAGAATTTTTGGAGGAAAGAAGACGCAGAAAAGGCGAATTTTCAACAGAAAATTTTGGAGAAGACAACGAGGGACTAGACCACCAAGCCGGGACGACGAAGAAGAAGGAGAACTTCGACGTCCAACGGAGAATGCGCACACAGGGGGCCCCCTGAGCACAGGAATGGACAAGACACCCTTTAAATTCTGCCATAACTGCCACCACAAATACGCACAGAAGGAGCAGCACCCGGTTTATAACCTTGCCTACCTGTCGACCATGAGAGCAAGGACTGCAACGCCTGCTCCGCCTTCTCACCGAAGACTCTCCGGGTTAGAGAGAGACAGAGAAGGGCCAACTACAACATGCAAGGCAAGGGCCAACCGCCGTCGCTTCGGGACCTGGGACTCTCCAGCAATGAGGAGGATAACGTCACCGGTGAAGCCAATGACTACACGGTCGGAGAGTCCGATAAGAACACTTCTAAAGAGGTAGGAGAGTCATTGACCCCCAAACCCCTGACAGACCGTTGAAGGTCTGAGTCACTCAAAAAACAGAGTCTTAAGTCCTCAAAGGGAGTACTAGCGCCGAAAATCTCAACGGCTGCAGCTGCATCCAAGGACAAACAGCCCAGCGGATCCTTCGAAAAGGACTCCCAGGCGGCGAAGACCGGCGAAATGCCAAGGTCGTCGAAGCAAGTCCCCGAAAAGGACCGCTCGACATCGAGAGAGAATGACCCGAAGACCGGGTCGACGCCGACGCTGATGGCGGCGAGGAAAAGATCGGCCGAAACGTTCGACGCCGAACAGGCCGCCGAGCTCCAGGGGAGGAAGAGACGGCTCGAGGCCAAAATGGATAGCACCTGCAAAGGAAAAAAGAGTTTGACAAAAAAATGAAGAGGTTCACGGTTCTGTCGAAGCCGTAGACGCCGATCGTCGAAATAGAAGAAAAAGAGGAGTTTGACGCCGAAGGGCCGCCGAAAACTCCCAAGCCCCAGGAACACCTAAAGGAGGAGGCCCTACACTACGAGAAGGAGCTGGACGATGACCAGCGGGCAACCCTCGGCTCGGCATCCTCGGGGACACAGGACCTGGAATGGCAGGACCTCGACACCGAAAGGCCACAAGAGGCCGTGGACATGTGCCCTTCGAGGCCTTCGTCGCCGGATGACATTGGAGCCTATAATGTGGTCATCAGGAACGCGGCAACAGGTTTTGGAGTCAGATTAGAGGAGGAAAAGCCAAAGGCAGACTTCCTCTTGGAGACCCTGCTCCCCACTCAGACCAGAAGCTAGTTCCTCCCCATGCTTCAGAGTGTCGTGGACCAAGGGAGGGAGGCTTTCAAAGACCCAGTAACATGCAGGTCCGTCACACCAAGGACGGAGAAGAAGTACAAGCACTCCTCCAAAGAACCCCGTACATCCAAGGATCCGTCACAGTAGACTCCATTATTGCGGCAACTACTAGAAAAAGGGCAACTGTGCCAACAACATCAGGCCCACCACCAGACAAAGAAAGCAGGAGGATCGACCTAACCGGGAGGAAGATAGAAATAAATGCCGGAAACTGGGGAAGATATGGCTCCACGAACGGACACCGGACAACCATGCAGCTCACAAGCACGCCACCCGCAGACATCACCACCTCTACAGATTAGCCAAGAGATCCTCCTTCAAAAACCGCTTGGATAACAACGCATACAACAGCATGGAGCTCTTCAGCATCGTAAAGGAACTCTCCAACCCCAGTGCCAACGACATCCCGCCCTCACAAAAACTGAGCGACTCACTAGCCATCTTCTTCCACCGCAAGATCGCTGACATCCACGACAGCTTCAACACCACGACCACCCCGACTACGCCAGACTCCACCTCCCCTGTAAACACTTCCAGCGCCAACCGCCTGATCTCCTGGTCTAACGTCAATGACGACAAGACACGCAAGGTCATGAACTCCATCCACTCAGGACCTCCGTCAGACCCGTGCCCACACCACGTATTCAACCAAGCAGACGCAGCCATCGCACCCCAACTACGGAAGGCCATCAACATCTCATTTGAAAGAGCGACATTCCCGGAAAGCTGGAAGCATGCCGAAATCAACGCCCTCCTCAAGAAGCCCAAGGCGGACCTCAAGGACCTCAAGAACTTCCGTCCCATCTCCCTGCTCCTGTTCCCGGCAAAGGTAATCGAGAAAATCGTCAACATGCAATTGGCCCGCCACCTGTAAGACAACAACATCTTGAACCCGTCCCAGTCCAGATTCAGACGAAACCACAGCACCGAGACAGCCCTCATCGCCACCACAGACGACATCCGGCGCCAACTTGACAATGGCGAAACATCAGCCCTCATCCTCCTGGACCTGTCAGCCGCCTTCGACACGGTCTGCCATCGCACTCTAAAGACACGCCTCCTAGAAGCCGGAATCCAAGAGAAGGCCCTTGACTGGACCACGTCCTTCCTCTCCGGCAAACCCAGAGCATCCGCCTTCCACCCTTCCGATCCGAAGCCACTGACATCATCTGCGGCGTCCCCCGGGGCTCATCTCTCAGCCCAACGCTGTCAACGTCTACATGGCCCCCCTCACAAGTGGCCCGCCAACACAACCTCAACATCACCTCCTATGCCGACGACACCTAGCTCATCCTCGCTCTCACCAAGGACCTACACACCGCCAAAACCAACCTCGTTGAGGGAATGAAGGCCGTCGCCGACTGGATGAAGAGCAGCCGTCTGAAGCTGAACTCGGACAAGACGGAGGTCCTCATCCTCGGACCCACCCCCTCAGCCTGGGATGACTCCTGGTGGGCGACCACACTGGGAACAGCACCAACACCCACTGACCATGCACGCAACCTAGGATTCATCCTTGACTCCTCCCTCTCCATGTCTAAGCAGGTCAACGCCGTCTCCTCCTCCTGCTACAGCACCCTCCGCATGCTCTGCAGAATCTACAAGTGGATCCCTACCGAAACAAGAAGAACGGGGACACAGGCACCTGTCAGAACAAGACTGGACTACGGCAACGCACTGTATGCAGGAATCCAAGCGAAACACCTACGTCGACTACAACGCATCCAAAACGCCTCCGCCCGACTGATCGTCAACGTCCCCCGCTGCAGCCACATCACTCCCCACCGGATAGACCTACACTGGCTCCCCGTCGACAAGAGGATCACCTTCAAGCTCCTCACCCACGTACACAAAGCACTCCACAATGCCGGACCAGCCTACCTGAACAGCAGACTCAGCTTCTATACCCCCACCCGCCAGCTCCGCTCTGCCAGCCTCGCCCTCACCGCTGTCCCCTGCATCCAACGAACGACCTCCGGCGGCAGATCCTTCTACCTCGCCTCCAAGACCTGGAACACCCTCCCTACCCACATACGGCAGACCCAAGACCTACTCGCCTTCAGAAGACTCCTCAAAACCTGGTTCTTCGAGCAGTAGCAGCACCCCTCCTCCCCATAGTGCCTTGAGACCCTCACAGGTAAGTAGCGCGCTTTACAAGTACTCTGATTGATTGATTGATTGATTGATTGATTGATTGATTGAAGAAATGCAGCGGTGCACTGGCGCATGGCTAACTCAAACGCCCTACTTAACAGGCACCAGTACCAAATTCTGGATGAGATCGGACAGCTGCTCAAGCACCTCCCAGACCAGTACCAACAAAGAGCCTCACACCTTGTGGAGGTGGGGAAGAATATAGCGAATTCTTGCCTCAAAACAGCCTTGGATGGGGCTGACCCGTCCAGCAGGCTGATGATGTTGGGAATCACTGAGAGAAGGCAGGCCTGGCTCAGGATCTCAGGCTTCAAACCAAAGGCACAGCACAACATTCTGAGCACCCCTTTCAATGGAGAGACACTGTTTGGGGCGCCGGTGGATGAAAAGCTCACCCAGCTGAAGAAAAAAAACGAAACTGCAAGGTCCATGGGGGCCTTACAATTCAGGGGGATGAGAAGGGGTACCCTGACACGGAGACCGAACAGAAGAGAGGGAAACCAGCAAGGAACGTCACACCAGACATTCCAGCAGTCCCACCAGGGAGACAGCCAAGCACAACAGGGACAGCAAAGGCAAACCTGGCAGTACCAGCCTAGGGGCCAGTCCTTTCGCAGAAGGGCGAATGGACGCGGACACACTAGAAGAGGGGACCAACAACCCACCTCAAAGTGACTCTGTCACGCAAGACGTGACCACCCACACAGCACCTCCAAGGGTGGGGCAAAACAAGACAAATAGAGGGTTACACGGACAAAGCATCAAAGATCATGTAACACCAGTAGGAGGCAGGCTAAGTCACTTCCTCCAGGAGTGGAAGAAGATAACCACAGACAAATGGATACTCAACATCATACAGTTCGGATACTGTATAGAACTGGAAAAGAGACAGTCAAAAAGAAAACCAAAAAGAAAGGCGTATTCAGGGAGAGAGCTAGCGCTACACCTAGAGAAAGCGAAAGAACTCCTCCACAAGGAGGCCATCGAACCAGTCCCATACTGAGAAAGGAACAAGGAAGTGTACTCAACCTATTTCTTAGTACCAAAAGTGGACCAAACGCTTAGACCCATCCTGGATCTAAGGTTCCTAAACAAGTACATGAAGGCACAAAAATTAAAAATGACGTCCCTACAAGAGGTCAACCCTCAGATAAGGGATGGAGACCTCAAAGATGCCTACCTGCACATTCCCATGAACAGGCGGCACAAGCATCTACTAAGATTTAAAATCAACAAAGAACACTACCAGTTCACAGCCCTAGCTTTTGGACTAAAATCTGCACCAAGGGTCTTCACCAAATGCTTTGCAGCATTGGCAGCGCACCTACGGAGGGAAGGCATTCACGTATACCCTTACCTCGACGACTGGCTATTTAAGGCAAGTTCACACGGGACGTGCAAGGAACACGCACATCGGTTGACAGAAACACTGACAAACCTAGGTTTCCCCATTCACTGGGGGAAATCCTCAATGGAACCAGAGCAAGTGAAGATCTTCCTGAGTGCACAGATCGACACCATACAGAGCAAAGTGTTCCCCAGCGACAAGAGAACACTGGCTCTGCTGAAGGAGACATGCCTCTACCAGAAGATGCGAGCTCTGACAGTGAGGACAGCGAGCAAGATCATGGGGATGATGGTGCCCTGCATACACCTAGTCCGAGATGTACGGCTCCACATGAGACCATTCCAGGAATGACTGCAAGAACAATGGTCACAAGCTACAGGAAGTTGGGAAGATCTAGTGGTTGTAACGCACGCAGTGCAGGAGGAGATATGGTGGAACAAGGAGAACATAACAAGAGGGAAGCCTTTAACACCACCAACCCCAACAGTGACCACCACCACAGACGCATCCCAGAAGGGATGGGGGGCACACATGAACAAGCTCAGGGTGAGGGGTCTGTGGACTCCAGCAGATGCGGTCAAACACATCAACTACCTGGAACTGAAGACCGTTTTCCTTGCCCTGAAGGCCTTCCAGAAAAAAAACTGTACAACCAGAGAGTGTTGATAAAAACTGACAACACACCAATGATGTTCTACATCAACAAGCAGGGAGGAACACAATCAGCACCACTATCAAACCTAGCACAGGAGATATGGAGATGGGCCATCCCACTCAAGATAGACCGGCTAGCCATAAACCTACCACGGAAGGACAATGTGGAAGCAGACTGGCTCAGCAGACAGACATCAGCATCCCATGAGTGGGAGCTCAATGCACAGGAAATGCTAAGGCTATTCAGAAGGTAGGGATCACCAACGATAGACCCATTTGCAACACACCGGAATGCAAAAGGCCAACACTTCGCATCCAGGCAACCAGGGAAACAATCCCAGGGTATTGCCCTATGGATACGCTGGTCAAAAAGATTTGCTGTCGCTTTTCCCCCCGATACCACTGATACCCAGGGTACTCAACAAGTGTAGAACCAGCAACATGACACTGATCCTGGTGGCACCACAGTGGGCAAGGCAGACATGGTACTCACAAATAATGGAAATGACACAGGGGCCACCCCACAAGTTCAGGAAAAGAAAAGACTTACTCTTCATGCAGAACGGAGAAGTACTGCACCGAGAGCCAGAGAGCCCCAGCCTAGCGGCATGGCTCCTGAAGACTTAGAATTTGCACATCTAAGACTACCAGAGAGCACCCTGCGGGTGCTATGAGAGGCGAGAAAACCTACAACACGAAAGTGCTATATGGCAAAATGGAGGAGGTTCAAACTATGGTGCAATAAGGGAAAACTGCACAGAAAGATGACAAAGGAATCAATGGTGCTAAGGTATCTCACACACCTGCTGAAAGCAAAGCTGAGTTCATCCTCGCTGAGGGTACACCTAGCAGCGATAGTGGCCTACACTAGAGGAGAGACAGGAAGGAGTTTCTTTACCTCACAAGCAGTAAAGAGATTCTAGAGGGGGCGAAAAGGATCGCACCACCTAAAAGGATGCCGCAGCCGGTATGGAACCTAAATTTAGTCCTAACAGAACTGATGAAAGGGCCCTTTGAACCCATCCATAAGGCATCACTACAAATGCTAGCCAGACATTGAGTTGGGGTCTCCCCTGGCTTTAAAATCAGGGCAATAACTGCATCACTCCAAGAGTCAGGCAGGCGAGATGTACCTTCTAAGATCCCATTAAACAGGTATAGCCAGACCGGGATAATCTCCTCCCTCAAAATCATCCGAAACATTATCACTAATTCGGAAGATAACAACAAGTGGTCCTGTGATGCTTGCTGGAATGAGAAGTGTTTAATCAGAAAGTGGATTGAATTAAAGTTTAGGTGACAATTTGCAAAAGCGTGTGGATTTTGTATATATTTAACACCATCGCTGCTAGTGATATTTTCCTCCTGTGCTGGAATTTTCAAAAGTCCATTGTTCATGACGAGCTGGGCTTGTCATCAGCCTGGCAGGAGGCTACTTCATGACGAGCCCAGCTCGTCATGAGCCTGGAAGGGGTTAAAATTGTTGATCTCCAAAAAGGCTTAAATCAATAAATTGAATTGAAATTCAAGTTTAACATTTGAATCCTGTTGTTGGAAAATATGTGATTTTGAACCCCTATGAGGTGGTTCCTTTCCAGAAAGCATTCAGGTTGTAATCAGGAGTCAAATAATGCTGAGGAGGTTACAATATTCAAATTGAATTCTAATTACACATGAAATGTTCATTGTTCAATATATTTCTTAGTATTTTAATGTGCAGACTTTATTGCTTAAGGAAAATAATAGTATTTGTTTTTCTATATTTAGGAAGCATTACATTAATGAAATCACTGTATCCCACCTTCTTTCTTTCCTTTCCTGTTCTTTATGAACGTTTCTATCGTTGAACTTTAAAGATTGCCCGAAATTAGGAATTGTGCTCTACATAACTTTGCTGTGTTACAGTATGTTGATTTTTATGTACAACTTTTGTCTCTTATGTGTATGGCAACTGATGTTTTGTTTTGCTTTAATAATCAGCTTATGTTTATTAGGTTTTATTATTCAATAAAATGTTTCAAACACAAAAAATGGTAGTTGATATGTATTTACAACTGCAGCATTGTTATTGTAGGGGCGCATTCAAAGGGGTCAAAAATATGGTCTGTGGGATGACGGAGGACCACATTGGCATCAGCAGGGAGAGGTTTGGGCAGGTGATTAGGGGTACATGTAAGGTTGGAAGTAGGGGGAACAAAACATGTACATTGTGTGAACTGTGACTCCTGGAGTTATTGTGAGGGATACCATGCTACCCTCTAAATGAATCCCCTAGTGATTATTGTATTTATTCGGTTTCATAATAGAAAACCATAAAAGTCATACATAAAATGATAAAACATCTTCCAAGTTACAGATTGAAAAATATAATTTGTACAAGTTAATCAAAACACAAGATAAAAATTCATGAATTACAGTACAGAAGTTAATCGCAGCTTGACCTGAGTCTAACAGCGAACCGTAAAAAGTAAAGCGTATGCAAAACAGTGTCATTAGAGAGCAGTTGTAAAAGATAAGAGCTGGTCTCACCCGCCTAAAACCCGCTTTTTTGAGAATTGGAATAATAAATAACTTTCTAGGGACAGCATAAAAACTACAAAACATTAAAAAAGTGAATCATTTCCTGAGGAGACTCATTGTTGCAGCCACAGGGCATGAGGCACTGGCCTCTGTGGGAGCCACGAGGGTGTGCCATGAGGTAATAGAAGATGTTGAGCCGAAACCGGATCAATAGAAAATGATCATGAATGCTTTTAAGCCCTAGAAGATAAGGTTCGGTGGTTGGTACAGTTTTTAACACAATGTACTAACGCACACTAGGCTTACACATTCATTTCCCTCTCTATCACAGCAGCTCATTCTAAAAAACACTCTTTGACCAGGGAAAGGTCCCTCTCACATATGCGCTCAGGGTTAGCAAATAGTTCCTACCTACCCTGGAGAGGCCAACTCTTCTATACTGGAGCCATCGGATGCTTGAGACATGGTCAAGTGAAAGGCATTCCTGTAGGACATCTTTGCTAAGTGTATTTTCTTAACTAGCCCAAATACTAAGCCACAAAGCCAGGGGACGGAAATCCAGTACATCTGAGAGGAAAGGCATCCCCAACTCTTCGTGCACAACATTAACCGGGGTGCTTTGTGGGACAGAAAGGGCCCATCACAGGAAAGAGTTTTCAGCACTTTGCACTGCCCCTACCCCAATGTGGCCCCATATCTCACTCCCATAACTAACCTTTGAGATATATTTGTCTTCATATGTCTTCAAAAGAGACCCTATTGGCTTCCCTCCCACTCTGCTGGCAAAGTTAAAAACAGCTGTAAAACCTTTCACTACATCCCCTTTCTTCCAAGTAAGCAAAGGGCACCAACTCAAGGAATCGTCAAACACAACTCCCAAATAGGAGAAAACATTGGTCTTCGGTATTGACGAAAGTCCGAATTTAAAAGTGAACTGCTAAGCTTTACGAGGTCCCGCCTGCATAATGAACGACTTGGAATGATTAAACGAAAGGTCCAAGTCCTCCATAAAATGGGCAAAAGAATTCAGAGGAAGTTGTAGGCCCCTAGCTGTCCTCGCCCAAGGACTGCGTCATCTGCGTATAGGAGAACTGGCAGGCTACGCTTGCCTACCTGGGGACAATCAGCATGTGTGATCAAAGGGCCTTCTCTAAGGAATTAATATATAGATTAAAAAGAAAGGGTGCTAAAATGCACCCTTGACACACCCCTCTCTTGATGTCAAGCTGACTGGACACTTTCAGATCCTTTGAATAGCGGACAACCGTTGAATCACGGTGACGATCCCTCAGAAATAAAATTATGTTACTGTCTATGCCAATGGAGGACATCAACTGCCACAGCTTGGACCTATTGACACAGTGGAATGCTGAGGACAGGTCCATGAAGGCTAGGTATATGGGGCTGGAACGAGCCACAGTGTATTTGTTCAGAACCATGTGCAGGTTTAAAACACTGTTCCACAGTGGAACGACCTGAGCGAAAGCCTTATTGGATATCGGATAAAAAGTTGTTTTCATCAACCCAGGATACAAGTGTGTTCAGTAAAATGCAGCCCAACAACTTCACCACAGAGTCCAGAAGAGAAATGAGCCTATAACAATAGGTACTGTCCCGATCTCCCTTTTTAAATACGGGGACTATAATCGATAAAGCCCAAGAATCTGGGCGGCCAACCTGGACTGCAGCATTGATAACAGCTGTGAGGCCAGGCACCCAGGTTTCTATGTGGGCGATGTAGAGATATGGCGGGATCCCATCTGGCGCGGATCTTCTTTTTAGACAGACCCAGAATACCGGCTCTCACCTCTTGCGTGGTGAAAATAAGTTCCGACTTGCCTTTCACCCTTTCCTGCCCCTCAGTTGGCGGGGTATCCGCCTGGAAGATACCCTCGAAATGATGTACTCAATTGTCCTCAGTGATATGGGCTTCCAGTAAATTAGCATTATTAGAAAAATTAGAAAAATGTAGTGAAACTCTGACCTTTCAAGATGCTATCCTGAAGTACAGACCCCAGCCGAGTTGTTTAGCCCTCATCCAGGTGTGTTACTCCTGTATTGTTAAAGTTTACCAGAAGTAGCTTGCTCTTTCCACTGGATAACAGCATCACATGTAAATTGGGAGAGACGTTTAGTGAGGAAGCAGAGATGCCAAGGACAGCAAGAGGAACAAAGGTGATAAGCCTCGCCTTGGCTCTCCCTGACCTGGATGGTGTTGCTGGAATGAAGATGGTTTTATAGCCATCCTGGTGATAATTATTGTCTACCGCCCAAGTTTCCTGGAGGCATATCTCATCATCAAAACTCTTAACAAGGGCTAACCATTTGGTGTTCTCAATCTCGCTCTCCAGCCCCGCGATATTCCAAGAAAGAAATTAACACCCTCCATTCACACTCGATGCCTCTTCCGGGGGCAATACATTTCCCTGGGATGTGGGTGGCACAGGGTCCGAGAGACCCACACATCGTCAATCGCAATCCTCCAGTGAGCTCAGAGGAGTAAACCTATTTGCTGTGCTTACCCCTATCATCCCCTCTGCACACCCCCTATGGCCCACCTCTTGGAGCCGCTCGCGCTGGGACCGTAGTTGGTAATAATTGGGTCTGTAGAAGTATCCCAGCAGGAGTGTTAAGATTGCTGAGTTCCAACACCTGTAGTTAGACTGGGCAACCGTGCTTAAGATGCGGCTTACCATAACTGGATTGTTAAAATTGATGCTAATGCAGTCCCCCCCCAGCCAGGATTTCTTGGTACTACCCACCCACTGTGTCCGGTGCACCATGAGAATTTTGTTTTCCACCCTAAGCCCAGGGGCAATGTTGGAATTGAGCCAGTGCACCACCTTGTTGTTCAGCTGACAAAAGTCTTCCTTGGTCATAGGGTTGAGGCATGTTACTCACACCACAACAAGCGGAGTGGACTCAGGTAGGAGATGAACAGAGCCCAAACTAGGAGAATAGTTATTCAAGTCCCCAGGGGCATGGCTTCCAGCATTACCTCCTATCATCGGAACTGTAAAATCTGCCCACTTTGAAACCCTGAGATTGCAGAGACTGAGAAGTAACTGGGTTCTGGGTGACCCCGGCCCCCCTCCGGTTGGTTGGACGGTCTTAAGGGTCAGTCCTGGGCATAATAGGTTGCGTTGTATCTCCTACCATGTGACTAGGCTGCTTCGTGATAGACACTGCTCTGTCTCCTGCCCCCGTGCCACTACCACTGGTACTGGAAATGGTGGTTGAGATCGTAGGCCTTGTAGGAGGGATACTTTTGGAGAGAAGGGCATGGTCCCCTTGCAAGGAAGCGATCGGTGCAGACAGGTTGCTTTCCAGTGCAGAAAGTTGTAGTAGGATGGAGTCCAATTTAGTTCCAAGTGCTGACAGCAAGGCTGCTTTGAGCATGTCTAACTGAATAGCATCCAGGTTAGGCACTACTGGGTGGACTGCTGAAGATGACTGTGATCCAATATTCTTTCTGCATTTACAAGGGCCCCCAACCAAAGGGCGCTTCCTCTTAATGCCTCCTGGGCCCAACCCATTGCCAGGGCCCATGTCAGAGGCTAACCTAAAAATTGGCGACTGGGCACCGACGTATGTGACAACAACTGGTGTAAGAAGGACGATACCCCCAGCCTATCTTGAGGTATGTCCGCCAACTTAAGGAATCGTCAAACACAACTCCCAAATAGGAGAAAACATTGGTCTTCGGTATTGACGAAAGCCTGAATTTAAAAGTGAACTGCTTAGCTTTACAAGGTCCCACCTGCATAAGGAACGACTTGAATGATTAAACGAAAGGTTCAAGTCCTTCATAAAAAGGGCAAAATATTTCAGAAGAAGTTGCAGGCACCAAGCTGTCCTCGCCCAAGGACTACATCGTCTGCGTATAGGACTGGCAGGCTACGCTTGCCTACCTGGGGACAATCAGCATTTGTTGGCCAAAAGGGTCTTCTCTAAGGAATTAATATATAGGTTAAAAAGAACGGGTGCTAAAATGCACCCTTGACACACCCCTCTCTTGATGTCAAGCTGACTGGACACTTTCAGGTCCTTTGAACAGCGGACAACCGCGGTTGAATCACGGTGAAGATCCCGCAGAAATAAAATTATGTTACTGTCTATGCCAATGGAGGACATCAACTGCCACAGCTTGGACCTATTGACCCAGTGGAATGCTGAGGACAGGTCCATGAAGGCTAGGTATATGGGGCTGGAACGAGCTACAGTGTATTTGTTCAGAACCATGTACAGTTTTAAACACTGTTCCACAGTGGAACGACCTGGGCGAAAGCCGTATTGGATAGCGGATAAAAAGTTGTTTTCATCAACCCATGATACAAGTGTATCAAGTATCATGTGGCCCACCACCTTCACCACAAAGTCCAGCAGAGAAATGGGCCTATAACAATAGGTACTGTACCGATCTCCCTTTTTAAATACCGGGACTATAATCGATAAAGCCCAAGAATCTGGGTGGCCAACCTGAACTTCAGCATTGATAACATCTGTGAGGACAGGCACCCAGGTTTCTATGTGGGCGATGTAGAGATATGGCGGGATCCCATCTGGCGTGGGGTCCTTGTTTTTAGACAGACCCAGAATACCAGCTCTCACCTCTTGCGTGGTGAAAATAAGTTCCGACTTGCCTTCCACCCTTTCCTGCCCCTCAGTTGGCAGGGTATCTGATTGGAAGATACCCTCGAAATGTTGTACTCAATTGTCCTCAGTGATATGGGCTTCCAGTAAATTAGCATTATTTCCATATAGAAATGGGCTGTTAATAATGCCCCAGAACTTTGAGCTATTACGCGGTGTACTCGCCTCCACTAAATCGATCCAGGCCTCCATCTTCAGAACAGACTCATGAGTTGCTAGAGCAGCTTTATATGCTCTTCATAGGCCTTTGAGCACCACCCGGTCTCGGGGCTTAACACCCAAGTCCTGTCTCAGGTTCCTGGAAGCCTGGGAGCACGCCGAACCATCGCGGATCTGGTGCTTATAGCCCCACCCGAGGCCCGTAGTAACTTCCTTATGACAGTAGATATGGATCCAAATGCACCCATGATGTCCGGAGCACTTGCCTCATCATCGAGACAGGTTGCAAACTTGCTTCGACACTGAGTTAAAAGGGACTTGTGGAGTAGCTCTGGGACAATACACCCCCACTTTACCCTCCTTTCTGCTTCCACCACTTTAAGGGGACACCAGCACCCGCCCACCTTGCTATGTACGAGTGTTCAGGTCTAGCCTGTTAAGACACAAATGGGGTTGTGGTCACTACATTCACTTGCCTGCACAGAAAAATCGGTAACCAGAGAATAAGGGGGGAGATACAAAGGTGAAATCAATAAAGGTCTCACACCCTCTCCCAATAAAGGTGGGAGTAATGTCTGTCTTCCCCGGAGGCACCTTTTTTATTACAGATGTTAAATCAAATTCAAGCAAGATGGAGTTAAGCTCAATACCCTGGGGAGTATGTTCCGTGTGTAAGCCTGCTTGTCGTGCACAGCCCATAGCTTCCACTCCTCCTTGCCTGATGTCCCCACGCATGAGTGTTAAAATCCCCTGTTAGAAAAATATAGTGATAACTCTGACCTTTCAAGATGCTATGCTGAAGTACAGACCCCAGCAGAGTTGCCCTCATCCAAGTGTGTAACTCCTGCGTTGTAAAAGTTTACCAGAAGTAGCTTGCTCTTTCCACTGGACAACAACATCACATGTAAATTGGGAGAGACGTTTAGTGATGTAGCGGAGATGACAAGGACGGCTAGAGAAACAAAGGTGATAAGCCCCCCTTGGCTCTCCCTGACTTGGATGGGGTAGCTGGAACGAAGAGGGTTTTATAGCCATCCAGGTGATAATTATTGTCTACAGTCCAAGTTTCCTGGAGGCATATCACATCAAAACTCCTTACAAGGGCCAACCATTCGGTGTTCTCAATCTCGCTCTCCAGCCCCGCGATATTCCAAGAAAGAAATGTACACCCTCCATTCACACTCGATACCTGTTCTGGGGGCGATACATTACCCTGGGATGCGGGTGCCACAGGGTCCGAGAGACCCACACATCGTCAATCGCAATCTTCCAATGAGCTCAGAGGAGTAAACCTATTTACTGTGCTTACCCCTATCATCCCCACTGCACAACCCCTATGGCCCACCTCTTGAAGCCACTCGTTCTGGGACGGCAGTTGGTAATAATTGGGTCTGTAGAAGTATTCTGGTGGGAGTGTCGAGATTGCTGAGTTCCAACACCTGTATTTAGACTGGGCAACCGTGCTTAAGATTCGGCTTACCATGACTGGATTGTTAAAATTGATGATAATACAGTCCTCCAGCCAGGATTTCCTGGCGCTACCAACCCACTGTGTCCGGCGCACCATGAGAATTTGGTTTTCCACCCCAAGCCCAGGGGCAATGTTGGAATTTAGCCATGCACCACCTTATTGTTCAGCTGGTAAAAGTCTTCCTTGGTCACGGGGTTGAGGCATGTTACTCTAGCTAACACAACAACAAGCGGAGCAGACTCTGGTAGGAGATGAAGAGAGCCCAAACTAGGAGAACAGTTATTCAAGTCCCCAGGGGGCATGGCTTCCAGCCCTTCCCACCTATCATCGGAACTGTACAATCTCCCACTTTGAAACCCTGAGATTGCAGAGACTGAAAAGATACTTAGTCTGGGTGACCCCTGCCCCCTCCAGTTGGCTGGACGGTCTTTAGGGTCAGTCCTGGGCATAATAGGTGCCGTTGTATCTCCTACCATGTGACTAGGCAGCTTCGTGATAGACACTGCTCTGTCTCCTGCCCCCGTGCCACTACCACTGGTACTGGAAATGGTGGTCGAGATCGTAGGCCTTGTAGGAGGGATACTTGTGGAGAGAAGGGCACGGTCCACTTGTAAGGAGGCGATCAGTGCAGACAGGTTGCTTTCCAGTGCAGGAAGTTGTAGTAGGATGGGGTCCAATTTAGTTCCAAGTTCTGACAGCAAGGCCGCTTTTTAGCCTGTCTAATGAAATGTGATCCAGGTTAGGCACTATTGGGTGGACTGCTGAAGATGACTGTGATCCAATGTTCTTTCTGCGTTTAGTAGGGCCCCCAACTGAGGGGCACTTCCTCTTAGCGCCTCCTGGGCCCAACCCATTGCCAGGGGTCATGTCAGGGGCTGACCTAAAAATTGGAGACTGGGCACCGACCGGTGTGACAACAACTGGTGTAAGGGTGACGATACCCCCAGCCTGGTCTTGAGGCATATTTTGAGGTATGTCCACCAAGCCTACTTGAGGGGACTGAAGCTGAGAATGGGAACCGGCATATGGAGTGTAAGAACTGGGACCGCCAGTTCTTCGGGGGGTAGCTAGGCTTGAGCAGGTAGGTAGAGACAATACGTCGGCGCAATAATGGAGATCACACCAGTACTTTTGATGAAAATCAATAGCTTTATATAGAATTAAGATCAGGGTAATCAATTCATCAACATTTCCTAGAATATTTCACTAAAGTATTTTCATCATAGGAGCAAAGGTAGCAATTCAGGAAAAAACCTGTTCATTGTATAAAGTGGGTACTTCATAAATCATGGACCAGCATTTCAGGCAGTAAGAATGAGCACTCCCTCCTATAAGAATAAGCAGTTCATTAAAGGTAATTCATTGCATTGAGGCTGACAACTCCCTTGTGCAGGGCTAAACCACTTCTGGATATTCAATTAGGCATAAACAATTAATTAGGTGTAAGCCTATCACCAGGCCTAAACAGTCAATGAAGTACACGCCTGTCCCCAAGTATCGACAGGTAATCAGGCCTTTAACCATTTCGTTATCAAACAGGGCCTACTCAGTTAGCCAGGGGTAACTATGGCTCCAGGTATACCATTTAATTAGGCATGAGCCTGTCACCTAGCATGAACAGTCAATTAGGTCATGCAACCTCGATGTTCAGCAGGGCCTCGCAGTCACTAGAGGCTCATTGGGGGCCAACGGGGCCCAGTCACAGTTTTCCAGGGGGAGGGGCGAACCCGGGGTCTTCTCCGGCCTTCCGCCCTTCTTTCCCTGGGAGTTACCTTTTATCTTCAGCCCTCCGGGGCCCTTGCGATGGTTCTGGAGATGGGCAGGGGGCTCCGGCCCTCCCGGGGGCCTCACTCGGCCCAGCGCGGTGATGGGGACAGGTGCGGGGCTTCGGCGCCCGTGAAGGAGCAGACCCAGCGCGTGGTAGGCCGTCGGGGGAGACCCGCGCTACACTCGCGCTCTTCCCGGGTCTTCGTCCTCGGCCCCAGAGCAGTTCCGCCTTCCTTCTTGGCCCTTGCGAGGGCCCGGGACCAATCCAGTCGCGTCCTCGGGAGGCGGGGAAGTCAACCGCCAATCAAGGCGCGGCCAGTGACAGGGCTGGGCCGCAGGACCAATAGCAGCTTAGGAGAGGCGGGGGCGCGGCCAGTGACGAGGCCGGACGCCCCCGTCACGTGGTGGAGATGGCAGTGGCTTCAGGCCTAGCGAGGCCTGACTAGAATACGCGGCGGCCTTCCTCAAGCTCTGGGGGCCGCGGGACCTCCTCTCAGTCGGGTTGGGCCTGGCACCGAGGGCCGCCGAGGGGGACCACAGCGCTTAAGACCCAGCGAGTCACAGGGGGCTGTGGCGGTGAGTGGGGGAATGTTAGCGACTCGTAGCGTTCCGGGGCCCAAGTACAGCGCTAGCTCGCGCATCGCAGGTCGAGGTACCACAGCAGGTCCGGACAGTACGGCGCTTCACAGGGGGGGGGCACAGCAGCCAAGCGCTTTGGGTGACAGTTCACTCAGCTCAGGGAAGCGCTTGATGACACTCGATGTGGGGCACTCCCAGCAGCTCGGCAGGGCTTAGGGCAAGAGAGCTTGGCAGGCAGTCCAGGGCAGGATAGCAGTCTGTGACACTAGGAATTTAGAGCACTTTACAGGTCAGCAGGTTAAAGCGATTCAGGCAGTTCAGTCAGTACCAAGCTGGGGGGCACAGAGGGGAGACGGCACCAGTACCTGGTTGATCCCCCAGCAGTCTCTGGATGAAGGGCAAGTAGTCGTTTCGGCGCTTGGATGGTTCTACGCCCTTAAGTTATGTTATTTTGGCTCTTTTATAGCGCACGGCTACTCCATGGAGTGTCCCGGCGCTTTGACAAAGACCCAAAGGAGAGACAATCCAGGGCAAATGCAGAGCAGCAGAAAAAACATTACTGGGTAAATGAGGTGGTTTCTTGAAGTGAGGGGGGGGTTTGAGTTGGAAGCTGGATAAGTTTCCTCAGGTCACTGAAGAGGGGCCTTGGGGTCCCCTACCACTGGGCTAGATCAGGGGGCTAGTTTAGGATACCTCACTCAACTTAAGAGGCAGCATCTAAATCTTGTCACTCCCAGTGGCATACGTCCCTGACTAGGCCCTCCCGCCTAAATCTCCTGCGTGGGTCCCCCAGGTCAGTGATGCCCCAACTGACCAAAAAAAGTTCCCTCCCTGGCTTATATATGCCCAGGTCAGGTGACCACTCTCTAAGGCGGCAAAAATAGGTTCCGCCTTTCTCCTGGAAGGTTCCAGGAGCTTCCCCACTCTACCTATGGACAGGGGATGACAGGCTGACATTGCAACAATGTATGGGGATCCAGCCAGCTCCTGGCAACTAGGGTGCTACACTAAAAGACCACGCTGCAGTAGCAGGGGCCAGTGGCAGCCATGTTTTTAGTAGAGACCACCTGCACCCTAACATGGATTAGCCATGAAAAGGTGCCCGAAGACCTAAGGGCCAACAAAAAGAAGGTGGGAAAAATGAGGCAAGGGCGGAAAAAAAATAGGGAAAGACCAGCCTAGGGCTGACAGGTCTAACATGGAGCAACAGAAGAAACCACTAGGGAAGGGTGGGAAGGTGAGCGAGATAATCGCCTAATAGCCAATCCCATCTCCTTGTCCAGAAAAAAAACATCATATGTATGACTTTTATGTTTTTTTTGTTTTATAAAACCGGATACATTTTGTTGAATCCCCTAATGTTTAGAAGAAATATAGATTAGACTGTAATGGATCTTAAAGTAAGCCTTTTGTGCCTGCTATTGCTGCATTTGGTGAGCCAAGTTTGCACAGGCTGTAACTTGATTGGTATGAAATATATTCTTAGGCATCACTATCTCCTTTGAGTGTTTGGAAACATGCTCTGTTAACACCTTAGCTGCGTGTAAACATCCCTCCCCAGTGCTGCGCTGTCCATTGGAACCAGTGCTGAATGGACGTCCAATGGTCGTGCGCAGCACTGGGGAGGTAGCGCTGCTGACGACCGTTGGCCGTCAGCAGCCCTTAAGGGGTTAAAGTACAGAGTGCTTTAAAAAATCCTTGTGAACCCCGCAACAAGGTGTTTAGTTCACAGAGTTGGGCAGTCACAAACCTCACCCATTTATTCCTGGCTTGACCTCTTGCCAAAATATTGTGGTTGAGAACTCTCTATTAATGGTCTGGGCAGCTCGCACTCAGTGGCATTTCCTTGATAAGAACAGTCCCGGTCTCACCATCACAGACAGTGACATCCACGTTGTGTAACAAACAAGATGGAATCTAGAAAACTAGGAGATTTGTTTTTCAGCCTCCCCTTGTGACAAATTGTGTTCTCAAGATCTATCTCTTTGTTTTTAACAGTTACAGGAATAACTTAAATCAAACTAAACATTTGAAGTAAGTTTGTGATTGAAAAACAGGACTATAACATTGGGTAGTCTGAGATGCATACTTCGTATCATCCCACTTGTACCATACAGCAAGCGGCAGCTAAACCGCCACCCAACTGATCGGCCATCTTTAAACACTGTAAAAACGGGCATGTACACGCTGGGGCTGCCAGCTGCATCCCGCTTATGTTGTAGGTCTTCTTTGCTGTGTTTCGTTAACCAGAAGCGCGAAGAGAAGCCACAATGATTTTTTGCGTTCTTCAGAAATCTAACATGGAGTTTTGAAACTTCTAATGAATATATTAATCTTTTACTTATACTTTAAGTTATTAGACTCTAAGAGCCCGATGTTGGTAAATAGTATTTACCAATTCTAAAATACCGAATTTTACCGATTTGGTATTTTAGAATCGGTAAATGCTATGTAGGTAAATATTCGGTAAAAATTACCGAATCGATAAGATTCGGTATTTACAGATTCGGTAATTGCCATTCATTCCTATGGGCCTGGAGGCCCATAGGAATGAATGTCAATTACCGAATCGGTAAATACCGATTTGGTAAAATAGGGAAACATTCAAGGGTGGCAGGGTGTCACATTGACACCCTGTTGCACCCCTGAATAGTGCTTGTGTGCACATGTGGCACACATACATGGCCTAAGGGCATGTATGGCTGCCACATGGCACTGGTGTAAATGCACAGATTTGCATTTACAGAGGTATTCGTTATTTACCACCAACTAATAGTTGGTGGTAAATAACGAATCCTTAAAGCACTGAAGCACTCTTCAAAGTGCTTCCTACATATCATTTACCGATTCGGTAAATACCGAATCGGTAAATGATGATTCGGTAAATACTGAATCGGTAAATACCGATTCGGTATTTATCGAATCTCCCCCACATGTCAAATGGCTCAATACTGGTCGGTAAACCTGAAATTTACAGAATTTCGGGTTTACCGACCGGTAAAGGACCACCTACATCTGGCCCTTTGTTCCCTGACTGATTGTAACAAAATGTAAATTTTAGCAAGACAAGTGGATACTGTCCTTATAGAATCCCTTTGGGATCGTAAAGAAGTGCCACACTCAGCGCAACTCCCGGCAAATTCGTTTTTCTACTGTCCTGCACTGAAAAGCTAGGAAAGATTGCATCAAAGATGGCATTATGAACTTTGGCACTATATCTTGTATAGCGATCCTAATTTAATTAATTTTCCGAATTAGGTTACCTTGCCCCGTTGACAAAACATTGACCTACAGTTTTCATCTCATCCCGGCTGGGAAGTGAGTTTTAACATGCTTTCTACATTTGACTAGCCTCCAGATTTAGATAACATTTAGATAACATTAGGCTACCATTCAAGGGCCGTATTACGTCTCGCCTGGGTAGCGCTTGTGCTATCCCTTTGAGACATGCTGTATTCAGGATATGGGAGTGTAGCTCCTCCCACTTTCTGCCCATTTTTTTAATTGTCTCATGTTACTGTCATTTGTAAATGGTGGCTTTTCATTGGTCAACAGAATTCACTCAGTATATGGAACACACTCCCTAGAGACCTCCGATGCCACCGCTCCTTCTCCTGCTTCAAAGGGAACCTGAAACTCCTCCTCAAGAAATACCTTACCACACACGCCAACTGAACTAGGCTCCAATAGCTCATTCTCTCCATTACGCGACGGTTTGGGATAGTTATTTATTTGATTGTTTCAGTGATAAAGTATGTAATTCACTTCTATAATTTATGCTGTTCTAATTAGTCCGCTCACTGTAAACACACCTTTTTTTGCCTTTTTCTCTTTATCTCAATTCATCCTTGCTCGTTAATCTAACTGTATAGCATCCTACGCAGAAGTACGTTATTTTATTTCTCATTTTATGCATCCTATGTAAAGCTGCAATATGCCATTTCTTTTCATGTAAAGCGCTCTGATACCTTTTCGTCTAGCTTACACTATATAAAATTTATAAATAATAGGATTAGTACTCCCATAGAGCCACCTTTTCTCATGTTGTAACCTCCCATTGGGACTGCCCCCTTACATGTGTTGCTGCACTGTATGTTTTATTTATAATCTGGAGCACTATTTCCCTAAAAGACTTTCCCCAACCTGTTGTTGTAGGCACAACACGCTCATCCGCAATGTAATGATTTTTTGCAATGCAGCATACTCTGCTTGGACTTTAATAATGGTGGCCGCTCGACTTTTCTTTTGTTGTGTGTGTCTCACCCAACTTCATTTTTGAAACATTGTACGATTTGTTTCTCCCAGCATGGCATGATGCTAATGGAGCCCATGTGTCTTCTTTTCAAAATGTGCGGCTTTACTGACTTTTCCCTCACATGAAACTTGATACTTTACCAAAAAGCAATATATATATATATATATATATATATATATATATATATATATATATATATATATATATATATATATATATATATATATATATATATATATATATATATATATATATATATATATATATTCACGTTTTGCTCAATTTCGCGGCTTGGCGCTGCTTACAGCCGTGCGGTGTCCCGCGGGTGAGCAACCTGCTCTATATTCTCCACACTTTCCTGATGAAAAGCAACGGATCGCACCACAGCAAACTTCTTGATAAATCTCAGATGTTATTAGGTTTTTCCGTAACAAACAAACACCAACGCGTTTCGTTCTAACCTAGAACTTTATCACAGTGCCGCCCCCAAAGTACTTCCTGTATTTAAACCAATCATTACTTCATGTTAGTCACATGATTTAGTTCCTGGGGCATTGTGGTTCATATAGTTTATCTTTTTATGTTTACAATTCATTACTACAATTTTGAACCGATACGTCTGCAGCTGAGGGACGTGCTCCAGCCAAGGTGACTTGCCACATCCCTCAGCTGCAGACAGGCCCCCCCTCGTGTGTGGTTGCCTGGGCTGAGACAGCTTCCCGGGCACACACAGAGCCGCACCCGAGTACTTCACAGGTCTTTTAAAGACCTCTAGCTTGTTAATGAGGCTTTGTTGTTTTGTCACTACATCTAGAGCCTTTGTATCTCCAATCTAACTATTGCTGGGAGACCCAAAATGTTTTTCCAGCCCCCCACCCCCACTAAATGTGGCTCTAGTTGCGCCGCTGGCTTCAGGGCTTGTGATTTGCTCCTGCCCCTCCCCTCCCATCACCATAAATGCACTGGTGTAACGAAAATTGAGGGGGCCTCCCTGCACGGCATGCAGAGGGGCCCCCTCCAGGCTCAATCAGGAGCTCTCTGGGCATAGTGCAGTGCCGAGGGGGCCCTCTGGAGCTTAGGGCCCCCCCCACTGCGGGGGCTGCAGGGTCCTGTGTTACGCCCCTGCGTAAATGAGGTGTGAAAGGCCTGCTGGAAATGCACCAAGCAGAGGTCACATTTCCAGGCTACCTTCACAGACTGGTGAATAACAATTAGAGCAGCCCCTCCGATCTGCTGAAGGACCTGCGCCCCCTAGACTGGTAGCGGGAGGGGGAGGGTTTAAAGACACCATGCCTCCTGCCATACTCACGCATCGCCGTAGTTCAACGAGAGCACTAGGATGAACCCGAACTGCATCTCCCAGAAAGCATTTGGCAACTATTCTTAACATGTAGTTTCTTTATAGGGCAAACCTGGCCCACAGGTATAAGACAGCTTTACAAAAGAACCAGACTATGTCACTTTTTTGTCACAAGGAGATTAAATGATTTGCCCAGAATCACATGATGTTGGGTCAAGGCCGAGATTTGAACATACTTTCCGATGGTCCAATGCCATCATTTTTCGTCTTTAGACCAAACTTCTCCTTCCCTAGGCAAACAGCAGCTTAAAGATTTTTTCTTTTGCAGCAACCTAAAATTGCTCCCTTTTCAAGGCTGTTCCGTCGCACTGACAACTATAAAAACCTTGTTGCAATATACAAAAATTGGTACAGCGGCATAATGATGGCTTTCTTTCAAGACTAAGGACTATTAAATCTCACCTCGACACTCTCCCTTCTCGTATACGCAGATATCAGACCCGCCAGGTAGAGCTAAATTGCAAATGCCCTTTAGATCAATTGTTTCTCAGCGATTTCCATGGTGACTGCCTTTGTGGTTTTGATATTCTAATAGCGAGACCCGCAACACAAATAATTTTTCTTCAGAATCAGTTTGTCTTTCAATCTTTGAAACCGTTTGATAGAAAACACAATTTATTAATGTTTTCTCTGGGGCATGTCTGCATTCAGGTTTTTTTGGGGAAAACATTGTTATTTGATGAACACAATTGCCATGCTGCATACAGAATTGGCACACCAGCATAATGGCGCTTTATTATTTGAAATTATCCTTCATACATTCAATAGGCGAGACAGGGTTCCATGAGAATAGACAGAGAGAAGGGACTATACTCCGGGGAGAGGCAGCAGGTTTCGTTACAGTGTGGGAGCTGTCTCGCGCGCCTTTTGGGCGCCGTCTGTGTTACACCTATGTATGTTGTATTGTTATGTACCTTAAATTGTATTCGAACACTGTTGTAGGAATGGGTTAGCTCGTGATAAGAATGTTGGAGGGAGTGAAGAGAGCAGTTACTAGTGACCGCATCTCGGGTTTTTTATCTGCAATAAACTTTATCTTAAATCATCAATATTGTGTCAATTCCACTTTGTAAAAGTGGCGACGAGGGAGAAACGGATCCATTTGACCCCCGAGACGAGAAAACAGTTTGGATTTTCATATCGGTGATGGAACGGATAAAAAAAAAAGAAGAAAAAGCAATATTTTTTTTTAAAGCTACGCGACGATTAGCAGTATTCACATGCACATGTCGGTGAGTTGGAAACTATCTTGAGTAGTGCATGTGAAGTGGCATCGTAAACTGAATTTGCTGTAACTGCCGATCCGCAACTGTTTAACTATTTTCAATCTTTAATCTCTATAAATAACTGCGGAACTGTGAGCTGCCTTATTCTAGAGAACGAAGTAGCACGTTGTGTCTCTAGTGAAGCACTAGGGACATCCCCTTGGGCACTCCTTTATCTCCTCCCTTGTAGTCAGAGGATTCCACACAATTTATATTTCTTTACTTTGATATTTTATTGGATATTTTCAATGTTTAATCTTGAATTCATTCATTCATTAGTTTCTCATAATTTCAACATCAGTGACAAGTAATTCTTAATATTCCAATGCATTTCGGGCGATATCATTACGCCCTTCATCAGGGAATCAATACTATGAAAAAAACAAAAAATATGGAAAAACGTCACTACCTAAATAAAAGAGATGAGTCTTATCAAAACAAAGCATCATAATTAAAAAAAAGCATGACTGTGCATTCCTACATAAGAGAATGAAAACGTCTACATTTGGGTACAACATAATGGAAGACTATTGTCCTTATCAGGTTGCATGCATACACTCACGTGTCACTGTTCTTCTCTTAGGAGGGTATGTCTGGAAAAATATAGTAAAATGACGGGTGTAAGCTTAATGTTCTAACAGCACTATTCTTAAAAACTCAATACTGTTGTGACCGATAGTTCTAAGGACGCACTGACCTCGTAATCATAATCTCAGCGTTTAGTTCAGCAAAAACCTCTCCGACTCCATTATCAAACGGTTGCCAAGGATACGAACAAGCTGAAATACTATTAGATGCTGCTCCGCTCACGTGACACGGAGCGTCATCTTAAACACGGAGTTCAATGTCGGCTCGGGAACATCCTCAAAACTGTGCTTAAAACGTGAAGACAATGCATCAAACCTAGTTGGTGCTGTATCGAGTTCAAAAGTCATTAAACTTACCCATTTTAAAAAAATAAGTCGGAAAAAATTATAAGTATCCCTACTGGGATTCGAACCTCTATTGCCCAGCAAAACTAATCTGGCCTCGATCGCGGTGTGCTATCGTGGAACACATTCACAGTGAAAGAAAAAGGCAGAAAGGTGGAGAAAAAGTAAAAATGCACTGAATAATCGGTCAGTAAAACAGTAAACTATAACAAAATGAACATCACAGTAAATAATATCACAGGTGTCCAGTCCCGGGTGAGGACAGGCAGGCATACAATGATGCCCGTTCAATTAAAGGTAACATGACAGTTCGCTCCGTTCGTTGAGCCCATTCGGGCTTTGCGTGCACAGTTTATGTATCCAATAGTTCTCACGTTGTAGTAGGTGTTTAGTATTGTCTCTTCCTTCTATTTTTTCTGCTATTTCCAACACCATGTATTGTAATTGCGAGATGTTGTGTTTAGCCTCAGTGAAGTAGGCGGCTACGGTGGACTTTACACTTTTGAGCCTAATGTTCGATTTATGTTCCGTCAGTCGTGTTCTTATGCTTCTTTCCGTTTTTCCCACATATAGTTTTCCGCACGGGCATTTCAGTGCGTAAATGACATTTTTGGTATTGCATGTGGCATTAACATTGACTTTGATGTTATATCCCTTCATGGGATGATTGATGGTATTACCTTTGATGATATTGTTGCAGCTTCCACAACTTAGACAGGGTTTGGTTCCTTTGAATGATTTGGTTTGGGGTTTGCGCTGCTTGAGGATTTCCCCCATGTTTTGAGCTCTAGTGTGTGCGAATATAGGAACTTGATCAAAATCATGTTGGAAGTCAGGTTCTGACCTCAGCATATTCCAGTGTTTGGTGATGATTCTTTTAAAGTTATGACTTTGGGTGGAGAATTTCGACACCGCTACTATGCGAGCTTCCTCATGCTTTTCGGACGGTTTTAGTAGGTCCTTTCTGTCAATTACATCCACTCGTTTTCTCGCTTTATCTATCACCTCAGTTGGATACCCTCTATTAGCAAATCTTGTGGCCATTTCATCCATAGAAGTTTTCGCCTGTATGCTGTCCGATGTTATTCTCTTGACTCTTGTCATTTGTGAATAGGGCAAATGTTGTTTTAGGCTTGGTTGGTGGAAACTGGTATAATGTAGCATGTTATTCCTGTCCGTTTCCTTTCGGTATATTGTTGTTTCAAAGCCTTTGTTGGTTAAGTTAATTCTCATGTCCAAAAATGTTATCGAAGACTCTGATGTTTCCCAAGTGAGTTGTATGCGGCTGTCTTCCTGATTGAATTCACATAGTGCTGTTTCTAGTAGTGTTTTGGAAGATTTCCATAAGATGAAAATATCATCTATATAGCGGACCATGAATTTTAGATTGTCCTTCCAGATTGGTTTAGAAAACATGTTGAGCTCTTCATAGCTTTGCATGAAAATATTAGCGTACACCGGGGCCGCCAAATTTCCCATGGCTGTTCCTGTCAGTTGCTGATACCATTGTTCGCCATATTTGAAGTAACTTTGGTGTAACGTGAATGTCATTAGTTCCATAAGGAAAACCTGAAAATGCTGTTTCAGATCTGTATTTACTAGAGCTCTTTCAACAGCTTCCAATCCAAGGTTATGCGGTATTGAGGTGTACAGCGACCGTACGTGTGCTGTGCACATAAACAATTTTTCACTCAGTTCAAAATGAATTTCATCCAATTTTTTTAAAAAGTCAGTTGAATCTTTGACAAATGTCCTCATGTTTCTTACTGTGGGTTGAAGGTGCTTGTCAATTAATTGACCAATTGGTTCTTGAAGGCTTCCTTTCGTTGATACGATAGGTCGTAGAGGAGGGTCCATCAAGTTTTTGTGTATTTTGGGAATCATGTAGAATACCGGGCTTTTTGGATTAGGATTCATTAGAAACTTCTTGGTTTTGATGTTGATGGTGCCCATTTCGTATGCTTTATTTACAATGTTGTCTAGATTTTTGGAAAAATCGCTGGTAGGATTCACATCAAGTAATAGGTAGGTGTTATTGTCTGACAGGTGTTCACGAACCTTCTCTTCATACATGGAGTTGTTCATAATAACAAGGGCACCTCCCTTGTCTGCTTTAGTGAATCTTATGTCTGTTTTGTTAGCCAGTTTCTTTAGGGTGTCCATATCTTTCCGTGTCATATTTCTTTTTGTCTTTTTTTCGCAATTCAGTTGGGCTAGATCCTGTTTCACCATTTTCTCATACAAGTCCAAAGTTTTGTGGCTTGTCGGTGCTTGGAAATTGCTAGAAATCCTTAATCCACACAGCTGGTCTTCAGTTTCTTTGTTTGTTTGAGGAAGTACATGGTCAAAGTAATATCGAAGTCTGAGTTTACGCATGAGTTTATAAAAACTTACTTCTAGTTCTAATGTGCTAGTATTGGTCGTGGGAACATAGGAAGTGCCACGTTGTAGTAAACTGAGTTCATATTCACTTGGTTTGAAGTTGCTGATGTTGATAACCAATTGATTCACGTCACTGTTTTCTTCTTGTCTTTGTCTTTCTTTGGGATCGTGGTGCTCCTCGTGTTGGGGTGTTCCTTCTCTTTGTCCTTTTCTTTTGCCTTTTCCTCTCCGGGGTCTGCTTTTTGGGCCTGACCTTGCTCTAAAAAAGGATTCACTGTTGTTGGTTTGCTTGTTGTGGGTTGTTCGGTTTGGGTGTCATCTTGTGACCTCTCTCCTGATTGAGCTCTTGGTTCAGCCCGTGCTTGTTCTCGCTGACTTGAACTTGGTTGGTGTCTTTGAGATCTTTGGGAAGTATCACTGCCTGTGGAGGATGTATCAGTATTAGGAGTGTATGGTCGATTCCTTCTTTTTTGGGCGTAAATATCTGCCCATGTATATACCTCCCCCAACTTGTAGTCGAGGGTGTCCCTTTTAAATTTCCGAATTTTTCTCTCATTGATTTCTTTAGTATGTTTTTCCATCTGTGCTTTAATGTCATTCAATGTCTGTGATAGTTCGTCCTCAGTTAGCATTTTAGATAACTCATTTGAAACTTCTCCTATTTCTTTTGATAGTTCAGCGCAAACCCCAAACCAAATCATTCAAAGGAACCAAACCCTGTCTAAGTTGTGGAAGCTGCAACAATATCATCAAAGGTAATACCATCAATCATCCCATGAAGGGATATAACATCAAAGTCAATGTTAATGCCACATGCAATACCAAAAATGTCATTTACGCACTGAAATGCCCGTGCGGAAAACTATATGTGGGAAAAACGGAAAGAAGCATAAGAACACGACTGACGGAACATAAATCGAACATTAGGCTCAAAAGTGTAAAGTCCACCGTAGCCGCCCACTTCACTGAGGCTAAACACAACATCTCGCAATTACAATACATGGTGTTGGAAATAGCAGAAAAAATAGAAGGAAGAGACAATACTAAACACCTACTACAACGTGAGAACTATTGGATACATAAACTGTGCACGCAAAGCCCGAATGGGCTCAACGAACGGAGCGAACTGTCATGTTACCTTTAATTGAACGGGCATCATTGTATGCCTGCCTGTCCTCACCCGGGACTGGACACCTGTGATATTATTTACTGTGATGTTCATTTTGTTATAGTTTACTGTTTTACTGACCGATTATTCAGTGCATTTTTACTTTTTCTCCACCTTTCTGCCTTTTTCTTTCACTGTGAATGTGTTCCACGATAGCACACCGCGATCGAGGCCAGATTAGTTTTGCTGGGCAATAGAGGTTCGAATCCCAGTAGGGATACTTATAATTTTTTCCGACTTATTTTTTTAAAATGGGTAAGTTTAATGACTTTTGAACTCGATACAGCACCAACTAGGTTTGATGCATTGTCTTCACGTTTTAAGCACAGTTTTGAGGATGTTCCCGAGCCGACATTGAACTCCGTGTTTAAGATGACGCTCCGTGTCACGTGAGCGGAGCAGCATCTAATAGTATTTCAGCTTGTTCGTATCCTTGGCAACCGTTTGATAATGGAGTCGGAGAGGTTTTTGCTGAACTAAACGCTGAGATTATGATTACGAGGTCAGTGCGTCCTTAGAACTATCGGTCACGACAGTATTGAGTTTTTAAGAATAGTGCTGTTAGAACATTAAGCTTACACCCGTCATTTTACTATATTTTTCCAGACATACCCTCCTAAGAGAAGAACAGTGACACGTGAGTGTATGCATGCAACCTGATAAGGACAATAGTCTTCCATTATGTTGTACCCAAATGTAGACGTTTTCATTCTCTTATGTAGGAATGCACAGTCATGCTTTTTTTAATTATGATGCTTTGTTTTGATAAGACTCATCTCTTTTATTTAGGTAGTGACGTTTTTCCATATTTTTTGTTTTTTTCATAGTATTGATTCCCTGATGAAGGGCGTAATGATATCGCCCGAAATGCATTGGAATATTAAGAATTACTTGTCACTGATGTTGAAATTATGAGAAACTAATGAATGAATGAATTCAAGATTAAACATTGAAAATATCCAATAAAATATCAAAGTAAAGAAATATAAATTGTGTGGAATCCTCTGACTACAAGGGAGGAGATAAAGGAGTGCCCAAGGGGATGTCCCTAGTGCTTCACTAGAGACACAACGTGCTACTTTGTCTATCAGGCGCCCAGGGACGTTGGCCGCCACCCACGGAGCACCCAAAAAGGAACGAACAGTGTCATACACAGGTTGTGCACTCATTCCACAATACAATTATTCTAGAGAACAACACTGTGTGATGTATATACTCATGTTGAAAATATGATCGATATGAAGCAGTTTGTGGCTCATTTGTGGTGATTTAAACTTAGCGTATTTCAGTTGTATTTCTCGAGCCACATCACGAGCTGAGATCGCACGAGCAGCAGTTGGGAGGAGCGTTCATTGTAACTAGCAGGAAACGTCATGATTTGCATGACGTACAGACGCGTATAAAAACATTGGACGTGGTGTGCGCAGTACGTAATTGTAGCGATCACCCAAAATTGCACAAAAAGGAAAAAGTGCATTTTTGTCATGATTCCCAAATGGAGAAACTACAGGTCCCAGAAAGCAAAGCGGCGCCAGGAACAAGGGAAGTGGGCGGACACTATATAGGTACTTCCCTATCACAGGACCGGTGCTTGTCAATCATGTTCCAGAGCCTGTTCTGTTTTCCTTCTTGTGAATACCTGTTTCTAAGAGCCGTCAGAGTGTGCGGAGATATCGGCGTTTTCGTGTGTCACATATCCAAAGCAGAACCAGCGTGACCAAACGTCTTGGAGAGACCCTCGCCGACCAAGAGCCAGCGCGGTCAGTCTCCGTGGAGAAGAGACCCTCGCCGACCAAGAGCCAGCGCGGTCAGACTCCGTGGAGAAACCCCCGCCGACCAAGAGCCAGCGCGGTCAGAGTTTTCACACGAGTCTCGCTGGAAGAACAAGCCTGACGGATTCCTGTCCGCGTGACATTGCACAAGCCGTGATCGTCTCACAGCAAGTATTACGGGGAGAGCGGGATTGCTTTCATCATTTCTTTTGTGTTACACAGTATCACTTTCGTCCCCGTATTGCCGCCTCACCATTTGAAAACCCTACGTGCGGGGAGAATTCTGTTTACCCTGTGCCCTCCCGACGCAGGGGATAAGAGGAAGTTTGCTCTTTTGTTTAACTCTTTGTCCACACGAAGTAGTGTGGTGATTATAAGACGTGCTGTTAAACGTCTAATCGGAAATCCGCTACCAGTCAGTACTTAGTCGAGGTGAATGATATTGTTGAGAAGTGACGTAACTTCTTGTACTTTCGTAGCAATTCTACGTGGTTTGGATTATCATGGGATCTATACTGAGAGAAGAAGAATAGATCTCGGTAGGTTTACCTATCAAGGGGAAGGCGGGAAAGACAACCACCGTATTATTACTAAGAGCCTGTTGTCTTTCTTTTCATCCTCTTACAGTACTGTCGACCCCTGTGTCTACTATGGTAGTGTGTATCTGAGGCATTCGAAGCACCCTAGACGTCCTCTGCCCATTCACCTCGCGGCCTCTTTCCTGATTCCCTTAAACAGTGGTGGAGTACCCAGTGTTGAGGTATCAGGGAGAGAGGCTTTGAGGACTATCTTCTTATCGTCCCCGCTGGTCTTTGGAATAAGGTTAGTGGCGCATGCGTGTTCTTGCGCTGCTTGTAATCACGACAGTAATGGACGTAAAAGAAAACGTGACGGCCATTTTGAGTAATCTTTAAGTTGCTTAGTAACCTACAAAGAAACGAAAAACGAAACGAGAAGAAAATTAAAAGCTGCGGGAAACTGTGCCTTAAACGAAACAAACGGTATTGAAAGGTCGGGATTATAGAGTGTGAGTAAAAACCCAGAGCACGTTTTCTCATGCTCATGTCTTCCATTTTGATGTTTTAACACCAGCGCATCACATTGTCGATCTGCAGGGCTTTGTGGGTTGTACAGTGCATTCTGATACACGTTTCCTGATAACTAGACACAGACAAGCATCTGACACTGCTACAAAGAGAAGATTTCATTAAAGAAGGAAAGTGACAAATGACAACGGTGACTACATTAGTTATATTAGTTTATTATTTTATATATATTTGAATACAACTAGAAGATACAATGACAACGGTGACTACTTTTATTGTGTTCGTTTTTTTTTTGGGGTAATTCTTTTGGACAGTGGACATGGTTATCTTTTATAGTTTATAGTTTGTGTTTATGCTCTTTAGTCATTGCGTTTAGCCAACCATAGTTTTTTTTCAGGTTTTACTATGGAGATAAATACCATTTTGGCTCCTCTGAAATTTTTACAAGATCCTTGTGTTCCTCCTATGATATGGGAGGATTGGCAAGAATCCTTTGAAACATATTTAGAAGCCATTGGTGGAGAAGTTTTTCTTCCATCACGCAAATTAGCATTGTTAAAACATAGTCTTGGTGTTGAAGGAAGGAAAGTGTTAAAAACTTTGCCTATACGTGCTTTCAGTGCAAGTGGTTCTACTCTAAAAGTTACTGAAGGTGGGGATGAAAATTCTACTGATGAGGAGGTTGTGTTTGATAGTTCAAAAATAGAGCAATTTATGTCTGATGAGTATCTTGACGCGTTAAGAGCGTTCGAAGAAAATTTTGGCAGAAAAACAAGCATTGTTGTTGAGAGGCACAAGTTCTTCTCAAGAGCTCAATTAGCGGGTGAAACAGTAGAACAATATGTTGCTGCTTTAAGAAGATTGGCTGCCACATGTAAATTAAGAGAGTTGCATGAAGAAATTATAAGAGATCAATTTATCAACAGAACTAACAATGCTAAAATTCAAGAGAAGTTATTAGATTTAAAAGATCCTTCCCTTCAAAAGACTGTTAGTGTAGCTAGGAGAGTAGAGAATAATTCTTGTTATGTCAAGGAGTTAAGTGGAGAGCACAGCAAGGATCGTAATGATGTAAGTGGGAAGGATCGTGGTGACGTGTGTGCTGTGGTTAACAACACATCGAAATGTTTTGACAACAAATTCACCTCAAAGCGTGATGTTGTCAAACCTAAACCCCGAACATTCCCTATAAACAACAAAAATACTATACTGCAAAATAAGTTGTCTTCTAACAAAACACAAAGTTTTAACAAACGTTTTTGTTTTAGGTGTGGGAATAGCAGACATGTAGCTGAAAACTCTTGGTGTCCTGCGTCAAATATCACATGTTTCAAGTGTAACAAAACTGGGCATTTTCCCAAAATGTGTAGTCTGACAATCCAGGTACATGGAAAAATTCTGTTAATTTGGTTGATCAGTTTACATACCAAAGTAGTGATAGTGAAGTTGAGGTTATGGCGATATGTAAAAGTGAGGTGAATGAAATATCTGAAGATATCCAACCACCCAAATGTGAGACTTCTATTAACAATTGCAACATGTCCTGGTGGGCAGACTCTTGTTCGCCATATACCATAATTGACAAGAACATGTGGGAGTTGTGTGGCAAATGTGATCTTGTTCATCCTGGAAGAACTCCTGTGGGATACTATGGCGTCAAATTACCAATAATTGGGTGTTTCATTTGTGATATTTTGTTTAAAGGCAGGAGCACACAAGGAACAGTTTACGTGGTTGAAAAGGGAAGAGCTTTGTTAGGTTGGAAGGAACAAAAGAATTTGGGAATAATTCTAGATCCAAATTATCCTGACCAAGTTCTTTTAACTCAGAGTGATGCAGAATCCAAATGGCACAAGAAAATTCCTGACCACGTTGTCTTAACTCAAAGTGAAACAGGGTCCAAATGGCATAAAAAATGTTCATAGTTATTTAGTTCCAAATTGGGATGTCTTAAAAAATTTGAACATCGCATAATCCTCAAACCCGACTGCATACCTGTAGTTCACAAAGTGTGCAATGTTCCTTTGGTGTTAAGGTCACAGTTAAAGATAGAACTGCATAGGTTATGTCAACAAAACATCATTGAGCCCATAGAGGTGTCAGATTGGCTTAGTCCGGTGGTTTTGGCGCGGAAATCTAACGGAAAATTACGCATGTGCGTAGATTTAAGAGACTTGAACAAAAACATTTGGATAGACCGTTATCCTAACCCTGTATTAACGAAATGGTAGCATCAGTTAAGGACGCAAAGTATTTTTTTGTCCATAGATTTATCAAATGCATACCACCAGATAAAATGGCACCCTGAATCTCGCCATTTAACATCTTTCATAACACCAGAGGGAGCATTCCAATTTTTGAGAATGCCTTTCGGTTTGTCTTCAGCATCAGCTGTTTTTCAAAGAGTTATGTGCAGAGTCCTTGAAGGCACATCCAATATGTTGGTGTTTCAAGATGACGTGCTTTTGTGGGGGAAAAGTGAAACAGACCATGATAAAGTTCTAACTGAAGTTTTGTTCAAGCTTCAGTGTGCTAGTTTGACTGTTGCAGCTGATAAATGTAAGTTTGCCACAAGTGAAAATCGAGTATCTTTGGCATACCTTGTCAGCAGAAGGTGTTAGTCCTAATAAAAACTTGTTAGGTGCTATCAAGAATGCTCCATCGCCTTCTGACAAAGAAGAATTACGTTCTTTTCTAGGTTTAGCGGAGTATTTCTCCAAATTTGTGTCCCATTTTGCCTCAAAGGTCTTTTGTTTAAGATTATTAATGAAAAAAGGGGCAAATTTTTCGTGGAGTGCTGAATGCCAATCAGTCTTTGAAAATATTAAGAAGGACATCATAAATGCTGTGGCACGTAACCTTTTGATCCCAACAAAAAATCAATCATTGTAGTGGATGCGAGTGCGAATGGACTGGGTGCTGTATTAATGCAAGGAAAAGACAATCTTGAATGGGCAATAGCATTTGCATCTCGAACTCTGAAAGGTGCTGAACCATCATATTCGGTCATAGAAAAGGAGGCGTTAGCTTGTTTTTGGGGAGTAAATTATTTCAGGAATTATGTTTGGGGCACAAATTTTGAATTAAGAACTGATCATAAACCCCTTGTGGACATATTTTCAACCAAAGGGGCAGGCAGAGCTACTCCTAGAATTGCCAAGTGGATTTACAAACTGCAGGAATATGATTTCCAAATGATGTTTGTATATAGCATTAAGAATGTTAATGCTGATTGTTTATCTCGTCTTCCAGTCAACGATGGTGACATTGTAATGGATCAAGATGAGGATTAGTCGGTAGCTACGGTGGATGAAGCTTGTAATGGTGCTATTGGTTTGGAAGAGTGGAAACAAGCTGTACAAGATGATACTGTGTTAAAACAAGTGATTTCACGGTTAGCTTCAGAGTGCAATCGTCATTCATGGAGTGATTGTGAACTATCTGAGTATAAAACTGTATGGTCTGAACTTTCTTTTGATCCTGTTGTTGGAGTAGTCAGGAGAGCAGACAAACTTATCGTACCATCAAGCTTACGCAACAGGTTCTTGGATCTTATTCATGAAGGGCATTCAGGTATGTCTGGTATGAACAGAAGGTGTAGGTGTGATTTCTGGTGGCCTGGCATGGACAAGGATGTTGAAAGGTGTGTTAGGAATTTCATAGCGTGCACTTGTAGTGACAAATCTCACTCTTCACAGGAATCCATCATCAGTCCTATTCCATTTCCTGATAAACCGGGGCAGAAATTGGCTATGGATATTTGTGGTCCTTTTAGCGTTGGTAATATTGCTGGCAAATTTGCTATAGTTTTAATGGATTATCATAGTAAATGGCCTGAGGTGGCATTTGTCAGGGAGATTAAAGCTTCTACTATGATTAGTTTTTGCGAGGAATTGTTCCATAGGGAGGGTTTTCCTGAGACAATTACTACGGATAATGGTCCACAATTTGTAGCTGGCGAATTTCAAGATTACTTACCGTCATGTGGTGTAAAACATGTTACTACTGCGGTCTATTGTCCACGGGAAAATGGTATGGTAGAAAGATTCAACGGTGTATTGAAGGAGTGTATACAGTTGGCAGTGGTAGAAGGTGTAGATTGTAAAATTGCTGTTAAGAAAATGATTTGGAGCTATCGCAATACTCCACACTCTGCTACATTGGTGACTCCATTCAATCTTCTTAAAGGTCATTCTGCGTGTAGCAAGGTAACTCCAGCATTGATGCTTAAAACTTCTTCCAAATCTGTTTCCAAAGAATGTCTTAATGAAAGAGTGAATGTGTACCAAGATATGTATGTCCGTAGACACAATAGTAAAATCAAGAAACGCATATATGAGTTTTGTGTTGGTGATTGGGTGAAATCTTTTCGTGTTGGTTTGTCAAAGGATGGTTCTTCTAAATGGTCCCACCAAAAAAAATGTTGAAAGTTTTTGGAAATTGTGTGTTAGATGATGGGTGCAAATGGAATTTCAACAAGTTAACTTTGTGCAAGGATTTAGAACGAAACATCTGGTTAACTAAGAGTAAAGATATTACTGTGTCCAAAGATATGTGTGAAGGTGTCCATGGAAGGGTTCAACCAAGTTCTGGAGTTCCTCCAAGATCACCATCAACAGCGGAAAGAACTATTTCTAATTCTTCAGGTGTTAGAAGGTTATCTGGACGTATTGTAGTGAAACCTGTAAGGTTAAATGACTATGTCTTCCATTCTTAAATGCATCATCATGAATTTTAGTTACCCTTAGTTTTTATGAATGTTAGTTTTTTTTTTTTATTTGGGTTTTTTTTGTAGAAAAGGGGATGTGTTACATCTATGTATGTTGTATTGTTATGTACCTTTAATTGTATTAGAACACAGAGCAGTTACTAGTGACCGCATCTCGGTTTTTTTTATCTGCAATAAACTTTATCTTAAATCATCAATATTGTGTCAATTACACTTTGTAAAAGTCAGAACCTCGAGTCTGTCAGGTAGACAGACATCTCAAGGACTGAAGCGATGTCTCATCCACTGTAGCTTTTATGTACTATCCACATGACTGCCACCTGACACTACTGGCTGTCTCACAGCACTACACTGCACTGGGTCTGGCCACACTACCATCTCATAGGCACCCGTACTATTCCAGTAACTGAACTCTCCAGAGGAGCCACTGGCTGCCTGGTTCCCTCTGAAGTACCCAAATGTCTATAGTGGACCTGGTTACACTGCCTACCTGACTGCCCAGTGCATGCAATAGGTACCACAACCACTTTGTATTTGTTTTAATTTTATTTTTGTCTTGGATTTGGAGCCCCTTTTAAGTTGGCATCACAGCCTGCACTAACTAAATGAAGGGACGGCTGCTGCTGAGAGCAGGGACCCCTTAGCCTGCTGGTACTCTAGGTCTGTAGCATTGTGGGCATCACAGGCTGTAGCGGTTACATTAGTAAGTGGCAGCGAGGCCTGGCACAGCACGATAGCCTGATGCCAGCGCTGGCACAGTCCCATTTATTCATGTATGAGCCGCTTTCACGTGCACTTCCTTCCTATCTTGGCACCAACATAAAAGTGGCTCCATTATCGAACCATAAACCTTAACAAGCACTGGTATAGCCAATAGGTCTCGCCTTTGGGACCTTATAAGTGTTTAGCCATGCAACAGTTGATGTTGTTGCACCAAGGATATTGTGCTGCATAACTAAATACTTATAAGTTCCCAAAGGCGAGACCTATTGGCTATGCCAATGCTTGTTATTTGTTTTCTAGTACAATATATACTATATTGTACTAGAAAACGAATAAAATTGTCAATTTAAATAAATGTGGAAAAATACTAGCTGTAGCGTTGTCTTTTGCTTGTGGCAAAAATAAATGTGGATAAATATAGAAAAAATGGCAAAAAAATAAATACCATAAAACGGGGAACCCTAACTATGATAGAGGGGCCTATGTGAAGGAGTAGAATATTTTCGAGTAGTGAAATGCCCCTCCCCTGTTCCTCAGACCAGTAACACCCACTCATTTTTATGATACAATGCAAACTGTGTGAGAAATTTCTGGTTCATACTTGATATCTCTATCTTAGGAATTAGTTGTTTCAAAGATACTTTTTTTTTTGTCAGTGAATCTTTGTTGAGAGAGGATGGTGGTTACTGTAAACAAAACAACAAAGCCTGGAAGAGACCGCTATCTTAATATTTTAGGAGACAGTTGTGCTCCTAAACCAGAACCTCACAACCTTATTAGAACCTACAATTCAGTCTTGTTCGAGGATATAAAACCGTATCAAATATAAGAAATAAGCCACAGTCACAGTAAAATTAGAAATAAGCTGTTCCTTCAATTGTCGCTTTGACACATGACCTATGCCACATTGTACTTGATCTGGTGTTTAAAACTCCATGGTATTTACCTCTGTTTACTTTGCTATCTAGCACGTTGTGGATTTGAAAAACTGCAAATAAATTATTTAAAAGAATAAATAAGCTGTCCAGTTTAATTGCAAAACTGACCGAAATACTCATATATTCATTAAAATACCGATATATTCATTGAAATACAGATATATTCATTGAAATTCCGATATATTCATTGAAATACAGACTGGCACTTCCAGTTGTCACCGTTCTGTAAATACTCTTAAGTCCTTTACATCAGTGTTTGGAAGACGCTCATCTGAAGTGAAGCTATAAATACTTTTCCACAGCAGCAGCCAAGTGTGAGGCCCTGTACTTGAACTGTCTGACCCTTAAAAACATTCATGTCTGTGACATCTGAAATCCCAGGTCTTTAGAGGTATAAATGCTTGTTTGTGTTAAATGTATTCACTGCTGGAGCCTGGAGGCAGCGGTTCCGTCAGCGGCCACCAGAAGGTGCTCCTCGCCTGCTGATGAAACCCACTGAGCTGCACTTTGTATGAAAGGGCGACGGGTTTCCTCTTCCGGGTCAGCGGTGGCAGAGACAGCACAAGCAGTGGTGGTGACATCACTTCCTGCCTCTCCTGGTGTGTCCAGCCTGCAGCAGAGGAGTAAGGAGCCCTGTCTGGTGGGCAGTTACCTCCATCTTCAGACCCTCTCAGACCCCAGATCTGACCCTGCCCCCCCTCAGACCCCAGACCTGCCCCCCCTCAGACCCCAGACCTGCCCTCCCTCAGACTCCAGATCTGCCCCCCCCCAGGAGGATGAGAGAGCCTGGACAGGTTTCTGCTCAGGTAGGAGAGCTGCTAACTCACTTGCCTGCAATTTATGAAGATTCTCCCCCCCCCCACAACACCCCCCAAAATTCATGGTAACGTCAGGAGAGCTCAGCTCCTCCTGCCAATGAGCCTGAGTGAGGAGGAGAGGCTTGTCCAAGGGTGCAGAGGAGGAGAGGCCTGTCCAGGGGAGCAGTGTCTCTCTTCGGGGCCTGTGCATAGCTCCATGAGGCTCCGGGCAGAGTCAAAGGCGCTGTATGGGGGGAATGAACTCTGGGCTCCTCTGTCCTTAATATGAATCCTTCACCGAGAGGCCTGTCCAGGGAGCAGAGGAGGTGAGGCCCGTCCAGCGGTGCAGAGGAGGAGAGGCCTGTCCAGGGGCAGAGGAGGTGAAGGCTGTCCAGGGGGCAGAGGAGGTGAGGAATATCCAGGGGGCAGAGGAGATGAGGCCTGTCCAGGAGTGCAGAGGAGGAGTGGCCTGTACAGGGAGCAGAGGAAGAGAGGCCTGTCCAGGAAACAGAGGAAGAGAGGCCTGTCCAGGGGACGGAGGAGGTGAGGCCTGTCCAGGAGTGCAGAGGAGGAGAGGCCTGTACAGGGAGCAGAGGAAGAGAGGCCTGTCCAGGGAACAGAGGAAGAGAGGCCTGTCCAGGGGACAGAGGAGGTGAGGCCTGTCCAGGGGGGCAGAGGAGGAGAGGCCTGTCCAGGAAACAGAGGAGGTGAGGCCTGTCCAGGGGGGCAGAGGAGGAGAGGCCTGTCCAGGGGTACAGAGGAGGTGAGGCCTGTCCATGGGTGAACAGGAGGTGATGCTTTTCTGGTGGGGGTTGCAGAAGAGGCCTGTTCTCTGGTGTGGTGCCGTGCAAAGGAGGTGAGGCCTGTCAGGGAAGGGGGGGGGGGGGGTGCTACAGGCGAGGCCAGTCCAAGGTAGTGCAGAGGAGGTGAGGCCTGTCCAGAGCTGGGGGGTGCAGAATAGGTGAGGCCCGTCCAGGGGGGGTGCAGAGGAAGTGAGGCCTGTCTAGTGGGGTGCAGAGGAGGTTAGGAATGTCCAAGGGGTGCAAAGGAGGTGAGGTCTGTCAAGGGGTGCAGAGGAGGTGGGGCCTGTCCAGGGAGCTGCATTGTAAGTGAGGCCTGTCCAGGGGGGTGCAGTGGAGGGGAAGCCTGTCCAGGGGGTTGCAGTGGAGGGGAGGTCTGTCCAGGGGTGCAGAGGGGGCGAGGCCTGTCCAGGGGTCCAGAGGAGGTGATGCCTGTCCAGGGGCGCAGAGGAGGTAAGGCCAGTTCTGTCCAGGGGGGTGTAGCCTAGGTGAGACCTGTTTGGGTGGTACAGAGAAGTTGAGACCTGAGGGAAGGGGTGAGGGGCAAAGGAGGTGAGACCTGTGGAGAGGGGGGAGGGGCAGAGCAGGTGAAACCCGTCCTGTCGGGGGGAGGCTAGAAGAGGTGAAGCCTGTCCAGGGGAGGCAAAAAGAAGGTGAGGCCTGTCCAGCAGGTGCAGAGGAGGGGAGGACGGTCCATGGGATGTAGAGGGGGTGAGGCCTGTTTGGAGGTAGGAGGTAGGAGGCGAGACCTGTCGCGGGATGCAGAGGAAGCAAGGCCTGTCCAGGGGGCTCAGAGGAGGTGAGTGAGGCCTGTTTAGGGGGGTGTAGAGGAGATGAGGCCTGTCCAGGGGTGCAGAGTGGGAGAGGCCTGTCCAGGAGGGTGTAGAGGAGGTGAGGCCTGTCCTGTGTTTGGGTGGTTCAAAGGAGGTGGGGCCTCTCCAGGAGGGATGCAGTGGAGATGAGGCCTGTTCGTCCAGGCAGGGTGGTCGAGAGCTGAGTTTAAGTTTGTTAATTGTTGTCCCAAGAGATTTGTGGAATGAGTGTAAGTTGCTTGTAAACTGGCCAATTGAAGAGCCACAGAGTGAAGCGCCTCAAAATATTTTATTATATAGTACAAGAGATTAATGCAGAGTTACTGACAATATTGCAAAGGCAAAGACCGGGTAAAAGAGGGCGCATCTTTTAGCGTTGCATCCAGATGTTAGTGCTTAATGTGAGGGGCTGCAGACTAACATTCTGGATGAGATTTTGTTGTAACCAAAGTACTGCAGTGACAATTTTATTACTAAGCAGAAGAAGATCAAAATAAAAATAATGACCGCTCAGTCAAAAAAGTTCCAAACGGGTGACAAAAGTGCTTCTCACGGATTGTATTCTCGTTTTGATTCTGGGTTTGTTGCTGGGGTGAATTTGGATATGCACGGCGTTGGTGTGCAGAGTAATGATGTTCAGTATGTGCAAGGAGGAAATGTTGTTCCTCTGGGTCAGGGCCGGACTGGGAACCCAAACCAGGCCTGACAATTTTGACGGACCAGCTCCCTGCCTCTTTTGTTGCTGGGGGCGATATAGCAGCACCACAGCAAAACCGCCCCCAGTAAGAAATACATTTCCCAGCATTGAAGAATCAGCCCCCACTCTTCCAGCCCCCTGGGGAAACACCCGAAGCCCGTTACGGCCAGTCCGGCCCTGCTCAGGGTGTAGGTTTCACTGACAGTGGCAATTAAAATACCTCAAACACTAATAGTGTGCAGAATAAGACAAGCTCCTTGCGATGTTTGCAGGAACCTGGGAAACTGGAGCATGAATCAGATGCCCAGAATGGGATGTCTCAGTCAATGGTCCCAGCCCAACTGGCCTCTGTGCCGAGCATGCAGAATCAAAGGCAGATATATTGGAGCATGCCTTCAGTCTTGATGGTCCCACAGCCCAGTGCAGAATAGAACGCCAAATTCTCAACAATTTCAGTATTTCAACAAAATCCTTCAGTGATTAATAAGGATTTTCCACAACTTCCACCTACACTAGGAGTTTCTACTGGACTGAATCAGACACAATGACGGTGCCTGAGACGGGAGAAGGGTTGCATGCTTGGTGCAGTCCTGGAGGTCACCCAGAGTGGCTCTTTTGTAGAAGAAGTAAATGGGAATCCGGCATCACTTTTAATCAATAAATGTGCCTCCCGTTCCACAGTCAGACTGACGGGAGCTCACGACCCACCCCTCTTGGGAAAGGAGTCCAAGTTGTAGGCATTTCTAATAAACAACTAATAAGCTGTCAGCAAATGTTCCCGTACAAATTGGGTCAATGATGAATGGCCAGAAACGTATATTGTAATTAAGATCCATTTATTATTATGTTAGGGAATTACCTTGTAAAATGACTTGTGGCTTTTTGGGGAAAAGTCACCATTAATTATTCATTGTGTAGGTGTGGTTTATTAAATTACATTTTGTTGTGCCATGTTTTCATGAACATTCATTGATTGCTGTCATTTTTACCTCATCGTGAACCATGTCAATAATGTGTTCTTTCTGTCTAAAAACTTAAGAACTTTTCCTTGATTCCTAACTGAGCAGATTCTATGTCAGTTTGCTATTTGATATTATAAAAAAAATGTTTTCTTATATCTTCGCACACATTTGTTGTGTGTGGTCTGCCTGTTGACTTTACATCAAGAGTTATTTCTGATTCTGGCGTTTGATATACTTTAGAGGTTACCTTTATGTGAGTCTCCTGCAAATATTATGATAATTATGTCTTTGACTGAGTAACCATGTTTATGCCTTCAGTAATTATTTGAAACTTTTAATATAGCTTTGAAGCTTGTTGTAGCTCCAAAGGCAAGGGCCTTTACCAAGGGAGCGGTCCTTTAATGGGCAGTTTTGCCTGCGACGGCTGACTATAAGGCCGTTACACTGTTTGCCCCATGAGGGTAGAATGTGTTAATCCATAAAACAACGGTGTCCCAGAGACAGAGGGGGTTGAAACACCTCCGGTACTCTAAAACCTTTGTTTCAAAGCTGTTGCTGTGAAACTTGAACAGTTAACAGCCGCATGCGGGACACAGCGGTTAATTGTGGAACATTCACAGCAATAGCTGTTAAAGGAGGCTAAAGTCAGACTCTGGTTCTCCCTGGGCTTGGTTGTTTTGTAAATCCAGGACGGTTATTTGTAAAATGTGGTAAAGTGTGATTGTCGTCTGATGCAAAATTATTTCTTTACTTCCTTTCAAGTTATTCTGGGATGACAGGCAGTGCAGCGTGGCTGCCACCCTTGGGGGAACGAAAAAAATAATTGTCAGGTAAAGATTCCTATGACTCTATATTTCCTTTTCCCCTGGCTTTTTCCACGGCTCGCCAATTGTATGGAGGGAAGTGAGTGTTTCACTCTTGCTGCTCTACTCCACTTCCTGTCCCAGATCGATGGGCAGCGCTCTAGTTATTCCTGACTGGCCCAGCTATTTAATCTGAATGCCAGGCCGGACTCGCAGTGAACGCATGCAGCAGGCACGCCTGTCTGTGTCCGTCTGTGCCAAGTTTACGCCTTGTGCCAGGGACGCTGTCCTTTTTATTGTAGACCCTGGTAAGCCCCGTGTTTACCCGAGAGGACAGCTCTTGGAGCTTCAAGGACAGAAGGATAGAAGGATGTGCACTGCAGGTCGATGAACTGTGAGCATTGGGCTAGTAGGGAAGTGTGTCTCAATGGTTAGAGCAGCAGACCCTGATGTAGAGGTCTGGCCCGGGACCAGGGTTCAATTCCCGCCTCGGCGGGTCTTGGGCTCAATTTCCTCGGACCTGATAATTCTCGCCTCGGTGCCTATTCTAATCATGGGTCCCACTCTGCAACTCTGGGCAATAGCTTGCATAATCTCCACAACGGCCCCAACAGTGCTGGGATGCCTGGCTTCACCTTGGGGGTGCTCAGGAGTGGACATTTCACGGGGAAAAGCCAGGAAGGGTTCCATAGTGGTATGCGTTACAGCGCCAGGACACCCATGGGTATTAGTGCGCTTTACAAGTACAAATTACATTTACATTTACATTTACACTTTACATATGAGTGTGTTAACTGTAAGACAGTCATTCTATTGGGGGTAGCTAAAAAACCCAAGGGGTAACGTGTCAGCCGTACCCTTACCCATGAAACAGTCCTTTTCAGGGTATCTCCTGATCTCTGATTAAACATAGAGCAGAATTTAATGATTGGGTATTTATTGATGAAACCTGGTCTAGATATTGCTCAGATCCTGACCTGGTGGAGGCCATCCCCTCAGGGTATGCTCTGTCCAGACTTGATAGGGGGGGTTAGGAGTATTTTATAAAGACACCTTCTCGTGCTTCACTGAGGCCCTCACCACTCCCTCAGATCCCTATCAGGCCCTATATTTCTCCTTAAAGATCCTACCCACTGATAGTTTTGTGGGAGTGGTCAGTTACCGGCCTCCCGGACCCAGAGGAATGTTTAATCAGGACTTCAGCAATCGGATTGAGCCTTATTTGGCTAGATCCAATGTCACTCTTTTGGGTGATTTTAACTTCCATTTGGAGAAAACTCTGTGCTCTGAAACACAGGTTTTCCTGGAAGCTATGGACTCCTGTGGCCTTCCTCAGCTGGTGAGGAGCCCCTCTCATACAACGGGACACATTCTGGACAGGATCTTCTCTAACGATCCGAGGATGGAGGTGAATGATCCCATCCCACTCTCTTGGTCTGATCATAATCCCATTCCATTTTTTCTGCAAATTGCAGAATCCCACCCAGATCCCAATTTTAAGAAAAGGGTGGAGATGAAGAGAAACCTTAGCCGCATAAATAAGGAGGGTCTTCTAATTAAGCTCAGCAGTTATTGCTGTCTCCCCCACCTAGTTGTTAACTCAATCTATGATGATTTTTCCAACTGGCTCTTGGCGGCTCTGGACTCTCTTGCACCTCTTAAGGAGCATTATGTGGCCAGAAAACGCCCTTCAGCGCCCTGGTTCACCGAAAGGTTTAGAAACCTTAGGCAGGTATGCCGACAGCAGGAAAAAATATGGCACCGTGAGCTTATCCCAGCCGAAAGGGACCTGCATAAACTCCGATTGAAGGAATATAGGCTAGCTATTAATGAGGAAAAGATTATCTACTATTCCAAGATGACGAAATCCATTAAATCCCAGAGGGAACTCTTCACTGTGATTAATTCCCTCCTAGCCCCCTCGGCCTCTGCCAACACCGAGGTCTCCCAGGAGCTACGTGATAAAAGGGCATGCTTTTATACTGACAAAATCAAGGACATATATACCTCCCTGGAGATATCCAATGTCGTAGGGTCAAAGGCCGATCGTCCTTTGGATTCTCTGGTAGCTCCTCCAAAGGATTGCCGCTTGAGCGCCTTTCCCCCTATACTTCAAGAAGACACGGAGCGGAAGGTAAGGGGAATTAGATATGGCTCCCCTATGGAGCCCTGTCCCCTGAAGATCCTGAATCTAGGAATGGAGGCTATTGTTCCACCTTTGACCGTAGTTCTTAATGCCATTATTACTTCTGGCCAGTATCCGACTGCCTGGAAAATGGCTGTGGTTAAACCTCTCTTAAAGAAGCCCTCTCTGGATCCGGCGGAACTAAAGAACTACAGTTCAATTTCCTGTTGCCCGTCCCAGCTAAAATCTTGGGGAAACACCTGAACCTCCATCTTAGCACCTATCTGGATGATCATCAGTTGCTCGATGGCTCGCAACATGGGGTCAGAAGTGAGCACAGTACCGAGACGGTGTTAACCGTTGTTTTTAACAACATTCGACAACAGCTCGACGCAGGTCACACCACCTTACTGACCCTTCTGTACCTAACGGCAGCCTTCTATACCATCTCTCCCCTTAGATTGGCTGGGAGGCTCCGGGAAATAGGGATCGAGTGCTACGCCCTTAATTTGCTTACTTCTTTCATTACGGAACAGGCTCAAAGAGTTACGATGGGTCAATTCCTTTCTGCTCCTAAACGGCTTTTCTGCAGAGTTCCCCAGGGATCCTCATTGAATCACACCCTTTTAACCTTTATGTAGCCCCGCTTGCCAGGGTTGTAAGATCTTTTGGCCTAGAAGTGTTATCCCATGCTGAAGACACTCAAATCATGATTAGCATCACGGAGAGTGTTGAAGCATCAGTAGCAAATGTTAAAAACTGCATGCAGGCCATAGCTGCATGGATGGTAGAGAACTATCCAAGACTCAATGGGGATAAAACTGAGATTTTAATTTTTGGAGACCATCAGGAGATTTAGTCCAGGGCCTGGAAGCCAGATACGCTTGGATCTGGCCCTCACCCTGGCCTCAGTGCCGAAAATCAAGGCATCATAGTTGATACCTCCCTCTCCTTGGGCCCCCAAATAAATAGAAGTCTCCACCTGCTTCGGAATGATAAGAACTCTCAGAAAGATATGTCAATTTCTCTCCCCCTCCACGCGGAAATAGGCAGTGGTGGCCCTTGTGTTGTCCAGATTGGATTACTGCAGTGTCCTTTATGTAGGGATCAATAAGGGTCTCCTACACCGACTCCAACTTGTGCAGAATGCTGCTGCCAGGCTGGTGATAGGCCTTCCTAAATTCCACTCTGTTGCGCCTACCATCAAGAGCCTTCCTTGGCTTCCTTTGGGTCGGAGAATTGAGTTTAAAGTAATTCGGTGACTGTGCCTAGATTCAGAAAATCTAGATGGGGGAGGTCCTTTTCGCTTGCTGCGGACAATTTGTTGAACTCCCTTCCTCTTTCAATTTCGATTCTGGAAACTCATTCCGTAAGGCCTTGAAGGCCTGGCTCTTTACCAATATGAATCTGTACTCCCTCTATCTATGGACACCCCTAATCATGACACTGATTGTAAAGGAGTGCGGGGGTAACCGCAGATAGACCGTGAGATGGTACGGGAAAGTTCTGATAACACGCGTAAAGGGGATTATAATGATGCTTTTAAATAGCCAATGAACACTAGTCACGGTAAGCGGGTATGGGGTTTAATTCTTCGATTGCTTAAACTGGAATAGAGATTAAATGAAGGGCTCAGGGGGAAACTGGGGGTCTTGATGTACTTTAAAGTTTCCCCAAAGGATGCGATTGCCAATCCACTAACATGTAAATTATATTAACGGTTTAGTTTTCCACATCAAAAAGGGAGCCACCTGATGTATTAAATTGAGGAGGGTATTGTGACCGAGCTGTGGAGTTTGAAAAATGAGCAATGACGCTTTACACCTGGCTTGATGCTTATGTACAGAAACTTAGAAGTTGGATTTTATTGATAGTTGTGCTTATATTTTCCCCCAGATAAACCCCTGATGAAGGGTAATCCGGAAATGCATTGGGTGTTCTTGAATAAATTGTGACCTGTGGAAACACGTTTCTCCTGTGTTGTTGTGAAAAGACATTGACAAAGAAATGAAATGAGTAAAATAAATCGAAGAAAACAAAGGATAAAAAGATTGATAAAAATGGAGTAAATATGGTATAACATGAGTGATTTATTGGACTTATTTGAAGGCACAGCTGTGCAGCTTGACGGGGTCATAATTGGCTCCTCTTCAGTTTGGTTTCACAATTGCAGTGGAGTTGGGCGGAGCGCGGAGCAAGCTTGCACGCCGAACAAAGGTTGAAAATGAATGAATATGGAGAAAGCTAGAAGCGAACAACAAAAAAACGTGTGCATCTTACCAAAACTGTCTTTGCAATGAATGTTCATTGACCCTCATTATTGGAGCTGGGTAACTATTTTGAAGGGCCTCGGCAACCATTGACAATTTTTTCACCTGAAAAGTCTGTGTGATGAGAAGATCGACTTGAATCCCGTTTGTGGCTTTCACCAGACTAAAGGGGGCAGCAATAGTGTACTTCCCTATGATCAAATTAAGATTAAGACTTTGCTCGTTTGTGCAAACTTTACCCCTGAAACCTAGTTGGCATTGTTCTACAATCTGATTGTCCTCTGTCCAGGTTAAAATGTTTGTGTATAAAACGCTGCCTACAATTTTAAGGGTGTTATCTATGAGGGAGATTGGTCTACAGCAACAAGGTTGTGTGCAATCGCCCTTTTTAAAAATGGGAACGATTGTGCTAGTACACCATGTCTTAGGCAGTGGGGCATTGGTTAGAATATTAAAAATATTTAACAACAGTGGGGCCCAAAAATCTGGTTTATATTTAATAAGATCGATGGACAACCCATCAGGGCCAGGAGTTTTATTGCCCGCACTCTGACCTCCTAGCCTCCTCAACCTCGTTTATTGATAATGAGACTCCAGGTGGCACCCTGTTAATAAAAGGGTCGGATTCAAAAGCAGGCTCTTGGTAAAAAGTGTAAAAGTGACTTTCCCAGGTAGCGCTCATTATGTTGCAGTTGATGGGAGTGAACGCTTGTCCCATTGATCTTAACTCTTTAATGGTAGTCCAAAATATATTCCCATTATTTAAGCTGGCAGCATTAATGAGCGCATCCCAATGCTCACCTAATAACTGTTCCTTCCTTTTAGCAATAGCCTGCTTATATGTCAACCATAAGGGCTTGACCAAATCATTACACCTAGGGCCTGGGCCAGCTAAGGAAGGCTTCTTGGCACTGAGGATGGGGATCCTTCCTGTTAAACCCCATTTGCCCCCCTGGAGACGTTCATTTACATCTAACCAATGCATATTATGCGGAGAAACCAAAGAAGATATGCTGCATCTCCTATGCATATGTAAGGGCCTAGACCAGGAGAGGAGAGAACTGTTAAAACCGCATATAAATGAAATGCACATTTGGACGTGCAGACAGGCAGTGAAGGCATGCTTCAGCGGGGCCAATGTAAAACTAACCTGCAGCTTCGTCCGCTTTATGAAAACCGCCCAAATAAAGCTTTTTGCCACTGCCTGAGCACAGTAGCGCACACCCAAGCTCTTTTAACCGGCAACTCCCTTAGACTTCCACTACGTTCTGACTCTGAGTCAGTTGTTCACGCCCTCACAATAGACTATTAGATTTACGGACATTGGCGTCACCCCCAGACGGGGACACACCCTTAGCCTTACTTCAACTTTATACCTTCACTGCAAAACAAACTGTATGAACTTTGTAACCAGGATATCGTTCGATTTTAAAGTATATCCATTACGCTTTTTAAGGCAAAATGAAATTATGTCATATATATGTATTCGTTTACAAATGTTATATCGTTGTGTGTACTGCTAGAATTTTAATTAATCAAGCAATAAACTAAACTAAACTACACCTAGGGCTTTGAGATAGGGCCTTGCGGAGCTTCCTGTTGACAATTGAGCACTCCTGATTGAACCATCTAGGTTCGCGCAGTACTGTACGAATGGGTTTGACAGCAAGGATTTAATGGCTCCACTGAGTTTGGTAAAGGCGCTGATAGCCACTGGGTGTGCAACAGGGCCTGTAAACAGATGTTAATAAGATTCATGTTTCCACTAACCAGTTTAGAGTACAACCTTGCAACATTCCAGCTTAAGATGAGGAGGTCTGAACTTGCTGAGGCCTTCGTTTGCATAGGGGGGATAAGTGGGTTGTAGGAATAGTACACTCAGTTACTGGCAGGGCAAGAGGTAACCTAATATCAGGATCAGTATTTTCCCCAAAAGTTGATAGTCAGTCTTGGGTCTCTAATTCAGATAAGGCCTGGAACCTATTAGAGGTAGTAATTCAAGAGGAATTGTTGGTGAAAGGAGCATGACTTGGTTTGTAGAAATAACCAAGGGGTAGTGCGCTTATTTTAGTGCTATTAGGTGTTATGAATTCGCAACCCCTTAATAGGTGTCTCGCCAAAGAAGGTCTGCGAAAGTTAATTAGAATACTTTACCCTTCGATATTTTTTGTAGATGCACTGGCTCACCCAACCCTGCGTGCCATAATAATATCCTTTATTTCGGATATATGGAAGCTTCTATGCCTTGATAGCCAGTCTGTCCATTTATTGCGTAGCTGGTCCCATGACTTATACTGATCCCTCTTTAAAGTAGGTACTCCTGCCAGTACCAACACATAAGGGCAAGCAGCGGGCAGCAGACTCAGGACATCCTGATTAACCATTCATACTTGGGGCGGCAGGAACATTAATGCACAATGTACTAGACAGCCTGTCCTGACTTTAGCCACTGGGCCTGTTTAAACTATTAGCACCCTCCCTTGGTATTTGAAATGGTTATTGGTATAGGGGTGTGGGGGGGACCCATTCCTATCTATGGGCAATTGAGGCAGCCCCTGGATTGATCGTGTATCGGGTGAAGGGTGATTGCGGGAGCAGTAACTCTGGCGGTTTGCAACACAATTTCGGCATCAAAAATATTCATACCAACACCTACACTATCGATGGCCCTGCTCCCATCAACCTCTTTGATTTCGGCCACATTTTCCCCCACTGTCCCCTTAAAATGTTTGGCTACTAAAATAGCCACCCGCCTTCTTATCCAAGGTAGATGAAAAGAACAGCTGGGTAAAGAGTTGTGACCTCATTCTGTGCCAATCTTTGGAGAGGAGCTGTGTCTTTTGGAGGAGGCACACATTTGGGATTGTTGAGACCTCTCGCATTGAGAGTGAGAATTTTCAGTGTGGGCTGGGAAATAGCGTGTCATAGTGAGTGCACCAGCTTTTGCCTGTATTTGGGTCCCTGTGATCCCTCTTATCCCTGAGCTCCCAATGTCTAACCGGTCTCCATTGCCCCGTGATCCTCTCTTCAATGCCTTTAACCTGCATATCAGTTCTCCACCCTCCCCTCCCTAACCCAAACTTAGAAACCCATTAACCTCAAATTGTCCAGGACCCGCCATTCGTACGTGCGCGTCCTTGGAAGTCGGAATAGTTGGGAATGTGTGTGGCCTGTTCCACATGTCTCTATACTCCCCGTGTCTCTACGCTCCCCGCAGACTTCTTCGCCGCCCACCAAGCCTTGCAAATGCCACTTATCTGTCCCTCAGTCGTTCACGGTGTCATCATGGGGGAATGTCTCCTTCGACAATGTCTTCAGAACTGCCAGTCTTTCTTGTGCCATGGTCTTGGGGTCCGGTCTCGTTGCTCGTTCTATGCTACGTCTCCCGTAGACCTTATGCCATCTTTCTCACGGAGCTTTATTCTGTGGGCCCTCTGTCTCCTCCTGGATTTGATTCGCGATGCCCAGAACCTGGCAAATGTCCTGCATGGATCTGAGCTGGAGGAGTTTGCCCTGCCATATGAAAATCAGCCAGAAAGGGTCACCCAAAGAATATGGTATTCCTTGATTTCGAAGACGCGTGGTTGCCACTCGGAACACCCAACACTTTTGAAGGGGTATTAGAGCCAGGTCCTGGTACAAAGCTATGGAGTGGTCCTGATATCTTAGTGGTTGCTTGTCCCTGGCAGTACATAGTGTACACTCTTTTAGTTAAAAGTCTGGAATGTAAGCCAAAATATCCGGTGAGGGCGCCCAGTGTGCTCCTGAAGAGACCCTGCAGGTATTGTGTGATGTCTGGCCCTTCTTCTTTAGGTGAAACTCCCTTAACGCAGATGTTGTTTCGCCAAGACCGATTCTCCATGTCTTCTGTGTGTGCCTAGAGATCGCTCTGTTGAGCCTTGAGCTGGAGTATCTCTTTCTGTAGATGCTCCACCTCCTCTTCCCGGGCTTGCCCCTGATCCTCAATGGAGGCGGGACGTTGATGCCGTTTGGGAACATGTGGCCTCCATCGGTTATCTCCTTTATTTCCCCCGCTATTTCCCTTTTCAGCGTCTGCAAGTCGCCACGTAATACACCGAATAGCGACTCTAAAAAGGCGTGGGTAACTGGGGCTTCAGAGGTGTCCGCATCTTGGCTGATTTGTGTCGTTGGGGAGAGACTCCCTTCTCCGCTGTCAGTCTTCGGGAGCTTGGTCAGCATCTTTTTTAGATTCTGATCCTTCTTGCTTCTCGCTGAGGACATGGCTGCTATATCTCTTACCACATCACAGACCGGCCTGCCTTGTCGTGGGGGTCCCAGCCCCAAAGGGTGGCTGTCACTGGGTTGTCCTCCAGCTGAGCTCCACTATGCTGTTGCATGATGGTGAGGGCCAGAGGTGTCACTCCCTTTCAGTCTCGTCCGAGCCTTGCTGCCTTCAACCGTCTGCTATTGCCCTGCTGGGCATCGGCTGCTTGTTCTCAATACTGTAAGCACTTTGCGCCCAACCTGCAGTGAATCCCCCTGTAGGCCAGCAGCCTTATCTGAGCCTGGAGCACTAGATGTCTTTTTGGACCACTGCGGCTAATTCCTGCACTATGTGCTTGCAGGCCGTGGCCTCCGGTTTCCTCTGACTTGGCAGTCAGCTCCAGAGAGACTACTCCATGCCCGGGCCCCTCATCCATTGGCACCTTGTGATTCTTACAGTGTTATAGTTCATATCTCATTCCCCTTATTGGATTTTGTCATTTTAGTGTCATTTTGTTAAATACATTTTCCTTTATTGTTCTATTTCGGTTTGGGGTTTTTATTGTTTTGCATTTTGACTTTTACTTGTTTGGTTTCTGCATACATGTTTTACATATTACCTAAAGTTAAGCCTGCCTGTTCGGTGCTTAGGTACCAGTGGGTTGATCCTAGTTTAATTGAATGGCTTTGAAAGTTCACTCTGACAACGGTTGTGATTGTTCCTCATCTACCGCAAATAAAAATTCAGTTTCTTACAGAAACTATCTGAAATTATCTGCAAAACTGCCGTTGATAACCTACCAGGGTTGAAACACCTGTGGAGAAATTGGAATATGGGACGAGTATTGTGTGGCAATAGAACCTCTAAAAAAATTCAGCTTGCAGATGAACCAAGAATCACGCTTGAATGTCAGAACTTTTTAAAACAAGGTAGTCAGGAAAGTGTAACGAATATATTGCAGCTCTTTGCATTTTGACAGCCCCAAGCAAATTTGAGAACAGAGTGGATGTATGTAGCAGAGATGAGTCTGTTCACCCAATGTGAGTGGTGATATATGCATTGCTGATCTGCCTGAAGTTATGATGCTGCTAACAGTAGCGTGTCTGCTAAAAGCGATGGCGTGACTGGTGGAACTATAAAGCCAAATAAGAGAAAGTTATCTTCCGACACTGCAGTCTTCGTGACTGAGACCAGTAACACTGAAGACTCTGAGACTCACAGCAGTAATTTCTCCTTTCAGAGCGTTATTGCTGCAGATGGAGTGAAGCCCAGAAGTAAGCACTTTACTAAGGTACCAACAAACTTTAATATTGTTCATTCGTATTAACTGTTTCTCTTTTGAAGCATTTGGAAATGCATTTTCTAGTTGTGATGCTTTTTGGTTAGTTTTTTCTTGTAGGCTGTTACCTTTGGTTTAAAGGGAAAGATGTTGTAGTGTGTGACCTTAATGCTGCAGCTTGCATTTCATTACCATCATTTGCTTATCCTGGAGAATCTCCAGGGTGTAGGAGGTTTGCTGTTCCAGAGTTCTTTCTTCAGCTTCTGGGCAGTTGTCGCTCTGTGGCGATCTGTGGTCCTGTTTCTCTGTTCTTCTTGTAGCAGCTCCTATCAGAGCGTCATCCATCCGCCAACGATAATAAGATGCCAGGCATCACCCAGCACACAACACAGCCTATGATGTGCTACGTCTATCTGCTTGGCACAGTTAGAGCGAGGATAAAGTTATCCGGACCTATCAGGCTGTGAATGTAACCTAAAGGCTTAAGATGAAATGAAGAGCTTACCTCCTTCCTGAGTGGCTCCAGTCTGCTGTGTGCGGACCCTATAGCTGGCAGCACCCTGGAGTATGCATGTATAAATCAGATTATGTTGGAAGTAACCTGCAATATAGTGGCAGGCAGCACCCTGCCATAGAGTAGGATTTCTCATAGTATTTTATTTCCTGACACATTAATGGAGATTGTCTTTTAACTGGCAGAAGAACAACACTTGACCATACATTTCCTGGGTTTGTCTTTAAAATGACGTACACATTAGGAATGGCACTTTGTTCTGCTGGAATAATAACAGTTATCTTGCACTCTATGTTGTTGCATGGATTTTTGGTTGCAATGCATTCCATGTTTCATTCAAACATGCTTTCTACAGGGCACATACATGATTTGGTGCTGTAGAGAAGTAATGCTCCTGTGCACTGTGGCAGACTCAGAAATATTGAAAAACTTCATGATTTCTCTTTCAGCACTTCATAGTAAAACCTTTCACTTTTTGACTCAATCATTTGGCAGAAACATAACTTAGTACCATTAAAATAGTTGTGATGGGGAACATTCATGTGGGGTTAGGACTGGCTCGACCAGAGTGCTTGCTGACTCGGAGGAGTATGGAGTTGACCACCTTGCCTGGTCCGGTTTGGAACCAAGCCAGCGATGCTTTGCTGCAGGCTCATTTGCCCTGATAGCTGGTCAACAGTTTGAGGAGGAGGAGGTGAAGAGCTGGCTAGTGTGCCATGAGGCTGGCAGTTCAGTACATCCCTGAGAAGTGAGCTTTGAGTCATGTAGTGTTCCTCTTATACCACGTGCAATTCATTCTCTCCGAAGCCTCTAGAATTCCTGGGTGTGAAGGGCAGCTGATTCTGATTGGGTGCTTGATAGTTTTCCAGAAACTCATGCTCTTGATTGTTCATGTTTGTCAGTAGGTGATTAAACACACCCAGGGGTTTTATCTCTTCAGTTGACAGAAGCTACAATAAAAGTTTCTTTGTCGTTGCAAAAAAATATGAAGGGCCAACGAGCCTCTGTAGGTCAAAGAATGGAAGGGCTGAAACTGTGAGTCATCTCACTGCTAAGCAGAGCAGTGTCATGCTTCATCCTCTGTCAGGCCTCTGATTTTAACTAACATCGCTTAGATCACTGGGACTTTAGAACCCATCCTTTTAATGAGAAAAACAAAACTACAAAACTACAAGTCCCGTAAACAATAGTGGTGGAAGTTGTCACTCATGACCTGGGGCTACATCCGATTCAGCACATCCAGTTCCATTTTTTAAGTATTTCACACAATATTGAATTTATAACCTTTGTTTTTTATGGTCATGAGTTACCAGAATACTAAATATGTGTCTTTTATTTTCAGGGTCAATTAAGTGATGGTCACCAGCTTGGAAGCTCAGTTAATTCTTCAGTATTTGTCATTGATCTCCATGTGTGGCTGATTTGGGTCTGCCCCTGCATCGTTCCCGATAACTCGCACAGGTAAGGAGCTTGTCGCAGCAACATGATAACCCCATACTCGTCTGTAAGAAATGCGCTCCGAGGCAGGTATCCGATCATTTTTGTGAAACAAGGAAGGGCCAATATCTGCTACGTACATTCGTTAAAATATAACAGTCAAATCTCAGTATACTGTTCCAGAGGTTGAGTCCCAGCGACTTTATCTGTAACTGAACGCAGACACCCTAGGAAGCATGTGCTTTTAAGGCAAGTAGCGTTCACTCACCTGAAGGTGACATGCATCATCACTGGGCTATACTCCTACAGTGCATCACCACCCCCTTTTGTACCACTTTTGGCCGCCATAAGTGTGGCAGGGTATGCTCAGACGTGAGCCCCTTGCTCACTTTGCCACTGGATTCAAGCAAGCCGGGCTGAAGACGGCTGGAATTCCAGAAACCAGTCCTGAAAAGCTTGTTTCCGGTCCAGGGAAGACATGGCTTGGCAGTTCGGGATGGACTGTTCCCATGAGGCACAGGGTCAGACTGATTTGCATATGGCCATGTCTGAACTGGGGTGGCAGAGTGGGCTAAAGAACGGTGATGGATTAAACCCAGATCTTTTGACTGGGTGTGAGTGTTTGATTGACTCAGATGCTCCGCCCATCACCACCCCCTTTTGTACCACAGTGCCTGGCAGGCACCACAAGAGGGCACTTTATTGCAGATCTTTTATTAAGTACGCCGGATGAGCATAGTAGGACAGAGGATGTTGTGTCATAAGATGTGAGATAGGTGAAAGCCTGAATATAAGATCAACCATCAATCAGTTGCCACAATATAGTTAATGTGATCTTCCTGGTCCATGTTGAGATTAAAAACAGTGGCAGAGAAATTGAATAACTAATGGCCCCTATCTCTGTGTGAAAGTATCGAACACCTATGGACCTGCTGGTAAGCTGGGGTCTATACTTCAGGTCAACTTTTTTCATGCCTGTGTAGTCATGGAGCAATCTGTTGGCATTTCATCAGGACCAAATATGGGAAAATTGGTAAATGTGACCTAATCTTCTCCATAGCGTGAGGAGCTCTGTAACTCAAAGCCCTGCACCGTGCGTAGGTGATAAGGTGCCTATTAACATCTTACTACCACAGGTGAGCACTGTCTAACAGAGTGCACTAGATAAGTACCCCTCCTAAAATTCAGGACAAACTGACTTATCCAATAGCGAGGACGCCGCATCAGAGGGCAACTGGTTTGAAAAGCACATGCTTCCTAGGGTGCCTGCGTTCAGTTAGAGATAATGTCTGTGGGACTGAACCTCCAGAACAGTATACTGTGAGTTGATTTATATGAAGAATGTGTATACTGGACTGTCATTTTCCTCAGCATCTCTTGTGCTATGTAATATAAAACACAACACACCGGGAGGCCAACAAATCTATCATAAATTTAATGCAAAAATAGCAAAAGGCCAAGCAAACTAACAAGTGACAATTGTCTTTGCAATGGACGAGAGCATCCACCGTAGAGCAAGTTGGAGTATATAATGCTAATGCTACACAATGTATTTTTATACACTTTTCTCCTAATACAAGTCAATGAACGTGAACACGTGATAGAAACAGTTACTAAAACAACAGTAATAAGTTGGAGGCAGGATCTTCTCTCGAGAGGAATGTGAGGAGTCCATGAGGTGCAGATAAAAGATACACAGACAAGCTGCAGAATTCACTGTTTCTGGAAATAACACTTCTGTTTGTCAATGTTCAATTTACTACAAGATGCAGGAAAGTGTGCAGATGGACATCACTAAATAAAAGGGTTCTGGCCCCTAATAGAATCATGTAACTTTGCAGGCATATTAAGGCGAACAGACACATCAAATTAATATAAGAATATTGTAATTTGGTAATGTAATATATCAATGCACGTTGTGGCATTCATGTGTAACCAATTATCGGTATTGAAAAAACCAGTATATCCAGTTATGCTTTCTCAATACCTTCTTCCTAGAGGCCACCACTGCTGCTATCCAGCTGTATTCAGCAGTGCCTCCTGTGACCTGGAATCCTGTATTTAATCAATACCAAAGGTCGTCAATGCTTCTAGCCAACTCCTGTCACTGGTGCCACTCACACCCCCACCACCCTTGGGCCTGTTATTCTTTTAGTCAGTAGTGGCTCCTCGGGTCTGTATGTAAGCCTACTAGCCAGCTCCTGCTAGTTCTGGCCCCTAGGACCTGTTATCATTCTAGCCAACTTGAGTCATTAGTAGCACCTTGGGACTAGTGATCATACTAACCAGCTTCAGGCAGTATTGGCCCCCTGAGACCTATTATCCTGCTAAGTAACTCCAGTCAGTAGTGACCCCTGTACCTTAAATCCTGCAAATATTCAAAACCAGAGGTCAAATCTACTGCCAACCAGTTCCAGTCAATATTGACATGTATTGTTACCCTGTCTTTAATGAATACCAGAGGCCAGCGTTGTTGCTAGCCAGCTCCAGTCACCAGTGGCACGTCACATATTATTCTCAATAGGATCAATGCCCAAGGCCTGTGCAGCTGCTAACCTGCCTTAGTCAGTAGTGACCTCCCAGACCTGTTATTCTGCATATAATCAGCAAGGCTTCGGCCCTAATAACACTCACCCAACATCCTTATGGTATATTAGTAACGTAATTTATTTACATCATAGGTACCGCACTATATCACACTGTTGGAAGGGGCGACCCCCGTTTTCAAGATTGCTCTCCTAACCACCCGAGACCCTCCTCTCCCACAATTCCTGCCGAGTCTTATCGAGGGGAGACCCCACCGGGGAGGACTGATCGTACACACTGTTGACACGCCACACTTATGAACGGACACCACACCGTGGATCTTTATCAAGATGAAAAGATAGCAATTTACAACGATCGAGGGATCGTAATTGTCTCGGAGCACAAGGGAACGGGGAAGCGGGACAAGGGCAGGCCAGTACGTAGCGTACCCGGCGCACAGTTCTCAATCCTCGAAATGGGGGGTACGGAGGCTGGCGATGGTACGTGCTGTCCTACTCACTTATCGGTTGAAGTACTTGTGAAGGTAGCGTCGATGGTCCAGCCGGACCAGAGGACTCCTCGAGCCGCGACAGCGTCAGCAGGGCTCAGGATGGTAACAAGAGTCTCTTCTTGAGAGGGAGCCACGACAGCGTCAGCAGTGCTCGGTGATTCAGTTCCCTTAGCTTCAGGGCAGAGCCGCGACAGCGTCAGCAGGGCTCGGTGGTACGGTTCCTTAGCTTCAGGGCAGAGCCGCGACAGCGTCAGCAGGGCTTGGTGTTACGGTTCCTTAGCTTCAGGGCAGAGCCGCGACAGCGTCAGCAGGGCTCGTGGTACAGTTCCTTGGTTTCAGGGCAGAGACGCGACAGCGTCAGCAGGGCTCAGTGGTTCAGAGTTTCTCCTCCATTTCGGCAGCTCTTGGCTGACCCTGGCTGCAGAGAGGCGTGCGCGTACGGCGCGCCCTGACCCGCCCGGGGGGTAGAAGACCCACCAAGTACCAGAAACCAAGACTTCAATCACACCTCCGGCCTCCTCCCGAGAGACTGGTTCCCCTCACACCTCTGAACTATCCCTAGGGGATGGTTTCGATCACACCTTTGGCCTCCTAGCGAGCTGGCTCCAGACCTTGATGGGCGTCTGGGAATCCCTGGACGCACGGCCCTAAAGCATCAAAGAACCAGCCGCCCAGACAATCGGCCGCCTGGCCCTCGGACCACCTGCCCCCTGCCTGTGAGGGTCCGGACATCAAAGGGCCCCTGAACGATAAGACAGCCTGCCTCACATCCAGCAGGCAGTTGTATCCTGGACAAGAAAGCCCTGCTGATCTGATCGCGGCTGACATTGAGGAGAAACTCTGAACCACCGAGCCCTGCTGACGCTGTCGCGGCTCTGCCCTGAAACCAAGGAACTGTACCACCGAGCCCTGCTGACGCTGTCGCGGCTCTTCCCTGAAGCTAAGGAACCGTACCACCGAGCCCTGCTTGCGCTGTTGCGGCTCTGCCCTGAAGCTAAGGAACCGTACCACCGAGCCCTGCTGACGCTGTCGCGGCTCTGCCCTGAACCTAAGGGAACTGAATCACCGAGCCCTGCTGACGCTGTCACGGCTCCCTCTCAAGAAGAGACTCTTGCTACCATCCTGAGCCCTGGTGACGCTGTCACGGCTCCTCCTGAACTCCGAGCACCCCGGTGCCCTCCGGATCAAGCCCTGGTGACCTCGTCGCAGCTCGAGGAGTCCTCTGGTTCGGCTGGACCATCGACGCTACCTTCACAAGTACTTCAACCGATAAGTGAGTAGGACAGCACATACCATCGCCAGCCTCCGTACCCCCCAGTTCGAGGATTGAGAACTGTGTGCCGGGTACGCTACGTACTGGCCTGCCCTTGAGACTGTCCCACTTCCCCGTTCCCTTGTGCTCCAAGACAATTACGATCCCTCGATCGTTGTAAATTGCTATCTTTTCATCTTGATAAAGATTTATACTTGATAAAGATCCACGGTGTGGTGTTCGTTCATAAGTGTGGCGTGTCAACAGTGTGTACGATCAGTCCTCCCCGGTGGGGACTCCCCTCGATAAGACTCGGCAGGAATTGTGGGAGAGGAGGGTCTCGGGTGGTTAGGAGAGCAATCTTGACCCCGGGGGTCACTCCTTCCAACATTGGTGGCAGCAACGCGATACGAACCTATGGCTAGAGATCGTACCACTGACACACTACCTGAACACACACACAGAAAGCAACGATAATGTCCACAGAAACCAGTGCAAAGGCGCCATTCGAGAAAGACCTTTTGGGAGACTACACCCATTGAGAGCTCAAGCAGTTCTGCAAGGAGCTAAGCATTCCTAGTACCGGACTAAGCACCAAGGAAGATTTCAAACAAGTGCTAACGGCTTGGGTGGAGTCCAGGTCACCCCTTCCTCCGGCCGAAGACAACGGAGAAGGGAGACCGCAAGCCGAACCCGGTACACCGACCAGCGAGAGAAACCAGCAAACAACCCGGAGCCCAGCCATAGAGAGGAATCGCTCATTAGAGGAGATGGCCGACCGAGAACGTGACCGAAACCATGAGCTAGAACTAGCCCGCCTCAAGATGGAGGGGGAACTAAAACTTGCCGAAAAGAAGTTGGCAGTCGAGCAGTTACGGCTCCAAGGAGAGCTGGAAGAGAAGAAGCTCCAGAGGGAGCATGAGTGCCGGAAACTCCAGCTCGAGCACGAACGCGGCCTCAAGGAGCTGGAGCTGAAAGCCAGAACCGACGTAACTCGGCCACCGGGACTCGACGACTCGGTGACCCCTCGAGAACCAAAGGTCCACATTCCCAAAGACGTTGTGAAGGAGTTCTACAAAGGAGACGACATCCAGCAGTGGTTCAAGGCCTACGAGGTCGCCATGTCCGCCCACCGAGTCCCCAAGAAGGACTGGGGGGCCAGCCTGTGGAGCCGCTTCCCCAGCGAGGGAAGAGACACCCTGCTGGACCTGCCGACCGAGCACATAACGCCTACGCCCACATGAAAGACGCACTCCTATTCCGCTACGGGCTCACCCCCGAAATGTATCGCCAGCTGTTTAGGGAGTGCAAGAAGATCCCTGGCACCACATGGGTGGACTATGTAAACTTCTACACCCGGGCCTTAGACGGGTGGATCAAGGGCAGCAATGTGACCACCTTCGAAGGCCTGGTTGACCTCATCGCTTACGAGCACATGTCCACAAATTGCTTTGTGGAACTGAGGCAGCACCTCCTGGACAGCAAGCTCGCCAATCCACGTAAACTGGCTGTCGAAGCCGATCACTGGGTGGCCACCCGAGTCCAGAAGGGGCCCGGGGGGGACTACCCACGGAACGACCAAGGGTCTTCCCGCCATAGGGGAGGGGGAGGTCGAGGTAAACAGCAAGGACCTCAGTCAGGGCCCCGGCGTAGCCCTCCCAGAAACCAGACTCCCCCGTTCTCCTCCCTCGACGAGAACGGCCCCGATCGTGAGTAAATCGGGGCTCCGCCCCAGCATAGCCTGCTTTAAATGCCAGCAGCCAGGGCACTTTGCCAGTGATCCCCAGTGCCCCATGTTCCAGATATCCAACCCCACTGGCTCCTCCGCCAGGCAGATATCCTCGGTAGCCCTAGAAGAGGAAGAGGTAGAAGAGCAGGGGGAGTAGGAGCCCGCAGCCCTGGTCTTAGTCTCCCTAGGGAATAGCAAGATGGTTCCGAGAGACTACCTGCCCGACAACACAGAAAAGTACCGCCAGACAGTTAAGGTTAACGGGCGCAGCATAGGAGCCCTTAGAGACACAGAAGCCAGCATCACGTCAGTCAGGTACACGTTAGTCCCTGAGTCCCTGATCATCCCTCATGCCTCCTGCAGAGTGATAGCAGCCGACAACTCCGTCCGCACATGCAAGATAGCCCAGGTTCTGTTTGAGTGGGAGGGAGTCTCTGGCGACCTACGGATAGCAGTCCGCATGGACATGCCCGTGGACTGCCTCCTGGGGAATGACCTGGAGAGCTCGAAGTGGAAGGATGTAGAAAGGTGGACCCATCTAGCGATGTTGGGCCTGCCTCACTGGGCCTGTGTGAGCACCCGCGCCATGACGGCCAGAATGACCTCCCCCGGGGACGAAGAGTCCGAGGTCCCCAGTGCAACCCCTGACGCCCCGGAGGAAGGTGAACGACCCGAGGTCTTCGACTGACCCTCCAGCGAAGAAAGCAACTCGACGACGGTCCCCACGGACCCTCCGTCGATCAGATCCCAACCCTGACCGATCTCCCCAAGCTGGCCCAGTGGCGCCAGGAGGGAGGACCATCCCGAGAAGAGTTCTGCCAGGAACAGACCTCCTGCCCTTGAGGGGCCCCGGCGACAGGCCGCGGCCCAGGCCGCCGGAGACCAGTCCGGCTCCCACTACCTTTACTGGGAAAACGGCTTACTCTACAGCGAACAGAAGACCGCCGAACTAGGGTCAGCACGAGTGCTGGTGGTACCCCTACGTTTCCGCGGCCTCCTCCTGAACCTGGCTCATGATGTGCCCCTGGCGGGACACTTGGGCCAGGATAAAACCTACCAACGACTCGTGACCCATTTCTATTGGCCCCGTATGCGTGCCGATGTGGAAACCCACTGTAAGTCCTGCCCCACGTGCCAGGCTAGCGGCAAGAGGGGAGGAAAGCGCAAGGCTCCCCTCCAACACTTCCCAGTTGTCAGTTCCCACTTTGAGAGGGTGGGAATAGACATCGTAGGACCCCTGGACCCCCGGACCCCCGGACCTCCTTAGGTCACCGGTTCATTCTTGTCCTGGTAGATCACGCCACCCGATACCCCGAAGCCATTCCCCTCCGCATGGTGACGGCCCCGATCGTGGGCCGGGCCCTCATGGGGATCTTCTCCCGGGTGGGATTCCCGCGAGGAGTGGTGAGCGACCGAGGCACCAACTTTATTTCCCGGTACATGAAGTCCCTTTGGCAGCAGTGTGGGGTGACGTACAAGTTCACCACCCCATACCACCCTCAAGGTAACGGCCTAGTTGAGCGGTTCAACCGCACCCTGAAAGGAATGATCATGGGTCTCGAGGAGCCCCTACGACGCAAGTGGGACGTCCTCCAGCCCTGCCTCCTGTTTGCATACAGGGAAGTCCCCCAGAAATCCTTGGGGTTCAGCCCCTTCAAGCTGCTCTACGGGCACCCCGTCCGGGGTCCCCTCAGCCTGGTCAAGGAAGGCTGGGAGACAGCCCCCCCAAGCACCCCCCCCAATGTGTTCTCCTATGTCCTGGCCCTCCGGAACCAGACGCGACGGTTCCGCGAGTTGGCCGAGGCCAACCTGGAGGCCAGCCAAGAAGAGATGAAACGCTGGTACGACCAGAATGCCACTCTGGTCGAGTTTCAGCCCGGCCAACAGGTTTGGGTCATGTCCCCAGTGGAACCTTGTGCCCTTCAGGACAAGTGGACCGGACCCTTTAAAGTCATAGAGCGCAAGAGCCAGGTCACATATCTCGTTGATACGCAATCGGCCAGGAATGCATTGAAGGTTCTCCACGTGAACCAGCTTAAACCCCACTTTGTGCGTACCGAGTTGGGATTACTCCTTGTCACTGGCGACGGAGAAGAAGAGGAAACGGACCCTCTACCTGATCTCCTGTGTGCGAAGGACCAGGATGGCTCCGTAGAGGGAGTGAGTCTCTCCTCCTCCCTCTCCCCCGTGCAGCGGGAAGACTGTCACCGGTTGTTGGGACAGTTTTCTGACCTCTTCTCCCTCACCCCCGGCGTCACCAGTTGGTGCGTCCACGATGTGGACACCGGGGACAGCCCTCCAGTACGGCACAGAACCTACCGGGTCCCAGACCGAGTTTGAGCCTGCATCAAGGCCGAAGTTGACAAGATGTTGGCCCTAGGGGTGGTCGAGGCCTTCGACAGCCCATGGGCTAGCCCCGTGGTCCTGGTTCCGAAGGCCGCCGCCCCAGGCACGGCTCCTGAGCTGAGGTTCTGCGTGGACTACCGCGGACTCAACGCAGTCACCCGAACCAACGCACATCCCATCCCCCGAGCCGACGAACTCATTGACCACCTAGGGTCGGCTCAGTACCTCAGTACCTTCGATCTAACCAGTGGCTACTGGCAGATCGGCCTCACGGAGAGGGCCCAAGAAAGGTCCGCGTTCTCCACTCATGATGGCCACTTCCACTTCAGAGTAATGCCCTTCGGCATGAAAAATGCCCCCGCCACCTTCCAGAGACTCGTCAACCAAGTCCTGGCAGGACTCGAAAGTTTCAGCGCGGCATACCTCGACGACATCGCCGTGTTCAGTGTCCACTGGCCCGAGCATCTGCAACACCTCTGGGAAGTATTGGAAGCCCTGCGCCGCGCAGGCCTCACCATTAAAGCTAGCAAGTGCCAAATAGGACAGAGCTCCGTGGTCTACCTCGGGCACCAGGTCGGCAGCGGCCTCGTAGCCCCCCTCCAACCCAAAATAGACGCGATCAATTGGGAAAAAATGGGAAAAGGGGTTTAAGCACAATTGCACCTATCCTGTATACTGCCTAGTTTTTTTGTATGGTGCCACGGATCGGAGATTCTTTTCCCTAGATCTCCCAAAACAAGAAACTTGTTCTAACAAACAATTTTTTCAACAAATGATCCAGCACACAAATCAATGTATTAGGAATCTGTACAATAATAGTCATTGAACACAGGTCAAAAAAGCTAAAAGAGTTCAGTAGCAGAGTCTTCAGATGTTTTTTTGAAGTTTCTTCAATCATGTAGCCAACGCGTTTCGTCCTCCACGGACTTCTTCATCGCAATTGGGGTGAAATCTTCCTAATATTGAGTAAATAACTGTACTTCCATCCGGAAAAAACTGCAGTGTATATTTAGATTTGTTCGTTTATTAGGAGAAAAGACATTCCAATTCCATTAGGTGAGAAGATAAGGGTCAGATAGCCCAGTGTGACAGGAATTTGTAAATGTAGATCAGGCCGGCTCCATCGCGTGGCGTCTTCTCTTGTGATTGCTCTCCTAACCACCCGAGACCCTCCTCTCCCACAATTCCTGAAGAGTCTTATCGAGGGAAGTCCCCACCGGGGAGGACTGATCGTACACACTTTTGACACGCCATACTTATGAACGGACACCACACCGTGGATCTTTATCAAGTATAAATCTTTATCAAGATGAAAAGATAGTAATTTACAACGATCAAGGGATCGTAATTGTCTCGGAGCACAAGGGAACGGGGAAGCGGGACAGTCTCAAGGGCAGGCCAGTACGTAGCGTACCCGGCGCACAGTTCTCAATCCTCGAACTGGGGGGTACATAGGCTGGCGATGGTACGTGCTGTCCTACTCACTTATCGGTTGAAGTACTTGTGAAGGTAGCGTCGATGGCCCAGCCGGACCAGAAGACTCCTCGAGCAGCGACGAGGTCAGCAGGGCTCGATCCGGAGGGCACCAGGGTGCTCGGAGTTCAGGAGGAGCCACAACAGCGTCAGCAGGGCTCAGGATCGTAGCAAGAGTCTCTTCTTGAGAGGGAGCCGCGACAGCGTCAGCAGGGCTCGGTGATTCAGTTCCCTTAGCTTCAGGGCAGAGCCACGACAACGTCAGCAGGGCTCGGTGGTACGGTTCCTTAGCTTCAGGGCAGAGCCGCAACAGCGTCAGCAGGGCTCGGTGGTACGGTTCCTTAGCTTCAGGGCAGAGCCGCGACAGCGTCAGCAGGGCTCGGTGGTACAGTTCCTTGGTTTCAGGGCAGAGCCGCAATAGCGCCAGCAGGGCTCGGTGGTTCAGAGTTTCTCCTCAAGGTCAGCCGCGATCAGATCAGCAGGGCTTTCTTGTCCAGGATACAACTGCCTGCTGGATGTGAGGCAGGCTGTCTTATAGTTCAGGGGCCCTTTGATGTCCGGACCCTCATAAGCAGGGGGCCGGTGGTCCGAGGGCCAGGCGGCCGATTGTCTGGCCGGCTGGTTCTTTGATGTTTTGGGGCCGTGCGTACAGGGATTCCCAGATGCCCATCAAGGTCTGGAGCCAGCTGGCTAGGAGGCCAAAGGTGTGATCGAAACCAGCCCCCAGGGATAGTTCAGAGGTGTGAGGGGAACCAGTCTCTCGGGAGGAGGCCGGAGGTGTGATTGAAGTCGTGGTTTCGGGTACTTGGTGGGTCTTCTACCCCCCGGGCGGGTCAGGGCACGCCGTACGCGCACGCATTTCTGCAGCCAGGGTCAGCCGGGAGCTGCCGAAATGGAAGAAGGAAAAAGAGAGAAAAATGCCTGCACCCTCTTTGTTACTTCTATGTCACAAATTCAATGAGACCAAACAGATACTTAGTTGTGTTTAGTCAGGTACCTTAATTTGTACCAATTACTTCATTTTATTTTTCCCCAAAAAATTTCAAGAATATTTAGGGCAGAAAAATGTACACATTCACATCTAAACATTTACCACGTGTATATACATTTCAAACAAGACGAATACTGTGTCAATTATATTTACAAGTTAAACAACAACACATTGACGTGACAATTATTGCATGAACAATACAAACATCGCACTGAATATTTTCTTATTCCGAAAGAAAATCAACTTCGTAATTTGTCACAAAGCTACATCAATTTTAGAGATGCTAAGGAACAATAATAGGATGAGTCTCTTTTATTCCTAGTGTATACTCAATATACTAGTTTGTTCTTGCTGGTGAGCCGACGCGTTTCGAGTAAGGGCCAAGAAGGTTCCCGAACTCTCATCAGGGCTTTATGAACAATCTGTGTCTGTGGAACCAATGAGAACCGGGTTGTTCTCAAATTGCAACTGTGGGCAGCCTTTCCATTTAGATAAAGCGTTCTCTCATGCAACAAAAGTTGTTAATCCTCGGAATTAATTGCGGTAGTCCCGATCGGGTAACGGCTCTCTTCCCGCTTTGATATGTTGATACCTGTGTTTATTTTCGCCAAACGTGGCGTTTGACTTCTTTGGGAGTCGGGCGGGGCCGGTTTCTCTGCACTGCACACTTGATCGGGATGATCAAATTCTGTCCACCACGCAGACGTCTATTCCCGCATGGTGTCGGAAGCCGTGTGGAAGAAGGCGGCCGGGCGGCCGGTGTGGCCAAACATGGAGTCGGAGGGTCACGTGCACGGGTGTAGGCACGCGGTTGGGAGATCGGTTCAGGTCCGGTGTAGAGGGGTCGTGTACAGTTCTGGGCAGGCTGGGGTCAGGTCGACCAGTGGTTCTTGGGTTGCGGGGATCAGAGAGGACCACGCCATGAGGCCGGGTCCAACACACACGATCCCAAAAACAAAGAAAATCAAAATTTGCCTCCACCTTGTCAAAAATGACCAAATCCCACCAAGCAGTATAGCCTGCCACATCACATGGCACACTCAGCCACAACATGACAAGATACCACGGCAGGGATTTGGGGCCATTAATCCTCTGTTAGAGGCATGTATGTTGTAGATGCACATGCTTTGCATACTACTGCCATCTTGTGTTGGGTCCGTATGTTTGCAGGTTGTTTCATTATTACCCCTAGATTTATATTTCGGTGTAAAAATTACCTGCACCACTCTTCTTTTTGATCTGGGTTATTTTATTTAATTTGTTGCAGGCTATTTTAACTTGAGCATGCTCAATTAACCTTCCATTATGATTACTAACAGTTTGAGACCATGATTGTCGATGTTTATGTAACTGCTTCGTTTCGGTTCCCAAATCTTGTGGTAATTTAATATCCTTCCAGATTTTTAACAAATCTCTATTTGTTTTATCCCCTCTGATACTCTCCCTATTTGCTCTATTTGTTTCCAATTGTGATTGCTTATTTTGCACCTTTTTAGGGCTCGGCCTACGTCACCACTTTGTCAGAAGTGGGGCGGAGCTCCGAGCCTTTTTGTTACGGGGCTCAGAATAGTGAAGTAAAAATTTCTCAGTGCTCGAGATTTTTCCGTAGTTTATTTTGGCATCTGCGTGCTAATTGGTCCTCGCAGTGCTGTGTTTCTAGTAGCCTTCACGCAATAGGCCATATGGATTTCAGTTTGTGCACTTCCTGCATATTCTGTGCGGTTACACGCAGGGGAGTTCAATAAATTGTCTATTATGTGCTGTCAGGGTGCCGCGGTAATTGAGGCCAGATGTTCGGGGAGCGTTCACCAGTCTGCAGTGAGTTTGGTGGGCGCGCGTTCGTCTGCATCCTTTCATGTGTAAGTGCTGGCTTTTGAAGAGCTGGCTTGGTCGTGCGCCGACAATGAGACACACAGTCTTCATTACCCCACATAGTATGTTAGTGCATTTGTATTGGAGACAGTAACGTTCAGGTACGAAACTTAATGTTTTCACTGGCTTACGAAGTATATCACTGCCTTTCTATTAAAGACACTAACATGCAGGTTTCATGGGCAGGCGCATTAACCCCACTAACTATGTTGCTTTACTGGCTTGGCCGTGCGGCCAATATCACACACACGTGAGAAACGTGATGTGTCGACTGCAGCATAGACCCGAAAAAAAGGCGCCTTATTTAGCTAGCAGCATAGACCCGAAAAAAACCCGCCTTATTTAGCTATTCCACTAATACATTGAATGTGAAAGTGAAGTGTTTGGCAAGCGTAGAGCACCCTGGAGAGATAGTGTACGTGTTTCATGGCCAGGCGCATTACCCCCACGAACTATCTCACTGTGTTTGGATAGATAGTCTGCGTGTCCTGCAGCTTTACTGGTTTGGCCTGGCAGCCACAATGACACACACACACTGTCAAAGCACATCCATCTAGCGTGTGTGGTTACATGAGTTATTAAAAAAAGCAGACACGAGAGTACGCCACCTGAGAAACGTTATGTGTCCACTCCAGCATTAAACCGATAAAAAATCAGCTTTTTTTCCTTTGCTGCTAATAGTATTGTATGTGAAGGTGAGGTCTTTGGCAACTGCAGATCACCCTGGACAGATAGTGTACGTGGCCATGAACTATGTCACTGCGTACTATTTTCACTGGCTTACAAAGTATATAACTGCCTTTCTATAAAAGACACTAACATGCAGATTTCATGGGCATGCGCATTAACCCCACTAACTATGTTGCTTTACTGGCTTTGCCGTGCGGCCAGTATCACATACACATGAGAAACGTGATGTGTCGACTGCAGTTTAAAACAGGAAAAAAATCGGCTTATTTCTATGCTGCTAATAGATTGTATGTCAAAGTGAGGTCTTTGGCAATCGCAGACCACCCTGGAGAGATGTTGTACGTGTTTCATGAGCAGGCGCATTAACCCCTTGAACTATCTCACTGCATTTGGATATATAGTCTGCGTGTATTAGTATGCTGCCTCTACAGGACCAAATTCATTATCTGTCATGCACGCCACCTGGGAAACGTTATGTGTCCACTGCAGCATAAAACCAATAACAAACCGGCTTATTTTCTTAGTCTGCTAATTCATTGGATGTGAAAGTGAGGTCTTTGGCAACCGCAGACTACCGTGGAGAGATGGTGTACGTGTTTCATGGGCAGGCGCATTACCCCCACGAACTATCTCACTGCGTTCGGATAGATAGTCTGCGTGTCCTGCAGCTTTACTGGTTTGGCCGGGCGGCCACAATGACACACACACACTGTCAAAGCACATCCATCTAGTGAGTGCAGAGTGCGAGTTATTGCAGAATGACAGAAGTAAGTGCAGAATAAGTGCAAATGTAAAGTACATTTACTGCAAAATTAGGGTAAATGAGTACAGAGTGTGAGTTACTGCAGTCTCCAAGAAGAACTGCCGAGCCCTAGAGAGAGCCTGGCGCAGAGACCCTACACCAGACAACATGACCACCCTCAAGCTCGCCACCCGAAAACACCATCAACTGATCTACGCCACCAAGAAAACTGCATTCAAGGAACGACTGGACAACAACGCACACCACAGCATGGAACTCTTCAACATCGTCAAAGAGCTCTCCAACCCTAACGCCGGAAACTACGACATCACCCCATCTCAAGACCTCTGCAACTCCCTCGCCTCCTACTTCCACAACAAGATCGCTGACATTCACAACAGCTTCAGCACACAACCAACGCTCCCCACGACCGCAACTACACCCCCCACCACCACCCTCCGCGCCTGGACCCCGATCAGCACCGAAGACACCATCCGCACGATGAACACCATCCACTCCGGCTCTCCAACCGACCCCTGCCCCTGCCACGTCTTCAAGAAGGCCGACGCTGTCATCGCACCCCACCTGCGGGACATCATCAACACCTCCTTCGACACCGCTACCTTCCCTGAGAGCTGGAAGAACGCCGAACTCAGCGCTCTACTGAAGAAACCATCAGCGGACCCCACCGAACTCAAAAACTACCGCCCCATCTCGCTCCTCCCGTTTCCGGCCAAAGTCATCGAGAAGACCGTCAACAGACAACTGGCCGCCTTCCTCGAGACGAATGGATCCCTCGACCTCTCGCAGTCTGGCTTCCGGGCCAACCACAGCACCGAGACCGCCCTCATCACTGCCACCGATGACATCCGAGCCCTGCTCGACAACGGAGAAACAGCGGCCCTCATCCTCCTGAACCTCTCCGCAGCATTCAACACTGTCTGCCACCGCACCCTAGTGCAGCGCCTCAGCAACGTCGGAATCCAGGAGAAGGCACTGGAGTGGATCATCTCCTTCCTCGCCAGAAGGACACAGAGAGTCCGCCTTCCCCCGTTCAGATCAGAAGCCACCGAAGTCACCTGCGGCGTTCCTCAGGGCTCTTCGCTCAGCCCCACCCTCTTCAATGTCTACATGAGCCCCCTTGCGGCCATCGCACGCCAACACAACCTCAACATCATCTCCTACGCCGACGACACTCAGCTGATCCTCTCCCTCACCAACGACCCCGCCACTGCCAGAGCCAACCTACACGAAGGGATGACAGACGTAGCCGAGTGGATGACGACCAGGCGCCTGAAACTGAACTCAGACAAGGCGGAAGTTCTCATCCTGGGCTCCTCACCCTCCGCCTGGGACAACTCCTGGTGGCCCCCCGCCCTGGGCAGCGCACCCAAACCGACAGACCACGCACGCAACCTGGGCTTCATCCTGGACTCCTCCCTCTCCATGACCAGACAAGTCAACGCCGTCTCCTTGTCTTGCTTCAATATCCTGCACATGCTACGTAAGATCTTCCGGTGGTTCTCCACCGAGACCAGGAAGACGGTCACCCAGGCCCTCGTCACCAGCCGACTGGACTACGGCAAAGCCCTCTACGCCGGAACCACCGCCAAGCTCCAGAAGAGACGCCAGCGGATCCAGAAAGCCTCAGCAAGACTCATCCTCGACATCCCCCGACACAGCCACATCTCCGGACACCTGAGAGACCTGCACTGGCTCCCGGTCAACAAGAGAATCACCTTCCGCCTCCTCACCCACGCTCACAAAGCCCTACACAACCAAGGCCCAAGATACCTCAACAGCCGCCTCAACTGCTACACTCCCACCAGCCAGCTTCGATCGACCAGCCACGCTCTCGCCAACGCATCCAAAGAGCCACAACAGGAGGAAGGTCCTACTCCTACCTGGCCGCCAAGACTTGGAACTCCCTCCCGACCCACCTCCGCCTGACCCAAGACCGCCTCGCCTTCAGGAAGCAGCTCAAGACCTGGCTGTTCGAGCAGTAGCGGACCCTCCACTCCCCAGCGCCTTGAGACCCTCCAGGTGAGTAGTGCGCTATATAAATGTTTTGATTGATTGATTGATTGATTGAGTGGTGAGTAACAGTGAGTGCAGAGTGACAGTGAGTGCAGAGTGAGTGTGAGTGCAGACTGAGTGCAGAGTGAGTGCAGAGTGACAGTGAGTGCAAGTGACAGTGCAGAGTGAGTGTGAGTGCAGACTGAGTGCAGAGTGAGTGTTGGAAGGGGCCAGGATTACTCTCCTAATCAGCCGAGACCCTCCTCTCCACCAATTCCTGCTGAGTCTTATCGAGGGGAGTCCCCACCGGGGAGGACTGACCATACACACTGCTGGCACACCACACTTACGAACGGACACCACACCGTGGATCTTTATCAAGAATCTTTATCACAAGTAAAAAGTTAGCAATTTACAACGATTGGAGGATCGTAAGAGTCTCGTAGCACAAGGGAACAGGGAAGCGGGACAGTCTCAATGGTAGGCCAGTACATAGCGTACCCTGCGCACAGTTCTCAATCCTCGAACTGGGGGGTACGGAGGCTGGCGATAGTATGGGCTGTCCTACTCACTTCGGTTCGAAGTTGTCGTGATGGTAGCGTCGATGGTCCAGCCGGACCAGAGGACTCCTCGAGCCGCAATGAGGTCAGCAGGGCTCGATCTGGAGTACACCGTAGTTCAAGAGGAGCGTGACAGCGTCAGCAGGGCTCAGGGCGGAAGCAAGAGTCTCTCGTTCTGAAGAGTGGGGCGCGACGAGGTCAGCCGGGCTCCGGTGGTTCAAGTCTTTCTCTTCGAGAGGGAGCCGCAACAGCGTCAGCAGGGCTCGGTGGTTCAGTTCCGTAGCTTCAAGGATGAGCCGCGACAGCATCACCAGGGCTCGGTGATTCAGTTCCGTAGCTTCGAAGAAGAGCCGCAACAGCGTCAGCAGGGCTCGGTGTTTCAGAGTTTCTCCACAAGGTCAGCCGCGATCAGATCAGCAGGGCTTTCTTGTCCAGGATACAACTACCTGCTGGATGTGAGGCAGGCTGTCTTATAGTTCAGGGGCCCTTTGATGTCTGGACCCTCATAGGCAGGGGGCTGGTGGTCCGAGGGCCAGGCGGCCGATTGTCTGGGCGGCTGGTTCTTTGATGCTTTGGACCGTGCGTCCAGGGATTCCCAGACGCACGGTCGCTAGGAGGCCAAAGGTGTGATCGAAACCATCCCCCAGGGATAGTTCAGAGGTGTGAGGGGAACCAGTCTCTCGGGAGGAGGCCGGAGGTGTGATTGAAGTCTTGGTTTCGGGTACTTGGTGGGTCTTCTACCCCCCGGGCGGGTCAGGACGCGCACACCTCTCTGCAACCAGGGTCAGCTAGGGGCTGCCGAAATGGAAGAAGGCGGCCGGGCGGCCGGTGTGGCCAAACATGGAGTCGGAGGGTCACGTGCACGGGTGAAGGCACGCAGTCGGAAGATAGGTTCAGGTCCGGTGTAGAGGGGTCGTGTACAGTTCTGGGCGGGCTGGGGTCGGGTCGACCAGTAGTTCTTGGGTTGCGGGGATCAGAGAGGACCACGCCACGAGGCTGGGTCCAACAGTGAGTGTGTGCAGAGTGAGTGCCCGAGCGACAGTGAGTGCAGAGTGAGTGCAGAGTGACAGTGAGTGCAGAGTGAGTGCAGAGTGAGTGCATAGTGATGGTGAGTGCAGAGTGAGTGCAAGAGTGACAGTGAGTGCAGACTGAGTGCAGAGTGCAGACTGAGTACAGAGTGACAGTGAGTGCAGAGTGAGTGCAAGTGCCAGTGAGTGCAGAGTGAGTGTGAGTGCAGACTGAGTGCAGAGTGTGTGCAGAGTGACAGTGAGTGCAGAGTGAGTACAGAGTGCAGACTGAGTGCAGAGTGACAGTGAGTGCAGAGTGAGTGCATAGTGACAGTGAGTGCAGAGTGAGTGTGAGAGTGACAGTGTGTGCAGAGTGAGTGAAGAGTGACAGTGAGTGCAGAGTGAGTGCATAGTGACAGTGAGTGCTGAGTGAGTGCGAGAGTGACAGTGAGTGCGAGAGTGACAGTGAGTGCAGACTGAGTGCAGAGTGACAGTGAGTGCAAAGTGAGTGCAAGTGACAGTGAGTGCAGAGTGAGTGCAGAGTGAGTGCATAGTGACGGTGAGTGCAGAGTGAGTGCAAGAGTGACAGTGAGTGCAGACTGAGTGCAGAGTGCAGACTGAGTACAGAGTGACAGTGAGTGCAGAGTGAGTGCAAGTGCCAGTGAGTGCAGAGTGAGTGTGAGTGCAGACTGAGTGCAGAGTGTGTGCAGAGTGACAGTGAGTGCAGAGTGAGTACAGAGTGCAGACTGAGTGCAGAGTGACAGTGAGTGCAGAGTGAGTGCATAGTGACAGTGAGTGCAGAGTGAGTGTGAGAGTGACAGTGTGTGCAGAGTGAGTGAAGAGTGACAGTGAGTGCAGAGTGAGTGCATAGTGACAGTGAGTGCTGAGTGAGTGCGAGAGTGACAGTGAGTGCGAGAGTGACAGTGAGTGCAGACTGAGTGCAGAGTGCAGACTGAGTGCAGAGTGACAGTGAGTGCAAAGTGAGTGCAAGTGCCAGTGAGTGCAGAGTGAGTGTGAGTGCAGAGTGAGTGCAGAGTGAGTGCAGAGTGAAATTAAGTGCAGAGTGAGTGCAGAGTGCAGACTGAGTGCAGAGTGACAGTGAGTGCAAAGTGAGTGCAAGTGCCATTGAGTGCAGAGTGAGTGTGAGTGCAGACTGAGTGCAGAGTGAGTGCATAGTGACAGTGAGTGCAGAGTGAGTGCGAGAGTGACAGTGAGTGCAGAGTGAGTGCATACTGAATGGGAGTGTACAGTGAGTGCTGATTAAGTGTCAGTGCAGAGTGCATGTACAGTGAGTGCAGGTGCAGAGTGAGTGCAGAGTGTGTGCGTATGTGAGTATGCAGGGTGAACAGTGTGTAAGTGTGCAGGGTGAAAAGTGTGAGAGTGTCCAGGATGAACAGTGTGTGACTATGCCAATGAACAGTGTGGATGTGCAGAGTCAGCAGAGTATGTGTGTAGGGACACTGTGTAACGGTGCAAGAGACAAACAGTATACAACCACTAAAAGTACGTTCACCACACACATACACAAAACCACAGACCAACCCCCACACACACCACACACCCATACACCACACACACACACCACACACACACTGTAGAGTGCTATGTGCTGTAGAGTGCTGTGTGCTGTAGAGTGCTGTGTGCTGTAGAGTGCAAAGTGCAGTTGAGTGCAGAGTGCAGTTGAGTGTAGAGTGCTGTACAGTGCAGAGTGCAGTTGAGTACAGAGTGCTGTGTGTTGTTGAGTGCAGTTGAGTGCATAGTGCTGTTGAGTGCAGAGTGCTGTTGAGTGCAGAGTGCTGTTGAGTGCAGAGTGCTGTGTGCTTTTGAGTGCAGTTGAGTGCAGTTGAGTGCAGTGTGCTGTAGAGTGCTGTGTGCCTTTGAGTGCAGTGTGCTGTGTGCCTTTGAGTGCAGAGTGCTGTGTGATGTAGAGTGCACAGTGCAGAGTGCTGTGTGCTTTTGAGTGCTGTGTGCTGTTCAGTGCATAGTGCTGTTGAGTGCAGAGTGCTGTTGAGTGCAGAGTGGTGTGTGCTGTTGAGTGCAGAGTGCTGTTGAGTGCAGAGTGCTGTACAGTGCTGTGTGCTGTTGAGTGCAGTGTGCTGTGTGCTGTTGAGTGCAGAGTGCTGTGTGCTGTGTGCTGTTGAGTACAGAGTGCTGTGTGCTGTTGAGTACAGAGTGCAGAGTGCTGTTGAGTACACAGTGCAGAGTGCTGTTGAGTGTGTCTGTGTGAGGGTGGTTCTGTGTAGGGTGTAGCTATTGGCATTGTAAATGACAATGCCATGTATTTAAAGATGAAGCTATTGGCAATGTAAATGACAATGCCATTGATGATTTAACAAAAAAAAAAGAAATGTCATGAGCAATGCCAATAGCGCTACCTTTAATGATGCCGAGCCCATTGCATTGTAAATGCTTGTTATTACTTTCCTCCACTTGCAGCATTTCTAAGGACTGAATTTTCCCATTCTCTATCATTTTTATACTATCAGCTTGATTGTTTAGGCATTTATTTTTCATAACTGCTTGTACCTCCGATAGATCCTTATTAAATAGAGGGTAAAAGGGTTTTGTTGGAGACCTTTGTTTACCCTCACCTGCACAATATGATATTTGTTCATGGTTGTTTCCAGTGTTCAATCTCACTATATCTGATGCATTTGTATTTTTTATACCTTTAGAAGCTTTATTTCTTGCTTTCCGTTGTTTTTTCCTCTCTCTTTTTGATAAATGAACTTCCGGAACTGTGTCTGTCATTGTTGATTGTGTCGAGCATAGGTTTATCACTTCTTGATCTTTTGTTTTATCATCTATTTTTTCTTAAACAACAACAGTATTGTCTTTACATTTTATTGTATCTTTAGAGGGGCAGTCGGTCTTGATGGTTTGAATTCCCACATTAGGAAAATTCCCTTTTACATCGTCAATTATTGTTTTTTAAATATCCGGAATGGTAGCTAGTTTGTTAATTAGTGGGCACAACTACACTCTGCATACGTAGATATTGGCTGTGATTGTGCCCTTACTATTAGATTATTTTGCGTTGTTATCTTCTGCTCAATTCCGGTAACAGAGGATGCCATAGCGCTCGAGATCTATTTGGACCTCCCTTTTGTTGGACTGATATGTTAAAGCTTCCAGAATTAATTGCGAGGTTTTGAAGAATAAATCCCAAATTGCTCCCTCGTTCCCACTTCCTGGTACCTGAGTACCTGGGCTATGGTGTTGCCCATTTATGAATGATAGGTCCTTATACTCCTCTTTTTGTGGTCCTTGAAAATCATGTCCCTCGTCACAAGAATTAATGAATTGTGGACTACTATTCAAAACGTCTTTTTGATACGGAGTACTCCAACGCTGCAGAGTTTCTGAGTTGCTTTTGTATTCGTCCTTATTCATTAATTTGCTTAGGGGATATCCTATTTGTTCTACTCAGGGGTTTAATTGGAAATTGAAGATCACATGGATTAGTTAGCATAGCACCAGCTGGATCTTTCATAAAATCAAACTTTCACAGTGACTTTCCCAGTTTTCTAAATGTTATGTTATGTTACATAATCTTGTAAAGCGCTCAGCTGCCCCAGCAAAGGGGCTTCCCGGCGCTGATCCCAGCTTAAAGAAGAAAGTAGGGGATCGCAAGGCAGGCATACAGAGAAATTTAGTTAAGGGGAAATAGATATGTTTTGATAGCTTTCCTGAAGTCTAGCAGACCTTCCACTTCACTGTTGTAGGCTGGTAAAGCATTCCATAGTTTTGCTGCTAGGAAGCAGATTGACTTTAGATGATTTAAAGGACTATATGTCACCTGTCTGTTTTATTGGTGGCTGCTCCTTTCCTGACCTCATAATACACCCTCTAAGGTGAAGAAGTCTTGCTTCTATCAGAGAATCAAATGGGCCAGTGACAAGACCAAGGGGTGCTTTGATGGTACACAAACACCTCCAAACACCTCCAAGGGAAAACACCCCAAAGCACACCTCAGTACAGAATCCGCCGGTACTAGTGGTAACTTATTTAATTAATTAATTAATTAATTATTCAATCAATTGATTAATATCCGGGCTCCCGGTAGGGCTGTAGTCTAGGCATGCAGAGTAATTCAGGGGTCGAGGGGTGCTTCAACAGGGTCAAAGTCTATATCACTTTCCCCTTTGCATATTTTCTCAGATTTTGTATTACAGACTTATTAAAGACTCCAATGGCTCCGCGACTTACGGACCGATCAACCTTAACTACTCGCAACACTCAACACACCTCTTGCCACTTGTCACTCGCTACTCACTGTTCATTGCTTGTTCGTTGCTATTCATCGCTGTCAAGAGTACAAGAAAGAATGCTGGCAATCGTTCAGGAACATGAGCGGGATCCAGAGCCAGTCCCACTACAGACGGCAGATGTAAGCCCTTCTCTCCAATCCTCGGCTCTGGCCTGCTCAATGCTTGGTATATATGTAAAATCAGGCGGCAGGCCAAGGCTCCTCTGTGCTCCTCTGTGCCTCTGTGCCCTGCAGCAGCCGCCGCATCAGCAGCACCGTAGGCCAAGGCTCCTTTGACCCCTGCAGCGGCCGCCGCACAAGCAGCACCTGCCACACAAGCAGCGCCTTAACACCGTGGTGCCGGCAGCGGCCGTTCCTGCAGATCCGTAGAACTTAAAGCACCCGTATAACAGGACGCGGGTGAAGCGGGAGAAACCTTCGGGAGGGGGAACCGGTCACAAAACAAAGCCGGGCAGTCGTCTCAGGCTCCGCTCCGCTTCCTCGTCAACTCCTCCTCGGCTTGGCTCGGCCCCTCGGCTCTACTCGATACGCTCTGCACTCAACGCAGTATCACAGGCCGACAACGGCAGTGAACACCAACAGAGGGAAGAATTTTGTGTTTCCCCCAGTTAGTAAAAAAACATAGCATAAGTCTTGGCTGCTTCTGCTGCACTCAGCGTCTTATGCGCCTTTTCAGTCTCATTTTTCTGTCTGGAAAAAAATGGTGTCCTGGTTTTCTGCACCCAATTAATCCAGGTGCAGAAAAACCTAACAACTGATAATTAGGTGGAATAAAATGAACACATGAAAGTACTTCTTAATTTCATTGCCCTTGATTCATACTCTGGACCATATTTGAGGGATAGGTCTAGGCATAGTCCTCGCAGCACACAATAGATTTGCTTGAGGCAGAGGCCAAAAGTCAGGAAACCAGATACAAGTAGGTGGTAACTCAGGGCAGGGGAAAACACCTGTTGTCCGTGGAGGAGTCATTCCCATCCCAGAAATCTTCATTACAAATTAATTAATAGTATATTTTTTTAATATCTGTTTGCTGCCAGTCCATATGACTTTAATCTGTGTTACAACTCCAGAGGGGACATGTATCCTTTGTGAGCTTAATAAAATTTTGAAAATTCTACAAATCCTCATTCCTACATCCAAGTACTCTCAGGCTACCATTCTACACTCTGCTCTGTCTGAAAAACAGCTCAACATTTTCAAAATTCTGCATTGATTTGGCTTGTAAATTATATTTTTGGAACTGTACATGTATTAACTATTTAATTTTAATACTATAGGTGATTGCAATTACGGACGAAGAAAGCAAGATTTAGCACTAAGCGCTAAGTGCTGTTGAGTGCAGAGTGCTGTGTGCTTTTGAGTGCAGTTGAGTGCAGTTGAGTGCAGTGTGCTGTAGAGTGCTGTGTGCCTTTGAGTGCAGTGTGCTGTGTGCCTTTGAGTGCAGAGTGCTGTGTGATGTAGAGTGCACAGTGCAGAGTGCTGTGTGCTTTTGAGTGCTGTGTGCTGTTCAGTGCATAGTGCTGTTGAGTGCAGAGTGCTGTTGAGTGCAGAGTGGTGTGTGCTGTTGAGTGCAGAGTGCTGTTGAGTGCAGAGTGCTGTACAGTGCTGTGTGCTGTTGAGTGCAGTGTGCTGTGTGCTGTTGAGTGCAGAGTGCTGTGTGCTGTTGAGTACAGAGTGCTGTGTGCTGTTGAGTACAGAGTGCTGTGTGCTGTTGAGTACAGAGTGCAGAGTGCTGTTGAGTACACAGTGCAGAGTGCTGTTGAGTGTGTCTGTGTGAGGGTGGTTCTGTGTAGGGTGTAGCTATTGGCATTGTAAATGACAATGCCATGTATTTAAAGATGAAGCTATTGGCAATGTAAATGACAATGCCATTGATGATTTAACAAAAAAAAAAGAAATGTCATGAGCAATGCCAATAGCGCTACCTTTAATGATGCCGAGCCCATTGCATTGTAAATGCTTGTTATTACTTTCCTCCACTTGCAGCATTTCTAAGGACTGAATTTTCCCATTCTCTATCATTTTTATACTATCAGCTTGATTGTTTAGGCATTTATTTTTCATAACTGCTTGTACCTCCGATAGATCCTTATTAAATAGAGGGTAAAAGGGTTTTGTTGGAGACCTTTGTTTACCCTCACCTGCACAATATGATATTTGTTCATGGTTGTTTCCAGTGTTCAATCTCACTATATCTGATGCATTTGTATTTTTTATACCTTTAGAAGCTTTATTTCTTGCTTTCCGTTGTTTTTTCCTCTCTCTTTTTGATAAATGAACTTCCGGAACTGTGTCTGTCATTGTTGATTGTGTCGAGCATAGGTTTATCACTTCTTGATCTTTTGTTTTATCATCTATTTTTTCTTAAACAACAACAGTATTGTCTTTACATTTTATTGTATCTTTAGAGGGGCAGTCGGTCTTGATGGTTTGAATTCCCACATTAGGAAAATTCCCTTTTACATCGTCAATTATTGTTTTTTAAATATCCGGAATGGTAGCTAGTTTGTTAATTAGTGGGCACAACTACACTCTGCATACGTAGATATTGGCTGTGATTGTGCCCTTACTATTAGATTATTTTGCGTTGTTATCTTCTGCTCAATTCCGGTAACAGAGGATGCCATAGCGCTCGAGATCTATTTGGACCTCCCTTTTGTTGGACTGATATGTTAAAGCTTCCAGAATTAATTGCGAGGTTTTGAAGAATAAATCCCAAATTGCTCCCTCGTTCCCACTTCCTGGTACCTGAGTACCTGGGCTATGGTGTTGCCCATTTATGAATGATAGGTCCTTATACTCCTCTTTTTGTGGTCCTTGAAAATCATGTCCCTCGTCACAAGAATTAATGAATTGTGGACTACTATTCAAAACGTCTTTTTGATACGGAGTACTCCAACGCTGCAGAGTTTCTGAGTTGCTTTTGTATTCGTCCTTATTCATTAATTTGCTTAGGGGATATCCTATTTGTTCTACTCAGGGGTTTAATTGGAAATTGAAGATCACATGGATTAGTTAGCATAGCACCAGCTGGATCTTTCATAAAATCAAACTTTCACAGTGACTTTCCCAGTTTTCTAAATGTTATGTTATGTTACATAATCTTGTAAAGCGCTCAGCTGCCCCAGCAAAGGGGCTTCCCGGCGCTGATCCCAGCTTAAAGAAGAAAGTAGGGGATCGCAAGGCAGGCATACAGAGAAATTTAGTTAAGGGGAAATAGATATGTTTTGATAGCTTTCCTGAAGTCTAGCAGACCTTCCACTTCACTGTTGTAGGCTGGTAAAGCATTCCATAGTTTTGCTGCTAGGAAGCAGATTGACTTTAGATGATTTAAAGGACTATATGTCACCTGTCTGTTTTATTGGTGGCTGCTCCTTTCCTGACCTCATAATACACCCTCTAAGGTGAAGAAGTCTTGCTTCTATCAGAGAATCAAATGGGCCAGTGACAAGACCAAGGGGTGCTTTGATGGTACACAAACACCTCCAAACACCTCCAAGGGAAAACACCCCAAAGCACACCTCAGTACAGAATCCGCCGGTACTAGTGGTAACTTATTTAATTAATTAATTAATTAATTATTCAATCAATTGATTAATATCCGGGCTCCCGGTAGGGCTGTAGTCTAGGCATGCAGAGTAATTCAGGGGTCGAGGGGTGCTTCAACAGGGTCAAAGTCTATATCACTTTCCCCTTTGCATATTTTCTCAGATTTTGTATTACAGACTTATTAAAGACTCCAATGGCTCCGCGACTTACGGACCGATCAACCTTAACTACTCGCAACACTCAACACACCTCTTGCCACTTGTCACTCGCTACTCACTGTTCATTGCTTGTTCGTTGCTATTCATCGCTGTCAAGAGTACAAGAAAGAATGCTGGCAATCGTTCAGGAACATGAGCGGGATCCAGAGCCAGTCCCACTACAGACGGCAGATGTAAGCCCTTCTCTCCAATCCTCGGCTCTGGCCTGCTCAATGCTTGGTATATATGTAAAATCAGGCGGCAGGCCAAGGCTCCTCTGTGCTCCTCTGTGCCTCTGTGCCCTGCAGCAGCCGCCGCATCAGCAGCACCGTAGGCCAAGGCTCCTTTGACCCCTGCAGCGGCCGCCGCACAAGCAGCGCCTGCCACACAAGCAGCGCCTTAACACCGTGGTGCCGGCAGCGGCCGTTCCTGCAGATCCGTAGAACTTAAAGCACCCGTATAACAGGACGCGGGTGAAGCGGGAGAAACCTTCGGGAGGGGGAACCGGTCACAAAACAAAGCCGGGCAGTCGTCTCAGGCTCCGCTCCGCTTCCTCGTCAACTCCTCCTCGGCTTGGCTCGGCCCCTCGGCTCTACTCGATACGCTCTGCACTCAACGCAGTATCACAGGCCGACAACGGCAGTGAACACCAACAGAGGGAAGAATTTTGTGTTTCCCCCAGTTAGTAAAAAAACATAGCATAAGTCTTGGCTGCTTCTGCTGCACTCAGCGTCTTATGCGCCTTTTCAGTCTCATTTTTCTGTCTGGAAAAAAATGGTGTCCTGGTTTTCTGCACCCAATTAATCCAGGTGCAGAAAAACCTAACAACTGATAATTAGGTGGAATAAAATGAACACATGAAAGTACTTCTTAATTTCATTGCCCTTGATTCATACTCTGGACCATATTTGAGGGATAGGTCTAGGCATAGTCCTCGCAGCACACAATAGATTTGCTTGAGGCAGAGGCCAAAAGTCAGGAAACCAGATACAAGTAGGTGGTAACTCAGGGCAGGGGAAAACACCTGTTGTCCGTGGAGGAGTCATTCCCATCCCAGAAATCTTCATTACAAATTAATTAATAGTATATTTTTTTAATATCTGTTTGCTGCCAGTCCATATGACTTTAATCTGTGTTACAACTCCAGAGGGGACATGTATCCTTTGTGAGCTTAATAAAATTTTGAAAATTCTACAAATCCTCATTCCTACATCCAAGTACTCTCAGGCTACCATTCTACACTCTGCTCTGTCTGAAAAACAGCTCAACATTTTCAAAATTCTGCATTGATTTGGCTTGTAAATTATATTTTTGGAACTGTACATGTATTAACTATTTAATTTTAATACTATAGGTGATTGCAATTACGGACGAAGAAAGCAAGATTTAGCACTAAGCAACTGAATGTCAGTACCATAAGAAGGATTATTTAAAAAAACTGAAGGACATCCAGCCTTCTACGTTTAAGCAATTTCCAAAAATCTAAGTGTGGCGAAGAAAGTACTATACCTGTAAGCGAAGTCTGTAATTTTGCATTTCATTAACCCAGAGCAAAGCCATATCTGTGCACACAGCATCAGAAATAATATAGAAAGATCATTTCAGCATCTTCATCTGAAATATCAGAAAGACAAATTGCCTCAGCATGACAGAATAACGTTCATCTAAAGCATCATGTAATTCCAGAGAGGAAGCACACACTGCATAAAAGAAAGTTACAGCAAAAGGTTCTTCTGGATACTATCAAAGAAAAGACACTGAAAGAAGACTCCGAAGCTGACACGTTAACAACCAAAAGATTGGAAAATCACCTTTGTTCAACAACGGTTTTTAACCAGTTACGCAAGTTTGAGACTATCTGCCTCTGGATAGAACACCACGACCCACTCTGCTCACTCTTGCGAAAACCTTAAAAATTCACCACTTTATTGAGTTCATGACCATCTCAGATTGTTTCCTTTTTATTGTGTACTGTTCTGTAATTCTATGTAAATCGCCTCAACATTATCTGTTGTGCATGAGTGATATGTAAAACTGTTAAGTATAAAAATGGATTAAAGGAGCACAGTTGCGCTACAGCTAATGTAAATAGATCCTCATCTTCAGAACTGCAAACCTTAACCTTACACCAAACATAGAAAGGGTAGAAGGAACTGATGTTCTGCGACTAATGATCCACAATAGTACTGTGCATGTTCTAATGCCCTCAGTTACTGCCATTACGTCAGTGCAAAAAGGTACTTATCAGTTTAGTCATTAAATATCAGACTAACACCTTATTACTGCATTGCTAAGAACCTATACAAATAGATTTGAGAAAAACTTCAGTCACAAAATAAGTTGCTGCCGGAGAGGCTATTACCTAAAGACTATTATCTGCTAGAAACATTTCGACAGGTGTGACAGGGCTGCTTTCAGACATATTTTGCTCAATTCAAGTGTTAAGAAGATTACACACAATTTCTTTTAGAGATAAATGCTGAACATTATCTAAACAAGCCCAACTCTAAAATCATGTACACTCTTGCCATATAAGCAAGAGGAAACTAAATGTAGAGAATACACCTTATAAAAACACGGACTGTGAGAACAAATTCATTGTTCAAACCCGCCTCAATCGAGGGAAAATAATCCAAGTTGGGGAAAAAAGTTACTTGTGCCAAACAAGATACAGCCATAAATCTTATCTCACAGAATTTGACAGAATGCACACTGGGGGAAACCACTCTCAGTGCAAAGTATGCCAAAAAAGTTTCAGGCGTAAATCTTATCTCACTGAGCATATGAGAATCCACACTGGGGAAAAACCTTATCAGTGCTCTGAATGCCACAAAAGGTTTAGTATCAAACCGAGTCTATATCGACATGCATTAACCCACTCTGGGGAAAAACCTTATCAGTGCTCTGAATGCCAGAAAAGTTTTTGTAACAAAAGTGAGCTCAGGCGCCATACAAGAAGAACCCACACTCGGGAAAAACCTTATCAGTGCACGGATTGCCAAAAATGTTTCATTTACAAAAACAGTCTCACTCAGCATAGAAGAACCCACACTGGGGATAAACCTTTTCAGTGCTCTGAATGCCAGAAATGTTTCAGTTTCAAAAGCAGACTCACTGAACATACAAGAATCCACTCTGGGGAAAACCCTTATCAGTGCTCTGAATGCCCAAAACGTTTCCACCGTAAATACCTTTTAACTGCACATTTGAGATTCCACACTGGGGAAAAACCTTATCAGTGCTCTGAATGTCAGAAATGTTTCAGTGAAAAAAGACAACTCACGCAGCATATACAAACCCACACTGGGGAAAAACCTTATCAGTGCTCTGAATGCCAGAAATGTTTCAGTATAAAAAGTAGTCTCACACTGCATACAAAGATCCACGCTTGGGGAAAACGTTATCAGTGCTCTGAATGCCAGAAATGTTTCAGTAAAAAAAGTAGTCTCACACGGCATACAAGAACCCACACTGGGGAAAAAGATTATCAGTGCTCTGAATGCCAGAAATGTTTCAGTGAAAAAAGATATCTCACGCTGCATATAATGACCCACACTGGGGAAAACCCCTATCAGTGTTCTGAATGCCAGAAATATTTCCGAGACAAAAGAAGTCTTTCTCAACATACAATAACCCACACTGGGGAAAAACCTTATCAATGCTCTGAATGCCTAAAAGATTTCAAACTTAAATTACTTCTAACTGCACATGTCAGATTCCACACTAGGGTAAAACGTTATCGGTGCTCTGAATGCGACAAATGTTTCAGTGCAAAAAGGAGTTTCATTGATCATATAAGAACCCACACTAGGGAAAAACCTTATCAGTGCTCTGAATGCCAGAAATGTTTCAGTCAAAAATACAGTCTCATTCATCATATAAGAACCCACACTGGGGAAAAACCTTATCAGTGCTCTGAATGCCAGAAATGTTTCAGTATAAAAAGTAGTCTCACTCTGCATATAAGAACCCATACTGGGGAAAAACCTTATCAGTGCTCTGAATGCCACAAATGTTTCAGTGAAAGAAATACTCTCGCTCGGCATATAAGAACCCACACTGGGGAAAAACCTTATCAGTGCTCCGAATGTCAAAAATGTTTCCGCCTTAAATCTAATCTCACTAAACATATGAGAATCCACACTGGAGAAAAAAAATTATCAGTGCTCTAAATGTCAGACAAGATTCAGAGGTAGAGATGGTTACAAGCGTCATAAGAAAACACACCATCAAAATAATTCAGTGCTCCAAGTGCCAGAAAAGAATCAATTTTAAACTCAATCTCACTCTACATGAGCAGACGCACACAGGGAAAAAACATCACCAATGCTGTGAATGCCAGAAATTCCTATTTGATTGGCACAGCCTCACTAACCATACGCGACTCCATACTGATGAAAATCCTATGAGTGCTCTGAATGTCAGAAAAGCTGCAGAGAAAAACGCTATTTCACCATGAGAAACTCCACACTGGAGAAAATCCTTATGCCATAGAAGCTTGAATCTGAAAGACAGTGTTATGCTTCATGAGAGATCCTACTCTGGGGAAAAAACCTTATGAGTGCTCGAAATGCAAGCAGGGTTTTGGTTACAAATTACTTCTCACTTGACATGAGCTTACTCACACGAGGAAAAAATCCTTATGTGTGTTCTGAATGTCAGATAAGGTTTAGTCTTGAATACAATGTCATTTCACATGAGAGAATTCACACTGGACTAAAGCCTTATACAGGAGGGGAAAGCCAGAAACGTTATACTCAGAAAAGAGATCTCAGTGTAGCCATGTAGGGTTTTGAGGGTAGGGGTCAGTTTGGGTGGGGGTGGCAGGATAGAGGGCAGTGTTATGGCAGACGTTATTATATACGGGGTAACCCAAAGAAAGTCCTAGGAACTGGGTATTGAGTGCTACAGATATGGTGGTCCTAGACGTAAACTCCACACACAATTATTGATGTTATTTCAAAAGAACTTTGTTCAATTCTTATTCCACATGCGAAATTAATCCTGCAATGAAGAATTTTGGAAACATAAGAGAGAAACATAATAGCCCAAAACAAACAGATGTCCAACACACACAAAAAAGGAATTTTTCAATCGTTTTAAAAGTAGAGGAGAGAAGACTCTACTGTTTATTCTCAATAAAATTCCTCCTCAAGCTACAGTACACAAATATGCAGTTTTTGTAGAACAGGGGGTTACCAAAGGGTAAAGTGCATAGAGTGAGAAATTTGTGCTCGTGTAAGATAGAAAAGGACCAAGATGGTCAGGGGGCGGTGAATTACACAATGTCTTTGAGTCCAAGGTTAAGATAATCCTTGGCGTGGTTCAACAAGAGCCTGCCCTCAATAGTTTTTGCAAGAAAATGTCAATCTTTTTTGCTGTCTTTGCGGCGATCAATTTGCTCGTTGCTTCGTATTTTCAGAGGGGTGAGTGGGCAGAGGCACAAAAGATGCAGGCTCCAAGAAGAGGGGGAGATTGTCGACGTTTCGACCCAAGGATAAGAAGGGCAATTGATATCCTCATGGACGGGTCTTCATCAGGACGGGAAGGTGAAGGGAGGGAGCTAAGTTACATTACATTCATGTAACCCCAGCGGTGTGGGCGGACACCTGTAACAACAAATGTGAGGGCTAAGTATTTCAAACCAACAACATGAAGGTCAGAACTGATTGTCAGTACTCCAAAGGCACTCACCCTTTAATGGTGTGCCATATGCGAAAAATCAATTGAGTTTTTGAAAGCCGTCCAAACGTGCTCTCGAGTACTGGAGGAAAAAAGGAAAACACAAAGCCATCAGTGCTGTGTTTCCTAAGGTACAATTGGACATGAAAAACATTGACTGGACTGATTCATTACTACACACAAAGACATTACATAAAAAGCGCTGGAAATTGCTAGTTGCACTCACCCTCGCTGTCAAAGGCGATGGATGGGTATGGATTGGTCGGTCGAAAAGTATACACGCTGTGTCTGTAGGCAAGAGTGTATAGTTAGCTAACTAGATTCACAGTCCAAAATAGAGGATGAATAGGAAAGTTAAAGGATGCTTGTTGCCATAACATACCTCCTTAGTCGGACTGCGCGGCCTATCAATGGGGCTCTGTCTGCTGGCGACTGCTGAGAGATGCTCAGTCGGCGCCGAATTTAGTAGTGGACGTGACGGCAATGTGCACGCCTTTAAGACTCACGCTAGAGCCGGGGCTGTTGCCTAGCAACGTGTTTTGTTTGGAGTGAAGACAGACTCCAAGCGGATTTAGAAGTTTTAGGGAAAACATAGTAATCATAGAATAAAGCTGTATGCAAATAGAACAAACGACAAGGTATATGTTATACAGTACATAATTGTAAGATGTAACAAGAATTACATACATGTTGGTCATATGGTTACATACAGTTTCAAGTGAATGTTGACTGATCGCATGCGCGCATCAAGAAGTAAAACAGAAAGTTAGAGTCAACCATTGTACAGGGTAGCCATCTGCCTTGTTGTTTCCTCATATTCATTTAGACCCCGGTTGACCGTGTCAAAAATATGCATCCACTTGCATTCTGAGATTTAGGGTGCTGGCAAAATTCCCACCCCTTACATTCACTTGGACTTTCTCCAGAACCCACCATCTGATGATTTCTGGCGGGTGATCAAAGGTCAAAAAATGTTCCACGTGGGGGGCGCCCTGTACCTTACAGCGTATCCTGCTTACATGTTGCAGAATACGAGCTTTAACTTTCTGTATAGTCTGGCCTACATATAGGAACCCACATGGACACATGATCGCATAGATAACACCGGCGGAGTTACAGTTGGTTTGTTGGCGCATGGTGTGGGTGTAGTTGTTATGCGTACACTGTTTAATTTCTAGAGTCATGGGGCAAGCTTTACATGAGCCACAGTGTGGAAACAACAAGGCAGATGGCTACCCTGTACAATGGTTGACTCTAACTTTCTGTTTTACTTTTTGATGCGGGCATGCGATCAGTCAACATTCACTTGAAACTGTATGTAACCATATGACCGACATGTATGTAATTCTTGTTACATCTTACAATTATGTACTGTATAACATATACCTTGTCATTTGTTCTATTTGCATACAGCTTTATTCTATGTTTACTATGTTTTCCCTAAAACTTCTAAATCCGCTTGGAGTCTGTCTTCACTCCAAACAAAACACGTTGCTAGGCAACAGCCCCGGCTCCAGCGTGAGTCTTAGAGGCGTGCACGTTGCCGTCACGTCCACTACTAAATTCGGCGCCGACTGAGCATCTCTTAGCAGTCGCCAACAAACAGAGCCCCATTGATAGGCCGCGCAGTCCGACTAAGGAGGTATGGTATGGCAACAAGCATCCTTTAACTTTCCTATTCATCCTCTATTTTGGACTGTGAATCTAGTTAGCTAACTATACACTCTTGCCTACAGACACAGCGTGTATACTGTTCGACCGACCAATCCATACTTATCCATCGCCTTTGACAGCGAGGGTGAGTGCAACTAGCGTTTTCCAGCGCTTTTTATGTAATGTCTTTGTGTGTAGTAATGTCTCAGTCCAGTCAATGTTTTTCATGTCCAATTGTACCTTAGGAAACACAGCACTGATGGCTTTGTGTTTTCCTTTTTTCCTCCAGTACTCGAGAGCACTGCTGGTTCTAGAGCTCTTGAGCTATCTGATAACTACAATATACTCTTGTTGCTTCAAGGCTCCGTCGGTCTGGGGTTCAGTACACTTCTGGGAAACTCAGAACCTTGTGGGCTGGATCCATATTTTTGAACTCCCACTTGAAAAGGGTGGAGGTAACATGTGTGCCCATCTCACTTTCACAATTTGCATCATGCCTGTCCTACCTATCCTAGACAATTATTGCAAGCGTAAATTAATCAGTATATTTATAGTGCGCACTACTCACCCGTGAGGGTTTCAAGGCGCTGAGGGTGGGGGGGGGTGCTGCTCCTGCTCGAACAGCCAGGTCTTGAGGTGTCTCCTGAAGGTGAGAAGGTCTTGGGTCCGTCGGAGGTGGATGGGGAGGGAGTTCCAGGTCTTGGCGGCAAGGTAGGAGAAAGTTCTGCCGCCTGTTGTTCTTCTGGTGCGTGGTACGGTGGCGAGGGCGAGGCTGGCTGATCGGAGTTGGCGAGTCGGGTGTGTAACGAGAGGCGTTTGTTGAGCCCCCTTTCACAGGACTGGCCCAACGGAAACTCTTTGTTTTGTAGCACATTTTTTTTTTTTTTTGCATTTTTCAAAGTATTTGATTTTGGGGATTTTAAGTGTTTACAACAGGGATCTTCAACCTTTTCTGAAGTGAGAGCTACTTCTAATCAGAGAAAATCTTGAGCTACTTAAGGCTAAACATCTTGCACATTGTTACCAGACAGTTTGTCAAGTACGGCCTTTTAGATTGAAGTCTAATCTATCTGCAACCTTCCGCGCCATGGTACTCCTATGATCCCAAGAAATGTAAAAGAAAATGTAGGCACCAATAACAATTTTGGAGGAAGAATTACAGCCTATTGTTCAAACACAGTTAAATCACTTTTATCATTTGCTTATAAACATTTAGCAACTCCCAGCCAAAAAGCTGTGATGAACTAACCAAATTCTTTTTTCCAAAGTAAATATAATATTCCTGAATTTTAAGATAACACCTGATAATCTTTAGGGACAGATACAGTGGAGTAACGTACGGTGAATAAACTAACTTACCATTTCCTGGTAATGAGTACATTCACCGCACTTTCTGAAGACAAAGTCTCTAATCCTATCAACACTATGAAATTTGGACCCTGCAGATTCTTGCCCTCCATTCAGTTTCAGCTACCATTTCTGCTCATCTCAGTTTGTTATGACAATGGTGCTCAAGTCTGGCTTTTTTCCCAGATGCTTGGAAAAAGGCTTCGATTTTGCCCCTTCTAAAGACTATTTCCCTCGATCCCTCAGATGTAAAGAACTACAGACCCAGATTGGTCCTTCCTCTTCCGAATGAAATTTTAGAAAAGGCCATGAATCAGGAGATCACCGCCTTCTTTGAACATACCAACTGTCTGGATCCTGCTCAACATGGGTTTAGACTCTACTACAGTACAGACTTAACATTTTCGGCAATAACTGAAGAGATCAGATCCATTGTGGATAGAGGAGATTAATGCAGCCTTGATCCTATTGGATCTTTCGGCCACATTTGATACGGTTAACCATTTCTCTTTGGTAAGTTGTTTAGAAAGTATAAGCATCAACTGTACTGCTCTCACGCTGACCATGTTCTTTTTGTCAAACAGAGAGCAATTGGTATCTTTGGAAGATTTTACCTCTGCCCCATTTTCATTTCCTTGTGGGGTTTCGGGGCTCTTCAATAAGTCTGACTTTGCCTAATGCCTACAGCACTCCATTAATTGGACTAGTTCCATCCTGCTGGTTCTCTGCATTTGTTTATGCCAATGATACTTAAATAGTGGTATTGGTTACTGTAGAACCTGAAAAAGTGGCAAAAGATTTTAGAACGAGTATGACTAGCATCGCTAATTGGATGCAGAAGAATTTCATCAAATTAGATGCAAAAAAAACAGAGTTAGTGCTATTTGGTAAGGATTCCTCCTTCTGGAACACCTTTTGGTGGCCACACAGTCTCAAGCCCCTTCCACTCCCAGTCCAGAAGGCTAGAAATTTGGGTAGTCGTCTTGACTCAAACCTCACTTTTAATGACCACTACAATCAGGTAACCTCTTCCTGTTTCCTTATATTAAAACATTCAAAGAAAATATTGCCCTTCCTTCCCATGAAGCTTAGGAAAAGTGTTATTCTGGCTCTTGTCGTATCTAAAATGGATTATTTAATTGATCTTTATATGGGCTCAATAAGTTGCAAACAGTCCACAATGTGGCAGCAAGACTGCTGAAGAACCTCCCCTCATTCTGCTCAGCCTTTGAAGCCATTTAAGACCTCCATTGGCTGCCTATTAGGGAAAGAATTACATTCAAAGCCTTATGCTGTGCCCAAAAGGCACTGCATCAGGTTGGCCCTCGCTTCCTACAAGATGCTCAAATGATATGCCCCTTCTCGTACTCTATGGTCCAGCAATACTAGGTATGTGTACCCAGAATAGAAAGTGTCCATTGGAGAGGAAGACGTTTCTCCTACTCCACCTCCAAATGGAGAAACTCTATCCAATCATTTGAGGTCAGCCTCAACTATTGAAGTTCAGGAAGGAACTTAAGACGTTTCTTTTTAGCCCATAGTTTAATGTTCTCATCTAACTGCTAGGCAAATGTCTTGGTATCTTATATCCCGTACTGTCAGGTTTCAAATGACACTAGTGCCAAGATGCCTTTTTGGTAATCGTGCACTTGGTTAAAAAATTAACATTAACATTATCAGACTCTGCTAGCTGCAGTCTGATGATAATAATATAAAATAAACACAGCCTTCCCTTAACCTTAAAAGGAAAATATGACCTTGTTGTTATTTAAAAATTAACTCAAAGCTGTGAGATAATCCAGTTATGTTATGTTATATTAATGACATTTTTAAAGCGCATTGATTACCCGGAGGTGTCATGGCGCTATCTAGGTCTCCTTCTAGCCTAAAGTCGAGAGAGCGGAATTGTGGGAATACATTTATTGGGAGAACAGCCAAGGTTTTAAGCCCCTCCTAATGGCCAAAGGTTCTGTGGTATTTCTTAGATGGAACGGCAGCTCGTTCCAAGCTTTTGCTGCACCGTGGACAAAGCTCCTGCCACCCCACCAAGTTTTTTGTGTGCGAGGCATTCGCATCAGCTTGGCCCCAGTTGGCCTCAATATTCTTTCCCAACTATACCACTGGAACTCCCATTTTAAGTAGTTTGGTTCTGTACCTTGAAGTGCTTTAAAGACCATACACAGAGCCTTAAAGCAGACCTGACTCCTAACTGGAAGCAAGTGCAGTTTTTTTGATTTCCATAGAAACCAATGAAAATCTAGAGGTGCCCGAGAGCAATCTGGCTGTAGCATTCTGTAAAACTTGCAATTTGTTCAGGAACCTTTGTTGTGCATTTAAATAAATACTGTTACAGTAGTCAAGTCTTGACATTACCAGAGCTGTGACTACTGTTTGCCGGCTCCCTGAGGGCAGAAATGGCAATATTTTCCTAAGCATTCTCATCACGTACCTTGTTTTAGTGGCCACTGAATCAACTTGTAGGCCAAAGGTGATGTTATCATCCATTATTATGCCCAGGTTTTTAGGTCTCACCTGCGATTACAGAGCGAAAAGCGCTGTCTCGCTGCGAGACCTATAGTCACCGGCTTAGCTTTCCAGCAGACAAGAGATGGACACGAGCATCTTCAGGAATTGGATCGGAGCGGGTCAATCGCGCGAACACGCGCTCCGATTCCGGCAGGCTGTTCACACACATACACACAGACACGCATGCACACACATACGCAGGCACACACGCACACACAGACACACACACAAGCACACACGCGCACACACAAACACACACATCCCCTCCCTCTCCCCCTCACTGCCCCCCCCCCCACTCACCGGGCTCTTTCCGTGTGTCCCTCTCCCTCAGCAGCAGGTCAGTCTTGGCAGCAGGCTCCAATTCAGACACGGAGCTCGGCGTGTCTACTCCGGCGATCTTCAGCTTTCACCTGCACCGGGACAGCCGATGTGCACGCTCACGGCAACGGCGTCTCGTGTGCTCCCTTCGTGCTTTCAGTTTCGCGGCCGGCGATCCTCAGCTTGTCTTTTTTGTATATTTTTATTCAAACTCGTTTTGTGATTACTGTTTTACGGTTTGTAATAAATAATAAAACTTTATATAAAATTCGTAAATTGTCTTAACCATTAAATGTCCTCTTTGTGCGGGCCTGTGGCTCGTGATTTCAGACTAAGATTTTCCGTGCCCATGGTGAGGCGTTGAGACTCTTATTTATGCATTTTCCCTAAATGTTTGAGAGTAAACTTGTGATGTCCGTGATCTGCAGTTTCTGCTGCCCCATAGCGTGCCTGTTCTCTCCCTCGTGCCACTTTACCCGCTTGTGGTGCACAAAGAGGGCCGAAAGCGGTAGTCTACAGACGGACTATCCCGTGTTTGCCCAGCCACCTTGCATCAGTGTCCAGTGTCACCCAAGAGGAATGGCCTAACGCGAGCTTGGGGATTGATTGGGGATGGGACGTGTGATTGTTTTGAACATTTGCGCTCCACTTAATAAGATATTCCAGGTGGCCAGTGAGTAATCCTAAAATAGCTGCTTCTAATTGCTTTAAATGACTCCCCACTATCCACGGAGATGATTGTTTGCTAAAGCAATTTCCGATAAATGACAGAGCTTTCCGATGTGTCCGAGGGAGCTGCAGGAAGAGGGATTGATTCCGATCTGGAAGTTTCGGGCAGCAGCTTCGGCGTTTAGCAGTTTGTGCTCACGTTTTGAAGATTTCCCATTTTATACATGAAGCTCAGACATTGCCTACTGGGGGCCTCATGGCGCTCTTTGATTAAACCTGTGTGCATCGTATTTTACTTTGTGCCGATCAGAGACGTAAAGTCTGTGCATGGATAAAGTGATCTTTTTACTTTGAGGCTTTCTAAATTGTAGATGGTCCCAAATATTCCTAATTTTTTTGCTGACAATCCAATGCAATTAAAGAAGCTAATAAAAAAATAGAAGCATTGGTAAGCCAATAGGCCCCGCCTATTTGACAGCTGTTGGGTTTGTCAGTGTTTTATCCAAATTTTATAGCAGCGCTATGATGCATTTATAGCTCCTTTCCCCCCCTTTACTTTCAGCCATGCGGCATACTGCTATACAACACGGTTAAACACACAACACGAAGCCAACCGCACTCGCATAGGTGAGAGCTACTGACTTTGCCAATGTTTTTGGTTTTGCTGAATGATGCTCACCTTCTAGCAGTGAAAATAAATAAGGGACAATTGTGACTGATTTGAACTCTGAAAAAGCAGTCAGTCATTCGATCAAAAAGGAAAAGTATGCCACCAGACATCAGTGCACGCTTTCACCAGGCACACACACACCACCAGCCGTCAGTGCATGCTTTCCCCTGGCACATACACACCACCAGCCATCAGTGCACGCTTTCACCAGGCGCACACCACCAGCCATCAGTGCACGCTTTCACCAGGCACACACATCACCAGCCGTCAGTGCACGCTTCCACCAGGCACACATACCACCAGCCGGCAGTGCACACTTCCACTAGGCACGCACACCACCAGCCATCAATGCACAATTTCTACAGGCACACACACCACCAGCTACCAGTGCACACATCAGCTGTTAGCACATCCACAATTAACTATTGTAGCAATCGCAGTAGGGCGCACTTTACTTTTAAACACATTCATCTAAAGCTCAGCATGCCACCATTGCTACAAAAATAAAGACACATTTTTATGGCCTACAATTTATAGACTTTTGTTGCAATTGGTGTTGCAAAATTTAGCAATGCCAATAGCTCAAACTTAATTAATGCCAGACCTTTTGCATTGCAAATGCTTGTTTACCTTTTTTGACGGAACCAGGAGATCACTCATCGAGTCCGGCCACCAATTTGGTGTCCAAAAATTGGTATTGTTGCCGAACAATATCACCTCTGTTTTGCCCGTGTTAAATTTTAGGCAGTTCTCCGCCATCCAACCTCCTACTGCCACATGCAGTCCTGGAAGCATCCTTCAATTCCCACCTCCTTCCCTTGTGACACAGACACCACAATTTGGGAGTCATCTGCGTAGGAGGTGAGATCGAACCCGAATGAACTAATGACTGGGGCTAGAGAAGAAACATAAACATTAAAAAAGCGTTGGGCTGAGCGAAGACCCTTGTGGGACCCCACAGTCCAGGGCAAAAGATTTGGACTGGTAGTCTCCCAGTGCAACAGTTTGTCTTCTGTCCATCAAAAGAGATCTTACTAGATCCCAGGCTTTCCCACAGATCCCATAAACCTTTAAATGGTCCATCAATATGACATGATGGACCGTATCAAAAGCAGAGGACAAATCTAATAAGATCAATGCTGCCCTACCTCCTTGGTCAACGGCTTCCCTAATCTCCTCAGTGGTTTTAATGAGAGCAGAATCAGTGTTGTGTTCCTCTCTAAAACCGTATTGTGAGGGATCCAAAGCTTGAGTCTCAGCCAAAAAGGAACTTAGCTGTCTGTTCATAAGTTTTTCAATCAATTTCTCTGGGTGAGGGAGCCTTGAGATAGGGCGAAAATTGTTTGGATCCTTAGGGTCCAGGCTTGGCTTCTTGGGAAGTGGCAAAATGGAAGCCAATTTCCATTGTGTTGGAAAATGTCTGGATGTAAACATAGCATTAAATATTGATGACAGTGATATGATGATCGGATCTAATGCCAATTTAACCACCACAACTAGACATGGGTCATAAGGTGACCCTGAATTAACGTCCTTGAGGCATTTTTGTATGTCATCTGGATTCACCGGTGAGAAGTTCTCTAGAATGGAGGTGTGATCTCTCACGGGCTTTGCGCTTTCCATAGCCATACTTATCCCATCTGATTTTGGCACATTAAATGACAAAAACATGGATTCAACCTTAGACAGAAAGAAACTAGCAATTTCTTCGCATAGTTCCTGGCTTGGTTGAACTGTAGCCGGCCTGGGTAAGGCTAGGGCAGCAACTGTTCTAAACAACTCTTTAACTGAATTTTTTGTTGCTTTGATACAGGTTACATAAAATGTTTGTTTGGCGGCAGAAATGAATTGTTTATAATGCTGCAGGCTGAGTTAATAAAGTTTTTCCTCTCCTTCCTTATAACTTCTCCTCCAGCTCCGCTCATGCCGTTTGCAGATGAGTTTTTGATTTCTTAACTCATCCGTGAACCAAGGAGTGGTAGGTTGTGATCTATTGGGGCAAATAGATTTTATTGGAGCTATTATGTCACAAGCTTGTTCCAGCCATTCTGTGTATGCCAAGCTCGCCTCCTCCACTCCCAGTGGCAGTTGATTCGCTGTGGAGGTAAGAACCTCCTGCAGTGCTGTCCCCTCCATTTTATTCCAAGCTCTGGTTCTTATACGTCTTTTGGGCCTTGATCTTTTACGTAATGCTCTGTCAGTCTTAATTCAAAATGAATAGCTACATGATCAGACCATAGAACTGGTACAAACTCCATGAATTGGAGACTCGGATAATTGGAAAAAATACCATCCAAGGTTTGTCCCGCCGCATGGGTGGGACCAACTACCCTCTGCTTCAAGTCAGCACTATCTATCAGATCGTTCAAAATCACTGTCATGATCAGTAGGTATTTCCAAATAAAAATTGAAATCACCCATGATAGTATAGGTCTCTCAGCAAACACCCTCTTCAAGTAATTTGCCAACGGAGACCAGAAAGGAGGTCCTTGTTCCTGGTGACCTGTACACTAAACTCCCTTTAAATGAGTGAAGGTCATATAGCCTGAGATTACTAGACAGGGCCTCCCACATTTCCATTGAGATAGGCTGAAAGGCAGCCCTGATTGATTCATGATAGATCACCGCCAGGCCTCCTCCTTTCCTAATAAGCACAACATATAGACTGTTCACACACTTTCTGTAGTATGCTTCGTTCTGGGCAGATCAACTCTAAGCCACTCGCTACTTCTATCCTCTTGTTAGTGCAGCACGATGTAAACAGAAATTGTAATGTATTGGCATTTATATAACGCTAACTACCCCTGACAAACATTGAGGCTCTTTTTCGGCGACTAGCACGAAACTCCAGGATCCAAAAATGGTTAGTGATGAATTAGTATAAGGAAATATAAAATTAATTTGAGAGCTGGACATGTTGGTCTGTTAGTTGGGTCCAAAAAGATAGTGGAGGGATAGAAGAGGGAAGGGTTTGTATTTATATAGCGCCTGCTACCCCTGGAGTGTTGAAGCGATTTTCGGCGAGTAGCATGCTACTCCAGAACCCAAAAAGATTAATAGATATATCAATTATGGTGGGTAGGTTTTTAATATATACACACAACTGTACGAAAATTCATAAAATTCCGTTGTAAAGTTGTATCCAAGAGACAAGTATAGTCTCTGATAATAATATATACAATACTGATAAGTTTTTAGTTGGCTTGCCAGCAAGACTGATGCCCCGTAATGTTGATAATAATAATAATAATACAGATGCTTGTAGAGCGCTAACAGCTACCTCTCAAATAGGTGTCCCGGCGCTAAGAGAGTGCATTCATCTGGGAGGAAGCTAGGTGGGATGGTGTAAGTTTATTGCACAAAAAGCCAGGTCTTTAAGAGCTTCTTAAAACTTGCTTCTGTTGAGGCAGACTGAATGGCCAGAGGCAGGGTGTTCCAAAGTTTCGCCGTGCCAGCTGAGAAAGATCTGCCCCCAAGTCTGGCCTTCCTAACTCGTGGAATGGTTAGCTGAAGCCGAGAATTAGAGCGCAGATTTCTCTCCTGGTGGTAACGGGGGAGTCTGAGTTTTAAGTAAGTAGGGCAGGTACCTTTCAAAGCTCTAAACGCCAAGGTAAGAACTTTGAATTTTACTCGGCTTGCTATTGGAAGCCAGTGCAGTTCGCGCAGGTGCGGAGAGATATGATGTCTGAAAGGGATTGGTTTTATTAATCTCGCAGCTGCATTCTATACGATCTGTAAGCGCTGCACCAAATATTTGGGCAGGCCAAGGTAAAGGCCATTTGCATAGTCCAGTCTGGACGTGATCGTTGCATGTACCACCGTCTTGCGACATTCAGCAGGTAGGAGAGTCAGAAATTTCCGGAGGTTCTTGAGTTTGTGAAAACATCCAGTAGTAACCTGCTGAACGTGCGAAGAGAAAGAGAGATTCACGTCCATCTTACTCCCAGGTTCTTCGCATTGGTACCAGGGGCTTGGGCAGGACCCATTTCGGAGGGCCACCATAGGTCTGAAGGAGGATGCGTATTTTTCCCAAAAAATAAAACCTCTGTTTTGGATGCATTCAGCTTAAGTTTGTTGGTATTCATCCACTTGGCCACATCTTGAAGGCAGCCCCTTATTTGTCTAAAAGCTGCCTCTGATACCTCAACTTAGGGAAAAACTAGTTGTGTGTCGTCGGCATATGAGATTGCCTTGACCCCCATTTGGCAATCAGGGTGAAAAGAGGGGCTAGATAGACATTAAAAAGGAGCGGGCTGAGTGCCGACCCCTGAGGGACGCCACACCACAGGCGTTTTGGTTTGGAGGAGAAGGCACCCAGTGCGACTTTCTGAGAGTCAAAGTCAGTTGTGCGGAAGTATTAGACTCTTGTTGAATTGTAACATCCACCTTGTGGGTACTGCTATTTGTATCAGTTCCACGTTGTAGGCAGACACAAACGCCCAAATTGTGCACTATTTATATTAAGCATATTGTAGGTGAGCAGATGACAGTAACCACTTTACAAGCTGTATTAGGTGCTTAGAAGTAGAGTGACCGAGAGCAATAAACACTCCACTAACTCTGTCACTCGCTTAGTACAGACAAAAACCAAAGATAATAGAACTGATCTGAGAGATGGACCTTCAAGTATTATGCTCAGTCAATTTATTGAACAAACTATAGAGTTAAAATCTGAATAGATTAGATCCACAAGCATTGCCTGACCACTGTATTTTACATCAATAGATTAGTAATCAGCACATTTTCACTCATCTTCTATTTTTCGCGGAGCTCGTGCTGGGTCTGTTTGAACCCTTTTGAAATATGACATTTAAATGTCCAAAAGTTCAGGAATTCTAGTTTCAAGCCTGGTCAAACCTTAATGAATGCTACACCAAAAGATGCCCTTCTGTTCCTACATTTTATTGTGCACCATGATTCAGAAATGGTATGTTTTTGCTTTCGGAGGTGAAATTCTAAACATATTTATTGTTGTCGCCATCTGAAAAAATATCACTAATTAGGAAGATAACAACAAGTGGTCCTGTGATGCTTGCTGGAATGGGAAGTGTTTGATTTCAAGGTGGATTGAATTAAAGTTTAGGTGACAATTTCGGAAAAATGTAGGGATTCTGTATATATTTAAAATTGTTGATCTCCAAAAAGGCCTAAATCAATACATTGAATTGAAATTTAAGTTTATCATTTGAATCCTATTGTTGGAAAAGATGTGATTTTGAACCCCATAAGGCGGTTCCTTTCCAGAATTCATTCAGGTTGTAATCATGAGTCAAATAATGCTGGGGATGTTAAAATATTCAAATTGAATTCAAATTACACATGAAATGTTCATTGTTCAATATATTTCTCGGAGTATTTTAGTGTGCAGACTTTATTGCTTAAGGAAATAATTAGTATTTCTTGTTCTATATGAACGTTTCTATTGTTGAACTTTAAAGATTACCCAAAATTAAGAATTGTGCTCTACATAACTTTGCTGTGTTACAGTGTTTTGATTTTTATGTACAACTTTTGTCTCTTTATGTGTATAGCAACTGATGTTTTGTTTTGCTTTAATAATCGGCTTATGTTTATTAGGTTTTATTATTAAATAAACAGTTTCAAACACAACAAATGCTAATTGATATGTATTTACAACTGCAGCATTTTTATTGTAATGGGCACTTTCAAAGGGGCCAAAAATATAGTCTGCTGGATGACGGAGGACGACATTGGCATCAACAGGGAGAGGTTTGGGCAGGTGATTGGGGCTATATGTAAGGTTGGAAGTAGGGGAAACAAAGCATGTACATTGTGTGGACTGTGACTCCTGGAGTTATTGTGAGGGATACCATGCTACACTGTAAATGAATCCCCTAGTGATTATCAACAAACCTTATTCGGTTTTATAAAAGACAACGATAAAAGTCATATATAAAATGATAAAACATCTTCCAAGTTACAAATTGACAAATATAATATGTCTAAGTTAATCAAAACACAAGATATAAATTCATGAATTACAGTACAGAAGTTCATCTCAGCTTGACCTGAGTCTAACAGCGACCAGTAAAAAGTTAAGCGTATGCAAAACAGTGTAATTAGAGAGTAGTTGTTAAAAGATCAGAGCTGGTCTCACCTGCCTAAACCCCGCTTTTTTGAGAATGGGAATAATCAATAACTTTCTAGGGACAGCATAAAAACTACAAAACATTATAAAGTGCATCATGCCCTGAGGAGACTCACTGTTGCAGCCACAGGGCATGAGGCACTGGCCTCTGGGAGCCACAAGGGTGTGCCAAGAGGTAATGGAAGAGGTTGGGCCAAAACCGGGTCAATAGAAAACATTCATGGATGCTTTAAAGCCCAAGAAGATAAGGTTTGTTGTTTGGTACAGTTTTTGACACAATGTACTTATGCACACTAGGCTAACACAGCTCATTTCCCTCTCTATCACAGCGGCTCATTCTTAAAGAACACTCTTTGACCAGAGAAAGGTCCCTCTAACATATGCGCTCAGGGCTAGCTAATAGTTCACACCTACCCTGGTAAGGCCAACTCTCGCGTGTTCGTGAGATATTTCCCCCCCCCCCCCCTGGTGCGCAAACAGCGATTGCAAACAGTAAAAAAGCATCGCAAACATGAAATTCTTCATGTTCGCGGAATTTCTGCGTGTTTGCTGAGTTTTTTTACCGTTTCGCAGAGATTTGCGTAACGCGATTACGCAAATTCCGCCCACGCCTAGTCTTCGGTATTGACAAAAGTCTGAGTTTAAAAGTGGACTGCTTAGCTTTACGAGAAGGCCCCTAGCTGTCCTCGCCAAGAGGACTGCGTCGTCTGCGTAGAGAAGGACTGGTAAGATATGCTTGCCTACCTGGGGACAATCCGCATTTGTGGCCAAAAGGCCCTTCTCTAAGGAATTAATATATAGGTTAAAAAGAAAGGGTGCTAAAGTGTAAATGTAGTATACTTGTAAAGTGCACAGCTGCCCCAGCAACGGGGCGTCCCGGCGCTGTATACCGCTGTGGAAACCTTCCTGGCTCTCTCTGTGAGATGCCCCTCCTGGGCACCCCCAAGGTGAAGCCAGGCATCCCAGCGCTGTTAGGGCCATTGTGGAGATTAAGCAAGCTATTGCCCAGAGTTGCAGCGTGGGACCCATGATTAGAGTAGGCGCCGAGGCGAGAATTATCGAGTCCGCGGACATTGAGCCCAGATCCTGCCGCGTCGGGAATTAAACCCTGGTCCCGGGCCTGATCTCTGCTTCAGGGTCTGCCTGCTTCTAACCAGTGAGCCACACTTCTTCACCCATGGCGCATCCCTCTCTTCATGTCAAGCTGACACTTTCAGGTCCTTTGAATAGCGGACAACCGCGGTTGAATCACGGTGAAGATCCCTCAGAAATAAAACAATGTTACTGTCAATGACAATGGAGGACATCAACGGCCAGAGTTTGAACCTAATGACACAGTCGGATGCTGAGGACAGGTCCATGAAGGCTAGGTATATGGGGCTGGAATGAACCACAGTGTATTTGTTCAGAACCATGTACAGGTTTAAACACTGTTCCACAGTGGAACAACTTTGGCGAAAGCTGTTTTGGAAATCCAAAATAAAAAATGTTTTCATCAACCCAGGATACAAGTGTGTTAAATACCATGCGGCCCACCACCTTCACCACAGAGTCCAGAAGAGAAATGGGCCTATAACAATAGTACTGTCCCGATCTCCCTTTTTAAATGCCGGACTATAATTGATAAAGCCCAAGAATCTAGGCGTCCAACCTGGACTGCAGTATTGATGACAGCTGTGAGGACAGGCACCCAGGTTTCTATGTGGGCGAAGTAGAGGTCTGGCAGGATTCCATCTGGCGCGGGGGCCTTGTTTTTAGACAGACTCAGAATACCGCCTCTCACCTCTTGCGTGGTGAAAATAAGTTCCGACTTGCCTTCCACCCTTTTCTGCCCCTCAGTTGGCGGGGTATCCGCCTGGAAGATACCCTCGAAATAATGTACCCAATCGTCATCTGTGATATGGGCATCTAGTAAATTAGCATTATTTCCAGATACAAATGGGCTGTTAATAATGCCCCAGAACTTTGAGCTATTACACAGTGTACTAGCCTCCACTAGATCGATCCAGGCCTCCTCCTTCAGGGCAGAAGAAACTGTCATCAAAACTGTACAATCCGCCCACTTTGAAACCCTGAGATTGCAGAGACTGAAAAGATACTGGGCTCAGGGTGCCCCCCTCCCCACTCCGGTTGGCTGGACGGTCCTAAGGATCAGTCCTGGGCATAATAGGTGGTGTTGTATCACCTACCATGTGACTAGGCAGCTTCGTGATAGACACTGCTCTGTCTCCTGCTCCTGTGCCATTACTACTGGGACTGGAAATGGTGGTCGAGATCGTAGGCCTTGTAGGAGGGATACTTGTGGAGAGAAGGGCACAGTCCCTTTGCAAGCAGCTATCAGTGCAGACAAGTTGCTTTCCAGTGTAGAAAGTCGGAGTAGGATGGGGTCCAATTTAGTTCCAAGTGCTGACAGCAAGGCTGCTTTGAGCATGTCTAACAAAATAGCTTCCAGGTTAGGCACTGGGTGGACTGCTGAAGATGACTATGAGCCAATGTTCTTTTTGAGTTTATAAGGGCCCCCAAACGAGGGGCACTAACTCTTATTGCCTCCTGGGCCCAACCCATTGCCAGGGGTCATGTCAGTGGCTAACTTAAAAATTGACGACTGGGCACCGACCTGTGTGACAACAACTGGTGTAAGGGGGACGATACCCCCAGCCTGGTCTTGAGGCATTTTTTGAGGTATGTCCACCAAGCCTGCTTGAAGGGACTGAGGCAGAGTATGGGAACCGGCATACGGAGCAACAGAAGAAACCACTAGGGAAAGGTGAGAAAGTGAGCGAGATTATCTTGTAATAGCCAATTCAATCTCCTTGTCCAGAACCCCAGCAGCATGCTGCAAAAAAGCGTCCTATGCATGACTTTTATGTTTTTTTCCATTTATAAAACCGACAAAAGTTTTTTGAATCCCCTAGTTGTTAGAACGTGGCCTCAGGGGAGACAGGAAATGTACCTGGTCACCCTGGGACCCACCCTCGAAGTATCATAGCCGAGCACTGGCGGGAGACTCCTCAGGGGGAAGAGTCTCGAATCTAGGATCGTACACGCTGCACAAGCACCACACGACAAGGAGACACCACACTGTAGGTTCTTAAGAACAGATCTTTATCTATCAATATCGTGGGATCATTATGATCGGTAAGGTTGCAATATACAAGAGAGCGCAAGGGCTCAAGAGTCTCGGTAGGGATAGGGGTAGCGGGACAGTCTTTGTGGATCAGAGTCAATGCAGGTGTGTATCCGGCGCACAGCTCACAATCTTCGAGCCGGGGGATACGTTGCGGTCTTTGGGGTCCAGCCGGACCGAGAGAGTCTTAGGAGCTGCGAGTCACTCAGCAGGGCTCAAGCACGATGTCGGAGGTCTTACGATCTTCAGGGGAGCTGCGAGTCACTCAGCAGGGCTCAGGTATTCCAAGGTTGCAAGGGAGCCGCGAGTCACTCAGCAGGGCTCAGGTGGTTCGGCAGAAGTCCTTCTCTACCAAGGGGAGCCGCGACTACGACAGCAGGGCTCTCGTCGTTCCAGAGTCGAATCTGCCAGATAGTCCCAGAGCACCCCTTTTATAGTCCAACTCCTCTTTGATGTCCGGAGTCTGTCCGGGCAGGGGTCTTGGCACCTGGGGTCGCTTGTTGGGGTTTCCAGCCATGTCATCCTTTGATCCTTTCAGGACAGGTTCGGGAGGAGTCCCAGACACACAGCAGGCGTGGAGCCAGCCGTCAGGGAGGCCGGAGGGGCGATCGAAACCCATCTCTCAAGGGGAGGTTGGAGGTGCGAGGGAAACTGCTCCTCCCTCTCTCACTCGATGGAGCGCGCTGTCTTCCAGTCTGGGTGGCGCCATTAGGCCTGGGTCGCGCTGGGGCCAGGCGGCCATCTTCGGTGCACCAAAGTGGGCACACGGGCCTTATGGTGCCAGGGAAAATGGAGGGCATGGACGGGGAGGCCCGGGGGCGTGTGTGTGTGCCCCGGGAGGGAAGGGTCGGCTAAGCCGTGTAACTCGGGGGTTGAGTGATGTGCACGGGTCAGGGTGTGTGGCTATGGGTCAGGGAGGGCCACGCCATGAGGCCGGGTCTAACACGCGTCCCCCCCAGCTGAAAGCCGGAGAGAACTACCCATCCTCTTGGGGGTTCTCTTCGCTGAGGCGGAAGGACCTAGAGAGGCCGTCATCGTTGGCGTGGTCTGTACCGGGGCGATGCTCTACGGTGAAATCCATCCCCTGGAGGGAGATTGACCATCGCAGTAGTTTGGGGTTTTCTCCTCGCATCTGCATGCGCCATCGCAGGGGGCGATGGTCGGTTTGGACTCTGAAATGGGTACCGAACAGGTAGGGTCGTAGTTTCTTGAGCGCCCAGACTACTTTGAACGCCTCGCGTTCAATGGTGCTCCATCTCTGTTCTCTGGGCAATAGCCGTCAGCTGAGGAAGGCTACGGGCTGGTCTAGGCCATGGTCATTTACTTGTGATAGGACGGCTCCAATGCCATGCTCTGAAGCATCGGTTTGCACCACGAACTCCTTGGATTAGTCGGGGCTTGGAGCACGGGGCGGTGCACTTGGCTAGTTTCATGGCGTCGAACGCCTCCTGGCAGGCAGGGGTCCACTGCACCTTCTTGGGGTGCTTTTTGGACGTGAGTTCCATGAGGGGACCTACGAGGCTGCCGTACCCTCGGATGAATCTCCGGTAGTAGCCGGTGAGGCCCAGAAAGGCTCGGACCTCGGTTTGGGTGGTGGGTGGTTCCCAGGCTAAGATGGCGTCGAGGGGCGACCTGCCCACTTCCGACCTGGTGCCCCAGGTAGACCACCGAACCTTGCCCAATCTGACACTTGCTGGCTTTCACTGTGAGGACTGCCTGGCGCAGGGCCATCAACACTCTCCGGAGGTGCCGGAGGTGCTCGTCCCATTCTGAACGGAACACCGCAATATCGTCCAGATATGCGGCGCTGAACTCTTCCAGCCCGGCCAGGACTCTATTTACTAGTTGCTAAAAAGTGGCCGGGGCATTTTTCATCCCAAAGGGCATTACGCGAAAGTGATAGTGCCCATCCGGGATGGAGAAGGCGGACCGCTCCTTGACTCCCTCTGTGAGCGCAATTTGCCAGTATCCGCAGGTCAAGTCGAAGGTACTGAGGAAATGAGCAGACCCGAGACGGTCAATGAGCTCGGCTGCTCGGGTAAGGGGGTGAGCGTCGGCTCAGGTGACTTCATTGAGCCCCCGGTAGTCCACGCAGAACCTTAGTTCTGGGGTGGCACCCGGGGCAGCTGCTTTCAGGACCAGCACTACTGGGCTGGCCCAGGGGCTGTCTGAGGGTTCGATCACCCCCAGGGCTAACATCTTAGAGACCTCGGCCTGGATGCAGGACCGGACTCGATCAGGGACTCGGTAGTCTCTGTGCTTCACCGGCGGGCTGTCTCCGGTGTCCACGTCGTGGACACACCAGCCGGTGACTTGGGGGACAAGGGAGAACAAGTCGGAGAACTGCCCCAAGAGCTGGCGGCAGTTCTCGCGTTGCTAGGGAGTGAGGGATGGAGAGAGGTTCACTCCTTCCACTGAGCCATCCTTCTCCTTGGTACACAGGAGGTCGGGGAGAGGATCTGACTCCTCTTCCGCCCTGTCATCGGTGGCCAACAGTAAACTCAACTCCGTCCGCACGAAGTGAGGCTTGAGGCGGTTCACGTGAAGGGCCCGAAGGGTGTCCCGAGGGAACTGGACGTCCACCAAGTACGTAACCTGGCTCTTTCGCTCGATGACCTTGAAGGGCCCTGTCCATTTGTCTTGGAGGGCGCAAGGTTTTACTGGGGCCATGACCCATACCTACTGGCCCGGCTGGGACTCAACCAGAGTGGCATTCTGGTCGTACCAGCGCTTCATTTCCTCCTGGCTCGCCTCCAGGTTGGCCTCGGCCAGTTCTCGAAACTTCCTAGTCTGGTTTCGGAGGGTCAGAATGTATCGGAACACATCCCGGGGGGGGTCTCGGGGCGCCGTCTCCCAACCTTCCTTGACTAGGCTGAGGGGCCCCCGGACGGGATGTCTGTAGAGTAACTCGAACGGGCTGAACCCCAAGGATTTCTGGGGGACCTCCCGGTAGGCAAACAAGAGGCAGGGGAGCAGGACGTCCCATTTACGCCGGAGGGGCTCTTCTAGGCCCGCAATCAACCCCTTCAAAGTCAGGTTAAACCGCTCTACTAGGCCATTTCCTTGGGGAGGGTACTTGGTGGTAAACTTGTAGGACACTCCACACTGTTGCCACACGGACGGCAGTTCGTTCCGCGATCGCTCACGACCTCGCGGGGAAAAAATTAATGAATTACAGTAGTAGCATTTTGCGTCTGTGAGATCTCAATGAATGTCGTTATCAGAATCGGTAGCCGCTGAGGACAAAACAGTGCATGGGCCGTTACTGAATCAAGCAAAGTATCAACATCCATTGGCATGACTGATGGGAGTGTGAAACATGTGTCTAACACACATTCTTCTCCGCATAGCAGGCAGCGTAGAACAGATAGGATGCAATCTTGCCAAATTGGTCTGAATGACAGAAACCATGTGGTATTTAATTCTTTTGGACGAGGTAGTCCCAACATTTGGATGATGCACTCACGACACTTCATTGCTAGTAGATTTGTCTCCATGGAGAACTAGGTGTCGTTTGTGAAATGGCTTGCCATATCGCAGCATAGGAGCAAAAATAGTATTCCTGCAGCGAGTCCCAAAATGAGAGGCAATCCGCCAAACACAGCGGGCACAAAGTTTGGAAATATTACTAGGACTGCTTCAAAAGGTGCTAACAGTCCAGAAAATACGGTCTTAAATACATGTACAATACCAATCGTATCAGACATGTTTAAGATACGACTTACCATTTCTGAGAAATGTATAGGGCAATTTGTAGTTACGAGGGCATGTAACTCTGCAGAAGTCCTTGTGACTTGGCAGATCATAGGTTTCTTTGGCCGAGTTCAGTGGCACAGTTTTTTGCAAAAGAATGACTTTCATTCTGCTTAAAGTATCAATTCGTATAGAAGAGATGTTCAGTAAAGGCCAAAGTGCCGACTCTTGGCTGTCTTGGTTTTAGGAAACAATACTTGCATACAGCAAGTGACCCTGGCTGACACAGTTACTAGATATGGTATTCCTGGCAACATGCCACAGCAGCTGCGATCATTCAATGTAAGGTAACTCCCATTCGAGAGTTGTCCAAAAATTGGATCAATCACTGCGGCTGGTGTACCTTGCAGGGGGCAGGATACGTTTTTAGAAGAACTATCGCAGGCCCCATGTAAGTCTATACCCTGACAAAGGAGAGAACCGCTTAGTGCGTTTTCACAATTTTCCCCGCTAAGAAACACTTCACTACCCCCACTCCAACATCTGTATGTGTACGGCAATTCCCAGGATGTCTTGATGTATTCTTTACCCAACGTTTTATATGTGCCTGCTGGTATATGTTGTAGGCAATATTGAAAATAGAAAAGTCTAACAGGCAGAGTGATTGTTCCATTTATAATCCATTCCATAACTGGCTTTTCTGCAACAGTAAATGGCAATCTTTCCAGTTTTTCAATGCTCAGCACCGTATTGTCTGCTCCCCTTTGTGCCAATTTGATCTGTTTATCAGTGAGATTGAATTCTGAAAACAGTGAAGTAGTATTGATTAAACGTCACAGCACGTAGCCTGAATGAAGGTTTTGCAACATCCAGCCTAATAGCATGATAGAACGTAATTGCGAGTGACCATGTTGCAACATGACCAAGTAAATGTAAATGTAAAAAGCTCTTATATAGCGCAGCCTTCACTCCAGGGAGCATCTTGGCGCTTTAGAAGGGAAAGGCAGAAAATGACGAGCCTTGCTGATGGTAGAAGAATGGTCTGCGTATTCAAATTAGGTTTTTGCATAGGGTATCGGATAGATTGTATATCCATGTTTTGAGCGGTCTTTCTGAAGATTGTTTCTGATGCAATTTGACATAGGGACGGTGGGAGTATGTTCCACGCTTTGGAACCCAAAACTGCCAGGGCCTTTCCTCCTCTCGTTTTCAGTCTGAAATTAGGGATGGTGAGGAGGTTAGCCTTTTTGGATCTCAAACTACGCGTGGGAGCGTAGTGTCTGAACATGTTCTGAATGTAGTTAGGTCCTTTTCCATAGAAGGCCCTAAAGGTAATTAGGAGAACTTTGAAAAGAACCCGTTTATGAATCGGCAGCCAATGTAAAATATCCATTGCTGCTGTGGCTGACGTCCTCCTATTCCATCCCAGCACCAGTCTTGCCGCTGCATGTTGCACCATTTGCAGCTTATGGCAGACCATCCTATTTGTCCCTGCATATAGGCTGTTGCAGTAGTCGAGGCGTGATGTCATAAGTGCTACTGCACCCATTTTTCGTCCTGGGAGTGGTATTAGGTCAAAGAATTTTCTGAGCCCCTTTATGATGCCGAAACATGTTCCTGCCACGGCCACTGCTTGTTGTTTAAAATTCAGAGAGGAATCAAATCTGATCCCTACATTTCGGACTGATAGAGCAGTGTTTGGGGGGACGGTGGCGTCCTCCGGCCACCATAATGTGGGGTTAAACAGATTACCTTTTCCATACGGCAAGATCTCAGTTTTTCCTGAATTGCATTTGAGATGATTCACGCTCATCCATTGGAACGTGGCTTTTAGGCAGTTTTTGAGCTTCATTTCAGCCTCACCTGTGTCATCCTCCATCACCAGGATGAGCTGCGTATCATCCGCAAACAAGATGGTATTGATATTAAAGGATGATATTAGAGTAATCAGGGGGGCCATATATACATTGAAAAGTGTCGGGCTCAGGCAGGAGCCCTAAGGCACTCCTGAACCGAGCCATTTTTCTTCTGACCTAAATTGACCTAAGGTGACCACTTGTCGCCTATTTGCTAAAAAGCTTTTTAGCCAGCCTAACACGTTTCCAGCTATCCCTGCCGCGGCTAGACGGTCCACCAAGATGGCAAGTCCTGGTCTATGATGTCTATGGCAGAAGACACTATGCTACATAAAGAATATATCCTGGACCACAGAGTCGTTAACCCATTGTCAACCACAGAGAGAGATTTTTCAAAATTAATACGATTAACTTCTCGTATTCGTTCTGCAGTCTCTGCTTGCGTAATTTTCCACGCTTCATTATAAGCAGCAAAGATACCGGCATATATAAAAAGTTTATGATGCGGTGTTCTTGGTCCTAGCAACAATTCCCTAAGATCAGCGCCATCTTTAAGTAAAGATAAGTGTTGCTTTACATCCTTAACTGTAGATCTATGTATCCAATCAAGGCAAAGTTTCCCTACACTGTATGTTGTTACTATTCCTGGATGCTGTCTTTGAATATATCTTGGTTCTGGCCAAATGAATGTGAACCCCTTTGTTTTATTCAGGAATCTATCTTGACAGGTGTTTGTATTTGTGGGCCAGATCAACCATTTATTCCAATCTGGATCTGTTCTGTTGTGATGCAAAATAGTATGTACGTCGACTCCCCCCTCTGAAGTGTTATCACTAACAGGTGTAGGTGTAGGTATAGATGGATTGTTCAAGTCTTTTATCTTTGCTAACCCAAGACAAGACATCTGTTGGACAGTGTAATTCAAAAACCTAATTTGCTCAGGGATGAAGCAGGCTCTAAATAAAGCTTCTATCCCCTGCACTTGCCAATCTTTTGTGCCCCAGACAGTTTTTGTCTCAATGTTGTCTTTCCAAGATTCGAAACCTAGTGAAGACAGTTGAGCATAAAATACTGTAGAATAAATTTGCTTGGTATTTGTTAACATACTTTTCATTCCTGTTTATGTTTAGATTTTTAAAGTAAAATGATTCCGGATTGGATACATTGAACCCTGAAAAGTACGGACATTTTCAAAAAAACCTTTTGGAGCTACCCTTTGGTTATACATTAATACATTTCTAGGATTTGCAGATTTGTGCAAGAAATGATGATCATGGTGATTAAATCTGATGAACCTTCTAAGTATTCATGATTTGTAAAGTCTGACATCATATTATTAACAGTCTTGAAGTCCCAATCATCAGAAAAGGTACTAGATGAAACTAAGTCATTCAAGGAAATCTTGAACTGGTGTAGAATCTTCAACAGCTCTGACGGGCCAAACATGTCATAATTAGTTCTGTCCCAAGCTATACTCCCTGGTATAGGAACGGCTGTGATGTTCACTGATGACAAGTCTCTTTGTTCACGATGGGATGATTTGTGTGGCTTGAGAAGTAAGTTGATGTTCTTACTTGCTGTGTCCATTGTGACATATCTTCCATTTATCAGAATTCCCAAAGATATTACCAGAGTCAACCAAAGTAGAAGAAAAATCACACCCAACACAATCCAAAATTCAATCCATGGTGAAACCAAAGAAGTCTTTTCCAAGTGATGAAAAGGGTCTGTTGCTTGTTCTTCCAAAGATCTTTTCACTGGCACAGTTTTAGGCTTGCTTGGATCCTCTGAAAATGTATCACAGTTAATGAAATAGCCAAAGGCAGTTCTGTCAATTGTTGACATTGCATTGGGATTCGTTGAAATCGCCGGAACCTCAGGATTACTTGTAACATTTGTGTAGTCAGGTGCTACTTTATTGTAGACAGGCGTTTCTTGACGAACTGTTATTTGGGTTTCAAGAGGTACAAGTTCCATAGCTTTGTTGCTTAGTCCTTCATTTCGCACTGCAGATTCTTCAAAGGTGATGAGTCTCTCAGTTTGAACCTCTTGGATAGTAGCCAGAGCTGGGCGTCTGCTACATTGGCGGAGTCCACTTGGCCTACTGCTTATGATCGGCCACATGAGGTGGTATGACCAGGTTGATAGACACGAACCTGTTCTCCTTTTTTCCAGCAAGGGGCGGCAGTAATACTGTTCTTGATCCGTGGATTGCTAGGACAGGTACTGGTTGTCAGTAAGAATGCCCAAATTCCTTCTTGTCCACGATCTTTTCTCTGACCAGATCACCGAGCATTGGGATCCAGACAGGCCTTGTTGGGACGGTCAGTTTCTCTTCAGTGGTGGTTGGCTTCAGGAACACGTTACTTTGTTTCCTTCTTATTTCATTTAAGTCCTGTAAGACAGCCAAACTATCTTTGATATCAAAGAGTTTTTGGTCTACCATTGAAGTCTGACAATCGAGGTCCGCTACTAACATTCTGGTCCCAAAAAGGACTTCATATGGAGTGATACCCTCTAGAGAACTTCTTGGCAGATTGTTAAGACTATGTTGGACAATTATTAGATGTTTGACCTACCCGTCACCTACCCGTCACCCGATCCTAATACCCTAGCAGTTATAGATTGCTTTATGTTCCGGTTTTTTCTCTCCACTACCAAATTTCCCTCAGGATGGGATGGACTAGAGTACCGCAATGCAATGCCCAGATTGGCCATGGCCTCCTTGTAAGCTCGAGAGCTAAACTCAGGACTCTGGCCAGAATGTAGCGTGCTGACTGCGTATTGGCCGATAAAGACTTGCAAATCTTTTATAACAGTTGGAGCGTCAGCCGAGCGCCGAGGCTACATCCAAATGAATCTTGAACACGAATCCACTGCGATCATGATATATTTATAGTTGCCATCCCTCTGTAAGGGACCGCAGTGGTCCAGGTAAACGCAAGCTAATGGTTTATCTGAAATTTTTATTTTTTTAATTTATTTTTAGTGTTTTCTATAGCGCGAACATGAGCTCTTTACAAAAGCATTTAAACAACAATCCTAACTTTACATATTACTAGACATAAGTGTTTGCAGTAATTGTCATTCCAAGGGGCTAAAAAGTTCACTGATAGAATACCATAAAGTCTTAGACATTTTTTTAAAAAACAATGAGATAAAAACGGGTATAAAAGACCAACATTGTACAGTGAAGCTGGTAGTATGAAAATTGTGCCCGCCAGGCAGGATGAAATAAATAAAGAACAGTTTTAAGGAATTAAGGGAGAAATTTCCTCATATAGAACGATGTTGCTTCTTTTTCTAATTTTGCGATGGTTGGAATTCTTCACAAGTCGGGGGAGGGCGTTCCAAATTCTCGGTGCGGCCCCTGAGAATGCTCGGTCATACATTCTTTTCTTATGGAAGCGCGCAAGTTTCAGTAGTAGATAAGCCTTGCTCCTGGAGGAACGTGACCCTCCCGACAGCGTAAGTTTCTAGGCGAGGTAGACTGGAGTCTTGTTTGTATTGCTTTGTGGTTGATGCATGCCACTTTGAACTGAATTTGTGCTTCGAAAGGAAGCTAGTTGAGAGCTTTCAAGTGGGGGGAGATATGGTCGACTTTTTTGGATCCCGTTATGAGTCTTGTGGCTGCATAAAGACATGCTTTCAACGGGGCTGTTGAGATCTTAGGGAGTCCAGCTAAGGTTGTGCAACCATATTCAATCCTTGAGATGACCAATGATTGAACTGCTGTCTTGAGGTCTGCTTTATTTAAAAAAGGTTTTAGTTTTCGTAAGTAACTCAAGTAGAATCTGTTTATTTTTGCCATTGTGTTGATATGTGCAGACATATTAAGGTTTTTGTCCAGAATGATACCCAGAGATTTAGTTGACTCCACAATCTTCGGAGTGCACTTTAGAGCAGTGATGAGGTTGGACCATCCTGCCATCGATGTTTTGCTTTTTTTAGGGGTAATCGGAAGGAATTCATTTTTTTGAGCATTTAGTTTTAGGTGGTTCTTGGTTAGCCATTGAAGTGTTCTTGTTAGAGCTAGGTTCATTCAGCCTTATTCATCAAGGCCGAATCGGCTCGCAAAGGGCCAGATTCTGAGAATCTGGCCCTTAGCGAGTGCGATTTTTGCATTTGGGATTCAACATCCCAAATGCAAAAATCGCTATTTAAGAATTCGCACATTTGCGAAGAATTGAATTTAAGGAATCTCTATTTGAGATTCCTTAAATGCAATTCATGAAGCATTTTAAAATTGCGAAATGGCAATTTTGGGCCGCTATTTACCGAGAGGTCAGACCTCTCGGTAAATAGCAAAAACTTAGAAAAATGCATTTAAATGCATTTTTCTAAGTTGCATGTTACACACACACATGTCCTTTGGACATGTGTGTGCGCAACACCAATGTAGATTACATTTCAGGGGTGCTACAGGGTGTCCTTTGGACACCCCTGCACCCTTGAAATCGCATCCTTATTTGCGATTAGCTAATTGCTAATCGCAAATAAGGAATAACTCCCCATGCATTCCTATGGGCCTGTAGGCCCATAGGAATGCATGGGGAGTTATTCCTTATTAGCAATTAGCAATTAGCTAATCGCAAATAAGGAACATGTAGGAATCGCAATAATTATTGCAATTCCTACATGAATCCCGTTTTGCAAGTCCTTAATAGCGATTCGTTATGAATCGCTATTAGGGGCTCGCAAAACGGGAGAATAATGAATCAGGCTGTAAGTCTTTATATCATCAGTCGAGGCAATCTTAATGTATAGCTGAGTGTCATCAGCATACATATGGAAAGCAAGTTAGTGATGAAGCAAGTTTGGAAATAACTAGTCGGCTTGCTTCATGAAACCTCTTGTTAGTAGCTATTAAAACGTATTAATGAAAATTACCATTTGAAAGGATCCTTTGTATGTCGGATCCTTTGCAAATCGGGCGCTTGCTCATGTAGTTTGAATGGGTGTGAAGCTTACAGCTAAAATGGCCGACAAATGAGCGGGATTTAGCCTGCGCATGCGTCAGTCATAATCACGTGTTTATAGTCACCCAGTAGGGGGGGCTCGCTTGAATGTGCTTATAACACAATAACTTCTTGCTGCTTGCTAGGTTGCTTGCGAACGAATAATCGTCTGCTTAACAAATGCTATAAACTTACAAAGTCGGGGAAAACTGTACATTTAAATGTGTCTAAACGTTGTTGTTTCTTTCCGTTTCTTCTATGTCCTGCGCCATGTGCTGAGAGCAAGGTTAAGATGGCGACTGGGGAGAACTGCGGCTGCGCGGGCCTGGACTAGCCGAGAGATACCGACCTTGGGTCCAGATGCTGGCTGTTGTCCAAAAGATGCCCTGGAGTCGCATCCCTGGGAACCTTACAGTGACCTTCTTGATTTTGCGCTTGCGTAGTGGTGTCACTGGACTTGAATATGTGGCACTCAGTGGGCACCTGGGAGGAACCAAATTGTTGCAAGTCTTGGTGGGACGTACACCTGACCTAGTTTTGGGCCAATAGGAAGCCTAGAAAGTTAGTGGTGTCACATGGATGGGTGGTACCTGGTCCCCAGAAAATAGTATAAAAGTCCGTGCACACAATGTTAATTGTCCGTCTGGTCCGATTAGCTGACTTGACACTGACCCAACAACTCTCCTATAGGCCCAATAGAACAGATGTAGTGGAGCACTCTGTCACTTTACCTGAGGACCCTGGTCGAGGTCTCAGGAGACTAAGTGTCGATGGAGGGCTCTGAACTCTGACTGAGGGCCCTGGTCGAGGTCCCAGAGAACTAAGTGCAGGCGGAGCACTTTGTCAGTGTATCAGCTATTTTCTAATGATTCCCTGTGATAATCCCTGTAGTGGCGGAAAGTAACTTTTCCGTTAGTCCTAAATTCAGGTTGAAACCCATGGAGGAGCCATGCAACACCCTTAGCCTAAGCTAATCGAATCTAGGGGTCTCTTGGGTACCTCAAGGGTTGCCTGAAATATCTGCCAAGAAGAAATGCCCAGCGGAGCACAATCATCTAGTTAAAAATCCCTGGTGAAGGTACGAGGTCCTAGGGAAGTCCTAAGCTCCAGCTGTAGAAAAAGATGGTTGGCTTGGCAGTTCCCATAGATTTCCTGACTGAATATCGACGGAAGAAGCTTTGCTGGTTAACGCAACTTACGCGAGTGTAGCAGTCGTTATCCTGGAGAAGTCCCGGTCCCATTGAGGGTGGTATCCTGTCCCGTCCCGGTAGCAGTTCCATGCAGTGTCCCGTGTAGATGTGCCCTTACCGGAGTCTGGTCCCCGAATCTGAACGTACACATGATTGAAGCTGTTCCCGAAGCTGAACTGGGTAATTATGATAGATAGGGAGTTAACTATATGTTTTTCAGGTGTATGTGCTTAACCAAATTTTGCTTCCTCCCAGGAAATGTTTATAATTTGTTGTACATATCATAATTAACCGATTGGTGTGAAACTGCATTTACTCATATAATCTTTTTAGATAAAAAGCGTTAAGCTGCAAAAGTGTGGTGTCTTATTCCGAATAAAATGATGAAATGTTAGCCTTATTTTATTCCTTTACAAATGAGTACTTAGATCCTTAGGGTTTTACTAAAGTGAGGTAATGAACCAAAGTGAAAATCCTAAAAATAGAGAACCCCTGATGGCGCATATTATACTTAGGTAACTAAAGTAATAGGGATAACTAGTCGTTTTTCGCCAGAGGCCTAAGTGAAACCGGTTAAGGTAATCCCGCGCGCTATCATTAGCTTTTCGAAGTATTTCCGTAAGAGGTTCTACGTATAGATTAAAGAGTGATGGAGATAGCGTTGAACCTTGTGGGACTCCTATAGTATTGTCGGTTGCGCTTGAAAGGGTCTGGTTGACAGTGAATTTTTGTGGAAGAACCAAAGTTAGAGAGCAAGGGTGTCGGGGGGGCGAGTCCCTACCCCTGAGGTAAACTTGAGAAAAACAATGAGGACTGGCCCGTACAAGAAGGAAGTATTGGAACCTGGTCAGTGTTCCATGTCACTTGTCTGTGTAGCTGTATTAGCTGGGCACAAGCTCACACACCAACCTAGTTGGTATCATGCTTCATCATCGGGGTCCAACCAGGCAGCCGAGTGCCGCCTGGTTGTGCTTCAACGCCTGGCTGCAGCGGAGCGGGTGTTGTGCAACAGTGTGATGTTGATGGATGTAAGTGTTAAAAAATACCACTGGGGATCCTTGCCCAATAATTTATTCGTGGCGGCCCAGGGTATCAAGTTAAAAGGTATGTGTGGCAACTAATAGTAAAAAAATTATTTATTCAGTTGACTAGATATCGGTCGACATGTTTCAGTCCCTATGGAGTCTGGGCGGGACTTTCATCAGGACCAGGGTAGTGAGTGGCAAAAGGAAAAGCCACGTGTATTTTTCTGCCCAACACACGCGCTAAGGTGTGTGGAAAAAGAGGAAGTGAGGGGCACGCCTGAAAATCACAGGGGCCCTCTATCAAGCGGAAAAAATCATCGCTTTATAAGTAGTCCTGAGAATCGGGGCGCGTGGGGGGAGAGACACTCCTGTCACTATTTGTGTGGGTAGCGTCCTCCGCCGTTATCCTAAGTCTTACCCCTACGGGTCCCGGCTGGTGGTGAATTTTTGTGATCTATTATCCAGAAAGGAGCGGAACCAGGATAGCACTGTACCCTCAAATCCCATCCTGTTTTTCAGTCGATCGAGTATATAGGCATGGTTCGCAGTGTCAAAAGCTGATGACAAGTCCAGTAAGATTAGTAGGCATGTTTCATTATGATCAAGAGCCAGTAAAGCGTCATCTACTATGTGCAGAATCGCAGTTTCTGTACTGTGGTTTGGACGGAAACCGGATTGACAATCGTTTAGAAGCTTGAAGTCAGAGATGTGTAGGCTCAATTGTTGTTGGACACATTTTTCCATAATTTTGGCCAACATGGGAATATTGGTTACCGGTCTAAAATTGTTTGCATCTAAGGGGTTCTCAGACGTTTTTTTAAGTAGCGGGATGACTTGTCCTGTTTTTAGGCAGGCCGGTATTTGACCTTGTGACAACGATGCATTAATCTTTGCCCAAGCCGGGATTAGCAGGTGATTTATGGAGGACCAGCATTTCGCCAGTAGGGGATCATTGTAATGATTGTTAGGTTTCGATGTCGCCATGATCTTTGAAATGTCTAAATCACTAACCTGTGTAAAATCTGACCATCTGGTGAGGTTCCGTGACAATCATAATGGTGTTTTCGAATCGTTCGAATATGGACGAGTTTGGTATCTATGAACCGCAAATGACGAGTTTAGTGGGTGTACGCGTTTTCGCTACGCTGGCCTGAACCGTTCGTCTTATTCGTGGGTTTCTCCATCTGAACTCATGGGTTCCATTTTAGATACGGTATCCATTTTGTCTCTTGCCCTCAAGTAGCCAGCGAACGGACACTGTCCGCTTCGTGACCCTGGGATTCCCAAGCTCTTGCGGAAGACACATGTTTCTTTGAAGGTGTCGTTATGATGAGGGGGATGACACTGCAAAGGCAGATGGCCCCGCTCGAGGCTCATCTTGCCGTGCCGGTCTATTGTTTCAACCGTGCATGCATTAGGCACGAGTCCTTTGATCCTGCAATCGTGTTTCTGATATTGCCTCCCTACACTCTTTTTCAATCTGTTGTCTATCTCTGTCTTCCTTCCACCTGTTTCTGTCTCTTTCTTAACTCGTTTACAGCCAGAATGGAATGTACTTAATGGTGGGATAACGTACTTTTACAGTTGGGAACCGGCGATGCTACTGTAATTATGTTCCGGGCTCCTGAAGACACGAAAGCGACCCTTTTGAAGTTTACTGTGGGAACTGAGTTGTAACCTTTTGTTCGCCATGTTGTGCTATGACTGAAATATGTATAAAAGGAGCGATCCACTGTTGCAATTTGAAGCAGTCTCCTAGAACCTACACATGTTGTACTTCTTGTGACTTCTGTGTTCCCTGCAGTAAATAAACCTCGATCTTTGACGCCGAAGGAAGTGTCCCGTGTCTCTGTAATTTGTACGCCGGAACAGGTAACCCACGAAGGTTTCAGGTGTTGTCCCCTGGCACCGCTGGGCTTTAGAATAGCCCAGTCCTTCAGTTGGTGCCCGACGTGGGGCGACATCAGCGGTACCGGTCCAAAGCCCGACGATCATGAGGAACTTCGTGTGAAATCTCTGAGGGAAGGTGCACCCCGCTTCATCGATCCTGTTGTCGAAATAAGTGGCCCGAAGACTTTTCCCGCGAAGATCCCCGCCTCCTGACGGCTGCGACGGACTGATGCCCTGACTGTCGACCTGTTTTGGCGCCTGGCGTACTTCTTTGTACAGCAAGACGATAGACGGGCCTTCCTGGTGACGCCATTGCTCTCTCAGTTAAGTATTTGTGGGTCGCTCCCAGAGTCCTTGGTTGTTGTTGAAACGTGGTTGTTTGCATGGTTCCATTGCATTTGTGGTTCTTAGTTCCTTAGTTGTTGGGTTTTATTTGACGATTGCAATTGCCAAAAACCGAGGGTCTTGCATTTTTGCGAGGACATCGTAATTCGATAACCCTTGAAGTTTGTAAACTCGGTTAGTGTGCACGATGCCTGGCCGTAGTACTTTGTTTAGTTGCTTTAAATGTTGTGGTGCGGATTCCCAATTGGAGGATTCATGCCCAATACCTCCAGTTGGAACTCCGATCTATGAGCTCTATAGTCGCCACGGAGTGGGTCCTATCGTGTATAATGATTATTGGATCCGCTACACTAAGGATGATGGTGTCCTTAGTTGGCCACCTCATGGTAGTTTCGAAACTGCAATTTTAGATAATCTCAAGGCAAAATTGTTTAAAAAGAAATCTAGGCCGGCCATGTTTGATTCCTTTCGGTTGTGGCGAAAGGAGGCCAAGCAGAAAGAAATTAAACAGCTTAAGAAAAATAAGGTGGAAGGTATTATTACGGTGATGAGAAATGCAGAGCAGTTCCAGCGAGATAAAAAAGAGAAGGAAAAGGAAGTTTTTGCTAGACTGCAACATATGGCGGTGGATAAGTGTTATCCTGTTTTATCGTCGAGTACTGATAAGAAGGGTGAGCAAGCGGTAGAGGACCCTTTGTTGTCCTATCTGCTGAAATCGCCACCCCCATACGCACAGGATACTACAGCCCCTGTGGTTCCTCCTGTTCCTCAACCTGTCGTTCCGGCAGCTGCTGGTCAGCCTGTCGCCGGTCCTGTTCTTCCGAATCCTCTTGTTCCTCAAGTTGTTCCTGTTCCCTTACCTGCTCCTCTTCCTACTGCTCCACTGCCTATACCTTCTCAGTCTACTGTTCCCGCTACTTCTGCTCTTTTGGCTACTCCTATGCTCCTACTGCTCCTACGTTTAGCCCTCATGTTGTTGCTCCTGTACTTCTCTCCTCTTCTCCGTCTGTCCGTAGTCGCATACCTAATGCTGTTGCTAATCTTTACTCCCCATTCGGACCGATCCTTGGATCCGATGTTTCTGATGTCCCTCAACGGCGAAGTCAAAAATTCCTGGTGGTAGGGAGAGCGATATGTTAATCAAAATGTCATGTAATTGGATTAGGTATCCCATTAAAAACACCCCGCGCCTGGTTTATGAGACGTTTTCTCAATTTAATGAGCCCACGCAGAGATTTGTGTTTGAGGAAATGTGTAAATGTTTACGAGAGGTATGGGATACCGATGAGGTAGACAATGTGCCGCCCGAAGTGACTGAACTCCAGCATCAATTTTCGAGTGGTATGATTGTGGGTAGTAATGTTCGACATGCTGTGGAGCGTCTTCTATCTTTTCAATCTACAGTACTACTTCGAGCATTGTTTAAGGACGAAACTGAGGAATGGATGGCAACACCTGGTCAGTATCCCATGCGAGAAGTCCCCCCAGTGTGGATGCCAGGTGATCCTGCTGCTAATCCCGCTATTCCGCCACACTTCCAGAGAGTTTGGATACACCTCCCATGGAAGCGGTCGGGAGTTTTACAGGTGAAACAAACTTTACCTGACCACCGCAAAAATCCGGCAGGTTATTATAAGGAATTATCCCAATTAGTGGACGCTACTGTTATGAACCTTGCCGATATCGATATGTTGTTCGGTAACGTAGTACCTCAACCAATTTGGGCAAAAATCTGTCAAGAGAATCACGTAGCCGAGTTAGGCGGTGATTGGGCTGCTCTCGCGGCGGCCGACGGACAACAAGTTGGTGGGGCTAAGCCTGAACAGATTATTGAAAATCTGCCCCAGAGGATAATTACACTTATGAAGATGCTTATGCCAGCAATGAGAGTCAATTGGGATAAACTGTCTGCATGCAAGCAAAAGAAGGACGAGAGTGTCTCCGATTTCTTTACGAGATTTGAGGAGGCATTCATCAATCATAGTGGTCAGGATATGAGCACTGAGGGAGGCCAGCGATTATTTGTAGATAAATTTGTATCGAATTTGTTGCCTGACCTCAGCAACAAATTGAAAAATTCCGAGAGGTCATGGGCTGTTTCTACCTCTGCTCAGATATTAGCTACGGCTCAATATTACGAAAATAGGGAGAAGGAGGAAAATGATCGTGCGGATAAGAAAACTAAGGATCTTAAAACCAAAGTTTTGTTACAGCAAGCGTATCCTCCGCGCTCGAATCAAAATGACTCACAGCAGCAGAATAGATCGCAATCACAGTCTTCTAGGTCACTGTCGCGTACTGACTCCTCTACACCGAGATCTATGCTTGGTTATAATCAATGCGCATACTGTAGGGAAGAGGGCCATTTGAAGTTTAATTGTCCGGTTTTGCGCGACCGAAATAATGGTGGTTCGGCTCGAGGAGGTCGTAGTGGTCCTCAACAGGCTTCACGTGGTAGAGGTCGTGGTGTTACTCAAAATCAGAATGAGCGTTCTACCAATTCATCAGATTCAAACAATTGCTTTGATCAGCGTGGTTCATCGTCAGGTAGATCTGCACAGTATCATGTTGATGACTGTTACGTCGAGCATGATATTGATGACGGTAATTACTAGGACAGCCACAGACAAAGAGAGGGAGTAGTATCAGTTCCGGTTGATCAGAGAGGGCCTTACGTCGCAGTTGCCACATCGGGCGTAGTTGAGCCTTTTCTGTTGGACACTGGTGCAGCGAAAAGTTCCATCATGCATTCGAAACTCCCTGGCGCACCTTTGTCTGGCTTAACGAATGTTTCCGTTGGATTCTCTGGCGCCCCCGTTAGTAATCCGGTTTCTAGCCCTTTGCTCCTCACAATTGGGCCTCATGAGCTGGAAGCTCCTTTGATTTTGACTACTGGTTGTGGTGAGAATCTTTTGGGCCTAGATTTTCTGAAGCGGTTATATGCGACTCTGTATTGCTCTCCTACGGGAGTGGAGCTTACATTGGGTCAGAGAGTGGTCTCTCCTATGTACTTGTCAACTGATAAGCTCCCACCGGAATTGAGTTCTCTTCCTAAATCTTTGTGAGCAACAGGTCCCAATGATGTGGGTCTGCTGGATATATCACCTTATGTTGTCCAATTGAAATCGAAGCGGAGCAAGATGGAGGCAGCGTAAGCCAGTGTGCGCGGCCACCACGCCACGCCGGTAACAGAACTTTCAGGTGATCGGCTACCTGACCTGCGGATCCGTGATGCTGGGTTCCCAGACACGGACACATCGAGCTTACAGAAGGCGGAGATCGCTTCGGGACTCACCCGGAGACACGGGGCCATACGGGGAGATTGTTGGAGCGGCGGGGAAGCGCTGCAGCGAAGCAAATTGCCGGACGGGTTTGCTGGTGTTCTCCGCCGCGTTCAAAATCCCTTCAGCAGGCATAGCCCTCACAAGCAGCAGCCGCTGGTTTGAGACACAGACGTCTGCTGTGCGCTCGGTGAAACGAGCCAACAAACGCCGATTTGGATGGTGGGAAGTGTCTTTCCTGGTGCTGGGCTACATAGAATTAACCGCTCTGTTTGGACTTTGGGAGCAGTTCAGAGCATCGGAGAGAGCAGACTTTGACAAGAAAGCCATAAAGATGAACTCTCGTGGAAGTAAAAAAAGCTTAAAGGCGAAGACACCTACTACAGTGAAGGAGTCTGTAGCGGGAGAAGACACTGGCAAGATTAAGTCCAAACAGGTCAGTGGGGTTATTGGAATGAAAAAGAACGCTGGCCTGGCAGGGACAGGGGCTGGGGCTGGGGCTGGGGCTGGGGCTGGGACTACCAGCAAAGATTTCAGAGGCAATAAAGATGCCAGTTTGGTGCATCCTTCTCCTCCCCCAGCTAAAATATTTCTAGCTAAAAACCAGGCCACTACGACTAAAAGCAACATAAAAAACACGCAGTGCCCCATCAGAACTGATGACTCCGCTAAGCAGAATAGCGATCATGGTGACATTGATCAAACACTCGCTGTCACTTTGGGCTCTAACAATGCCTCCTCAAACCTAGAAGTCCTCCCCAATCTGATTGACATTCAGCAAACCTCTCAATCACTGCAACTTACAACTGAAGAACTTGATCATACACTTGGTCCCCTTAACCAGCCAGATCCCCTCTTAACCCCACTTCCAACGGAAGGTGAACATTCAGAGCTAGACGAAGGAAATAATGCTAACTCCCTTTGTACTCCCTTTGAGAAATTGGACACCAGAGATCATCCCACGAAGACGGAAACTATTATTCGAAGCTTGGAAGTTCCTCCTGGCGCCGCTGCCCTATGGACCCCTGAAATTGGTCAAGAGGCCTTTTATTCAGTATCAGACAGCACTCCGAGCTCGTCAGGGGAAAGTGAGACAGAATAAGAAAGCGAAGGCAATACTAACAGTACCAGCGAAGAGGAAAGCAAGGCCTCCCGTGACAACACTGGTACAATCATCAGTCCCAAAAAACGAAGGAATAAGATCAAACGAAGGAGTCAGCTCAAATGGGACTACTCGGACTCACAGATGTCTTATCATCTAGAAGAAGATGAGCCGCCCATGCCACACTCATTACTACAGGGGCGTAGCCCTAGAAGATCACAAGCTAAATCAAAAGAGGTACTGGAACCCTCACTCGCCGCCATACTTACCTCGATCAAAGATTTCCAGGAAGAGGTGAGAGGTGAAAATCGAGCAGCCAAAAAAGCAGCGAAGAAATTACAGGGTGGTCTCAGACGGCTGAACAAGACCTGCATAGACATCAGCGAGAGAGTGGGCATGGTCGAGGCTAGGACTGAACACTTGGAGACAGAAGCAGTGGCAACCAAACAAGTCACTGATTCCAACTCTGCTTGTCTTACAGATCTAATGGTGAAGATGGAAGAAAATGAAAATAGGCAACGCCGGAACAACCTGCGCCTGCTGGGGATTCCTGAAGGAAAGGAGGGGGAAGACCACAGACAATTCATTGTCAAACTGCTGAAAGATTCGTTTCCAGAACACTCAGAATGGGACTGGGACCATGAAGTGCAACGAGCACATAGGTTCCCTTTTTTTTTGAAGAAGCAATATAAGAGTGGTAATGTGACCGAAAATCAGCCCCGGGTATTCCTTGTATACTTTGGCAACTTTCTTCTGAGACAATTGGTATACGAGAAGGCTCGACCTAATTCAAAAAAAGGAGCTCATGAGATTACCTTTTTTTCTAAACCTGATTTTTGCCATCAGACTGTTGAGCGTAGATCGCACTTGCGACAGCTGATCTCTCCCTTACAACAATTAGGGGCAGAGGTATACCTTATGAACCCGGCAAAACTGAAAGTTATCCTGTACGGTACTACCAAGGTTTTCACTTCAGAGATCAAAGCCAAAGAGTATCTGGAAGAGATTAAACGAAAGAAAGGACAAAAAGGGGCAAACTAACAAATGACCTAATTTGATTCCTGATGTTAATCTGTTGCTATCTCCCACTATATCTCCCACTATATAGTGACTGTAACTTTAAACGATGGATCACTTGAGTATTTTGTCTAGCATTGGACACTTTTTCACAGATAATTGGCGTGGCTGGTGGCCATGGCTCATGACTGACCTCCATCACTCAGGCTCTGCCTGATTGCTCACATAAGGGGGAGGGTGGGTGGGTGGTGGGGGGTTCTTGGGGGGTGGGGTGGGAGGGGAGAGCAGGGTTGTTGCAGGCACACAGAGATACTTATTGCACACACACATACACACACCAAATTTTCTATGAAATTCAGAGGACCATCTCAACACTCTTTAAATGGCTAGGTTAGATCCACTCAGTTAATGTCTGTGGCCTGAATGATAGCTCAAAGAGACAAAAGGTGGCTATGGGCTTACGAACACTTGGGGGAAATATAATATGTTTACAGGAAACCCACGTTGAACAATCCCAAAAACATCTGTTAAACACGTTAGGGTTCAAACTAGTGGGCGCCACCACACAAGGAGCTAAAACAAAGGGGGTTGGAATCTTAACTGATAGAAAATTTGCTATTAGCAGCCCGCGAACTAAATCAGATCCATCAGGAAGGTGGGCTATCACCCAGATTCAACTCCCTAATAATATCTCTTTTACTCTTTGTTCACTATACGGGAGCAATGCTGATGATCCCGGGGTTATAAATCAGGTTTCAAATGAATTAGCACACTGGCCCACCCCGATAGTGTTATGTGGGGATTTTAACATACACCTACCAGGTAATTGGGATGTCAACACAACCTGGAAATACAAAGGAAGGAAACCCCAAGTCTTCCAAGCCCTAACCAACCTTTTACAAACTCATGGACTGCTAGATAGTTGGGCGAGCAAAAATCCCTCACTACCTGGATACACCTTTTATTCGGCTCTGCACCAAGTATTGGTTAGGCTGGATTATTTTTTTGTTTCCGCATCATTAGCTACCAGTTTTACTATAGATATAGCACCCCGATTCATGTCTGATCATAATCCCATCATTCTTACTATAAGAGAGTTTGGGCAATCTAGAGAGGTTTCTAGATGGAGCTTCGAGAAAGCGTTACTATATGATCCAAGTTACATCAATCATATGCGAGGATGGATCCCAGAGTTCCTGGAGAGTAATATTGGCTCCACCTCGCAGATGATAGTATGGGACACTTTAAAGGCAGGGATTAGAGGTGAAACCCTTAGGTTCTCAGTTCATAAAAACAGAGTAGAAAAAGCCCAGGTTAAAGATCTTCAAGAAAAATTAAGAAAAATAGAAATGAAGCTAACTCAAACAATCCATGCAGGACTAGATTGCCAATCAGTCCAGCAAGAGGCGATCCTGGCTAAAGCGGAAATAGGGGTGGTATTTATGGGTAAAATAGCAGCTAAGTGGGCAGCAGTAAGAGAGAAGACATATGAGTGCAGTGACAGTATTGGACATCACTTAGCTGTTAAGACGAGACAACAAATTACCTCTAATGAAATACACAAAATTAGATCATCTTCAGGCATTGAGGTCTCCGATCCTAGCGGCATACGGCATGAGTTCCAGGAGTTTTATGCTAAGTTATATAAGGAAGAAAACTGCTGCCTGACCGATGTTCTAGACAGAAAGATCCTTGAATATCTTAGTGAGATCGAATTAAATAAGCTTAGCCTAGAAGAAAGTGAACTACTAGACCTCACCCCTACATGGGAAGAAATCCTAGATGCCATCAAAAGTCTTCCTGATGGAAAAGCTTCTGGCCCTGACGGCATTCCAGTCGAATTTTTTTAAATCTTTGCCAGCCAAATCAAGGTTATAGTCTTAGAAGTAATTATCTCGATCTTCAATGGCACTCTACCTCCAAACTCTTGGTCTAGTGCCAGAATATCTATCTTTCCAAAAAAAGACAAATCTCCACTAGATATGAGCTCCTACAGACCAATAACTCTTATCAACTGCGACTCAAAAATGTTCTCCAAGGTATTAGCCTCTAGAATATCTCGAGTAGTGGAACCCCTTGTTTCAAAATGGCAACATGGCTTTATACCAAAGAAAGGGACCACTGAACATGTCCGGAGAGTTATTACTCTGTTTGACGCTGCTCAAGTCGCTGGAGACCCGATGTCATTAATACTACTCGACGCCGAAAAGGCCTTCGACCGGGTCTCGTGGCAATTTCTTTGGAGAGTAATGGATAGTATGGGATTCGGGGGTAGGTTCATGCAGGCGGCACAGGCACTCTATTACAACCCAACCGCTAGCGTCGTCATAAACGGACATTTGACGCAGCCCTTTAAAATCTCATGAGGTACCAGACAGGGCTGCCCCTGCTCCCCACTACTGTTCGCGCTCTACCTAGACCCCCTCATCAAACAAATAGAGAAGAATCACAACATTTCTCCAGTAACATATTTTCAAAACAACTGTAAAATTTTGGCCTATGCTGATGATCTCGCCATCACTACTCCAGACCCTGTCAATTCTATACAGGCACTAGAAAGGGAGGCCCACAAATTTGGAATATTATCTGGGTATGCCTTAAATAAAGGCAAAACACAGATATTAGTAAATAATAAAATCACCTGGGCTGATACTAGAGTGGTATTAAAGGCCAAATACCTGGGCGTACTAGTAACACCTAAACTGGAGGAAATAGTTGCAGCTAATCTGGCTCCCCTTGCTGTTCAGACTAAGAAGGCACTAAAACAAATAGATAATCTACATCTAACGCTGGTTGGCAGGTGCAATGTTATTAAAATGACCACTTTCCTAAATTACTTTATTTTTTTCGCTGTATTCCTCTTGAGTTTAGTAAAAAAGATCTACTTAAATTTCAACAAATCTTTACACAGTTCATTTGGTCATATGCTCAACCTAGACGTGCATTAAAACATCTCACGTTACCGAAAGACAGGGGGGGATGGGCTTTTCCCAACATTATCCTATACTACTGGGCGGCAGTCCTTCAATACAGCTCAGTTTTGTTAAGAGAATCCTCCTGTGGAGTTGATCCATCTTTACCCTCACCCTTCTGGTCCTTGCTAGGGGAACAACAATGGGGCTGTTTAGTTCGAGAAACAGCCTATGGATATTACAACCACATTAAATTCAAGACGCTAATGAATTCTTATAAAGTTTTTCGCCATGTCCGGAAAACGTTTGGAATGGGTAGATATAATTATTACACCCCATAATTAATAACAACAATCTACCTGCTATATTTAGCTCATCTTATCTATCTGAATGGCATAGAGCAGGGGTTACAAAGCTAGGGGACCTTATAACAGCTAGGGGAATTGAGACCTTCTCAACTTTGCAGACTAGATTTAAATTAAAAAGTCAAGACCTATTTAAATATATGGCTATTTACGATTACCTTGCCAGGAAAGTGGGAGGAGCTAACGGATTTGCCGAGGTTGAGCTTATGAATACTCTCCGGAATATCGCCTCTACTCGCATTGGAAGTATATATCAATTAATAAACAAGGAAACCCCTGACGATCTAGAAATTATTGCTTCCAAATGGCACACTAAACTTGATTCCCCTCAAAGTATATTTTTCAACTCCCTGTGCTTATCACAGCAAATCCTTATTTCGGCCAAACTGCAAGCACAACATTTTAAAACTATATTTTTTTTGTATATGACACCTAGCAAAATCATTAAATAGGGATCTGGGAGAGGCACATTATGCCCACGCTGCTCTGAGATAGGGGCAGACTCTATACATATGTTCGCAACATGCCCAATTATTAATTCCACCCTACTCAGAATTCAGAACTTACTGAGTAAAATAACAAATCAATCAATCCTTCAGAACCCTACTACTATTCTCTTGGGAACACAATCTGACTCTTTGAGAGTAAAAGAAGAAGGGCTAATATTTGTAGCAATGGCAGTATGGAGGATATGCATTTCTTCTGGATGGTTAGACTCAGAGTCCCCCTCCTATGCACAATGGCTGGCTAGATTAGTTGCCACATACCATCTTGAAAAATCTGTATATGCTAAGAAGGGAAGAAGAAAAAGGAAGATGGGCATTGAAGTTTGGGGGGCATTCTCCAAATGGATTGATCAACAAGGACAGGCGGAAGTAGAGATATAGAAGGGCCATTAGAAACCTACAAAATTCTGTTTCCTTTTACCTTTTTGTTTTCCTTCTTTCCTTCATCTTCTTGTTTTTTTTTCTTTTATAGACATATTCTTTTGTCATATTTTTCCAGCTTTACCCCATTTGCTATTTTTTCATCTTTGTTTATAAGTATCTGTGCCACTGTTTTGTAATGAAGATGGAAGGTGGGAGGCGGGTGGGGGGGGGGGCACAAATGATCTTTCTTGTGTAATTTGTTAAGACTCCGATTTTGTGAAAATTAATTAAAAAAAAAAAAAATTTTAAAATGAAATCGAATGTGCGATTACCACGTATTCCCCAGTATCGTATCTCTCTCGATGGTGAACGAGCGCTGTTGGCGATCATCTATGACTTGATCAAGAAGGATGTCATCGAGGAAACTCGGGGAAATGTGTGTAATAGTCCTGTGTTACCTATTTTGAAACGAACTGATCCATCTAAGCCTCCTGTGTATCGTTTTGTCATTGATTTACGAGAGGTAAACAAAATTGTGATTCCACAATTTCCTGTGGTGCCTGACATTACTGCTTTACTGACTCTGATTCCAGCCTCTGCCTCTTGGTTCTCAGTGATCGATCTGAAGAATGCTTTCTTTAGCATTCCGATTGCTGAGGAAAGTAGGGATCTATTCGGCTTCTCATTAGGTGGTCGTAGCTTTAGGTTTAAACGCGCTCCTCAGGGCTACTGTGAGAGTCCATCGATCTACAGCCAAGCCCTGAAGAGTCAACTTGATGCGTTTGTGTTACCGGCTGGTGCGGCCTTGATTCAGTACGTTGATGACTTGTTAGTTGCTGCTGACACTAAAGAGATTTGCAAAGCTGCTACAGTATCGCTGTTACAGCATCTTTGTGGCTTACATCACAAGGTGTCACCTTCAATGCTGCAATATTGTTGTCAAGAAGTTACCTATCTAGGTCACTTATTGTCAAAGGAGGGAAGAAGGTTGACCCCAGAGAGAATTGCAGCAATCGCTCGAATGACTGTGCCAACAACTCAGAGAGATGTGCGTGCCTTTCTAGGTATCACGTCATACTACAGGCAATGGATTCCAAATTTTTCATTGTTAGCGAAGCCATTGGTAGCCCTCACGTGTAAGGATGTTCCAGCTCCTTTGCCATGGACTGATGAGTGTCAGAATAGTTTTTCTGAATTGCGTGATGCGTTGTGTTCGGCTCCTGTGTTAGGTACTCCTGACTACAGCAAGCCGTTTACACTATACGTTCACGAGAGAGAGGGTTGTGCGTTAAGTGTCTTGACGCAGCAATTTGGTGGTAAACAGCGTCCATGTGCATATTTTTCCTCGACCTTGGACCCAGTGGCTAGAGCATTGCAGAGTTGTCTAAGAGCGACAGCGGCAGCTGCGGTGTCCATCCGACAATCTGCAGGATTGGTCATTGATAATATGCTTACGGTGATGGTTCCGCATGCAGTTGACACTCTTTTGAATCGTACAAAAACCCAACACTTGACGAGCGCAAGGTTGTCCGGTTATGAGTTGACGCTTTTGGCAAGTCACATACAAATAAAGCGCTGTAATGTACTAAACCCGGCGACGTTGTTGCCAACAAATATGGAATCAGATGATGTACCACCTCATGATTGCTATTTGCGAACTGAGGAAGAAACGAAGGGTCGTGTTGACCTAAAAAACACTCCATTGGCAGATCCCGATGGTACTTTGTATGTTGATGGTTCGTGTATCAAGTTGCCGAATGGTGATGTGACGACTGCGTATGCTGTGGTGACATTGAGTACGGTTGTGGAAACTGCGAGATTAAGTCAGAATTCCGCGCAGGCGGCAGAGTTGATTGCGTTGACGAGAGCGCGTGTTTTGTCTAAGGGAAAGCGAGTGAATGTGTTTACAGATAGCCAGTATGCATTTGGCGTTGCACATAGCTTTGGTCGTCTGTGGAGAGAAAGAGGATTTATGACATCGCATGGTACGAAGATCCAACACGGACAGCTCGTGAACGATCTTTTGGATGCACTTACATTGCCTAAGCAGGTGGCAATAGTTAAATGCAGCGCGCACCGAAAAGTTACGGATGATGTTGGTCGTGGTAACGCGTTTGCAGACGAGATTGCTAAAGAGACAGCTAAAAATCTTGCAACCCGAATGTACGTTACGAGTTCAGTAAGGTGGCTGGCAGAGACTGGTATGTGTGAGGACACTGTTGAGAGCGTGAAAGCGATTCAGAATGAGGCCACTGAAACTGAAAAGACTAAGTGGAAAGAAAGCACAGGAAAGTTAGATGCCCATGGATGTTGGATTGATTTGTCGGAGTGTCAGAGGTGGATGTTACCGGATGCATATGTGCTAGCCGTTGTGACTATGGCTCACGGCTTGTCACATATTAGCGCGAAAGGTATATGTAAATTGCTGTCCTCTGTATGGAAGAATGACGGTATTGCTAAGTGTGCTGAAAGAGTGGTTAAGAATTGCATGGTATGTATGATGTACAACCCCGGCAAAGGCACCCCTACTCCAGCTGGCCATTTTGCTCCTCCTACATGTCCCTTTGAGGTTATCCAACTGGACTTCATCCATATGGAGAGATGCAATAACCTGAAGTACGTTTTAGTTGTGGTTTGCGCGTTCTCTATATGGATCGAGGCCTACCCTCTCAAAGATAATACTGCCCTGTCAACAGCGAAAGTCCTACTGAAGGAATACTTTCCTCGGTATGGAATGCCACGGATTGTATGGTCAGATAACGGAAGTGAGTTTGTGGGGAGTGTGATGAAGAGTGTGTGCAAGGGCCTTGGAATTCGACAAAAATTCCATAGTGCCAATCATCCCCAGTCAGCGGGTTTAGTTGAAGGGTACAATGGTACTCTGAAACTTGCTAAAATTCAAGCTACGACTGGCCTGTCATGGCCTGATGCCTTGCCTCTGGCTCTCTTGTCGACCAGGGCGACTGTACACTCTCGAGTACGGCTTAACCCATATGAGATTGTGTTCGGCCATCCTGCGAACATTTGGGGAGTCCCGAGGCCCAAGGCCTTTGATAGTCTTGAGTACCCAATGTTAATTGATTATCTTTATGATCTGACTGCTAAACTGAGGTTAATTCATCAACAGGTCTTTCAAGCTTTACCGGCACAGACTGAGGGTCCTGGACATCGGCTCCAACCGGGTGACTGGGTGGTCATCCGCAACTTCGTCAGAAAGCGCAATTTGGAGCCGAGATTTGTGGGTCCGTTCCAAGTCCTCCTAGCCACAAGGACTGCAGTTCGTTTGGAAGGCAGGAAGAACTGGGTGCATGCCACCCACACCAAAAAAGTGCCTATCCCCTTGCCAGCAGATTCTTGGGTGAGGACTGGAATTGCCGCAACGGAAACGGAGACCCCAACAAAATTTGTGCCGTTTAGTGATGCTCAACCTGTAGGAGACACATCATTGCAGTCAGATACATTTGTTGAACCTTCGTCATTGGAGAACTCGAGACTTGAACTGTTATCTGATCGACAAGATTCTGTTCCGCAACTTGAACAATTATTTGAAGAGCAGACTCGTCCTGTAAGAAGCAGATATTTTCTTCGTTCTCATAACAAAGACTAATAAAACATCTTTTTGTTTTTCTTTCCCTTTTTGAATTCATATCACCCCCCTTACTGTAATTTTGAACATTATGAACAATTGCATCCTCTATTAATTCTTGAGTTCTTTTCCACGTATGTTTCTTTTTCCACAGCTAGGAGATTTGCACTAAAATTGAATGTTTGAATAAAACAACCTTACATCCGGGTTGACCGTAGGGCCGTGCGGGTACTTCCTTCTGTTTAGCAGGTTCCTGACACTAGGTCGGTTACTTTTGTCGATTCCTGGGAACTCCTGGGAATTGGTAATCGCTACTCAGAACGGAGTGCGTCAAGAACGTTGCGGACGGTTTTTAGAGGAGGGAATTCTATAAGTTGTTGGAAGTGGAGAGGATGCTAGCTCAAAGATCGACATTACATGGGGTTGTACGAACAAAATGCTTTCTGTTTCAGGTATTCCTGCTGTTTCTGACTGTTTCCATGTTATTAGTGGGTGGAGTGTATTTTGGAATACAGTCGTTATTGCCTTCTGCTTTACCTACTTCTTCTTCTGTTCCGAAATCTATTCCCACCGTTTCACCACATTCCTTTCATCCTCTGCCCCAACATGAACAGGTTAGACGTGCGGAATTCATGAACAACTCCTTTGTCCAGCTTCTACATCAGCATCAGTTGGTGATGAACACTACTAACTGTTGGGTGTGTGGTTTAACCCCTTCCAGGCTCATGACGAGCTGGGCTCGTCATGGTGTAGCCTCCTCGCACACTGATGACGCGCCCAGCTCGTCATGAATAATGGGCTTTTGAAAATCTGAGCACAGGAGGAGAATTCCACTAGCGTGGATGTGGTTAATGCCACATACCATGGATAGGGGTATCCCGTATTTGGTTCTTCCTTACAGCTCCCAGGGGTCAGCTCGAGCATTCCAAACTATGTTTCGTAGCGCACTAGATTCCTATCCCCACCGAGAGCCACGCACTGCAGATCATGGTCCTGGCCCGTACCACAAGCCTTTGGCAAGATTGATTGCTGATTCAGATAGAGATATTTTTGACGCATCGCTTATCCCAGAGGAAGAGGTGCGAGCATACAGGGATCTGAGTGAGGCAGAGTATAGCATGTCAGTGGGTGATAGACAGCTCAAGAGCTTGTCACCGATCTGGATCGTACCCCATCTCGGTAATTTCTCCTTGAAAGGGCTTGGCCGAAGCCCGCGAGCTCAGCTTGGGAGGAGTGCTTGCACTGAAACGTATGTTTTACCAACGCTCTCTTCCCCTGTTCTTCTGACTGCCAAGGGTACCTACTTCGTATGTTATGATCGCGCTTATACGTGGTTGCCCCGTGACTTCTCGGGCACCTGTTATATTGCAAATCTGTTGCCACCGACCTTTACAGTTGGCTCGGACTATCACAAGACTAGAGTTGTGAGAGGCGTTATTAGCGAAGAGGACACTGCCGGTCAAGAAGCAGGAGACTTCTTTAAGGGTTTCCTACCGTTTTGGGGACCTATGGTTAATAGTAGGAACCTGAGACAGTTGACTCGTGTGGTAGAATCAACTGCTAATATAACTGCAAGTGCTCTTGGTAACATGACAGCAGAGCTTCAAGCGGATAGACTTATGACATTACAGAACCGTATGGTTCTAGATGTTGTACTCGCAGATAGAGGTGGTGTGTTCAAGGTGATCCATTCGAGCTGCTGTATTTTCATACCTGATAATGCTCCAACTGTTTATCAAGCCATCTGGAAGTTGCATAAAATCTCCGAGTCCATACACGTGGACGAAGGTGATAGGACGCTTCTACAATGGTTTTGGGGTCTGATGTCGACTTGGGGTTGGAAGATTCTGATGATTGTAGGGGTTGTTGTGACGTTTCTGTTCACGTGTTGTCTTTGCGTACAGTGTGGTCCTGCCTTATGTAGCCTCTGTGCTACAACGTGTATAAGAAGGCCATCTGTTACCAGAGAGACATTGATGGATAGAATAATGTTCCAGCAACATCTAAACGATCTGATGAATATCGATATTGATTCTGATATCGACTAGTGCTTGCCTACAGGAGGCAAAAGGAGCGTCTGAGGTTCCGTGAGAATCGTAATGATGTTTTGGGCTTGATCGGATATGGATGAGTTTGGTATCTACCCTCGGGTTCCATTTTAGATACGGCATCCATTTTGTTTCTTGCCCTCACGTAGCCGGCGAACGGACAATGTCCGCCTGATGACCCTGGGATTCCCAAGCTCTTGCGGAAGATGCATATTCCTTTGAGTGTGCCTTTATGACTAGGGGAATGACACGGCAAAGGCAGATGGCTCCGCTCGAGGCTCATCTTGCCGTGCCGGTCTATTGTTTCAGCCTTGCATGCGCTAGGCTCGAATCCTTTGATCCTGTGATCACGCTTCCGATATTGCCCCCAAACTCTTTTCAATCTGTTGTCTGTCTTTGTTTCCCTTGCACCTGTTCCTGTCTCTTCTTTTGGCTTGTTTACAACCAGGATGGAATGTGCCTAATGGTGGGATAGCGTGCTTTTACAGTTGGGAACCGGCAATGTTACTGTAATTATGTTCCGGGCTTCTGAAAACATGAATGCGACCCTTTTGAAGTTTACTGTGGGAACTGAGTTGTAACCTTTTGTTCGTATGTTGTGCAATGGCGAAAATGTGTATAAAAGGAGCGATCCACTTTTGCAATTCGAAGCAGACTCTCTGAACATACACTCTGTTGTACTTCTAGCGATTTCTGTGTCCCTGCAGTAAATAAACGCTGATCTTTGACGCCGAAGGAAGTGTCCCGTGTCTCTGTAATTTGTACGCCGGAACAGGTATCCCCACGAAGGTTTCAGGTGTTATGCCCTGGCACCGCTGGGCCTTAATTTAGCCCAGTCCTTCAACCTGGAGGCGTCGACGATGACCAGGAGGCGGCACGAGTTGTCCCACGAAGGCTCTCGCTGTCGGCGGTGTCAGCTCCAGGATCGGAGTCAACAGGCCTTGGCAAATGCAACCCACGCGGAAAGTGAAGATGGCATCTGGAGAGTCCGGGGTGCTTCTCTTTTGGAAGGAAGCATGGGCCAGTCTGGAGCAACCATACCAGAGGTGTAGAATTTGAAGTTCGTCATCTAGGAGGCCACAAGCCAGCCGCCAAGTGACCAGACAACGCGACGAGCAAGGAAAATGCAGATGGGCCCCACGCAGTTCTCATGGAAGCTGGAGGGTGGATCTTCGTCGCAGATGATGCTCGGGCTGGGGCTTCTCAATCCCCAAAGCACTTTCTCGAGGGTGCGTCAGAGGTCATGCTGGAAGCGAAGTGCAGTTCTTCAAAGATGGCCGGTCCCACGTGTCTCGTCGCACCCATGGGTCTCAGTTGTGCTGCAGATGTGGGTAGAGGTCGGAGAGGTCTGGAAGTCCGGGCCTCGTCGAGCTCTGAGGTGTGGTTCCGGCAGGAAGGATGACAAAGTGAACCGCTAGGACGCTTGATGGTGCCTGCTTTTGCAGGGTGGTCACTCCTTGGCCACAAGGGAGATATCTTCAGTCTTCTGTGCAGCAGAACGTCGAAGTCCATAGTTTCTTCTTGTAAAGTTTCAATTCAGGATAATCTAATTTCCTCTGGGTCAGCTCCTACCTTTATACTTCTAAAGGGGGCTGGACTAGTGACTAGGTCCTTCCTGTGGGTGGGACCAGGAAGGGGGGTGGTTACACCCACTATCCTTTGTCTGGTATCGCACCAGAGCTGGGGCTGGAGTGCCCCAGCAACTGGTTTGAACCGGGGTATGCACAGGGACACCTTGTGTGCCCCAGGCATGTCTCTTTCCTTTCAGCCCTTCCTACCTCAATACACAAAGTCCTGTCTGGGGGGGTGCTAGCACCTCCCCAGGCAGGAAACCCTTTGTCCAGGCCTCCCTCGCTGGAAGGACTCCCAGCAGCAGGAGGTCAGACTTGTGTCTGTGATGGCAGCATCCATTTTGTGATGCTGAGGCTCTGTTTAACTTTAACCGGGGTTACAGTTACATACATGTCTTATCCCTCTAGAAGGGAGGAATGCAACCCCTGTCGCCAGAACTGGCGAGGGGGTAGTATTCCAAAGCGTATGACACCTTACACGATATGTTTTGATAATGCTATCCCAAAGTTAGCAATAACCGCGAGGATTATAATGCACTTAAGAGTATGTGGTATAGCGTTATCATGGAACAGCTATAAGGACATGGTTCCGAAAGCTGCAGACAGGCTCAGCTCATGCTAGAGCACCATCTCACATAATTCCAAGCACTCTGCCTTCAGGATTGATAAGGCCTACCATAGGAGTGACTTATAGAAGTATACGTGTCCATTTGGGGATTAGATATAGGTATACTATATCTACAGCAAAGGGTGATTACACCACCTTGCGCCAACTGTGTTACCAGCCAGTTGTGTCTTTTGTATGGCCAGCCAGGGGTGGCATAATACATGCTGCAGCCCCTGGTAGGCCTTGGGTGCACCTATGCCCTGGGGACCTATGGTACACTGTACAGGGACTCACAAGAGTGACCCAATACCAACTGGTAAATGCACCTAAAGTACATCTGTGTCAATTTAGAGAGAGGGCAGCTAGGCTGTGGGTCTGATTAGCAGGCCCACAGCCAGGGAAAGTCATAAACCATTGAAGCAAAAATCTGGGGTGACCATAGGATTGCAGACCCTACTCTCCAACATAACCCCCCCAACTTAGGGACATTAAACTAACCTTGACCAGGTGAGTCTTCCTGTTCTAAGTGGAAATACCTGGAGAGCCCATCTGCATTGCCATGGTCAGTACCAGGTCTGTGCTCCACTGTAAAGTCCATCCCCTGTAGGGAAATGGACCACCTAAGAAGTTCGGGGTTTTCACCCTTCATTTGATTTAGCCACAAGAGGGGCTTATGGTCTGTCTGAATCTTGAAGTGAGTTCCAAACAAGGATGGCCTCAACTTCTTCAGGGCCCAGACCACGGCAAAGGCTGTCATGAAAACCTAGTCATTGTCAGTATTTCAGTAAACTTGCCTGTGTCTCTTTCTTTAAATACAACATAGTTGGTTTTGGAAGTGCTTGTCGATTACTTGGTACATTGGTTGGGACAATGCTTGTTGATTTCAGGATACTGTTGTTCCGTTATGCCGCTCCGTATGCAAATGCGTGAGCACACGTTGGGCAGGTGCGCTAAACTGTCATTGTTTCACACGTGCCAAAAAGACTATAAAAGTCTTCCTAGCGGAAGGCAGAGCGCTTCGCTTCTTGGGCAGACCAAGCGTCACTCGAGAGTTCCAGTCTACGATTCCAGCCCCGCCCGCCGACTTCTTCTCCCGCTCTGCTTCCGGATCGGGGCTTGCAAAGTCGCCGCGCCACTCACCTGAATCCTTCTTTGGACCCTGCAATCTTCGGCGGCTTTCTTCTAAGTCGCTCCTTCCCGGGCTCCGAGATTCACCTCCAGTTCCGGTCCTCTCGGCTCGACGAACTTCCGCTTCCTGAACTGCCTTGGTCCTCGGCTAAAAACGATCCTACAAGCAACAAGCAAGTAAGATTAACTCTAAAAACGCCGATGCACAGAGAACGCCGGGGTAAGAACAAGCCTTGCTAAAGTCAAGTGTAACTTAGTGCAAAGACTTGAGACTCAAAACAAACAATGTTAAAACCAAGGGGGAAACTCATTTAAGGACACTATCGTGCTAAATGTTTCCTTGTGTGTAAATGCTCATGATACTTTTGAAAGTTCAATGCAAGTGTGTAACTAGCAGTGAAGGTAACTGCTTAACAAATTGAACAATCGCTCTGGCAACAGATTGCGTTTCTGGAGGTTATGTGGTGGTTCTGTGTTCTGTTCTTTGTTTTCTAATTTTGCAGAACCAGTTATAATTACAGAGTTGTGCAGAGGTCTCTAAGGTAAGACCGATTTAGTGCATGCTGCTGATTTGCTTGTGCTTACTAACCAGTTGGGGACAAGTTGGGAATTGGTGGCTGAAACTAAAGAAATGATTGCTTACAGAATATCTTGTTGTGTCAAGGTGTAAATACGATTGTTTATAAGAAAAGGCCTTGAATTGCACCACGAAGTTAGGATTGGGCTATCTCCTTCTATTGGTATGTACGGTCAGAAATGTAAAAGCTAGAATCTCAGGAGGTAAGAGTAAGAGCAGTTAAATGATAATTGTTATTTTGCATTCCCTTGTTTCGACAGAGTCAGTGTATCTATAACTGTTTTGAGAAGCCCGGTAAACTTCAGGAGAGGCGAACAGATTTCTCTTAGAAGAGATCCTGTGTTGTTTTTCTCTCTCTCTCGCTTTCCCATCCCCATCCACTGCCCCTTTCCGTCCCCTTTTCCCTTTCCCTTTAGGGGCCAACTGGTTGTGCCAAGTGTCTGTAATTCTTGCTACACTAGTTGGCTCTTGGAGGTATTGGGATTGATCGGCTACAGGACGGAAACATCTGGACTCTTGCGGTGGCGCTCCTGACAGAAAGCGAAGCCAATACAACCGTCCAAGTTTCCACCTGTGGTCGATTAATTCCATGGAATCCTTAGATACTACTCAGTTGGTCGAGCTAATGCGCAAAATGAATGATGAAATTCAGGATTTGCGCCTGGAGAACCAGTCGCTTAGGCAAGCATTGGATCACACCACAGAGGAATTAGAACACACTAGGGAGGGTTTCACAGCCTGGAGGGACAAAGGAGAAGTGAAGAAACCCATTTTATCTCCACCTAAGTTTGGAACCCATTTTCAGAACCACTCTCCAAGTTTAGGTCAAGGCCAGCCAGCCCAGATTACAGTGTTGTCCCCTCAACCAGTTCCCTTAGCCAACCCAGAACGTTTTACTGGGGATAGTGCTCATTATAGATCTTTTATGAGTCAATGCCAATTGCATTTTTTATGCAAACCTCAGATTTTCACTTCTGATACCACTAAAGTAGCTTTCATCATCTCCTATTTAGGGGGAGTGGCAGCTAATTGGGCCATGCCCTTAGTAGACAAAAACGACCCTTTATTACACAATCTGACACACTTTAAGAATGCAATGTCTAGTTTATTCGCGAAACATGTTTTCCTGCAAGCATCAGACAATGAGTTGCTAAATTTGCGTCAAGGCTCCCGGGATCTGATCTCATACGTAACTACTTTTAATCGTTTATTGGCTGAGACCCAATGGCCCGAAGATAAAAGGATATCTTTATTTTATCGAGGGCTTAGAGACGAGTTGAAGGACTCCCTAGCACACATAGTTAACCTACCTGATGATTTCACAGAATTTCAAGACCTAGTGGTCAAGTTCGACCATAGGTTAGGTGAGAGAAGGTCAGAGAGACCTAAGACAGATTTCAGAGCCCTACATTTCAAGGTAGAAAGAAAGGCTAATGAAGACAAGAATGCTCAGGTGGAACCAATGCAGATTGGAGGCGTCAAGGGACCCCTATCTCAGGAAGAAAAGGATAGAAGAAGAAAAGCAAATCTATGCTTATATTGTGGTAAGGCAGGTCATTTCGCCAAAGAGTGCCCCTCTAGACCAGCTAAGAAGAAAGTGGTGGCCGCTATTCCTGAAACATCTCTGGAGTCGGAAAACTAGGAATCTCGAGGGAAGGAGAGATCGTTCACTCGAGAGAAACAATTGGCAAGATCTCACAGTATTTAACTAACGTTCTAAATCACATACCACGACATCTAACCATTAGGTTGATTCTGATTCTGGGCAATCAACAGAGGCATAGCATTCCAGTACTCATTGACTCTAGGGCTACTGGGAACTTTTTTGACTTAGACTTTGCTAGAAAATTAAACCTTATAAAAGTTCCTAAGAAGGAGCCAGAACCAGTGCGGGCGGTAGATGGATCACCACTCTCTTCCGGTCTCATACGATTCCATACCCAGCCCCTATTACTTCTATCAGACAATGGTCATACAGAACAAACCGTGTTTGATCTCATAGATACACCAGCTTTTGGGGTCATACTAGGGATTCCCTGGTTAGAACTTCATAACCCAAAGATCGACTGGAAGCAACGCACTGTGACTTTAGATTCTGCATTCTGTAAAACACATTGCTACCAGGAACACGGGGATCTTAAACGCCCTCTCCATTGTGCAGTCTCTCAATCAGTTCCGATAGCCTTACCATCGGAATTTCAGGATTTTGCTGATGTGTTTGATCCTGTAAAAGCTACCACTTTACCTCCTCACAGGGTTTACGATTGCAGGATTGATTTAATTCCAGGTGCAGTTCTACCCTGCAGTTGTATTTACGCTTTAACCGAGCCAGAAAACCAATATCTCCAAAAATACTTAAGTGAACTTTTGGAATTAGGTTTTATACGTCACTCCACTTCACCAGTCTCATCTCCGTTGTTTTTTGTAGCAAAAAAGACAGGAGATTTGAGGGCCTGTATTGACTATCGTGCTGTTAACAAGGCCACAATTAAGAACAGATAGCCACTGCCCCTAATACCTGTGCTCTTAAACCAAGTTAAGGGGTCCACCATTTACACCAAACTTGATCTCCGCGGGGCTTACCACCTGATACGTGTTAAGGAAGGTGACGAGTGGAAGACCGCTTTTCGCATGAAATTTGGTCTGTTTGAGTATACGGTGATGCCCTTTGGCCTTTGTAACGCCCCGGCAGCATTTCAGTATTTCATTAATGAAGTGTTACATGATCTGCTGGATATCTGCGTCATCGTATATATAGATGACATTCTGATCTTTTCCAAAACACCTGAGGATCATGTGGTACATGTTAGGTCAGTTCTCCAAAAACTACGAGATCACTCCTTGTTTGCTAAACTGGAGAAATGTGTGTTTAACACATCCACAGTAGAGTTCTTAGGTTACTGGTTGTCTCCCGAAGGGATCGTGATGGATCCAAAAAAGGTTAAGGCAATCTTAGACTGGCCAACTCCCACCTCTATAAAAGAAATTCAAAGAATCCTGGGATTCGCTAACTTTTATAGAAGATTTATCTCTGGGTTCTCAGAAATAGTTGCTCCTATCACCAGTCTGTTACAGAAGGGGAAGAAATTCCAGTGGAATCCTGAAGCAGAAAATGCTTTTAATTTACTGAAGAAGGCCTTCACCTCAGCTCCAATTTTGAAACATGCAGACCCAGATAGACCGTTTTTTGTAGAGGCTGATGCTTCCCAAACAGCAATTGGGGGGGTCCTCTTACAGAAAGATGTTATTTCCGGTAACTTCCATCCTATAGCCTTTTACTCTAGGAAATTATTGCCTGCTGAACAGAATTACACGATTACAGAACGAGAGCTCCTGACTATCAAGGCAGTTTTCCAAGAATGGAGACATCACCTCTTGGGAGCTAAACACACAATTACTGTCTTCTCAGATCACAAAAATCTGCAGTTTTACTCCACTGTGAAGGCCTTCACACCGCGACAAATGAGGTGGTTGCAATTCTTTAGCGAATTTGATTTTTTAATTACCTACCGACCAGGAGCTAAACAGTTACTATCAGACACCCTTTCACGCCTAGTCTGTAACAAACACAAAGAGTTGGGTCAGGAGGAATTGAGTATCATTCCCGAAGAAAAAATGTGCGCAGAACTCTCTCAGGGTGATTTTTTGTCGGAACTCAAGGAACAGATAAAGGCGCTAGATCAAGAAAAGTGGTTGGAACAAGAACAAGCATCAGTCTCAGAAGGTTTGTTCTTTTTGAAGAACAAACTGTTTATTCCTACAAAAGAATTAAGGGAACAAGCAATTAGATGGAGTCATGACTCGGCTATCACAGGTCATCCTGGAATTAGTAAGACAGTCGAATTGTGTGAACGACACTTTTGGTGGAAAAACATGAAATCAGATATCCAACAATACATATTGACTTGTCCAGTATGTGCTCGGCAGAAAAGCTCACATTCCTCCCCTAAAGGTTTACTACAACCTCTAGAAATTCCTCCAACACCCTGGCACACCATTAGTTTAGACTTCATCACCGACCTACCCAAATCATCAGGAATGACCACAATTCTAGTAGTGGTAGATTTATTGTCAAAAATGGGACACTTCATTCCTTTGCCAAAATTACCTTCAGCTGTAGAATTTAGTACGGTATTTCTGACCAACATAGTTAAGTTACATGGTTTACCACAAAAGATCATATCTGACAGAGGCCCACAATTTCTGTCGAAATTTTGGAAGCAGTTAAGTGGTCAGCTGGGTATAGATTTTGCACTATCATCAGCCTTTCACCCTCAAACCGACGGGCAGACTGAAAAGGTAAATCAGTACCTGGAACAAAGCCTGCGCTGCCTAACCACTACTCTAGTTACTGAATGGACTGAAGCCCTGCCATTAGCAGAATTTACTTACAACAACACAATACACTCGGCTTTAGGTTGCTCCCCATTTTATTTCCTCACTGGGACACATCCTAGAACACTACCAGTAACCATCCCAAAGACCAGATCGAATGTGCCAGCAGTATCCGAAAGGTTAGCCAGTTTACGGAAATTTCAGGAACATGTCAAACAAACATTAACAACACAGAAAGCTAGAATGAAAAAATACGCAGATCAACACAGGAAACCAGCACCTGAGTATAAGATTGGGGATCAGGTATGGTTGTCAACAAGAAACATTCAGTTAGAGGGGCCTAGAAAATTAAAACCTCGTTTCATTGGTCCTTTCCCTATTGAAAAAATATTGAACCCGGTATCCATGAAATTAAGTCTGCCTCAGGAGTATAAAATTCATCCAGTATTTCATGTGTCACTACTCAAGCCTGTACACCCGAACACACGTACTGATACACCACCTCCTCCAATCATCGTAGGTGATCATATAGAGTATGAAGTCAAGAAAATCCTGGACTCAAAAAGAATCAGGGGACGTTTGCATTATTTAATTGACTGGAAGGGGTACGATAGCTCAGAAAGATCATGGGAACCAGAAACCAGTGTTCATGCTCCTCGCTTGATTCGTTCATTTCATGCAATGAACCCTGACAAGCCGCGACCCCTGAGGAGGCCTTTGGGAGGGGGAACTGTCATGAAAACCTAGTCATTGTCAGTATTTCAGTAAACTTGCCTGTGTCTCTTTCTTTAAATACAACGTAGTTGGTTTTGGAAGTGCTTGTCGATTACTTGGTACATTGGTTGGGACAATGCTTGTTGATTTCAGGATACTGTTGTTCCGTTATGCCGCTCCGTATGCAAATGCGTGAGCACAGGTTGGGCAGGTGCGCTAAGCTGTCATTGTTTCACACGTGCCAAAAAGACTATAAAAGTCTTCCTAGCGGAAGGCAGAGCGCTTCGCTTCTTGGGCAGACCAAGCGTCACTCGAGAGTTCCAGTCTACGATTCCAGCCCCGCCCGCCGACTTCTTCTCCCGCTCTGCTTCCGGATCGGGGCTTGCAAAGTCGCCGCGCCACTCACCTGAATCCTTCTTTGGACCCTGCAATCTTCGGCGGCTTTCTTCTAAGTCGCTCCTTCCCGGGCTCCGAGATTCACCTCCAGTTCCGGTCCTCTCGGCTCGACGAACTTCCACTTCCTGAACTGCCTTGGTCCTCGGCTAAAAACGATCCTACAAGCAATAAGCAAGTAAGATTAACTCTAAAAACGCTGATGCACAGAGAACGCCGGGGTAAGAACAAGCCTTGCTAAAGTCAAGTGTAACTTAGTGCAAAGACTTGAGACTCAAAACAAACAATGTTAAAACCAAGGGGGAAACTCATTTAAGGACACTATCGTGCTAAATGTTTCCTTGTGTGTAAATGCTCATGATACTTTTGAAAGTTCAATGCAAGTGTGTAACTAGCAGTGAAGGTAACTGCTTAACAAATTGAACAATCGCTCTGGCAACAGATTGCGTTTCTGGAGGTTATGTGGTGGTTCTGTGTTCTGTTCTTTGTTTTCTAATTTTGCAGAACCAGTTATAATTACAGAGTTGTGCAGAGGTCTCTAAGGTAAGACCGATTTATTGCATGCTGCTGATTTGCTTGTGCTTACTAACCAGTTGGGGACAAGTTGGGAATTGGTGGCTGAAACTAAAGAAATGATTGCTTACAGAATATCTTGTTGTTTCAAGGTGTAAATACGATTGTTTATAAGAAAAGGCCTTGAATTGCACCACGAAGTTAGGATTGGGCTATCTCCTTCTATTGGTATGTACGGTCAGAAATGTAAAAGCTAGAATCTCAGGAGGTAAGAGTAAGAGCAGTTAAATGATAATTGTTATTTTGCATTCCCTTGTTTCGACAGAGTCAGTGTATCTATAACTGTTCTGAGAAGCCCGGTAAACTTCAGGAGAGGCGAACAGATTTCTCTTAGAAGAGATCCTGTGTTGTTTTTCTCTCTCTCTCGCTTTCCCATCCCCATCCACTGCCCCTTTCCGTCCCCTTTTCCCTTTCCCTTTAGGGGCCAACTGGTTGTGCCAAGTGCCTGTAATTCTTGCTACACTAGTTGGCTCTTGGAGGTATTGGGATTGATCGGCTACAGGACGGAAACATCTGGACTCTTGCGGTGGCGCTCCTGACAAAGGCCTCCCTCTCAATAGCTGGCCAACGTTTCTCTCTAGGGGTCAGCCTTCTGCTTATAAAAGCAATGGGCTGGTCATGACCATCTATATTCAGTTGAGATAGAACAGCTCCCACACCCAACTCAGAAGCATCTGTTTGGACAATGAAGGTGTTGGAGTAGTCAGGACTCTTGAGAATAGGTGCAGCACACATGGCCTGCTTCAGGTCATCGAATGCCTTTTGACATCTAACTGTCCACTGAACTTTCTTTGGCATCTTCTTGCTTGTCAAATCATTAAGTGGTGTCACAATGGACCCATATTTTCTGACAAATTTTCTGTAATAACCAGACAGGCCCAAGAAAGCTCTGACCTGTGTCTGGGTGGTTGGAGGAGCCCAGTCCTTTATGGCCTGTATTTTGCTCTCCAAGGGTTGAACCTGGCCTCCACCTACAAGGTGGCCCAGATACACAACCTGACTCTGCCCTATCTGGCACTTGGTGGCCTTGATAGTGAGGCCTGCCTTTTGCAGGGCCTCCAAACCTTTCCTCAGGTGGATCAGGTGATCCTCCCAGATGGCGCTGAAGACAGCAAAATCATCTAGATATGCTGCACAAAAGTCATCCAACCCAGAGAGAACTTGGTTCACCAACCTTTGAAAAGTGGCAGGTGCATTTTTCAAACCAAAGGGCATCACCACAGATTGGTAAAGACTAAGCATGGGCGGAAAATCCGTTACGCTCGCGGATTTTGCGGATTTTTGGGAAATTCGCAATCCGCGAGATTTGCGAATTTCCCGCAAAATCCGCAAATTCGCACGCAGCGGATTTTTTTTGGCGGCGAGCGGCGTTGGTGATACAATTTTTGCGGCGCGCGGCGTTTATCATCATTTGCCGAGTTGTTTTTCTCGATAGTTTGCGAGTGCTGCGCCATTTTGGATCTTGCTGTGTGATCCCGCGGGAATTGGCGAGCGCGATTACGTCATCGCGGCTTGCCAGCGATAGTTTGTCAACGCGAGTACGGCGAGATCACGTCTCGCGGTACTTCGCAATTGCGAGATTTGAGATGCGGCGAGCGAAAATATAAAATTTGCAATTCTGCACAAGAAATCCACCAGCAAGCAGCATAAACCTTCTAGAAATGATGATTTTTATCTGAATAACTCCTTAGTTTGACATTTGCCTGCACTTTTTTAGCGAGGAGTCCATTTTGGGGAGGGGGGCAGGGGGGTGGGAGGAAGGAAGTGCCCCACAGTCTTCAACTTCCTGTTCCTGTTCAGCAGGCTCCTCCCAGTGCTTTGTCCATCTCCTGGTCACTTTTCATTTGGGTCTGGAGCTGGAAGGATTACTTTTTGTGGATGCTGCTGGATATTTGGATTTGAGGCCTTTTTGACTTTCTTTGGATCACTGTTGGATTAGAAATTTTACAAGTAAGTTTGTTTGGGGCATTACAGTTGCTGCAGTTAAAATTTTGGAATTTTCGATTTTTGGGCTGTTTTGGGGCCTTTTGCCCAGGGGTACTCAGTGGTGGGTGGACTGAGTCTTTCTGTGGGTTGTCTTGAACTTAAACATCATGGAGGCCATGGATGGATTGGGATTGTGCTGATTTTTCAGTGATTTTCGTTTTTTGGGGCTGTACTTGTGGCCTTTTCACCAGGGGTATTTGAGTCTAGCATGGGCCTAGTCTTTCTGTAGGTTGTCTTGAATTTAAACATCATGGAGGGCACGGATGGAATGGGATTGTGCTGATTTTTCAGTGATTTTCGTTTTTTGGGCCTGTACTTGTGGCCTTCTCACCAGGGGTATTTGAGTCTAGCATGGGCCTAGTCTTTCTGTGGGCTGTCTTGAACTTAAACATCATGGAGGGCATGGATGGAATGGGATTGTGCTGATTTTTCTGTGTTTTTCGATTTTTGACCTGTTGTTGGGGCCTTTTGACCAGGGGTAGTGAGTGGTGCATGGGCCTAGTCTTTCTGTGGGGTGTCTTGAATTTAAACATCATGGAGGGCATGGATGGCATGGGGATTGTGCTGATTTTTCTGTGTTTTTCGATTTTTTGGATTGTTCATGGGGACAGGCCATGTGGGTGGGGGCCATTTTGAGTGCTGGTACAGGCAGGCCCTGGCCATGTGCTAGGAGGCAAGTGGCCATTTTGAATGCAGGCTTTGTTGTTAGGCCTCCAACCATTTTGCCTACTTTTCAACCTTTATTTATGCCCAGGGGTAGTGAGTCTTGCATGGGCCTAGTCTTTCTGTGGGTTGTCTTGAATTTAAACATCATGGAGGCCATGGATGGAATGGGATTGTGCTGATTTTGCAGTGTTTTTCGATTTTTGGGGGTGTTCATGGGGAGGGACAGGCCATGTGGCTGGTGGCCATTTTGAGTGCAGCTACAGGCACTGGCCATGTGCTGGCAGGCAAGTGGCCATTTTGAATACAGGCTTTGTTGTTAGGCCTCCAACCATTTTGCCTACTTTTCAACCTTTATTTATGCCCAGGGGTAGTGAGTCTTGCATGGGCCTAGTCTTTCTGTGGGTTGTCTTGAATTTAAACATCATGGAGGCCATGGATGGAATGGGATTGTGCAGATTTTTCAGTGATTTTCGTTTTTTGGGCCTGTACTTGTGGCCTTTTCACCAGGGGTATTTGAGTCTAGCATGGGCCTAGTCTTTCTGTGGGCTGTCTTGAACTTAAACATCATGGAGGGCATGGATGGAATGGGATTGTGCTGATTTTGCAGTGTTTTTTGATTTTTGGGGGTGTTCATGGGGAGGGACAGGCCATGTGGCTGGTGGCCATTTTGAGTGCAGCTACAGGCACTGGCCATGTGCTGGCAGGCAAGTGGCCATTTTGAATGCAGGCTTTGTTGTTAGGCCTCCAACCATTTTGCCTACTTTTCAACCTTTATTTATGCCCATGGGTAGTGAGTCTAGCATGGGCCTAGTCTTTCTGTGGGCTGTCTTGAACTTAAACATCATGGAGGGCATGGATGGAATGGGATTGTGCTGATTTTGCAGTGTTTTTCGATTTTTGGGGGTGTTCATGGGGAGGGACAGGCCATGTGGCTGGTGGCCATTTTGAGTGCAGCTACACGCACTGGCCATGTGCTGGCAGGCAAGTGGCCATTTTTAATGCAGGCTTTGTTGTTAGGCCTCCAACCATTTTGCCTACTTTTCAACCTTTATTTATGCCCAGGGGTAGTGAGTCTTGCATGGGCCTAGTCTTTCTGTGGGTTGTCTTGAATTTAAACATTATGGAGGGCATGGATGGATTGGGATTGTGCTGATTTTGCAGTGTTTTTCGATTTTTTTGTGCTGTATAACTGAACTGATGTTCCTCTGTCTTCCATTTTTTTTAGGTGCACAAGACTCAAGAGAACCACCAGTGCCAGGAAGAAGTCCTGCAGCGGTGTGTGTATGCAGCATAACGTCACGCGACGTCACGTCTGGCCTCAGACAACTCTACAATTCGTGCAACTGCGGCCTGCTGTCTGACCTGCTCTGAAGAAGATGGCCCCAAAGAAAGGTCTCCGTAGCTCCTCTAGCAAGAAAGTTGCTAGTAAGGAGCAGAAGAAGCAAGTTACCAAGGAGGCTGGTGTGCCACTCGCCACGTTTTTTGGGAGAAAAAAAAAAAGTACGCCTGCAGCAGCAGGATCTGCTGGGGACCAAGCTGGGAGCAGCACCCCTGCTCCATTGGGTTCAGTGCCTCCACCACCACGCCAACTTAAGTCAAAGCCCTTGAGTGCTTCAGAGGCAGTCAGTGTACTTCTCCAATCACCATCGACCAGTGATGTTGGCTCATCGCAAGAAAGTAGCAGCAATGTCCCTGAATCAACACAGGTTGTTGTAACTCATCTGACAAGTGTTGAACAACCACAGCCGCAACAACAACACCATGTGCAAGTACACGCCCAAGTACATGTGGAAGGAGAGGCAGCAAAAGGAGATGCGCAAGCAAAGGTGCATGGAGGTTCACAAGTGCCCACAATAGTTGTTCCTCCCGAAGTAGGGGCACATCAGGAAATCGACAATGAAGCCGAGGTATCATTGGAAGCCACTCCTCCTGATGATTATTCATTGTCTTCCACATCCCTAGCAAGGAAAAGATCAAGGGGGGTGTCTACATCTTCTTCAAGCCCACCTCGTTCTGATGCAAGTGATCTGTCTTGGGAACCACAACTGCGGTCTGACAGTGAGGCACACCATGATCTGACACCGGTACCTAAGCATAAAAGGAAGGTCGTCCAAAAACTCAAACCTATAGAGTGTGATGAGGCTCAACAAGAAGTGACAGATACTGCTGGTGATGAAGCCTCTCACGATGACGACGAGCCAGTCATCACAAAGGTCACTGCAGCCCCACCGGGCATGCAGCAAAGAGACATTTTGACCCTATCCCGAGAAGCTGCTGAGCGTGATGATGATGTCGGCGAGGAGGCAATGGAAATGGAATCATTAGATTTGGAGTTAAGTAGTACACCAAAACCTACCGCTTCCATATTTCTTCCTCGCAAGAAGGTACCCACCTCGTCCTCGACCTCAATTCGTGGTGGTGAAAGTGCAAAACGTACTGAAGTTCGTCAATCCACATCCTCCACTTCATCTGGCATTAGCAGCAGGACCACCACCACCAGTATCGCCGCCTCCTCCGGCCCCCAAAGACATTTCAAGTCTCCAGTTTGGGACTTCTTTAGTGTTTGCCCAAAAATGGAAAACGTAGCCATTTGTAGCCTTTGTAAGGTTCGAGTTGGTCGTGGTAAGCTTGGTTCTAACTATGGTACCGGAGGCCAGAGAGGTCATCTTAAGAGAGCGCACCCTGTCCAATGGCTTCCGCACCTAGAGGCGTTTATGCAAGCCAGAATTGCACGTAATGAAAACGTTGATTTTTCATCTGATGATGACGAGGAGGAAGAAGACGATTCAAACACTTCACTTACACCCAGTACCCCTGTCAGCAGCACACCCCATGTGAGCCACACTAAGAGTGTGGGAGAGAGTGAGACATCAATGCGGAAAAGTACATCAGCGAGCGTAACTGGGTCGAAGAGATCATCATCATCCCGTAAATCCTTGGTCCAGGGCAACATTAAAAAGATGTTGTTTACAGAAGCGCAATATGAACGCAACCACCCAATGACGCGTCTGTATAACACTAAGCTGGCTAAAATGCTAGCTCTGGACCTTCTCCCTTTTTCTTTTGTAGAAGGGGTTGGTTTTCTAGAATTAGTGGCAGCGCTCTGCCCTAAATGGAAGGTTCCTAGCCGGTTCTATTTTGCCCGAGTTGCGGTTCCAGCACTACATGAAGATGTTCTGAAGGTGATTGGGGCAGCTTTGCAGAAGAGTGCTGTTCACACTATACATCTGACAACAGACATGTGGACCAGTGGCGCAGGCGCTGATTACATGTGCATCACTGCACACTGGGTCTCTTTTTCAGGGGCTAAAGCAAAGCTAAACGCAGGTGTTGACACGAACATTGTTTTTAAAGCTGCTCGGAAACATGCAACACTAGCCATGTTTGGTTTGGAGAAACGTCACACAGCAGAAAACATTTTGGATGTCTTTAACACAAAGGTCCTTAACTGGCTGTCCCCACTAAAACGCCAGGTTGGTTATCTTTCCACGGACAATGGCGCCAATATAGTTAAGGCCATGAGGGACGGTTACTATTTCAGAGTGCCGTGTTTGGCGCACTGTATAAACCTGGTTGTCCAAAAATTCTTGGCTAATAAAGCCAGTGCAGCGTACAGTGTATTGGACACCTGCCGAAAAATGTGCAAGCATTTCAGCCATTCTTTTAAGGCCCGGAAGCAGCTGAGGAGCCTGCTATATCAACGTAAAATGCCAGTGAAAGCACTCATCCAGGAGGTGGTAACACGTTGGAACTCAACCTTCTACATGCTTGAGCATCTGTATGAGCAGTATATGGAACTCGATCAATATTTCCTTACAGAGGGTACAGAGGAGCTGAGGATGGGTGGGCCGCAATGGAACATAGTTCAAGGCCTGACACGCATGCTTCGTCCTTTTGAGTTCTTCACGCGTGCAGTCAGCAAGGAGGACTCTAATTTGGGAAAAGCTATCCCATTGTTGTACATGCTGGAGGACCAACTGAAGGAGGTGTGTTCTGTGTTTGAAAAAGATGACAAAAACCAAGACTCTTTGCTTCTGGCTGAGCAATTATTAGAGCTCCTACAAGGTGATGAACGTCTTAAAAAGATCCACTCAGAACAGCATTACATTTGTGCTACTATTCTGGATCCACGCTACAAAAAGGCACTGGCAGGCCAAGCATTCTTTCCTTTTGATGATGAACATGTTCCAAAGTACAAACGTTGGCTAGCCTTGTCAGCCAAGAAGTTTGAAACAGAACGGCTGAAAATTGAAGGAAATGGCAGTACATCAGCAGGCCATGCCCAGTCAAAACAATCCACTTCTGCACCTGTGGCTGTGGCACAAGTGACCTCTCAGCCGTTAAAGACACCGGCAACCGGATCATCTGCACGAGACACAACAGGAACATTGGAGGCTGAAGAGGATTGGCTAGCTCTGCGGGGGTTTGGTTCTCAAAAGGTCAGAGGCACAGCAAGAGCTAAGCAAAGTGGAGGAACCTTGGAAGAGGACCTTGAGTCGATGGTGAAGGACTATCTGAATGACTCAACAGAGGTCTATGTTAATTCTGACCCATTGGCGTATTGGCATGGGAAAAAAGAATTGTGGCCACAGCTCACCAACCTGGCTTTAAACTACTTGTCTTGCCCACTCGCAAGCGTGTCTTCTGAACGGGTTTTCAGTGCTGCTGGTGGCATTGTAACTCCCAAACGGAGCCGCCTCTCGCCCAAAAATGTGGAGAGGTTAACAATGATCAAGATGAATCAGCACCTCATACCACCAGATTTCAGAGTACGAGAAAGCGTGCCGGATGAAGAGGAGGTGGCCAGCAACATAGATGAGGGAATTTCTACTCTGTCAGGTGACACTGAGCTCACCCTGCCTGAATTCGCAGAGTATGATGACGAAGCCTTATTCTTATTCCTGGACCGTGATACCGAGCCCTGAAAACGAGACAACAAATCAATAACTTTCTTTTTCGTCCCTATTCACTTTTATTCCTGTCTGTCTGTCTTTCTTTGTTGTGCACAGTTAATATATTACAAACTTTAATCAGATAATCACAAAATCAAGCCCATCAGCAGAACTGTCTTCACTGGTTTGCTAATTGATTTGAAGTTGCCGCAGTCTGCATTCCTCAGGTTCACAATTTCAGAAGAACATGCTCCTCTATCCTCCTCCTCCAGACTCCCATTTCCATCAAACCAGAGGGCTGGTTTACGCCCAATGAAGAAAGACTCAGCACTTGTGGGGGTGTTGTTGTACCTCTTTGCAGGTGAGTTGACGGCTCTGGGGCCATTGCTGGGAAGCTCTAATACCGGATAAAAGTGTTTTGGACCAAATCCCAGGCGGAAAATATTTTGTGTTTTTGATGACTTGCTTGCCTTTGAGGTGCTCTTAGGGGGGGTTCCGTCTGTTTGTGGGTGAGTTTCGTGCTCTGGGAGCACTGCTGGGACACTCTAATCTAGATTGCATTTGCTTTTCAGGAAATCCGTCGTGGCAACCCCGACTTATGGCCTAGCTACGCAGTGCGTTTGGACCGAAGGCCGAGAAATATTGCAAGTATGAGATTTTGCTTTTGGCCTGTTTGGGGGTGTTATGCTTCTTGGCGGGTGGGTTGGCGTGTCTTGGGGCATTCCTGGGAAGGTCTAATACCGGGTAGAAGTGGTTGGGACAAAATCCAGGGCGATTTTTTTTGGCTATTTTTGACATTTTGCTCAATGTAGCGTTTTCGGGGGCCTGTTTGGGGGGCTTCCTGGTGTTTGTGGGTGACTTTCGTGGTCTGGGAGCACTGCTGGGACACTCTAATCTTGATTGCATTTGCTTTTCAGGAAATCCATCGTGGCAACCCCGACTTATGGCCTAGCTACGCAGTGCGTTTGGACCGAAGGCCGAGAAATATTGCAAGTATGAGATTTTGCTTTTGGCCTGTTTGGGGGTGTTATGCTTCTTGGCGGGTGGGTTGGCATGTCTTGGGGCATTCCTGGGAAGGTCTAATACCGGGTAGAAGTGGTTGGGAAAAAATCCAGGCCGATTTTTTTTGGGCTATTTCTGACATTTTGCTCAATGTAGCGTTTTCGGGGGCCTGTTTGGGGGGCTTCCTGGTGTTTGTGGGTGGGTTTCGGGGTCTGGGCGCACTGCTGGCTATATATACTTTACTTTGCAAGAGGTTTGAAGCAAATCCATGGTGGCAGAGGGGAGTTAGGGCCTAGCTGCAGAGCGCGCGCGGAGTGATTTGTGAAATTTGTGAAAAATTTACTAAGTCCCCATTTTTGTACTTTTGCTCTTTGGCTGTTTGGGGGTCTTCTACTCGTTTTCTCCTGGGTTGACGGCTCTGGGGCCATTGCTGGGAAGCTCTAATACCGGATAAAAGTGTTTTGGACCAAATCCCAGGCGGAAATTTTTTTGTGTTTTTGATGACTTGCTTGCCTTTGAGGTGCTCTTAGGGGGGGTTCCGTCTGTTTGTGGGTGAGTTTCGTGGTCTGGGAGCACTGCTGGGACACTCTAATCTTGATTGCATTTGCTTTTCAGGAAATCCGTCGTGGCAACCCCGACTTATGGCCTAGCTACGCAGTGCGTTTGGACCGAAGGCCGAGAAATATTGCAAGTATGAGATTTTGCTTTTGGCCTGTTTGGGGGTGTTATGCTTCTTGGCGGGTGGGTTGGCGTGTCTTGGGGCATTCCTGGGAAGGTCTAATACCGGGTAGAAGTGGTTGGGACAAAATCCAGGCCGATTTTTTTTTTGCTATTTCTGACATTTTGCTCAATGTAGCGTTTTCGGGGGCCTGTTTGGGGGGCTTCCTGGTGTTTGTGGGTGACTTTCGTGGTCTGGGAGCACTGCTGGGACACTCTAATCTTGATTGCATTTGCTTTTCAGGAAATCCGTCGTGGCAACCCCGACTTATGGCCTAGCTACGCAGTGCGTTTGGACCGAAGGCCGAGAAATATTGCAAGTATGAGATTTTGCTTTTGGCCTGTTTGGGGGTGTTATGCTTCTTGGCGGGTGGGTTGGCGTGTCTTGGGGCATTCCTGGGAAGGTCTAATACCGGGTAGAAGTGGTTGGGACAAAATCCAGGCCGATTTTTTTTTGGCTATTTCTGACATTTTGCTCAATGTAGCGTTTTCGGGGGCCTGTTTGGGGGGCTTCCTGGTGTTTGTGGGTGGGTTTCGGGGTCTGGGCGCACTGCTGGCTATATATACTTTACTTTGCAAGAGGTTTGAAGCAAATCCATGGTGGCAGAGGGGAGTTAGGGCCTAGCTGCAGAGCGCGCGCGGAGTGATTTGTGAAATTTGTGAAAAATTTACTGTCCCCATTTTTGTACTTTTGCTCTTTGGCTGTTTGGGGGTCTTCTACTCGTTTTCTCCTGGGTTGACGGCTCTGGGGCCATTGCTGGGAAGCTCTAATACCGGATAAAAGTGTTTTGGACCAAATCCCAGGCGGAAATTTTTTTGTGTTTTTGATGACTTGCTTGCCTTTGAGGTGCTCTTAGGGGGGGTTCCGTCTGTTTGTGGGTGAGTTTCGTGGTCTGGGAGCACTGCTGGGACACTCTAATCTTGATTGCATTTGCTTTTCAGGAAATCCGTCGTGGCAACCCCGACTTATGGCCTAGCTACGCAGTGCGTTTGGACCGAAGGCCGAGAAATATTGCAAGTATGAGATTTTGCTTTTGGCCTGTTTGGGGGTGTTATGCTTCTTGGCGGGTGGGTTGGCGTGTCTTGGGGCATTCCTGGGAAGGTCTAATACCGGGTAGAAGTGGTTGGGACAAAATCCTCGCGGAAAAGCCTTTTGGCACTTTTTGTAACTTAGGGTTCGTTAGGGTTAGCCCTAGCAGCAGGATTGCATGTGTTTCGGGGTGTTCTAGATTTTTGCAACTGAGTCCTGGGGTCTTAGAGCACTCGTGAGAATGTGTAATTTTGGTTGCAAGTCATTTGAAGAAAATCCATGGTGGGAAAGGGGGGATTTGGCATAGTTAAAGAAAGCCTTTGCCACTATTCTTAACTTAGGGTTCGTTAGGGTTAGCAGTATTTCTATTGCATGTGTTTGAGTGGGGGGGATTTCGAGTCTTGGAGCGATGCTGGCTATGGCTACTTTTGCTTGGTTGCTTGCAAGTGGTTTGAATGCAATCCACGGTGGGTAAGGGGTAATTAGGAAGGGGGTACTTCGGCCTACTTTTACTTTCAAAGTAAGTTTTGTCACCAGTTTTCTGCTAGGCCTCGTTTTTTGAGATTTGATTGGGGGTCTTCTACATTTTTGCGACTGGCTTTAGTAAGGGTCTGGGTGGGAGCACTGCTAGGAAGATCTAATTTTGTTCTAAAACACAGTTTACAGTACACCTAGCTTGAGGGGCAAGATCCGCTACATTAATTTGCCCATACTTATTTATCCTTCAAAAGGTGACTCAGAGTACGCACTTTCAAAAATATTGTACTGTCTACTAGGAAAATCAAATTGTGACTTTTTGCACTCCACAGCCTACATACCTTATATTTATTTATCAGTGGTGTTGTAATATTATATCACTTCCTGTTTTTCGTTGAATAATTACAGGCCGGGTTTCAGTCTCTGCAATGGGGAAAAAAGGATGGAGTCAGGCTTCACAGTAGCGAGCCACAATTCAGCATCAGGCAGGCAGTGGACAGGGTGTCTTCTGGTGACCAACATCGATGGACGAAGCGTTGGCTGCAATGGAGGAGTGCCGCTAATAGGAGGATTTTTTTTCTGCAGGCAACTTACTTACCACTTCCAACAGGACCACTACAACCACATAGATACAGTATCCCTTGCCTTTTTCTCTGACTGTGACTGCATTTCTTGGTTCTCTCTCTGCTTCTAAATTGATCCCTTAACACATCACTTAGTCCACTCCACTATCACATCTGCACCACACATAGTCATTTGTAAGTGCTCCTACGTAATTCGCAAGTCGCAGCACGCCCCAGGCCGTAGAGGACTGGGATGGCCCCAATGATGAAGCATGTCACCAAGGGGCAACCCTGGTGAGTGAGGGGACACCTAGAAAACAAGCAATTTCTCCTTTTCTATCTACTATACCTTCCAGACCAACCCCACTGAGTGTTGTTGTGAATGGATTTATAGTGACCAGCAAGGCTCTCGGGTATCTGGCTAAGTACAGAGACCTTATGTTGAATATCGTTATCAATAATTCCACACAGGCCCTGTACTGTCGCATTCTTTCTTCCACAGTTGTCGAATGTACTACTTACTTTTCACTGACATGCATGCAGTAGTGCATGTACTTTCAAAGATTGATGGATAGGTTTGTACCCAAAGAATTGTTTATGTTCCATTGTTTGTCTATGCTGTGCTTTTTTTTACAGGGTGTCTTCTGGTGACCAACATCGATGGACGAAGCGTCGGCTGCAATGGAGGAGTGCCGCTAAAAGGAGGATTTTTTTTCTGCAGGCAACTTACTTACCATTTCCAACAGGACCACTACAACCACATAGATACAGTATCCCTTGCCTTTTTCTCTGACTGTGACTGCATTTCTTGGATCTCTCTCTGCTTCTAAATTGATCCCTTAACACATCACTTAGTCCACTCCACTATCACATCTGCACCACACATAGTCATTTGTAAGTGCTCCTACGTAATTCGCAAGTCGCAGCACGCCCCAGGCCGTAGAGGACTGGGATGGCCCCAATGATGAAGCATGTCACCAAGGGGCAACCCTGGTGAGTGAGGGGACACCTAGAAAACAAGCAATTTCTCCTTTTCTATCTACTATACCTTCCAGACCAACCCCATTGAGTGTTGTTGTGAATGGATTTATAGTGACCAGCAAGGCTCTCGGGTATCTGGCTACAGAGACCTTATGTTGAATATAGTTATCAATATTTCCACCCACGCCCTGTACTGTCGCATTCTTTCTTCCACAGTTGTCGAAAGTACTACTTACTTTTAACTGACATGCATGCAGTAGTGTATGCACTTTCAAAGATTGATGGATAGGTTTGTACCCAAAGATTTGTTTATGTTCACAATTGTTGGTCCATGCTGTGCTACTTTTTCTTGTCTCCCAAAACCTTTCCCAAAAACCCCCGTACCCATCCATTTTTCAAACCCTAACCCTCTTCCCCCGGGCTGTGTGGTTTTGATTGATGTGTGACTAAATTACAGCAATAAATCCACACACTTGCTGGGGAGGATAAGGTGATAGCAACAGGCTGGTGAAGAAATCCGAGGATATATTCTTACTCTGCTTGACAAAGACCCATGGCTAATGTCAAAGAACTTCAACCGAATTAGTTATACTTTAACATTTGTTAGGCTACAATGTGGCACTGTTCTAGTGTACTTCTGTCACCTGCTATATTCTGTATTGTACCTTTTTATTGCTCAGAAGGACAAACCAGATTTCATTTTCTTTTTTTTCATAGGCAAGCAACTGCCACTGTGTCACACCACTAGTACCACCGCTATGAGGAAATTTTATCCGCCCAGGATTGCCAACCTTATTTGCTGTTTCCCGTGGAGCCAGCCCTGGGCCTAGCCCTACTTGCAAACAGAAATTACAGGTAAGATAGGCGTTTGGTTGGAGGTAGTATAATGGAGTATTAGGAGAGACGAGAGATTTGCTTGACGGTAGTACTACTAAAGTCCTAGGACTATTCAGGAAAACAAACTTACTGTTATGTTAAACCCCCACCCACCAGACTCAAAAGCAGTAAAAAACAGGTATGGTCAGATAAAGTTTCAAAAAGTATATTTTTATAGCCCTAACAAAAGAATCTCCCGCAAGACCCTCCCTAACCCCAACGATTGTCCTTCAAAAGTCCCCAAAAATCACAACTCCCAATTCCCACCCCCCAAAAGTCTCTAAAAAAGGGGCAAGGGGCACTATGGCAGGGTGCTGTTGGAATTAGCAGCCAGGGCATCATGCTCCTTGCGGAGGGTGGCAAGTTCGAAGCGGAGGCCCTCCACCACGTTCTTATAGTTATGGACCTCCTGCTCCAGGTAGGACAGTCTGAGGGATAAGCGGCGCCGGTGTGCCTTGCAAATCCTGTGAGGGGCAGCTGCTTTCTTTGCTGCTGGGCGGTGGCGTTTGGCTTTGGTAGCCCGGCTCCGTACCGCTGGAGCACTGCGCTGGCTGGCAGCCCGCACGGAGGAGGATGCAGCTGTCCCAGTGGACGTTGTTGTTGTACCAGACTGCGTCTCCTCCTCCTCCAGGGCCACCAGCCGCCGATATTCAGCAACAGTGGCATCCAGCCTCCGTTGCCGGGCCATTCGAGCCAGCTCCTTCCTCCTTGATGGTGTCTTGGATTTGGAAGGAGAAACTACATGAAAAAAGAAAGACATAGTCTGTAACCAATGCTCCTTAAGATTAACACAAAATGATTGAGCAGAAAGTTGTCACAGTACAAGTAGCAAATTGAAAGCACAGTGCATAACTATTGAGGACAGTATCTATGTAACCTCCGACTTCTTCATCCTTGCTCTAACATTAGTGGGAGTTTAAGGAACAAATTCTACGAGCACTATGGACTTCTATTACAGTCGACTATGACAGTACACCACTCTTATTCTTCTTCTTCTCTCTTGTTTAGGAAAATTGGTACGTTATCTTATGCAAGCCGGCATAATGCCAGCGCAGTGAACTTGCACCCGAGAAAAACAGACGCACACCATGGTGAGTGAGACAGACTTGCGTTACTGTACCGGTCCAGTACATGCAGGTGGTGAAGCTCTTACTTTTCTATTACGGGTGGCACTGAGAATACTCTGTTAAAAGGGCTACTGCTTAATTAATTTAGCTTTCACCCTACAGTGCAAATGAGTATTAGAAAAGGAAAATGAAGAAGCTAAATTATCTGATTATCTATCACTTCACATGGGATGTATTTGATGACATATGGGATGACTTTAGGTGCTTTGCTTATTATTGAGTGAACAGTGATACCCCCACACATGAATGACGTACTACTACTACTAAACTAAAGTTATTAAGGGAGGTAGGGAGTGTCCACCGTAATAACTGGATATATGCTGTGCTTGCAGTTGCAATACAAACTACTGCTACTATTCATGGTAGTCTTTGGACAACGTTACAACTTCTTTTCCTTGCCTTTCCTACACTGGAACGGACGTGCGGGTGTGGTGTTACATGCTCTTCAAAGTAACACTTAGTTCATCCAGCGACCGTCTACTCTCTCTAGATTCACATATGCTATCTAAGAGTCAGATAGTACCATGAATGATCCAGGCATCCATCCATTCAAAGTATATTGCACACATACAGTTTCTGTCTCACCCACCCAGGCTGTTCTCCTTCCACCCATCCTTGCTTCATCATTCACCCAGCCATGCACCATACCATTTTCTTACCTTCCCAGCCACCTCGGGGACCAAGCAAACACATATCATTCTTCTTTGCCAGTCATCATTACATTTCTCGTGCTTCCACACTTACTTACACGCTTCTTTCGCTTTTCGTTCATCCCATCCATCAAGTTCACCTCAGATCTGATTGGGATTCTTCTCGCCAAAAACTTCACAGCTAAGTCGAAGTACATTTAGAGGAGGCTACTACCTGCTTTTTTTATAATACACCCGTGCAGAAAGCACACTCTGCAGCCTTCAATCTCAATGACTAAGGAATGTATAGCTTACCTCTGCCCGCCACCACCGTGTGAACCCTCACAGGCATGTCCTTGTCCGGCACTTGCACCGCCTCCTCCCCAGAGTTGTCCTCCTCGTCCAATGCCACCACCACCTCCGCGCTGGCCCCGTCTCCAGATGTTCCACCTACAAAGTACATTTAATAATGTTAGAATACAACACTCAGTACTATATAATATTTGGTCTAGGAGGAAGAAAGAAATGTGAAAAAAAGTGTACAATTTAATAATTTTTGACTGTGTACTCTAGAGTAAAAATTTCCCTTTTTCCAGGGAAGGCTGTTGTCTTGCTGCACTTTTTGGCACTTTTTGGCACAACTGATGAATGTTTGCTTTTTACTTTTTAACACGCACCACTTTTTCTCCTAACAGACAGAACTTTGACTTCTAAGAACACGAGCAGGATCAAGTTCAAACCAGGTGAGAGCTCGGCTCGACCACAAGAAATGTGTCCAATTAATCGTCAGCACTAAGCACTTTTCCATTTTCAGTTACACGTTCACTTTTATGACAAACTTGAATTTAATAAATGTGTTTACTTTTAATAAAGCTTTTAAACTTAAATAGACTCTGTGGTTTTTGGTCCTCCAGAGTGGATGAGCTAAAGGTTTTCGAATTTTTGCAAGCATGAGTCCGTGCCTCTGCCATCAGTGACTTTGGGAGCTAAATGACTCTGCCACACTATCTAGTCAGTAAGGAGATTGGGGGTTCAACTACAAAGTCTGTTATCACTAGTCTAACAGTTACAGCACCTATTATAATTGATAAGCTAAGCGATGCATTATTTAGTGTCCATAGTTCTGTTTGTGCAGATTTGTCCCTGCAACAGTAGTAGAATGGATTGTCCTCCTATCCAAACCAAAAGTAAAGTAGTATCTTATTCTTTCTTGGTGGTGGTCATTCACCTTTTTATTGTTGGCAATGGTCAAAGCATAAACATTTAGAATACTTGAAAAGACATTATGGACAATCCCAGAGGACTACACTCAGTGCATAGAGCTATTGCTGACTAGAATGGGAGTCCAATGGAAATGCCAAATGTGCAATCTTAGTTAGCTACACAGACAGACTAATAAGAATAATCTAGTAATACCACACGGAGTCATAGTCGAGGCAGGATAAGAATTTAGATCCTGTCTACAAGAAGATCAAAGACGATTTAGAAAAAATCGAATGAGGAACGCTAGGAAAAAATAAGTACTCTATATTAAAATTAAAACTTACTGGGGCCAGCAAAGAAGCCCTCGACTGCCCGGTCCTGGCCTGCATCGACAACAGCACCCTCCTCCTCCTCCTCCTGTGTCCTCCTCTTGCCCCTGGGGGAAGCTGATGTACAACATGAAAGAAAGAAAAACAGAAAACATGGATGATATTTCTCAACCAAATCAAACATTTAAAAAAGAACTAACAAAGTAACAAAATATTTTTGCGAAATAGCAAATAGGGAACGACTCCACGGGATATATTATTGACCAATCTCATGTGGTCGACTACGTCATTACTTTAGTATTGCTTGATTTGCGGACCGTCGAATTGGAAACTACCCTATGTAACTCACTAAACAAAGTACTAAAAAGGTTTGCCTAGGATTGGCAGGCAGCAGTCCGCAGCACGCAAAGTGACAGCCAAAGTCCATCGTGATTGAAGATCAGCGACAACACTAAAGTTTCCTACTACATTCACCAGTCATTAAAATACTCAAACTATTAATCCACCACCACTATTTCTTCTTATCGCCATGTGTACAAAGGAAGGACTGGACTTGAGTCTGTAGGGGCTGATTTAGAAGGCCCTTGCGGCTCTTTTGCTCCATTGTTGCGTGACTTTTGTGACGCAGCGACAGCACAAAAGAGGCGCAATGGTGCGGCGTATATTAACAACGTGACGCATCTGGGAGATGCATCACGTTGTAAAGCCCTGCGCCAATAGGGGTGTTCCGGCGCAAGGGAGGGCGTTCCTGCGCAGGAACGCATCCTAAAAGTGGCTGAGGGAAATCTACAAGATTTCAAGCAGTCACTTTGAGGACAATGATGCGTGACTCAAACCCTGCGCCTGCTTGAAGCAGACGTACGGCTTGACGCAGCATTGGGGAGATAGGGCACCCCAGAGCATTGATGGAGCTGCACCATCATTGCGACGCAACTCCAGCAATGCGCCGCCTTTACGGCACAGATGCGTAACGCTTTGGTGACGTTTTGGGCCCATGGCGCGCCGCATTGTAAATACGGCGCACCATGGGTGATGGTGGCGTGACGCACAATTACTGGCGCATCCCTGCAACTTTGCAGGGATGCGCCGGTAATTAAAAATCTGAACCTTAGTGTGTAGCATTACGCAGTTTTTTCAACTACACTCATACATAATTTCACAGGCCAATGAAATGAACACAAAATCTAAAACAAATAAGCATAGTAGCAACACTACTGAGAAGAAGGAGAGCAGTGTACCTGAAATGCACAGAAGATTTTGAAATAAAATTTACCTACAATGTAATGAGCAGCATTATTGCTCTTGGTAAAAAACCAAAATTTGCAATATAATAACACAGCAGGAGAAAACATGGTAGTAAAGACATAGCTACTACTACTCACCAAGCCCGGGGATCTCAAGGCCAAGGAGGTCGAGCAGATCTCGCTCACGGGTCAGGACATCCGTCCAGCGGTGGGTGGCCTGGTTGTAGGTGCGCCAGACCCGAGAGTGGTGGTAAATGGCCTGGCACACCTTCTCCCACCGCTTCCGGCGCTCCCGGGCCCCGTACCCGGCACTGATCTTGCCGCCTCCCATGATGGTCCTGGGGAGGCGGGGCTGAACATAAAAAATGAGTTGGCCCACCTCCTCCGGGGTAAAGATCTCCCTGGGTACGACCTCCTCCCCCCTCAAACGCCCGCACGGGAGCCGGACACGGGGTGCGGGACCCTTCCCCTTCTCGGGATGCTTCCCGGCTCCCTTCACCATGGTCTGGGTGGAAAGGAATAAAGAAAATAGAATAGGGAAGAGAAGAAAAGAAAAGAGTTTACAAAAGTAGTTTAAAATTAACCAAAAGTAGCAGTAAACACAAAAATATAGGGCTAGAAAAATAGAGGGATAGATAATAAGTAAAATAGATTAAAAAAAACTTCAAACAAGCAAAGGATGGCAGAGATTGACAGAGGATACAAAGACCATGCCCAGAACCATAGCAATGAATGAGAAACAAGATGGCCGCGCCCGTTCACGACCGCGCGGGTAAGTTCGCGCGAGATTTTCCTTGCGAACACGCGCGAGACTGTACTGGCAAGCCGCGGACTTTGCGAGATTACACTTCGCGCCCGGAAACGGAAATACGTCAGGCAAACAAGATGGCTGCGCCCTTGAACGACCGCGAGGGTAACTTCGCGTCTTGCGCTACGAGCGGCTCGCAAAAACACACAAAACCTTGCCAACTAACACGCCGCAAAGAAAACAAATTGCATATTCGCACGAATTTGCGGCTTCCAAATCCGATCTCGCGCGTGTTCGCACCCCGCGAACCCCGCGAAATTGCAGAAAAACGAGTTTTTCAAAACTGAAAGCACTCGGCAGGGGCAAGAGTTCAAACTCATCATTAGTAACAATTCCCGGTAGTGCTTCCTGACTGGGGCCCCTCCAGAATTCAGTTGCTAGTTGCAACAATTGTATGACCCTGCTCTGACCCTCACAGCAGGCTCATACAATAGCTACAAGTAGGCCACAAAGAAGGTCCTGGGGAAAAAAAATGCACTGCAACAGAAAGCAAAATTACAGATAAGGAAGCAGGTGCCAGACTGGAATTTTAAAACAGTGACACATTAATAACCTAACCCCAAATTAATTCATCTCAGTTGAAGCAGGGCTGGTGTGCTTGCTTTTCCCCCCCATAATCTACAGTAATGATGAACCAGAGGGTGGCATTGATGTAACAGAGGGTTGCAGTGGTGAAACAGAGGGTGCTGGGAACCTGTGATGATGAACCAGACGTAGAAACAACATAATTTGCGACCGTTGCGCGACGAAATGTAAGTTCGCAATTGCGAACTGGTACGAAACCCTCGCGAACTAGCAGAAATCCTTGCGAACACAAAAAAAAAATCTGCAAATTCGCAAGAATTCGCGGATTTTGCAGATTGCGAGTTCGCAAATCCGCAAAATTCGCGAACGCGAGATTCGCAAAATTCGCCCATGCTTGGTAAAGACCTCCTAGGGTAGAAAATGCTGTTTTAGCCTTGGCCTCCTCAGCTAACCTGATTTGCCAATACCCAGCTGTTAGGTCAAATGTACTCAAGAATTCTGGCAGAAGACAATTTATCTATGAGTTCATCTGCCCTAGGTATTGGATGGGTTTCTGTCTTAGTGACAGCATTGAGACCCCTGTAATCTACGCAAAACCTCATCTCTATCTTACCATCCTGGGTGTGAGGTTTTGGCACTATAACTACAGGACTAGCCCAAGGGCTCTCTGAGGTCCCAATGACTCCCAATTCCAACATCTTCTGTACTTCTTTCTTTATGCAGTCCCTGACGTGGTCAGGTTGCCTGTAGATTTTACTCTTTACAGGCAGACTGTCACCAATGTCCACCTCATGTGTGCACCAGTTTGTCTGACTGGGGGTCAGAGAGAACATATGTCGAAAGGATTGAAGAACCTGTTTATAATCCTGTTGTTGATGTTCAGAGAGGCTGTCAGAAAATACCACACCATCTACTGACCCATCATCAGGGTTCTGAGTGAGCAGGTCTGGGAGAGGGTCACTCTCTTCCTCCTTTCCCTCATCTGTGGCCATGAGCAAGCCCATGTCCGCCCTGTCAACATATGCCTTGAGCCTGTTTACATGGAGCACCCTGTGGGGGCTCCTGGGAGTTCCAAGGTCCACCAGGTAGGTGACCTCTCCCTTTTGCTCAATGATTGTGTGGGGTCCAGACCATCTTGTCTTGGAGAGCTGCTGGGCCCACTGGCTCCAGCACCCACATCTTCTGCCCTGGCTGGTAAACAGTTAGGACAGCCTTTTGGTCATGCCAAGCTGTTTGGAGTTCTTGACTGGCCTCCAGGTTTTTGGTTGCCTTCTCCATGTACTCTGCCATCCTGGAGAGGAGACCAAGTACACAGTCCACTATGTCAAGCTTAGGCTTTTTGAGAGGTAACTCCCATCCTTCCTTCACAAGACATAGGGGTCCTCTTACAGGATGCCCAAACAGAAGCTCAAAAGGGCTGTAGCCAACCCCCTTCTGTGGGACCTCTCTGTAAACAAACAGGAGGCAGGGTAAAATGATGTCCCATCTTCGCCTAAGCTTTTCAGGTAACCCTGTTATCATCCCTTTTAGGGTCTTGTTGAACCTTTCAACACGCCCATTGCACTGTGGGTGATAGGGTGTGGTAAATTTGTCATTTACACCACACTCCTTCCACATTGCAGTCAAGTATCCTGACACGAAGTTTGCACCTCTATCAGAGACAACCTCCTTCGGAAACCCCACTCTGGAGAAAACTCCAAGTAGGGCTCTGGCCACAACAGGAGCTGTAGTGGTCCTAAGGGGAATAGCTTCTGGATACTTGGTGGCATGATCTACTACCACAAGTATAAATCTGTGCCCATATGCTGTTGGGGGGTCCATTGGTCCAACAATGTCAATCCCCACTCTTTCAAAGGGTACCCCCACCACAGGTAATGGTATGAGGGGGGCATTTGTTGTGCCACCTGATTTGCCACTGGCTTGACAGGTGACACAGGAGCAACACAACTCCTTGGTGTCTTCAGACATGTGGGGCCAGTGAAAGTGAGGGACAAGCCTGTCCCAAGTCTTGTTCTGGCCCAAGTGACCTGCAAGGGGAATTTCGTGGGCTAAGGTAAGAAGGATCCCCCTCAGAGACAAAGGGATGACCAGCCTTCTGGAAGCACCAGGCTTGGGGTCTCTTGACTCTGAGTATAGGAGTACTTCATCCCAATATACCTTGTGGGTACCTGTAGCATTCCCTGCAGCCTCAGCAGCAACTTGCTGTCTGAGAGGTTCAAGGGTGGAACAGTCTAACTGTGCCTGCCTCAAGTCTGCCCTGGAAGATCCCCCTGTCCCAAGAAACTCAACCTGATCAGGTTCAAGCTCTTCTAGGACAGTTCCTTCTGGGGTCTCTGGTTCATCCTCCTGAGAGGGCTGATCCACAACCTGAGGCAAGGGGGAAGGCACTGCCTCTTCCTCTTCCTCTTGGGTGGTGTCTGGTCCATTGTTCCAGGATCCAGCACCTGTTCAGCTTGGCATTTTCTGGCCTGTAACCTGGTCATAGCAAGGACATGTGCTGAGAGACCTAACATTTCCACATGAGTCCTATACTCCACTTCTGACCATAGTGAGGATTCCAAATCATTGTCCAAAAGACATTCCACTGGGAGGTCTGAACTAACTACAACCTTCTTGAGGCCAGTTACCCCTCCCCAGGAGAAATTTGCAACTGCCATACTGTGAGTGGCAGTGACGTTGCTAGCATTGGTCACCAGGCAATCTGCACCTAGTATGATCTGTTCAGGGTCCACAAAGCCTGGTGTCACCATGGTGACACTGGCACATGTGTCCCTGTAGGCCTGAGTTATTTTTCCATTGATTAAAGGTGTTTGCCTGTATTTGCCCATGGTACTGGGACTTACAGTAGGGGTCATATCCATGTCCCCACTACAAACACGAACAGCCTGAGTAGGTATTCTGACTAAGTCAGAACCCACTTTAGTTCCCAGGGTTAACCCAACTATAGCAATGGGGTTGTACTACCACTACTAATTGTACTAGGGGGTGCAGGTGCCTTAGGGGCAGTAGTGGTAGGAGCTGAGCTTTTCTTGGTGCACTCAATAAACCAGTGAGTCTTACTTTTACAGTATTGGCACCATGGTTTCTTAGGACCATCATTCTTCTTCTTTTGGGAAGCTTGGGACCCACCCTCATTAGATTGTTGGGGCCCTGTGGAAGACTTCTGGTCTTTTTGTTGGTTCTGATTCCCACCCTTTTGGTCTGCTTTCTTTTGGTCACCACCTTGGTTCTGGTTCTTCTGCTTACCCCTGGTTCTGACCCATTTGTCTGCCTTCTTTTCCAATTCTTGGGGAGAGGTCAGATCTGAGTCAATCAGGTGCTGATGCAACATCTGGTTCTGACAATTATTTAAGATTTGTTCTCTCATTATCAAATTGTACAATCCTGTATAATCTGTAACTTTACTTCCCGGTAACCAGCCTTCCAGAGCCTTAGTGGCACAATCAACAAAGTCCTTCCAATCCTGAGCCTGAGTTTTCTGGGTATCTCTGAACATTAACCTGTACTGTTCAGTGGTTAGGCCAAACCCATCAATCAGAGCACTTTTCAGGACAGGGTAGTTGTTAGCATCCTTCTCACTAACGGCAAGGAGCTTATCTCTACCTTTTTCTTCAAATGAGAGCCACAAGATTGCTGCCCACTTACTCTGGGGTACCTGCTGAACTTTGCAGGCCCTCTCCAGAGCAGTTATCCATTTGTGGATGTCATCCCCTATCTTGTAGGGGGGCACAATCTTACTCAGGTTTCTATTATCATATGACCTGTCTGTATACCTAAGGATGTTGCTGCCACCAGTGGGTTCTGACCCACTCAATTGTTGACTCTGGCGAAAGCAATTCTTTCCTTGGCAAGGGCAAGTTCTTCCCTTTGGATCCTTAGATTGACTTCTTACACTCTGTTCGCCTATCGCCTATCGTGCCTAGCCGTGCCTTGCCAAAGCCACGCCCTATCAGACCAAGCGCTGCGATCACCGAGGAAGGATCTTCGTGGAGGAAGGAGTGCGAGGACGCGAAGCAGAGGACACGGAGCAAACCTAGTCAGCCGGATTTCAGCGGCAGGCGGGCAAGCAAGTCAACCGGATAAGATTTCCTCCCCGGCCTCGGAGAACTCAGGAGCCTTCAGGGAGAGGCAGGGAGAAACGAGGGAAGCGAGTGCGGGTGCGGGAGCGGCACGAGCAGGAGGGATCGCCGAGCACCACGAGCGCCACGAGCCTCTGCACACTGCACACGCAGCGGAGGTAGAGAACGCCACTGATGGCCAGCCCCAACCTAGCCCCCACTCGGCCCCCATTCGTGCAGACTCGGACCTTTAGCTGGATCAGGGAATTCAGCTGAGTCTGCGAGGTAATACCTTGCGAAACTGTGGAGCTATAAGCTGACAATAAAGGGCGTGTAAGTGAAGCACCAGCCCTCAGAAAACCAAACACCAACGGAGAAGTCGGAGATCTCAAATTCGACAGAAAGCACCAGTGGGGCAAGGCAGCAGGCGGAAGGCAACTAAGGCAGAACAGAGGTAAGTGAACAACTTTTAATAAAAGTAAAATTAATAATTAAGAGCTCCACCCTTAGTATAACAAAAGTATAATAACAGTTTTTTTGCCAGAAATGGCACCCAAAAGAGGGCAAAAATTACCGGATGAACTAGGAAGGAGTAAATCATTGGAGGGTCAAAATTCCTGGATGAAAGCCAGGAAAGTCATGCATCATCTATGGAAAATAGTAAGGGGAGACGAAAGAAAAGAAAAGTCAAAAGAGCAACAAAGAATGCCCAGAAGGCAAAAAGAGGGTGCAATCAAACAACTAATAAACAGAAAGAGAACACGGCAGCGTCAAAGTCCATAAAGGAGTTTGTAGGCAAACATTATAAATCATTAAACCCCGCAATAACATCGGATATAGATGGAGAAATAGTGGAAATTGGCGGAGAAATTGGGGAAAACTCAGGCTTGCTAGATGAAAATCAAAGACGGTCAAATAAGGGAGAACTCCAGGAAGAAGCCAATCTTGATAACGAGGAAGATGGGGTGAACCGCAATTTGTTAAACCAGACACTGCAGAGCCAAAATCACCAAATCTCGGCGCCACGACGATCATCATCACCAAAGATGTTCTCACTGTTGTCACCAGGGACTGAAGATCATAGGGGAAATGAAGGCCAGAACCAGAGCGTTGTGTGGGGAGGTGCTCCAGATCAATTTCAACAACTCCTACCATTGCAAAAATCCCCAATACATCAAGAGAGCTTAAGGACAAGTTATCCTGCAAACCTAGTCAGAAATACTACACAGGACTCGGTGCTCTCTGGAACTCCAACATCCTCGCTGATGGATTTAATCTTGCTACTGCAGAAGGCACTTCAAGGAATCCTGGAAGTAACACTCTCAAACAACGGAGTGATGAAAGCTCAGAAACAACATCTAAACAAAATAGAAGAAGAACTCGGAGAAATAAAGAGCCAATTGCCAAGCAGGGTAAAGCCAACTTATATACCCCCTCCAAATGAGGAAAGCGTCAGGATAATACCAGAAGAAGAAAGCATGATAATCCTTGAAAGATCAGCTAAACTTGCAGAACAATCAGCAAAGGAAGCTGCAGAATCTGTGGACAATGTGTATATATCAAAAAGACCAATGCTGATAAAAAGGCGTGGTGGGTATGTCACGCTTGGGACCAGGAACAGGATAGGAAAATCCAGGCAAACGAAACGCAGAGGAACGAGAAAAGGGAAGGAATCAACGAAGGGGGGTGTGCAGGCAGGATTAAACGCCTCAGCCCCAACATTTATAACGCAGAGACTTACACAGGTAGAGGCAAAATCTTCAACATCCCCAAAGACCCCGAGAGCCCCAAGGAAAAAGCAGACTCACAGGGAGGAAACCAAGAACCCGCCCTCTACCCATACGACGAGACAAAAAGTAAGGCTAAGGGATGAACAGGTTACCGAACAAAGGTCCGTAAGACCACAGATACACAAAGAATCCAACATGAGAAACAAAGATCGGAAAGGAGGGAGAACGATCAACAGTCAACAAGTGCATGAAATAAACATGAACTTATCCGAGAGAGATGATAACAAATGGTTATTTCTGGACCTGATTCCAGCAGGGAGGAAAGAGAAGCCGACAAGGAAAATTAATCCCCTGAATAGGGCACTGGTCTTGGCCGCTTTTGCCAAATGCGGCAGTCTGAAGGGGATCGGTTCTAAAGACCTCCAGCATATTGGCTTTGTGGAAAACAGGTACGGAAAGGAAATAACAAAAACCACCCTCTATTCAGACCTGGTAAAAAGGGCAATCCTAAAAGCCTCAAATGAGATAACGCAACAGGGAATAAGGATTATCCCAGAGAGAGATATAAAATCCTCTAAAGATAACAACTTCCTAAAACAGCATGCCGGGCTACAGAAGAGACAAGTGGTGCTCTATAAAGAAACAAAAGGAGATCGAAGCTCGCTGAACATTGCAATAGACAACACAGAGAATGATTCCTCATGGGGCAACTGGTCGTTACATAGTAATCGCATGGGTGAAAGCATTGAAAGTAATTCGGAGGATTCAGACGAAGAAGGTGGTTTAAGTGACGTTGAATAGGATGGAGGGGGCTCGCAAGAACTAGGTCTCTTAACCTGGAATGTAAATGGGCTAGGCAATGAGCAAAAATGGGAATATATAAAGGAATCCATAAATAAAGTGGACATTGCCTGCCTGCAAGAGACCTGGTTATGCGACCACACCCCAACCCTTGACGGTTATGCCCAGATACATCAGCCTGCCATAAAGAAAAATCTTGGGAGGCCCTCGGGGGGCTGTTGACATTGGTATCAACAAAAGTAATGAGGGAAATAAAACTGTTGAATACAAAATGTAAATGGGTACAATCAAGTAGAGTTGAACTCATGACGGTGGATCCAAACTATAAAATGTTGATTTTAATGAACGTATACATGCAGTGGGACAATGGGGAGGAGTATGAAAGGGAAATGAGATGTTTTAAAGAGGATGTAGATAGTACTCTAGAAAATTATCCCGCAGACACAATAATGATAATGGGTGATTTCAACCATAAACTAAACCCAAAAAAGGCGGACCTTTGGAATAGGGAACAGTTAGAGGTATACAGAATAAACCCGGCAAGGTTCCCAGCTGGGGAAACTTCGAAACAAGACCTAGATTTAATACACACCCTAGGAAGCAGGGGTTTTCACTGCGTAAATTGGAGAACAGAGTCAGACTCACCGGCAGGAAAAACGTTTATCCAAGGGCAACAGAACTGCCCAATTGACTATATATTCCTGCAGGCTTGGAACTTTCACCAAATTAGGGACTTTAAGTTAGAGCAAAAAGAGGTGAGTGATCACAAACTCCTACATATAGTAATATCGGGGGGAAGAAAATCACAGAGAGAAACAGTGATTACCCAGGAGGTGGAGTACCCCAAACGTGTGACGACACGTTTAACTGAGGAATACATAGAAAAACTGAAGGCCATGCAAACAAAAATGGCACCTGAAAACTGTGAGAACAAAAATCTGGAATGGTTCATTGGGAAATTAGAAGAAGTTGTTCAATGCCTAAAGATAAAATTAAAAGGGGATAATCCCATAAGAGTAAAACAAACAAACCGTGGTAAAGGGTTTTCTGTGGCGTGCCAAAATAAGAAAAGGGAGATAAGAGCAGCACAAAGGAAACAAAAAAAGAATTTCACTCAAGAGAGACAGGAACAGTTAGTTAAGCAGAAAAAAGAATTCAAGCAAATGATACTCTCCGCAAAAAGATTATATAAAGATAAATGTTGGTTAGAATTATTAGAAGCCATAGAGAACAAAAACCTAAGGCAATTTTGGCAACTAGTAAAGGCCGCTGCGGGAGCAACAGACGGTGATCTAAATTGTGTGGTGAGTGAGGCTGCTTGGGAAATGTACATAAGAGAACTGTACGGGGCAAGGACCCCAAGAGAGGAGATGGAGATTAGAACATGGCAAGAAATCTCAGAAGACCCTTTACTTAAATTTAATGAAGAGCAAGTTGAGCTCACAATAAATGAACTAAAGCTAACCCGGGCAGCAGGCCCAGATAATCTTCCTGCAATAATTCTGAACATTGAGGTTAAATGGTGGGCAAGATTCCTAGCCAATATGTTCGAGGTAGTCCTAAAAGAAGGGGTAATGCCTCCAACCTGGAAGGGGGCCGTAATTAGGCCGATACATAAGAAAGGGAGTAAAGAGGCGCCAAAAAATTACAGGCTGATTAATCTCCTTGATATAGGTGAGAAAGTGTTTTCTAAAATTGTATTGAAACAACTGAATGCATGGGTAGATGAGTACCAAGTAATTCTCATAGAACAGGGTGGATTTAGAGCAGGACACTTGACAATAGACCACGGATTTGCCCTATGGGCGATGGCGAGGAAGTCAACGGAACAAAATGGCAAGTTATGCTGTTGCTTCGTCGACTTCAAAGCAGCCTTTGATTCTGTGGACCGGGCCTGCCTATGGGAGACCCTAAAGAGGTTAAATATCCCAAAAGACCTCCTTACTATAATAAAAGAACTACATAGGGAAAACTGGGGCCAAGTTATTAAAGATATGGTGGGCTCCCTGACCCCAAAAATACCCATTGCTAATGGATTAAGACAGGGCTGTGTGCTGGCCCCCCAGCTTTTCTCGGTCTTCCTGTCAGATCTCCCGGCTTATCTAGAGGTGGAAGGCAGTGCCAGCCCTAAAATGGATGGAAACAAGATTCCCTGCCTATTGTACGCGGATGATCTGGTAATAGTAGATCAGACTGAGAGGGGCCTCCAAAGGAAGCTTAACGCCTTCAATACATATTGTGCCAACCAAATTCTAACTATCAACCTGGATAAAACTAAAACCCTATGCTTTGGGAAAAAGTTAAGTAGATTCAGTTGGTACATAGGTGACCTTAAACTGGAGACAGTTAATGAGTACCGATACTTGGGTATATGGTTCGATAGGACTCTAAATTGGAACACCCATTTGGAAACTCAAAAGGCAAAGGCACTCTCTTCCATATGTGGCCTAAAAAGGTTTAATGGGGACTATGGTGAGATGTCACACCGGCCACTGCTTAGAACTTTTGATGCAATGATCCCCCCCCAAGTTTTATATGGCGCAGAGATCCTTTATTTGAGCGGTAAGGGATCTTGGGACGTGATAGAGGGGAATTGCATAAAAAGGCTCCTATCACTTCCCCAATCTGCTATGATACAAGCCATCAGAACTGAAATAGGCACAATGTCCTGGGCGATACTAACCCAGATGGCTATGATCAGATTCTGGAAGAGATTAGAAGACCCAGAAAGTAAAAAAGTAGCATACTGGTGTCACAAAGAAATTCAGAAAAGCGAGCTAAAATGGGCAAAGGCCAGTAGGGAAAAACTGAAGGGAATCTGTAATTCATTAGAGATCGTCTTGGACTTGGAAACATATCAAATCCCATGTACCAAAGGTGACCTGAAACAAAGGGGAAAAGAAGTCTCCAAAGTGCTTGATATAGGCTACCTAACAAAGAAAAAATCAGTTGCGCATATGCTAAATGCTTGGTCTCAAGATAACTGGTTCCCCTACCTTGATAGATTACCCAATCATGGACTCAGGCAAGAGATCCTGAGGCTTCGAATTGGGATCAACCCATGGCTAATAAACAGAGACCTTAAAATAAAAATGTTAGATCAGGATGGTCGCTGCAGGTGTAATTTGGGAACTAAGGGAGACCTGCTGCATATTATGTTAGATTGTCTGACACTCCTAGAACATAGAAAACTTTGGCTGCGCCCAGTTTTTATAAAATATGATGTAAAAACAAGGTCGCAGGCAGCCAGCCTCTTAACAGAAATCCCCTATATCGACATTGTAATTGCCCTCGGGAAATTTATAAAGGTGGCCCTGAGTGCATCGAGAGCCAAAGAATAACATGTAGTACTGTATGGATCTTAGCGGAATGAAATTTTTGGAGTAGTAAGAATTTGAATAGGTTTTAATATACAAAAATAAGTTTTAAGATAAGTGTACATTTTACAGAATTTTGTACTTTTGATAATGGTGTGTATGATCTTTTAATGGACAAGTTTTTAAAAATAAGTGTATGAATTTATGGTGCATACTCCATTCTGCGTTATGTTCACTGTATTGTTTAAAGACCATGGTCATAATAAACATATATTTTGACTTGACTGGTGTAAATAGAGATTATCTGTTCATTTTTATCCTCCCTCTGTACAGTGATTCGGAGCACTTGCATGGCGTTTGGAGGTGCTAAGCTGTGCATCATTGGCTCCATAGCATAAATGCTCTTTATAGAGCTGTATGTAGCTAGGCCTCCCTTGCTGTGGCCGAATTTGGCGCTTTTAATAGCAGGTAGGGAGAGCAGATTAAATCCGTTTAATGCTGGTGGCGATTCGCACCAAGTTTCCTGGAATGAAATAGAAACTGGGACTTTAGAGACCACCCTTTTAATAAGAAAAGCAAACCTACAAGTCGCATAAGCAATAGTGATGGAAGGTGTCTAGCATGCCCTGGGGCGACAGCCGATTCAGTATATCCTGTTTTATTTTTTCAGTATTTGACACAATATTGAACTTGTAACCTTTGTTTTTATGGTCATGAGTCACCAGAATACTAAAACATGTTGTTTCTTTTATTTTCAAGGTCGATTATGTAATGGTCACCAGCTTGGAAGCTCTGTTCATTCTTCAGTGTTTGTCATTGATCTCCACGTGTGGCTGGTTTGGGTCAGCCCCCTGATCGATCCTGATAACTCGCACAGGTAAGGACCTTGTAGCAGCAACATGATATCCCGGCAGTTGTCTTTAAGAAGTGCGCTTTGAGGAAGGTATCCTGAAACAAAATATTTGTGTGCTCTCTCTCAAACTTCAAGAACCCAGAATCTTCCCAAGTCTGTGAGAAAATTGAGTGATTCCAAGAATAAAATCAAATTGTCATTTTTGTGAAAAGCCTGCCACTGTCTTCTATGTACATTTGTTCAAATAAAACACAACACATCCACAGCTGCCAAGGTTTCTGATTGCTATGTGTGACATTTTCAAAATTTCAGTGTAATTCTGAGTGACATTTTAACGCGTATGAGTGACACTTTCTCTCGAGCGAAATCAAGCAATGAAGTTGAGGGAAAAATATAAATATTAGAGCAATGGGAAACTCTAACGTCTTAAAACTACTGCAAAGCACCGGAAATGTGAGAGCTTGACATCAGGGTTTTAAGTGGGATGAAAAAAGTTGGGTCTCTAAAAGGGGCATGCGGGGGAGGAGCTATGACAGCAAGCAAGATGGCCCCGTAGTCTCCCGGCTCCGCTGACCTCTGTCTTTCGCTCGAAGATCCTGTCATTTATCCTGATATTCCGCCCCATATCCGTGTCTATGAACTAATCTGCAGTTCGATGGAGCAATCCCGAGACTTTTCCGACATTGTGGAGTGGAGTAATGTCGAGGTTTGACTTGAGGCCTAACCCAGTCTGGAAGCCGGGGTCTCGAGTGCTGGTCTAGCCGGGTCCTAGTTGAACAACAGCAGACCGGTGAGGGCGGCAGGGTCCGGTCCATGGAATTTTCTACATCTTTTGGATTGCTTTGCTACCGATCTGCTGCCTGGTCTCGTATCGAAGGTGAGGAGACGAGTGACGCCCGAGGCGGTGTGGCAGGGGTCCCTGACCCGGAGGCCTAGCGTTTGCATCGCCGGTGCCTTTGGGTTGGAGACTTGGCGCGCACGAACGCATGTTGACGATCTGTCCCTCACGGTTCATCCCTGCTCTGACTAATCTTCCCCCGGGGAGGGCGATTCTCCGAGGGGATCACTATGCCCGATGTTATGCAAAACCCGGCGGAGCGGGCTAAGTGCAGCCCGTCATTGCGGTTAGTGCTGGCAGCCCTCGAGGCACTTCAGGTGACTCTGGAGGCCCAGGTCTGGAATCTGATGTCGGCAGTGGATGGAATTAGAAGATCGGGACCGGACCCTGACTCGTTGCCCGGGATCCGGCGGCCAGCTCAACTCTCGACAGACACCCCAGCGGTGCATTCAGACCCGGTGCATGGAGCTGTGCCTGCCCCCACAGAAGTGGAACTGATCGAACATTCTCAGATCTGTCTATCAACTATATGGTCGGAATCTTTGGTTTCGCAACCAGTGGAACATTTAACTGCTGTTCCCACTCTGGAAACTTTTGGTCGGAACTGTGAACTGTGTTGTATTGTGTCGCACCCCCCTCCCAGCTGGTCCATCAAGATGGCGTATGGGACAGTGTCTGGCCTCGGAGTCGGGGAGGGGCATCGTTGGAACCCGCCATCTACTTTGGGATTTGACATCCTTTCTCAATCTAACAGTCTATATTTCGGCAACTTCTGTGTATATTTTGACAATTTGACGATGGGGTTCTACTTATCGGAGGGAATCAGCAAATGTGATCGACGGGGCCAAGGCTGAGACTGTTGTTTTGGGTTTCACACTATGGTTTCATCGGTAACGGGATTGCTTTACTAGGTTAACGGAGACCAGGCGGGGTTTATAGTTTCCTCCGGTGTAATTTTCTATTGTATTCTGCTTGATTGTGTCAGCTTTGTGGGGGATTCTTTTTATTAAGGCGGTGGGGAGAGACCGGGAATGCGTACGATAAAGCCCTCCTCCATTTCTACTTTTAGTGTAGGGGTTTAGTTCTTCTTTATTTCTCTTTGTTCTTCCTATATTTCGGGTTTCAGTTATTTGGGGCGACAGGCACGCTTCTAGGGGTGTAGGCCGTAGTCATCTGCAGGGGTGCAGGGTGGGGGGTTGGAGAGGGGAATTTTTGTTTTGCCTTTATTGTTTCTATGGCCTTTTTTCTCTTTTGTATCCTTCCTTTTGCCTTTTCTTTTGCTTCTTCCTTTTTCGGGTCAGTGTAGTGGGTTCACTCTTCTGTCAATTATCGATTTTTCTTATCTGTGTCTATACTTTTCACGGTATTTCAGTATCATTGGGCGGGCGCTTAACTGGTGCGGACTGTGATTGTATGCTTGTTTATCCTGAATTGCATGCCTTAGCGCCACTGTCTTAAATGTGATCGATCTGCTGTGGAAATCCTACTATTTTGCCCGCCCCTTATGCGACTCTGTGATATTGTATGGTACCTGATCCTTCTATTTTTATATTTTAAAATGGAGCCTTTAGAATCCTGTCATTCGCATGGTATGCTTAATAGCCAGTTTTAATTGAATTTGTGGTACATTCGCTTCCCGGGCTGCCGAGTCGTGTCCTAACTGACTTGCTGTGATGAAACTGATGAGCGGCCGGCCCTGGTGGTTGTAGGCCCATATTTGTAACTGGTTGAAGTACCAATAAAGTTTTCCAAAAAAAAAAAAAATAATAAAATAAAAGGGGCATGCATGGCCTATGTGATTAATCGTATGGCTTAAACAAAAACTACATTTCTCCACTAGCAGCACTTTGCTGGAAGAATTACTTCTAAAACAATTTTATTGCCAGCTTATAACACACTCCACACCTGGGGCTGAAATATGCATGGTGCAATCACAACAGAAAGCCCCTCTTCAAGCAATGCTTATAAATTCCTTCAGTGTTACAGTGGTAAAAAGATTCCCTCTTAACTACTATAACCTGAAACTCTTCCCACAAAAATGAAAGAATGAATGAACATGTCAAGTTCACAGGGCTTTAAAGACACTCCTATTCACCATTGAACTCAGCTGGGAGACGTACGGATGCCACCAACTGGAAACGATAGCGCTCTCGCAAATCCCCTTGACATAAAAGAACCATTTACTGCTAAAACTGAAAACCGTGGGGAGGGTAATCAAAAGGGGAAAACAGACTTTTTTTTACGTATTTGTAAAAGGCAATAGGGCTACTAACTTACAAAAAGTTACCAATCATTGGAGTCAAGTGGTATTTATCTCACTTACTCGAGGTGTTTAAAATATGTGCAAATGTAGAGGTGCTGAATTGAAACAATAAAACTGAACATCATCTCCTACGCGGACGACACTCAACTGATCCTCTCTCTCACCAAGGACCCCAGCACCGCCAAAACTAACCTACACGAAGGAATGAAAGAAGTCGCCGAATGGATGAAACAAAGCCGTCTGAAACTGAATTCAGACAAAACAGAAGTCCTCATCTTAGGTACATCCCCCTCTGCATGGGACGACTCCTGGTGGCCGGAAGCCCTCGGAAAAGCACCCATCCCGACAGACCACGCACGGAACCTTGGCGTCATCCTGGACTCCTCACTCTCCATGAACAGACAAGTCAACGCCGTATCCTCCTCCTGCTTTAACATTCTTCGCATGCTCAGAAAAACATTTCGCTGGATCCCCTCTGAAACAAGAAAAACAGTCACCCACGCTCTAGTCACGAGCCGACTGGACTACGGAAACACCCTATACGCAGGCACCACCGCTAAACTCCAGAAGAAACTACAACGAATCCAAAACGCCTCAGCCAGGCTCATACTAGACATCCCACGCAACTAACACATCTCCGGTCACCTTAAAGACCTCCACTGGCTACCCGTCAATAAGAGGATCACTTTCCGTCTGCTTACCCACGCACACAAATCACTCTACGACATCGGACCAGATTGCCTCAACTCTCGACTGTCCTTCTACACCCCCTCCCGCCAACTTCGCTCCTCCAGTCAAGCCTTCGCCACTGTACCTCGCATCAACAAGACCACCATGGGAGGCAGATCCTTTTCATACCTGGCTGCCAAAACATGGAACTCACTCCCCGCTTACCTTCGCCTCACCCAGAATCACCTAGCGTTCAGAAAGCAGCTTAAAACGTGGATATTTGACAAATAATCCCCCTCCCCTTCCTAAGTGCCTTGAAACCCTCTGGGTATGTAGTGCGCTATACAAATTTTATGACTTGACTTGACTTGACTTGCTTTAAAAAAACATGAACTATCCAGGGTTTAGCATGGAAAAGCAACGGATTGTCTTTTGATGTCTCATTTTATGCACTTGACTTGCGGTAATATTGGCCTCATTCATAACCCCAAAAAAGATTAATTTTAATAAAAGATTGTCAAACCTCGGTCCGAGAGTGCGGCGAGTTCGTATCAGAAGGGCTTGAATGCTATTGTCACTCAGTCTAGTGACTTAAACGGCTGGTAATATGCAGCGTGTAACAGCATCACCTCAAGAGAACCAGGAGGGGGCAGCAGAAGCGAGTGCGTGTCTGTGATGCTGGCGAAAGACAAGCGGAGTGTGAAAGCAGCTCTGGCAAAAAAATGCTTCCATGTGTCCATCCGCTCATTAAGTAGCAGATTATAAAGCTTTTTATTTTCTAAATGCCAGTCTTTTCGAAAATGGAGAGGACCACTGGGTGGGGGGCTGATATGCTGCAAAGGTCATGCCGCTTTTCAAGAGTGATTGCTAAAAAATGAACTATGGGAAGTATTTCCAGGACTGACTCACAGCCGGAAATTCGAAAAGTCATTTTAGGATAAACAATGTTTGTCACGCAATAACAATCTGCACGATAATGCTCCTCAAAAGGTAATAATTTAAAATGAACCTGCGGAGCCTTCGCTTGGGATGGTATCAGGGATGTTTCCGACTGAAACACAGGAGCATTACTTCAGGGCCACTCTCCCACGCCGCGGCCGCTGCAACAGGGGCAATCCATTACGTCTCTCTCAGCAATAATTTAAATGGGCCCGGCCCGGGGGTCAGAAACTTTAACATAACTGCTGACAGCACATGGAGGCCCGGGCCGGTGTGAGCAGGAGGCAGCGCTGAAGCTCTCCTTTGCGGGCCGAGGACCATGTTTGCAGCGCCACCGCAAACCATAGAGAGCCACCTTAATCCTCCCACAACAACTTCAGCAGAACGTGACTTCCCCCCAAGGCCCAATGTGTCTCACAAAACGGGACTGGCCCGTCCCGGACGTCTAGGTAGTAAAGCCATGATTGGCAATAACTCAGCGTGATACACCAAAACCAGTCCAAGGATGTTTGTTTCTGGTCCAGGGAGGACCTGGCTTGGCAGTTCGAGATGGACTGTTCCCATGAGGAGCAGGGTCAAGACGGATTTGCATATGGCTGGGTCCAAACTGGGATGGCATGATGAGCAAAAGAACGATGGATTTAAATCAGATCTCTTGACTGGGGTGAATGTTTGATTTGTTCTGCATTCCCTCCATCATTTGTGGGTTGTCTGTAGACTCCCTGCAGGCAGCACAAAGTATCTTGATAGTGTAGGGGAGCAGTCTCATTCTTTACAATCAGCAGTCAAATACTATAAATCCAAATTATTTTTTGTTTTATTACATATCCAAAAACATACCATTTTATTACCATGTAAAATCTAGTAATTAGTAATTATTATGTACATTTTATAGTGTCATGATTAGTCCCAACTATTTAATAGTATGGTGCAATCAATCTCTTTTTTTAATTTCCTTTGTAGAACAATCATTTCAAAATGCAGCTCCATCTGCCATCTACAACTGTCACCCACAAATGTACAATGGTGATTTTGTTCACTTTGTGCTCAGCCTTGCTATCAGACATTGGGAGGCTCTGTGACTTTTGTTAATGATCCGTCACTCTTCTGCAGAGAAGCCCTGTGCTCAGCCTTGCTATCAGACATTGGGAGGCTCTGGGGCTTTTGTTAATGATCCGTCACTCTTCTGCAGAGAAGCCCTGTGCTCGGCCTTCCTATCAGACATTGGGAGGCTCTGTGACGTTTGTTAATGATCCGTCACTCTTCTGCAGAGAAGCCCTGAGCTCGGCCTTGCTATCAGACATTGGGAGGCTCTGTGACTTTTGTTAATGATCCGTCGCTCTACTGCAGAGAAGCCTCATGCTCGGCCCTGCTATCAGACATTGGGAGGCTCTGTGACGTTTGTTAATGATCCGTCAATCTTCTGCAGAGAAGCCCTGAGCTCGGCCTTGCTATCAGACATTGGGAGGCTCTGGGGCTTTTGTTAATGATCCGTCACTCTTCTGCAGAGAAGCCCTGTGCTCGGCCTTGCTATCAGGCATTGGGAGGCTCTGGGGCTTTTGTTAATGATCCGTCGCTCTTCTGCAGAGAAGCCCTGTGCTCAGCCTTGCTATCAGACATTGGGAGGCTCTGGGGCTTTTGTTAATGATCCGTCACTCTTCTGCAGGGAAGCCCTGTGCTCGGCCTTGCTATCGGACATTGGGAGGCTCTGTGACTTTTGTTAATGATCCGTCACTCTTCTGCAGAGAAGCCCTGTGCTCAGCCTTGCTATCAGACATTGGGAGGCTCTGGGGCTTTTGTTAATGATCCGTCACTCTTCTGCAGAGAAGCCCTGTGCTCGGCCTTGCTATCAGGCATTGGGAGGCTCTGGGGCTTTTGTTAATGATCCGTCGCTCTTCTGCAGAGAAGCCCTGTGCTCAGCCTTGCTATCAGACATTGGGAGGCTCTGGGGCTTTTGTTAATGATCCGTCACTCTTCTGCAGGGAAGCCCTGTGCTCGGCCTTGCTATCGGACATTGGGAGGCTCTGTGACTTTTGTTAATGATCCGTCACTCTTCTGCAGAGAAGCCCTGTGCTCAGCCTTGCTATCAGACATTGGGAGGCTCTGGGGCTTTTGTTAATGATCCATCACTTTTCTGCAGAGAAGCCCTGTGCTCGGCCTTGCTATCAGACATTGGGAGGCTCTGTGACTTTTGTTAATGATCCGTCACTCTACTGCAGAGAAGCCCTGTGCTCGGCCTTGCTATCAGACATTGGGAGGCTCTGTGACTTTTGTTAATGATCCGTCACTCTTCTGCAGGGAAGCCCTGTGCTCGGCCTTGCTATCGGACATTGGGAGGCTCTGGGGCTTTTGTTAATGATCCGTCACTCTTCTGCAGAGAAGCCCTGTGCTCGGCCTTGCTATCGGACATTGGGAGGCTCTGGGGCTTTTGTTAATGATCCGTCACTCTTCTGCAGAGAAGCCCTGTGCTCGGCCTTCCTATCAGACATTGGGAGGCTCTGGGGCTTTTGTTAATGATCCGTCACTCTTCTGCAGAGAAGCCCTGTTCTCTGCCTTGCTATCAGACATTGGGAGGCTCTGGGGCTTTTGTTAATGATCCGTCACTCTACTGCAGAGAAGCCCTGTGCTCGGCCTTGCTATCAGACATTGGGAGGCTCTGTGATTTTTGTTAATGATCCCTCACTCTTCTGCAGAGAAGCCCTGAGCTCGGCCTTGCTATCAGACATTGGCAGGCTCTGGGGCTTTTGTTAATGATCCGTCACTCTTCTGCAGAGAAGCCCTGTGCTCGGCCTTGCTATCAGACATTGGGAGGCTCTGGGGCTTTTGTTAATGATCCGTCACTCTTCTGCAGAGAAGCCCTGTGCTCGGCCTTGCTATCAGACATTGGGAGGCTCTGTGACGTTTGTTAATGATCCGTCACTCTTCTGCAGAGAAGCCCTGTGCTCTGCCTTGCTATCAGACATTGGGAGGCTCTGTGACGTTTGTTAATGATCTGACACTCTTCTGCAGAGAAGCCCTGTGCTCAGCCTTGCTATCAGACATTAGGAGGCTCTGGGGCTTTTGTTAATGATCCGTCACTCTTCTGCAGAGAAGCCCTGAGCTCAGCCTTGCTATCAGACATTAGGAGGCTCCGGGGCTTTTGTTAATGATCCGTCACTCTTCTGCAGAGAAGCCCTGTCCTCAGCCTTGCTATCAGACATTGGGAGGCTCTGTGGCTTTTGTTAATGATCCGTCACTCTACTGCAGAGAAGCCCTGTGCTCGGCCTTGCTATCAGACATTGAGAGGCTCTGTGACGTTTGTTAATGATCTGACACTCTTCTGCAGAGAAGCCCTGTGCTCGGCCTTGCTATCAGACATTGGCAGGCTCTGGGGCTTTTGTTAATGATCCGTCACTCTACTGCAGAGAAGCCCTGTGCTCGGCCTTGCTATCAGACATTGGGAGGCTCTGTGACGTTTGTTAATGATCCGTCGCTCTTCTGCAGAGAAGCCCTGAGCTCAGCCTTGCTATCAGACATTGGGAGGCTCTGTGACGTTTGTTAATGATCCGTCACTCTTCTTCAAAGAAGCCCTGTGCTCGGCCCAGGAATCACACAGCATGTGGGTCGAAGACTTTGTTAATGATCCGTCACTCTTCTGCAGAGAAGCCCTGTGCTCGGCCTTGCTATCAGACATTGGGAGGCTCTGTGACGTTTGTTAATGATCTGACACTCTTCTGCAGAGAAGCCCTGTGCTCTGCCTTGCTATCAGACATTGGGAGGCTCTGGGGCTTTTGTTAATGATCCGTCACTCTACTGCAGAGAAGCCCTGTGCTCGGCCTTGCTATCAGACATTGGGAGGCTCTGTGACGTTTGTTAATGATCTGACACTCTTCTGCAGAGAAGCCCTGTGCTCTGCCTTGCTATCAGACATTGGCAGGCTCCGGGGCTTTTGTTAATGATCCGTCACTCTACTGCAGAGAAGCCCTGTGCTCGGCCTTGCTATCAGACATTGGGAGGCTCTGGGGCTTTTGTTAATGATCCGTCAATCTTCTGCAGAGAAGCCCTGAGCTCGGCCTTGCTATCAGACATTGGGAGGCTCTGGGGCTTTTGTTAATGATCCGTCACTCTTCTGCAGAGAAGCCCTGTGCTCGGCCTTCCTATCAGACATTGGGAGGCTCTGTGACGTTTGTTAATGATCCGTCACTCTTCTGCAGAGAAGCCCTGAGCTCGGCCTTGCTATCAGACATTGGGAGGCTCTGTGACTTTTGTTAATGATCCGTCACTCTACTGCAGAGAAGCCCTGTGCTCGGCCTTGCTATCAGACATTGGGAGGCTCTGTGACGTTTGTTAATGATCTGACACTCTTCTGCAGAGAAGCCCTGTGCTCTGCCTTGCTATCAGACATTGGGAGGCTCTGGGGCTTTTGTTAATGATCCGTCACTCTTCTGCAGAGAAGCCCTGAGCTCGGCCTTGCTATCAGACTTTGAGAGGCTCTGGGGCTTTTGTTAATGATCCATCACTCTTCTGCAGAGAAGCCCTGAGCTCGGCCTTGCTATCAGACATTGGGAGGCTCTGGGGCTTTTGTTAATGATCCGTCACCCTTCTGCAGAGAAGCCCTGTGCTCGGCCTTGCTATCAGACATTGAGAGGCTCTGTGACGTTTGTTAATGATCCGTCACTCTTCTGCAGAGAAGCCCTGTGCTCGGCCTTGCTATCAGACATTGGCAGTCTCTGGGGCTTTTGTTAATGATCCGTCACTCTTCTGCAGAGAAGCCCTGTGCTCGGCCTTGCTATCATACATTTAGAGGCTCTGTGACGTTTGTTAATGATCCGTCACTCTTCTGCAGAGAAGCCCTGAGCTCAGCCTTGCTATCAGACATTGGGAGGCTCTGTGACGTTTGTTAATGATCTGACACTCTTCTGCAGAGAAGCCCTGTGCTCGGCCTTGCTATCAGACATTGGGAGGCTCTGGGGCTTTTGTTAATGATCCGTCACTCTACTGCAGAGAAGCCCTGTCCTCGGCCTTGCTATCAGACATTGGGAGGCTCTGGGGCTTTTGTTAATGATCCGTCACTCTACTGCAGAGAAGCCCTGTGCTCGGCCTTGCTATCAGACATTGGGAGGCTCTGTGACGTTTGTTAATGATCCATCACTCTTCTGCAGAGAAGCCCTGTCCTCAGCCTTGCTATCAGACATTGAGAGGCTCTGTGACGTTTGTTAATGATCCGTCACTCTTCTGCAGAGAAGCCCTGTGCTCGGCCTTGCTATCAGACATTGGGAGGCTATGTGACGTTTGTTAATGATCTGACACTCTTCTGCAGAGAAGCCCTGTGCTCGGCCTTGCTATCACACATTGGGAGGCTCTGGGGCTTTTGTTAATGATCCGTCACTCTACTGCAGAGAAGCCCTGTGCTCGGCCTTGCTATCAGACATTGGGAGGCTCTGTGACGTTTGTTAATGATCCGTCGCTCTTCTGCAGAGAAGCCCTGAGCTCAGCCTTGCTATCAGACATTGGGAGGCTCTGTGACTTTTGTTAATGATCCGTCACTCTTCTGCAGAGAAGCCCTGTACTCGGCCTTGCTATCAGACATTGGGAGGCTCTGGGGCTTTTGTTAATGATCCGTCACTCTTCTGCAGAGAAGCCCTGTGCTCAGCCCGGCAATCACACAGCATGTGGGTCCGAGACTTCGTTAATAATTCATCTATGGTGAACAGAGGTCTGCCTGGGTATCACACAGCTGCAGCAGCTCTGTGACCTTCATTATTGGACCTGTACTCTTCTGATATTAAGCCTTGGGCTCGGCTTGGCTATCAAACAGCTGCAGCTCCGTGACCTTCATTTTTGATCCTGCACTCTTATGAAGTGTTCTCGGCCTGGCGATCACACAGCTGCAGCTCTCAGACCTTCATTATTGATCCTTCACTCTTCTGAAGTCTGCTCGGCCTGGCTATCACACAGCTGTAGCTCCGTGACCTTCATTATTGATCCTGCACTCTTATGAAGTGTGCTCGGCCTGGCGATCACACAGCTGCAGCTCTCAGACCTTCATTATTGATCCTTCACTCTTCTGAAGTCTGCTCGGCCTGGCGATCACACAGCTACACCTCTGTGACATTCATTATTGATCCTTCACTCTTCTGGAGTGAAGTACTCGGCCTGGCTATCACACAGCTGCAGCTCTGCAACCTTCATTATTGACCCTGCTCTCTTCTGAAGTGTGCTCACCCTGGCTATCACACAGCTGCAGCTCTGCCACCTTCATTATTGATCCTGCACTCTTCTGAAGTGTGCTCGGCCTGGAAATCACACAGCTGCAGCTCTGTGACCTTCATTATTGATCCTGCACTCTTCTGAAGTGTGCTCGGCCTGGCTATCGCACAGCTGCAGCCCTGTGACGTTCATTATTGATCCTGCACTCTTCTGAAGTGTGCTCGGCCTGGCTATCACACAGCTGCAGCCCTGTGACGTTCATTATTGATCCTGTTCTCTTCTGAAGTGTGCTCACCCTGGCTATCACACAGCTGCAGCTCTGCCACCTTCATTATTGATCCTGCACTCTTCTGAAGTGTGCTCGGCCTGGCTGTCGCACAGATGCAGCTCTGTGACCTTCATTATTGATCCTGAACTCTTCTGAAGTGAAGTACTCGGCCTGGCTATCACACAGCTGCAGCTCTGTGTCCTTCATTATTGATCCTGTTCTCTTCTGAAGTGTGCTCACCCTGGCTATCACACAGCTGCAGCTCTGCCACCTTCATTATTGATCCTGCACTCTTCTGAAGTGTGCTCGGCCTGGCTGTCGCACAGATGCAGCTCTGTGACCTTCATTATTGATCCTGAACTCTTCTGAAGTGAAGTACTCGGCCTGGCTATCACACAGCTGCAGCTCTGCGACCTTCAGTGTTGATCCTGCACTCTTCTGAAGTGAAGCTGCATGCTGGCCTGGCTATCACAGGGCTGCACCTCTGTGACATTCATTATCTTTTTGGGGGATAAATCGTTTTTATTTAGAGAAACCACGAAAAACAAAACAATATAAAAAGAATACAAAAAAAAAAAAAGAGAGCAGTTGTCAAGATACTCGAATCACATGAAATAAACACAGGGTACCTATAATTAATATAATAGAAAGAAGCGTCACTGATAATATGGTAATAAACCTTAAAGTGTCTCATTATCAACATTAAATGGGGAACCATCGCTAAAGGGAGTGCACAGAAGACCTCTGCTTTTGTTCCAAGAGCCCCATATTTTTGTCCCTTTACCTGGGCATCCCCTGCTCTCATATACCACTCTTTCAGCCTGCATGCACCAGTCCATGTCGGCCGCCCAGTCCCTGTGTTGGGGCACCATTCCTCCCGTCCATATTCTGGCTCTGTTGCATTTTGCTATTATACAGCCCAGTAAAACCCATGTTTGTTCGAGAGAGGTCAGTGATGTCCCAATTGTTTAGGAGACAAAGTCGAGGAGAGGTTTCTATAGGTTTATGGCATGTTTGGGACATGGTGGACAAAATATCACTCCAGTTCTGGTAAAGAACAGGACAGCCCCACCACTGGTGTAAGAAGGTGCCTGTGGAACCGCAGCCTTGGAGACAGAGTGAGGAATGAGAGAGACCAATTTTTTTAAAACAAATTTTATTGGTTAAGCGGCACATGTACAGCAGGGCCCTGTAACCCAGAGGCGTCTACACAATCAAGGCATATAAGATTGACTTTGACATTTCTCGTAGCAATACCCAATAAAAACCTTAAAGGAAATACAATATAAATCTAACTCCTCCCCTACCCCCCGATTGCACTACTCACCCACTCTAGACAGATCCATTTGAATATTTACAGTTGAACTACCCACCAGGATTCCTCCACCCACCCCGCTCCCGGGATCCCCCCCAAGAAGCCCAAAGTTTATAATCGCCGGTCCCGATCTACAGTAACCGGGTCTAGGAGCAACCCCCATAGTCTGCCCACCTTTTCCATATTTTGAAATCTTTTAGGGGCATCCCCTGGCAATGAAAATAGGTTTCTCGAGGCCCATACAAAAGTCCAGGCCATTCTTCCATGCAGCCACTGCAGGGGGCCTTGGAGCCTTCCATTCCCTCGCTATGTCACTTTTTGCTAATGTAAGACCCAACAATAAATGGCGTTTATAGACGTGGACGCCTATCCCTTCCAGGACGTGTAACAGAGCTAGTTTTGGTGAGCGGGGAAGATTCCAGACCAAAACCTCCGATAAGCAAGTGTAGACCCCCCTCCAAAACCGATCCAGTGAGAGACACCGCCAGACGGTGTGCATCAATGTATCATCTTCCCTGTTACATCAGAGACACACAGGGGAGGCAACCAAACCCACCCTCCACAACTGCATTTGTGTGTAATAGACCCCTTGAAGATATTTAAACTGAACCAGGCGCAGACGCACCGCTATGGCCACATCGTGCGGAGCAGCTAGGGCCTCCACCCAGTCCTCCTCTTACAAGGGTCCCAAATTCCCCTCCCAATCCTCCTGGAGTTTCCGTAGTGTGGAGGAGCAGTGGATAACTAGGGTTTGATACATCCTGGATATCTTACGGTCCTGGAGTTCTCCCATAAAAACTTTCCCCTCCATAGGGCTGAACTCAGCTACAGATTTCAAACCTACCAGACTGGGGAACAAAGCATACCGGAACTGGAGATACTTGAAGAATTGGGACCTTGGCATATGGAATTCTGCCTGAAGGTCTTGGAATGATTTCAGTGCTGGACCCTTCATAACATCCTCCAGGACCCAAATCCCTATATGATCCCACCCTTTGCAAAGCAGCTAATTGCGGCAAGTGCCCATTATCCCAAAGGGGGGTATCCTGTGTCAGCTTATTCCACCACCCCATCCTACGCAATGCCTGCCTCCAAACCTGGAACACGACCTTTGTTGCCGGAGGCAGTGATCCCCGCAGCGGTGCCGAGTATAGTACCATATGCAGCGAATGATCTCCTGTAATTTGCCATTCTTCCGCGTATGCCAGGTCCTCCTGACTGCCATATCACCATTCGTTCAATACGAGTAGGTGAGATGCTTGAGAATATGACAGGATATCTGACGACGCTTGTCCCCTACAGTAGGTAGATAAAAGCACGTCCGCAGGGCGACATGCACCCTGCCCCCCTCCCACAAGAACTGCCGAGGGGCCGCATTTACTTGCCGGAACCAATGGGGGGGATCGGATCCGGCTGATCCTGCAGCTGATAAAGAAGACGGGGCAGCACAACCATCTTGAATATGGCCATAGATGGTCAGTGGCATGCGGGACCAAGTCTTAATATCGTCGCATACTCGCTCCCAGACCGGACCTAGATTACGCTCCCAGGCGACTGCGGGCATTAGTGTTATAAATACACCCAAATATTTCAGTCCTCCCGCCAGCTGGATCGACGATGCCCAGTCACCCAGATCACTCCGACCTCCATGCATCCACAGCAAAGATTTGCGGGGATTCATATATAATCCAGAGGTTTCCTCAAAGATCTGCAGCATAGGCAGGAGCCGTGGTCCCATTCTATCCACGTCTGTTAGGAAGAAGAGGACATCCTCTGCGTACAAGGCAATCCTATCTGACAACCCCTGAGCCCATTCAAAGCCATGAACCTGCACGTCCACTTGCACCCACGCGGCGAGCGGCTCCATTGCGAGTGCAAATAGATAGACAGGGGGCAAACCTGTCTCATTCCCTCACCTATAGAGAACAAGGAGGAGGCAGTACCCACTACCCGCACCGAAGCAGTGAGATCAGTATATAGAAGGGTCAAATAAGATAGGAACCGCGGTCCGAAATTCAACCGACGTAATAGTGCAAATAGGTACACCCAGCTAAGGGAGTCGAATGCCCTATCCAGGCCGCCACTGCAATATTTGCTCTTCTAATGCTGTGTCTAGTTGCCCTCTGAGGCATAAAACCGGCCTGATTCGGGTGGACCAGTGTCGCAATATGAGGTAACAGGCGGTTTGCTAGGGACTTCGCCAAGATTTTCCCCTCTACGTTCAAAAGGAAAATTAGTCTTTAAGATGCGTGTTGATTCGGTGGCCTACGGGGTTTATGAAAAACAACCACCTCTGCGCCTCCTCCACCACCGCGCGGTAATGAGAACCCAGCTGCAAAAAGTATCGCTTAAAAATTCCTTAGGAAACCCATTGAGCCCTGTAGCCCTCCCAGAGTTCAGTTCCCCTAATGCAGCTTCCAGCTCCTCATCAGTCAGCGGGAGCTCTAGCTCCTCTCTCACTGCATCCAATAGGGCCCTGGACGGGAGGTCGGCCAGAAACTGATCAATCATGTCGGCTGACAGACACTCTTTAGGGGCATATAAGTGTGCAAAAATTGTATCGAAGCTCTCTGCCAGGGCCCGTGGATCCGTGAGTGGCTCACCCGCCGTGCCCAATATGTCCGATGATATACTCCTCGGCAGAGACTGTGGAGCATCTTACTGGATTTGGCTCCCCATTGGTATACTTTACTGAGCATCGCAAGCCATGCCTACCGGGTCTCATCCAGTAGGAGCACAGCGTAGTTTTGTTGGACAAACAGCAATTGCTGCCTAGCCTGCCCGCCTCTGGCTGCCTGACCCCGACGCTCAAGATCTTCAATGTTCGCCTCTCCCTGAAGTACCCCCACGCGCTCACCAAGATATGTCTTTTCCCCTCAAGGGAGGCTTCGTCGCCTCCCACACTGTATTGTTCCCTATAATCATCATTTTACAAATGCCACACCGACAAACACCAGCAGAACGGCTGTCTCCTCCGTCCCTTCTGTATGGTGATGGCTATTGTGGAATGGTCCAACAAACCTCTCGGTAGAATCTACGCTGCCTCTACCCTGCCCACATGTATTCGAGGGACAAAAATGTTATCAAGCCTGGTGTAATAATCATGAACCGACGAGAGGTACGTGAACTCCCGATCGTCTTAATGCTGGTGTTGCCATGCATCTTTCCAGTTGAGTCCCGTCGTTAAGGAATGTAGTTTTGTGGTGCCACCAGAGCCCACCTCTCCCTCCAATGATCTGCGGCCATGTCCATCACATCATTCCAGTCCCCTCCTACTATAGATATCCCGTCACTGTAATGGAGGGGGGGGGCATATACGCTGCCTAGTACGAGGGATTCCTCCCCAACCTTTCCCTGTAGGAATATGTATTGCCCCTGGGTGTTGGTCCATTGCTTAATATGCATGTAAGGAACCCTACAATGTATCAATACAGCCACTCCTCGCGATCCCCTCACAAAGCCGGAGTGAAACACCTGATGGTACCCGTATTGCTGGAAGCAAAGGGTCTTTGTCCCCAAAAGGAGTGTCACCTGTAGCATGAGGATATCCGCCCAAGCTCGCTTGGCTTGTTTATGTATGGCCCGACGTTTAATTTTATCAAGGGCACCCCTCACATTCCAACTGATGAAACGAAGGGAGCCCAGGGTCCTACTCTCACCACAGGGGAATTCTGCCATGTGGTATTGCGTCCGCCATTGCCGGGATGTGGAAGGGAGCCTGGCGGGAATATGTAAGCCTACTGTTAAATGTGATGAAGTGCAATCAACCAACCCAACAACCCCCACCCAACAAACCCCCCACCTATACTTAAAAAATGATGAAGCATCTTTCGCGGTGGGAATGTCCCGTGCCCCCCAACGGGAGGGCCCGACCCGCCCGACCAATGGATTCCCAACTCACAACCCATCTATCCTTAGCACTCTCTCTGTGAACACAGGTCCACTAATTGAACCCGGCCCATTGTTGAGTCTCTCTGATCTGAACAACTTGAACTGCTTCACTACTACCCCTCATTGGTGTGCCGGTCAGGGTGTAGGAGTCTGTCGGCCCGAAGCCGAGCCAGACATGGATCGGCATCTGGTGCATGATCTTCTGGTGCTCTTCAGTTTTAGCGGGGGCCCCCGCCAAGCCACCGCTGGCGATGAGGAATCAGACTCCCTTCGTGGTGGTGTATGGGCCCGCACCCTTACCATTTCATCAATCCATTTAAACTCCTCTTGTGGCGAGTCAAAAAAAATGGAAAATGGGTGCGGGAGCGGTAAACTACTTGCAGGCGAGCAGGGTATAACAGGGCGTAGGGGAGCTTAAGATCTCGCAGGCGGGCTTTAGCTGACAGGAACGACTGTTGTTGCTGCTGGACTAGCTATGTGTAATCAGGGCAAAAGAGGATACGAGCATTACCATACTGTAAGGGTTCTTTGAGTCATGCTTGCTTCAGGATAGCATCGCGGTCGGGATAGTTCAAAAGCTTTGCGATGACTTGCCTATGGGTGGGCACCAGGCGGGGGCTTCTGTAGAAGCGCTCGATGGGCTCGCTCGATCACAAAGCAACGGGACATAGATTATGGTGGGAGCCAACTCTCCAGCCATTGTGTGAGGAGCTGTTCCATATTTCCCCCTTCGCAGCCTTCTGTAAAGCCTTCAAAGTGGAGGTTATTACGTCGTGCTCTCCCTTCCGCATCCTCCACCTGCAGCGCAAGGCCCCGCTGGGTGGTCTCCATGGCTGCCACCTTTTTCTTCAGTGTGGTGAGATCATCCTACACTCCAGAGACACGAGTCTCGGGCTCTGTGATACAGGATATGGGGTTCCGTAGATCCTGCCGCAACAACATTACATCAGAGCCGACCTCCCCTATCTTAGCATCCAGCATGTCCCTGGACTGTGTGATGGTGGTCATAAGTGCTGCTTTGTCCAGCATGGCTCCCTGTGGTCACCCAGAGGACCCCGCAGCGGCACCGGGTCTGTAAATTTATCAATGAGTCCCTGTTTAGATGGTCCACTCCCACCCTTGTCCCGCATCATGGCAGTCCCCGGACTGTTCCCAGCGCCATCTTAACTGATAGCGAATAATCCAAATATCAAGCCAAAGGAGAGGGACCAGCAAATAGGGAGACTCCCTCACTTAACTCAAGCGGCCCGACTTGACCGTCGAACGGGAGCCGATGGCAGCTGGCAGATCGATGAGGAGAAAGACAGGCACACAGTTCAACCAATACTGTACTCCTATCACCTCCCCCACACCAAAAGGTCCCCACAGGATGTCTGAAGCCCAGTGAGAGCACTATAATCTAGGGCCACGGCACGGGGCCCCACAAGGATCACATACACTGAAAGGCCCTCAATGTACGTTATTCTAAAACAGGAGAGCAGGTTCGCTCCTCTCTGGGCAAGAGCTCGCGACAAAGGTCCCATTCAATAGCCCCCGGGTCGATCCACATGCTGCTATGCATTGCTGAAGGACACCCGCCTACGGCCCAACAAGACCGTCAGGCACTTCACCCAAGGGGGGAGAAGGAGATGAGGGGAGCCCAGTGCAACTGTATTGATCATCTCAATAGGTGGGCTGCACCCCAGCGGCCGACATTTGCCCATTCAGAAAACACCTGCGTGGCCCGACACCACTGCCGATGCGGGAGTGCTGCCTGAGCCCAACTGGGACCCCCAATTCAGTCCGATCGACCGTCGAATACACCCTCTCAGAGTCTATGATGAGGGCGGGAGATCTGCGCCATTGCAACTTCCTTGAACCCAAGTAAACCGCTGATGTAGTGGGTCTCACCCCGTGTGCAGTCCACTGCTGCACCACTACCCCGTACTCCCCTGCAGTCCGATTTACCCGCCGACACCTCCCGATGCATGTTCAGGGGTGGGGGGTAAGGGGGGGGAGATGCCCTGAAGTCCTCGGGCCACAGTCTCCATGCCTGTCGCTAGTTGGCTGCCACTCCTGAAGAGCCGTGTTGGGGAGCCTGGCCCACCACCAAACCAAGGGGGTGCGGGGGAGAGAAAGAAGGGTGCACCCCCATCCTTACCGCCCTGTCCGGATACCAGCCACTGCTGCAGAAATGGCGGCGGCCACAACCGAGTTACGGCACAGCACCTACAGGAGTCCTTCGTTGAGACCGTTGATCCGGGGGCTGTCGCCGTCTCCGACGATGCCTCGGCCCCGCTATAAGTGGTCCTCGCTGCCGACACTGCAGCACCTCCAGTCGGCGAGAGATTCAGGGGACGCCCCCTGCGTCACCCGAGGCCGCTACGTCTGCAGGCCCCAAGGCTTCACCTGTGCACCCTTGTCTCCCGCTGCACCCACAAAGCCAAAATTCACTCAGGTAGGGGCCGCCAATGTCCGTCAGCTATGGGGTATCGCTGAGTTACAAGATGTCATCAGAGAAACAGGATAATTGAGGATGATTAGTTGGGCTGGACGGAGCGCTCCCATGTCCGACCTGCCGGCTTGCCAAGCCACGCCCCAAGAGAGACCCATTTTAAAAAGTGCTGCGCTGTGATTAATAGGCCCTGTCAAGTATTTTAAGCTGCATGAGCTTGAAGTGGGAACGGACAGCCACCTCCTAGGGAGAAGCCAGGGCCTCCCTCCAATCTTCGTCAGATAAGTCTCCTATGTCATTGCACCATTTTGTGCGTAGTTTGTCTAGAGTCTCCAGTAAATTATTAAGTATTTTACGGTAGGTCAGGGAGGTGCCTTATCTGGGAGATAATCGTCTAGAAGCCTATCTTCCAGAGGCGAGGAGATGGGTAGATCGGAGCCCTTGGGAATTGCCTTACACAATGCACTACGTGCCTGAAGATAACAAAACGTTTCCCCCTAATGCAGTTGGTATTTTTCTTGCAGTTCACCAAATGGAACCACTGCACCATTCACCCACAGGTCCCCAACCATGGAGAGACCAATCAAATCCCACTTTTCAAACCCTGGATAACCCAAGAGCATACCCAATTGGCACGATTCCAGCAATGTAGTAACCTGCGTAATTTTACCCTTCTAACCCAGTGGGCGGTTGTTGCATGCCAGATCGAAACTGTGGTAGAGGTCGGAGTATAGTTGGGTAGATGCCTGAGCACTCCATTCCATGCCCGTAGTTAATTGCCCGCATTCATATTAAGCCTGTCCATCCTGTATGCTGGATCCATAAGAGGACGGTGGGCCCAGTGATTGAGGACCACTAATTGTGAGGCCCAGTAATATGCTTTAATCGCCGGGAGAGCAATACCCCTGTCATACCAACTTTGTGTAAGTTTGATCGGGGCAATTCGGGGTGTGCCGCCATTCCATAGTAGCGAGTGGACCTCAGAATCAACCGTCTGGAAGTAGTGGGCAAAGACGGGATATGGTGTGTTCTTCAGGGCATAAAGGAAACGGGGGAGTGCCATCATTTTAAAAAGGGCAGCTCTACTCAATGGAGTAAGAGGCAGTGTCTTCCAGTGCTGCACGTCAGCCCAGAGGCGATGCAGGGGAGGCAGAAGATTCAATTGATAGAAAACGTCCTCGTTCCTCGTGACATAAATTCTTAGATAGCTGAAACCGCCCATGGCTATATCGGTGCTGACGCCCGGGTGAAGACATGGGGGCTCTCCACTGAGGACATAAATCAATGACTTGCCCCAGTTAATGATATAACCTGAGTACTGTCGAAAGAGGGCAAGAATATGCAAGAACCTGTGAATTGAGGATTGAGGGTTGGCCAGGTACAGGAGAAAATCATCGGTGTATAAGGAGATCCTATCCGACCAGTCCAGAGACCAGTTCAGTCCTCGAATAAGGGTATCACCTCTAATCCAGAACGCCAAGGGCTCCAGGGCAAATAGCAACGGTGACAGAGTGCAGCCCTGCCTCGTACCCTTCCCCAACTCGAAAATCATCAATCTGCCAACATTCACCGATATGCGGGCCAGGGGTTTAGCATCGAGCAGACGCACCCAGGACAGAAATCGCTGGCCAAAACCATACCTTTCCAGAGATGCCAACAGAAACGACCATTCTATCATGTCGAACTCCATGTTGACGTCCAAGGACACAATTACTGCATCTTCCTGTATGGTGGGGGCTCTGCCCAGCACTCCGAAGAGGCGACGGAGATTGAGCGCAGTATTTCTAGCCGGTATAAAGGGTGAATTAATTTGTGGAGGTGGGGTGAGAGACGGAGGGCCTGAATCTTGGCCATGATCTTGACCTCTGGGTCGAGGAGGGAGATCGGTTGATATAAACCACATTGGTCCGTGGGTTTCCCTTTTTTATGTATGACCGGAATGTTAGCTAGTCTTTGCCTTTCAGGTAGGATTCCATAGTCCACACTCTCATCATACATCCGTATGAGAAACAGGGCTAACACCGAAGAGACAGCTTTGTAGAACTCAAATGAGAGGCACTAGAACCTATGGCCTTCCTGGACTTCAATGCTCCAATCGCCTTATGGACCTCCTCAGGGGTCAAAGCGGTGTCAAGGTCAGTGACATCCTGGGGATCCAACCTTGATAAGGGAAAAGTGGAAAGCAGCTTGGCCCCCTCTTCCTATGTGGAAGTGGACGTGGGAACATAGAGCTGCTCGAAATGGCTAGCAAAACCCTCAGCGATCCCATCTCAGTCGTATCTCCTCACACATCTGGGGCCACAATATCAGCCACCCACCTATTGGCCAACTCCCGTTTGTCCAGCCATGCCATCAGTTTACTGGCCTTATCCCCAATCTCATACACACGATACAGAGTCGCCCGGTGGTGCGCTCGGGCCGCCTCTTTAGCTACATCACTGTATTCTTATATGCCTCCCAAAATGTCACATCCGATTCAACTGATCCCTCATTTTCTGCTAAATAATCAGTAGTGGTCATTACCAACGTGTCCTGTATCTCCAGTACCTTGAGATACCATGGGTTAAAAACTATTTTGGGGCTCAAGCGAGAAGGCACACCACCGTAGTGGGCCAGGGTAGGGGAATGGTCGGAGATACCTCTGGGCAAAAAGGAGATTTCACCAAACATGGAGAGTTGAGTAGCTTGGCAGAAAAGGTAGTCAAAAAGGGGAATACTATCATGGACCCCAGAATGGAAAGTATATTGTTTGTCGGGGGTGGTGTGTACGCCACGCATCCACCAATCCCATGGCTGCTAGGAAGTCTGCCAGGAGTTTCCCCTGTGGTTCACTGCTTCGGGTGGTAAACGATCCAGTTCACCCTCCAGGGCAGCGTTACAGTCTCCCCCCAGCAAGTTGTCCCCCTTAGGTAAATTCAGCATGTGGGGGTCTAAGTCCATCAGGGTGGAGGAGTATAGCCTGGGAGGTATGTTCAGTGAGGTGAGATGGACCCTCCCATCATCCGGGTACCATGGCAAAGCGGCAAGAGGGGTCGCGCAGAAGTTTTAGATTTGAAAAGGGAGGGAGGTGTGTGCCAGGATACCCACCCCTCTGGACCCCTGGGTATAACCTGCGTGGCAAGCAGTTTATAACCCCATCTATTGAGTGCAGAGTAGGTAGTACCAGAAATGTGTGTCTCCTGGAGCAGCACAAATTCGGGCGTGGCGCTCAAGGTATTGTAATATTATCCCCCTCTTAATTCCGTCACCCAACCCATTCACATTCCAGGAGATGATTTTGAGTCGACCAAGCGCTGTATAAGTGGTGGAGTCGTCACTCATTCGGCTCGGAGATCATGAGCCCACCCTCCCACAGGGACAAAAGTGTAACCGGCATAACAAGACATATCCCCACAGCATAACAGGAGAATAAGCAGATCCCAGTGTCGCCCGTGAGGAATTCATCAGAGCCACCTGGGGTGACAAGAGGACCACAAAGGTAGCAAAGTAAGCGGAACTGCACTAGAAACATAGCAGAAATGCATAGTGTAAGAAAACATGTGTGCCAGTAACCCTGTTGAGTTTGCATGTGACCCCTGAAGACAACTTGCTCAAAAAACACAATAAAAGATTAAACAAATACCCTGGAAAACACCCTGCAATCCCCCCACCCCGCCTCCGTGCAACGAGGACTCAGAACTTCCCACCACCCCAATTTGCAGAGCACTTGTGTACCCATAACTAGAACCATATAGAGGGAAACGCTACACAACCAAACTACCCCAGTGTACGACCGTCCCCCCTAAAGAACAGTTACATTTGCCCATGATGAATCCTGAAGGGCCTCGTAGCCCAAGTTTGATTTATGTAGCTCCTACCGCCCTGAGCGGAATATCTGTCCACCCCCTTCTCCAAAATCGAGTCCCAAAGAAACCCTTAACAGAATCCTAAGGCGTTCATTAGGGGCACAAGATGATCGACAACATTTCGAAGCAAGTAACACCTCCCTCCCACTGAACCAAGAACCCTGTCCAGAGGCCACCCTATTGTCGGTGGCTCAACTGAACATTAACATAGGGGCAGAACCCGAGTTCGTAGCAACATCCAATGACACCTGAATCCGGTTCTCTCAGTCAACCTTTGCCAGACGGTCGGATCTATGAGGTTGATCTGGGGATGGGCGACCCTGTCCCTCAGAGGAACGCTACCTCTCCAGCCAATCCCAGGCATCCTCCGGGGACAGGAAAAACAACGACTTATCGTCCAATTGCACACACAGTTTTGCTGGGAAAAGCATATCATACTTCAAATTGTGGCTCCTGAGTGCCCGTTTCACTTCTAGGAAGGAGCTGCATTTCTGTTGCACCTTATAGGTAAAGTCTGGAAAAAAGGTTATGCTTGAGTTCTCAAATTTGAGAGGCGGTCCAACTCTTGCAGCTTGAAAGATAACGTCCCGGTCACGAAAGTTGAAGAGCCATGCCATGATGAGACACGGCGGACCACCCCGCTTCGGAGAGCCTCCAGGCACCCTGTGGGCACGCCCGACAGAGAAGTAGTTGGAGAGGGAGCGAGGCTGCAGACGGTTTTGAAGAAGGTCTTCAACGAATAGGTCTGTGGCCTGTCCCTCCGCCCGTTTGGGAACTCCCAGGATGCGCATGTTGTTTCTTCTCGCGTGCCCTTCATAATCTTCTAGTGGAGCCTCAAGGTCCGATGTCTGGGTCCGAAGTTGCTTAACTGTCGTCTCCAGCTGCGTCGTGGAGTGTTTAAGTGTTGCGACAGAGACTTTATTTGGCTTGACTCTCTCCCCCATGTTTCTCAGATCGGTGCGTATGAGGTTGACGTCGATGGAAACAGTGTCAATCTTATGTTCCAGTGCTGTGCGGACTCCCATTATAGCCTCCATGATATCCAGCAATGTCGGAGCTCCGTCTTCAGTTTGCTGCATCGCCTCCGCACCGGCCTGCTTCCCCGCTGCTTCATCTGATGTGGAATGGGCAAATTTGGACAGTTTTTGCAATGAGGATTGCCTGGGGCCCCTTGCAGTGGCCATTGCGTCTCGCTCTCTGCCTCCGGCAGGAGACTACCAGACCAGGGGAACAGCAAGACTAGGATCTGTGGGACTGCAGACAGAGGCTGATTCAGCAGCATAGGGACCCCGGCTGGAGGACCAAAGCAAGGCAGGGGGAGTCAGGACCCTCGGGGCAGGAGTCAAATATTGCTGCTGTAGGGGGCGTGGCTTGGTGGCGACCAAGATAGCCGCATAGTTTTGCGGCGTTCCGGTGGTGATCCAGTCGACTCCTGAAATCCGCCACTGATCCGCCCGACATACGACGTCTGACGCCGGAATTGAGGAGGCCCCTTCATCCGACGCCTGTTGTTGCCTCCACAGTGCGAATCCGATACCGGGTGACGGAGATACGGGAGTCGGCGTCTGGGGGCCAGTCGCGGCCTTTGCTGTAGAGGCCCAGCGTTGGAGCACTGGCCTCGAGTGACGAAAGGGCCGGGGCGGGGACGCAGGACGGCGGCTGAGGGCGGTGCTTGGCACTGAGGAGCCCCGGATCATAGCCCGGAGCGACCCTTTCCTCCCGGCCCTGCACCAAGGCAGTGACTGGTCAGCGACAGGTGGTGGACCGGGGAACGCCCTGCCTGGGTCCCCGGCGGCCGGACCGGACTACCAGCGACATCGTGGGCACATGCGGCGGCCAGGTGGCGGACTTTATGGCCAATACCTCCCAGCGGAGCCCCTAGAGGACCCGAGATGCCCCCCTCCCGAGGCCGCCCCGTGAGCCACTACAGTGAGTGACGGTGAAAGTGGCGCGGGGACTGGGAACGTTGCTGGGAGGCTTCCATACGCCGGGGGACTGCCTGGGGCTCAAAGCGGGGCCCCCCTCCGGAGGAGCGAGGAGGCTTACGGCCTTGCACCACGGAACCAGCTACGAGGCCCTCAGATAGGCTGGGCACTTTAAACGTGGGCCAGAAGCGGCCTGCATCTGCACATGCGCCGGGCCCTGCTGATAGGCCCCAGTGGAGAGCAGGACGGAGGCCTAGAGGGACACAGGTGGCGGCGGCCTCGATTGACAGTGTGTGACCTGGCAGACGGGGCTCGCCTCGACGGTGGGGGTCGGTCACGACGCTGGACACCTGGGGGCAGAATCCTTGTACATGAGGCTGGCCATGCAGAAATAGGACGTTCAGGGGGCATACTACCCTGCTTGGCTGCCGGACGGGGCCCGTCCCACAACTGGACTCCTTAACTGAGGCCCACTGCATCAAATAGACTGCACGTTTCAATATTCTGGCTGCCCGGCGGCAGGGCCTATTCCACGGGTGAAAAGGCCCCTACATACCTCAGAGACTGGAAGTTGGTGATTGGAGCACAAGAGCTGCTGCGGCTCCTCTTAGTGACGACCTTGTGGAGGGCCTGGGAGTGGCCGCCCGACATCTTATGCGGAACAAGAAGACCACTGCGACTCAATCCAACACTATGAATAACTACACGGCGGGCCCGGGCGGTGATGATCTGCCCCACCCGGGCCATCTGAAGAGCCCTGTGAACCGTCTCTCTCCTCCATTATGCAGGCAATGCAATCCCTGGGCACCACATTGGAGTCTAAAATAGACAAAATGTCCATTGAGTTGACGCTACAGCCGGCGGATTTGAACAAAACATCAGAGAAGGCTACACAAAACGCTACTGCCATTACAGACTTACAGGGGGCCGCCAAGTCGCTGCAACAGCAGGTCCAACAGCTCACGCAACAGCAAAGGCAGATGGCGGCACGGCTGGAGGATCAGGAGGGAAGGGCCTGAAGGAACAACCTCAGGGTGGTAGGCATGCCAGAAAAAATGGAAGGGGCCAGTGTGGAACTGTTCCTGGAGGACCTCATCTTGAACACCCTGATACCCAAGAGACTGTCTAAGTTTTTCGTTATAGAGCGAGCGCACAGGGCGCCAGTCCCACCGCCGCGCACGGGGGTCCCGCCGAGAACCATTATCGCGTGGGTACTCAACTATTGCGACCGGGATGCAATCCTGCAGGCGGCACGACAGCATGGAGACTTGCGTGTAGAAGACGCCACAATACTCTTTTTCCCTGATTTTACGCTCAAGGTCCAGTAGGAGCGCAGATCGTTTGACGCAGTCAAGAGGAAACTTCGGGAGTGTGACCTCCGCTAACATGATGTTCTTCCCGACGCGGCTCAAGGTTTTGGCGGAGGGAAAATCCTTCTTCTTCACCACCCCGGAGGAGGCACATACCTGGCTGGAGGAGTGCAGACAGCGGCGGAGGAGCCCGGACCGTGAGGGTAACTGGAGGAGCGTGTACCCCCAGTCTCTGGCCTCATCTGTGGAGTTGTCGGGGGCGGCGGCGCCGGGAGAGTCCAACAGGTGCAGAGAAGGGCCCGCAGCCTCTCAGCCTCACCGGATCTGGAGTGAGGGGGTGGACTATGTCAACTCAGACTGGCAGGATCTTACGTACATGTAATGTATGAAGACACTGTAATGTTTGTTGAGACTGTGAATGCTCCTCTTGCTGATATACTGACTAGGGGGGGGAGGCATTGATCTGAGCAAGGGTCTTGTAGAGATAGGTTCAGAATGGACCAGTACATCTGCGATTGCTGCTCTTTCCCACCTTGGCGGTAGGGCACTGTTTATGTTGAGGTGGGGTTGATTACCCATTTTGGGCCTTTTGTTTTGGATGTGACGTTCGTTTAACTACTTATTGTATTGTACGGGGGTCGGGGGGAGAGCCCCGGAGGTTGGACTTGGCTGCTCCACTTACCCTCAAGCTTATCGTTTTCAAGGGCTACAGGCGCTCTGCTTATTGGGGATGTCTGGCGCGGTTGGCCGGAGTGGCAGGGTAGCAGGGTGGGGGGCTGTTGAAGGGTGGAACGGGGGTTCAGTTCTGTTATTTATTCTTGGTTTCTGTATTGCATCATTGTTCTGATTCCATCGACACACTCATGGGGCGGATTGAAGGGGGGTGGAGGGAGGGGACGGCTCTTCCCCTTTAAGCTTTGGCGGAGGAAATGGCAGGCTCACACTCACCTAAGACGCAACACATAGACATCTTATCCTGGAATGTGAATGGCCTGCAGAATAAAATCAAGCGGACGGTCGTTTTGCAATACCTTCGTAGGCATGCTCCAGATGTCGTCATCGCGGTGCGTGGTCAGAGATTCCTCTAGCCTTAAGGTGCCCATCTGGAAACAGAGTCATGCATCCTGTGCGTGTGAGAATGTAGTCAATCGTAGAGGAGGACCCATGGGCTGCTGAAAGGTGTGTGTACTGTCTCAGGTGCGGGTTGTGTGCCCTCCATAAATCGGTTAAGCCCATTGCTTGCGTAAAGTCCCTGAGGTGGTGTACCCCCCCCCCCCCACCCAGTGAGGGCGACGATCTATCCAAATTTCTGGCCATCACTTCATTCATGTCCCCGCCCAGCACTAACGTCCCCGGAGGCAATTCCAGCAACAACTTCCCCACATCCGGGAGGGTGGACGAGTGTAGCTTCGGAGGTATGTATAGCGAGCAGAAATTCAACGGGAGACACTCCCACTGTGCAGATAGCGCCGCATAGAGACCCAGGGGATCAGACCAGCTTCGTCCCAGAACCAATGGCAGTGAATTTTTAATAAGTATACCGACACCCCTTGAGCCTATCGTAAAGCCAGAGTGTGCGCGTAGGGTGTACCCAAATCTATCCAGGGCCCTACAGTGATTCCCTAGCAGATGTGGTCCCTGAGCCTGATTCCACTGACATGCCAAACATGCTTGTAAAGGGCGCATCTGAAGTCTTGCGTGAGGTACGATGAAAATGCAAGAGGCCATCATCCCTATTAGCTGCATAAACATTTGTGCTTAGAGAGAGTGCTGTGGCTGAAACTGGGTGATGAGGGTTTGCATGCTGGCTATCCTGGCTGGATTGGGGTATGCTGGAGCTTTGCAAGTGTCTATTGTAGCTCCTAGATACTGATGTACGTAGGAGGGTTGAAGGTGTGACTTGGTGTAGTTTAGTGTGATCCCAAAGTCGTGTAATAGCTGGATCATTTGATAAGTGTGAGGAGCACACTGACGTATGACTTGGCTTTTAAGAGCCAATTGTCCAGGTATGGAAATTCATGGATTTGCTGCCTTCTTAAGTGCGCTGCTACTACTGCAAGGCACTTTGTGAACACCCTGAGTGCTGTGGTCACCCCAAATGGATGGACCTTGAACTGATAATGCTGGCTGTCCACTGTGAATCTTAGGTATTTCCTGTGAGCAGGGTGAATGGGAATTTGGAAGTAGGAGTCCTTGAGATCTAGTGTGGCAAGGAAGTCGCCTCCTTGAAGGATCTGCTGAAGAGTGATCATGTGAAAATGATCTGATTGAACGTAGAAATTGAGAGGTCTGAGGTCCAGTATTGGTCTTAGAGTCCTGTCTTTTTTGGGGATTAGGAAATACAGGGAGTAAACCCCTGTTCCTTGATGTTGTATGGGAACTGGTTCTACTGTGTGCTTTTGAAGCAGTGAAAGAACTTCTTGTTTGAGGAGTGTTAGATGTTCCCCGGACATTGGACGCTGTTAGGGTGGTAAGTTGAGGGGAGTAGCAGAAAGTTCCAGGCAGGTCTATTAGAAAGTCCTCCTCTGCAGGGTCTGAATGCATTGAAACACCATGGAATGTAGCAGCCCTATTTACCAACTGACTAAAACCAATATTGTCATCTGGGGAGACGGCTTTGTTGGGTATGCCTGGGGATCAGGGAGGTCTGGAGGGTCGACCAGGTCATCATAATCGTCCCAGTCGTCCTGTGGTACGTCTGTGTTGGTATCAGGGTCTGTAAAAAGGATCATTGTTGCCTCCCCCATCCCCTAAATCATCATCGACCTGTGGTAATGGTGAGTTTGGTGGAAGTATAGGAGAGTGTGGAGGAGAGATAGGATTGGTAGGAAGAACAGGAGAAGAGGATTGTATAGGTTTAGTAGCACAGTTTTTTCTTAACAGGCACTGCAGGAGTGCCTGGTGTATCCAGTTTCCTCTTCTTGTGTGGAACAGTAGACACATGTCCGGTTTTAGGGTCTATGTGGGGTGTTTTTTTATTCGGATCGATAGGATCTGGTCGAAAAAGTTCTTCCTCTTCGGTAGACGCTTTTGGTGCCGATCTTTTCGGGTCCAAGCGAGGTTTGGATTTCTGCTCCGGAGCCTTGGAAGGTGTTTTTGGATCCTTCGGCTTCGATGTGGAGGCGGAAATCTTTTTTCGGTTCTGAATGTCTTGGTTTCGGATCAGATGCCTTTTCTTTCGGGGCCGGGGTGTTCGATGCTGATTTCTTTCTGGGAGTAAGCTGTGCTCCCGACTTCGGTGCAGATGGAGCCTGTGAGACACTAACATGCGGATTGATCGGGCAAAAGCTCCCTGAAGGCTTGTCTTTTGTCTTTGGAGCCGAGCCCGGGGGCGGGGCTTCTGAACATTGTTTTCGGTCATGGCTGGGGCCAACAGGCGAAGTCTTGACCAGGGCCTTCTTTTTTGCAGGTGGGGTTGGAGTTGAGGCAGTGGTACTCACTTGTTGATCATGAGGGATGGGGTGGTCTGAGTCGGAGTCGTCTGCTTTGGACACGATTTCCAGTTCCTCAGAATCTTCCTCCGGGAAATCGGGCCTTCATCAAAGATGTCCACCAGTACCAGAGCTGCTTGCTGCACCATGATTTGTCGTCGGGCCCGGCGATCACGGATGCTCTTTTTTGATTGAAAGGAGGCGCAGGCATGGCAATTATTCTCGTTGGGCTCTGTCGAGAGACCCAGATTGCAGACCTTGTGGTGGTCACTGTGTGGAGTCCTTTCCATGAGCCGAAGGCCCGAATGGCGTCGATAGGCCCAGCGCCCGTGTCGACGACCGGAATGGGATATTTGAGGAGCGCGTCGAAGGTCACGCGATCGAGAAACAATACCGTTGAATTTTATGATGTTTGCGCGTCAAAAAGGTTTGGAGATAAGGTGCCGAGAAGTTACATCCGAACCCGATGATGGAAAAAAACAATCTGAGGATGGAGTCGATGCCCATGCACACTATCGTCCAAGGGAGGAGTCACCTATCGCGTGACTACAAAAGACTTCTTCAAAGACAACAACAAGGTGCAAGCATTCAAACCCAACACCAGATGGCGATCTATGCACAGAGTGTGAATTCTGCAGCTCATATGCCTCGAACAGTGAGTTTCTGTTGCAGTAATTTGGTGCAGAACAAAGTGAAGAGTCGACATGGCACACATCCTTGTGTGCCATGCCCACAAACCACTGCCCTGGCATACATCAGTCACCCCTCTAGCTGGGTGCCTATGCCAGTGGTGAGTGTACAGGTGCATGAGCCCTATATCCCTACAGTGCCCAAGTCTATTTCTGGGCATTGTAAGTGCAGTGCTGCCATTAAGAATATATGGTGCTGGGAGCTTGTCATTACGAACTCCACAGCACCATAATGGCTGCACTGAAGACTGGGAAGTTTGGTATCAAACTTCTCAGCACATTAAACCCACACTGCTGCCAGTGTGGTATTTAATGTAAAATGCACAACAGAGGGCATCTTAGAGATGCCCCATGCGACTCGACCGACTCCTAGTGACCTGATTGAGTGGCTGCTTAGGCTGCCACCACCAGACATGTTTCTGGACGCCTGGGACGAGAGCTTGCTGTTCTGTCGGGGGCCTGAAACAATGCACATCCTGGGAAGAGGTGCCAAGCCTCCTCCCCCAGGATAGGCAGGGTTCACGAAGGGGAAGCTTCAAAGGCATGCCCCCTTTGTGAGACTCTCCAGACCTTTTGCCGCTTTCAGCAATGGGTCCCCACTGGTTCTACCCCCCACTTTGGGTGGGAGAACCGGCGGGAAAAACAAGTGCGGAAGAGGTGTTCCCACCTCTGCCAACTCCACCCCTAAGGTGGGGGAGGCGAGGTGAACCACAACCTCGAGTCCCCAGCATCTTGAGGATGGGGGAACCCAGCCAACAAGGGACAGGCTCCTGCCCCCTCCCACTGGAGAGTGACAGAATAGGGGGTGTACCCACCCCAGGGAAGGGACCCATTGGTCCCTGCTCTTTACCTACCTGTAACGCCCCTAAATTTAGTATTCAGTGGCAGCCTGAACCTTCCTTCCTCAGATCCAGCAACAAAAAGAAAAGAAGAGAAGAAGGATGAGAAGCTGTGCAGAGCTAACAAGAGGACGACGCCCACTGACTTGGCCCCAGCCCTACAGGCCTGTCTCCCCTTGAACCTGCTCCTGCGAAACCCTGGCCTTTCCAGCAGCCAGGACCCTCACAAACCCCAGAGGACCTGCCTGCCTTCACTTTCAAGACTGTTTCTCCTGTGAACACTGGACGTGTGTAAACTGCAGCTGCTGGTGCCAGCCAGAAACCGAGAATCCAGCCCACTCCAAACCCGCCGAACCCGACCCGAGCTCGAGTGGAAAAACACCACAAGGAGGTCCCCCCGGCGATCCTGACCCAATATCCGGCGACCCATGACTTGCCACAAGCCTCCAGAAGACGACTGTAGCCTCAATCCAGAGGACCCCCCCTACCGTGACCAGAGCGGGTAAGAAAATCCGACGTCCAAAGGCACCCCTACATCCGATGCCCCACGGCCTTGTGTGCCCAACCCAGCGGTGCCTAACCAACCTACAAGAACCCAACTTACCACTCGAAGTGGTGGTCGCTCCTGGAAGATCCTCGTCAACAAGCCTGCAGTGTTTCTTTGTCCCGGAGAATCTCCAGTGAAATCAACAGGGCACCCGACCTCAAAACAGCCCCTGCGCCCGGACGCCGTTGTGCAACTGAGGGTGCACCTTTGGTCCCCAACTTGCCCTGAGCTAAACCCTAGGAGCTTTGCTCCCACAATCCTGTCAGCCGCTACCAAACAAAGCCTCCCTATCCTCCATAGGATAACATTGGGCCTCAACACTCTGCAACCGGCCGTCCTAGTGCTGCTGAGGGTGCAACAACAGTGCATCACCCTAGGCGACCCCCTGAGTCTAACCCCAAAACCTTAACTCCCACAGTCAATTACTTACCTGAGAACCGTTAACCTGTTTTCCCTCCATAGGATAACATGGACACTTTTTCTCCAAAATGTTTCGAAGTGTGGAGTTTTGAAATCTAAAAATATTTTTTTTAATTGCACAAATAACCAAAACGTGTTTACTTACCTGTTTCAAGGGAATATCCCAGTGCTGAATCTAGGTATCCAAAGTGATACAAAAGGGGATGATGGACGGAGCATTTGAGCAAATCAAACACTCACCCCCAGTCAACTGATCTGGGTTTAATCCATCACCATTCTTTGGCTCACTCCGCCATCGCAGTTCAGACATGGCCATATGCAAATCAGTCTGACCCTGTGCCTCATGGGAACAGTCCAGCCCGAACTGCCAAGCCATGTCTTCCCTGGACCGGAAACGAGCATCCTGGGACCGGTTTCGGGTTCATAACCCTCATCAGCCAGGCTATCTTGAATCCAGTGGCAAAGTGAGCTAGGGATTCACGTCTGAGCATACCCTGCCAACTTAGGGTGAACAACGCGATACAAAAAGGGATGATGGACGGAGCGTTTGAGCAAACCAAACACTCACCCCCAGTCAACTGATCTGGGTTTAATCCATCACCATTCTTTGGCTCACTCTGCCATCGCAGTTCAGACATGGCCATATGCAAATCAGTCTGACCCTGTGCCTCATGGGAACAGTCCAGCCCGAACTGCCAAGCCATGTCTTCCCTGGACCGGAAACAAGCATCCTGGGACCGGTTTCGGGTTCATAACCCTCATCAGCCAGGCTATCTTGAATCCAGTGGCAAAGTGAGCAAGGGATTCACGTCTGAGCATACCCTGCCAACTTAGGGTGAACAACGCGATACAAAAAGGGATGATGGACGGAGCGTTTGAGCAAACCAAACACTCACCCCCAGTCAACTGATCTGGGTGTAATCCATCACCATTCTTTAGCTCACTCCGCTACCCCAGTTCAGACATGGCCATATGCAAATCAGTCTGAACCAGTGCCTCATGATAACAGTCCAGTCCGAACTGCCAAGCCATGTCTTTCCTGGACCGGAAACAAGTATCCTGGGACCGGTTTCGGCTTAATAACCCTCATCAGCCAGGCTATCTTGAATCAAGTGGCAAAGTGAGCAAGGAACTCACGTCTGAGCATACCATGCCAACTTAGGGCGAACAAAGCGATACAAAAGGGGATGATGGACGGAATCTAGGTATCCAGCACTGAGTTAGAAAAGTAACACAAAAAGTAACTTACCTGCAATTTATTCTAGAAGCCCATTCCTTTCAATGTACTGCTCCAAAAAGTTTACAATTGTGGAGTTTTGAAAACTGAAAATATTCTTTAAAAATCATGAGAATAACCAAAACGTAATTACTTAGCTGTTTCTAGGAAATGTACCAGTGCTGAGTCTAGGTATCCAGCACTGAGTTAGAAAAGTAAAGCAAAAAGTAACTTACCTGCAATTTAGTGAAAAAGCCTATTCATATCAATGTACTGTATTTGCTAAGTGTTGCATACTACTTCTCCCCTGTAAATCAAACAAAGTACAATTTCTACTGCATACTTGAACTGTGTTCATACAAGTAAATGATTAACGCGAAGTATTTTTATGCTTACCTCTGCCAGGCTTGCTTGGTTCTAGAAATAAAGCAACAGTATATTTTTTTTATACAAAAACAATTGGCCTAGAGTTCAGTTCTTGAGTGTGTGAATTCATTTGCTGACTGAGTGTGTACATCAAATGCTTAACACTGTCCTCTGATACTGCCTTACCGCTCGACCAAGCTACCACTTTAGCGAGTAAGGTTCTATCTAACTTTAACCTCTGCCTACCTCTGGTGACCCTTGGACTCTATACACACTGTACCTCACTTTAGTGCAGTATACAGAGCCAGTTACTTACAATACCTCACTCTATGTCTCTCTCAATTCACATGTGATGTTGTTGCCCAGTGGAAGGAGCAAGCTGCTCTGGTAACTTCTTCAATGCTGGAGTTACACACCCGGATGAGGGAAATATAACTCTGCTGGGGTCTGTACTTCAGCATAGCATCTTGAAAGGTCAGAGTTATCACTACACTTTTTTAACAGGGGATTTTAACACTCATGTGTAGGGACATCATGCAAGGAGTGGAAGATATAGGCTGTGCACGACAAGCAGGCTTACACATGGAACATACTCCCAAGGGTGTTGAGCTTAACTTCATCTTGCTTGAATTTGATCTAACATCTGTAATAAATAAGCTGCCTCTGGGGAAAACAGACATTACTCCCACCTTTATTGGGAGAGGGTGTGTGACAGTTATTGATTTCACCTTTGTATATACCCCCTTTTACTCTCTGGTTACCGATTTTTCTGTGCAGGCGAGTGAATGCAGTGACCACAACCCCATTTGTGTCTCAACTGGCTGGACCCTAACACTCGGACACACCAAGGTGGGCGCAGGGCTGGTGTCCCACTTAAAGAGGTGGAAGCGGGAAGGAGCGTAAAGTGGGGGTGTATTGTCCCAGAGCTACTCCACGAGTCCATTTTAACTCGGTGTCTCAGCGAGTTTGCCACCTGTCTCAACGATGAGGCAAGTGCGCCGGACATCATGGGTGCATTTGGATCCATGTCTACTGTCATAAGAACTTTCTACGGGCCTGTTAGCAACCAGGTCCACGATGGTTTGACTCGGCGTGCTCCCAGGCTTCCAGGAACCTGAGAAAGGCCTTGGGTGTTAAGCCCCAAGACTGGGTTGCAGTCAAAGGACTACAAAGAGCATATAAGGCTGCTCTAGCAACTCGCGAGTATGTCCTGAAGGAGGCCTGGATCAATTTAGTGAAGGCTAGTACACTATGTGATAGCTCAAAGTTCTGGGGCATTATTAACAGCCCATTTCGATCTGGAAATAATGCTAATTTACTGAGTGCCCAAATGACAGAGGACGATTGGGTACATAATTTTGAGGGTATCTTCCAGTCGGATATCCCTCCAATTGAGGGGCAAGAAAGGGTGGAAGGCAAGTCTATTTTCACCACGCAAGAGGTGAGTGCAGGTATTCTGGGTCCATCTAAAAACAAGGCCCCCGCGCCAGATGGGATCCCAACAGATCTCTACATCGCCCACTTAAGAACCTGGGTGCCTGTCCTCACAGCTGTCATCAATACTGCAGTCCAGATTGGCAGCACAAATTCTTGGGCTTTATTGATTATAGTCCCGGCATTTAAAAAGGATTACCGGGACAGTAACTATTGTTATAGGCCAATTTCTGGATTCACTATGCTCTGCATTATTCCGCTGTCTTGTGGTTGGGTCCGGAGTTGTAGTCTTTTTTTTTGTTTTTGTAGCCCAGGTGTGCGTCGACGTCCCACCTTTTGGTGTATTTCCGGTGACGTCGGCACGCTTCCTGCGGAAACACCCACTCTTGGGCGCCCTCTTCGGGTTCTTTTTTCTCGTGCTCGTTCTGTTACCGAAGTTATGGCAATGTTCCAGTAAGTCATTCACCACTTTAACCTCCAAGGTTCGTTTTTTCAAGTATTTGTCCATGTTTTAACCCCATTCCTCTCCAGCCTCATCTTTCTGGCTGAGGTGGGTGGGTTCGCTAGTGAATCCAGAAAGATCTTCAAGCTGCAAAACTACACCGACAGGTCAGAAACTATTCGTTTTGCAGCGTGAATCTTTCTGGATTCACTATGCTGTCCATAGACTTTGTAGCTGTTTCTCATGTTTTCCGTGAAAAATTGAAGATGATTGAATTGTACTTAGACAACATGTGCGGATTAGTAATCTATTGATGTAAAATACAGTGGTCAGGCAATGCTTGTGGATCTAATCTAATCAGATTTTAACTCCATAGTTTGTTCAATAAATTGACTGAGCATAATACTTGAAGGTCCATCTCCCAGATCAGTAATATTACAGTTTTATTGAGATAACACTAAAAGAGATCAATGATAAATTGGTTTTAAAAGCCATGGGTGGAATTGATCCTTGGTCTAAATATAGATCATTGTCTGTAAGAGAAACCAGTACAAACAGATCAAATCTAAAAGCATTGAATATGTTTATTATAGTGGTTTAGAGTAAACACAGATGACACACATTGTTCCTGAAACTCAGAAAATGTATTGAAAGGTTATGATTACAACCTATTTTATGTCCAGAAACCGGTTTAGATTCTTTCCTGTTTAAGTGACAACATTTGCAAATATATTTAACAAAACATTAAAGCTGGATGTCAGAAATTCTGTCTTTAAGCATTGTGCAAGTTATGTGTGATGGTTTTTATTTGATCTGAAGCAACACTAACACTAAATAGGTACGTGCACCGGTTATCATTCAACTAACATTATTAGCAAACTTAATTTGGAGGGAATTGAGGAAAATGTTTTGTTTTTTTTTTAATTTTTTTTGTGTCCTCATACATGCCACCAGTCAATTGATACTCTGATTTAGCGCTCTTCAAGCCACTGACACAACCTTCCGTTACGGCCCTTGTGGTTATGGATAGCCTTTGTAAGGAATTGAGAAAAATTGACTCATGTACCAAGGGTTTTAATTTTCAAAAATCCACTGGTTCGGTAATTCACAGAGTTTGCAAATGTTAAACCCCTTTTAGAAATGTACTAAGCCAATTAACAATTAAGAATTTGGAAGAGGAATGTTAATAGTGTCCCTTCTAAATACGTAATACATTCTTAAGGTATGTATTAAGCTTTGAAACCATACGTGAGCTGAAAAACAGTAACAGGAGGTAGTAACCAAAGGGGATATTTGTGAATCTGAAAGTAAAATGGGGTGCATTAAACATGCCTTTATTTAAAAGCCATCACAGACACAGTAGTGTGCTGACTCCACAAGCAACCACTTTTAACAAATGGATTATTAATACATGAACCTCAGTATTTCCAATATTGCTGAAATGTAGTCTCTAATATTTTTGTCATGTGGTGTAAATATTTGTTTCTATTACTTTATTTTTCATTTCAATATGGTCATGAAATGTACCTATTCTTTTTGTCAAACATATTGAAATATCTTTATCACAATTTTTGGGGCATTCTAAAAAGTGTTTTCACTCTCTAACTTAAAGCTTTCTCAGAAAAATACTGACGCCAGATCCCGGTTTCTCCTAGATCATTTAGCTTTCTCACTAAACCAAGCACAATATTGATTTGAGAGAGGTGGTTATTGTAGTCATACGCACTGGAGTTAGTTTAGAAAAGACAAATATAGAACTTCCTTTATCTTTAGAAATAATACTTGCAAAAGTTTATGTCCAATAATTTCAGATAATTTACTGATAAAGATATCAGATAAAGATCCCCTAATTTCTTATACATTGTGGTATCAAAAATCTGCTAGAATTAACAGACTTCTCTTCTAGATAAATCCAGGTATGAGAAGGTATTAAATGCAATTATCAACCTTCCGTTATTTTAACACATTTTCTCAGTGCACAGAGTATTTTTCCTACATTGATCACAACATTTCAAGCAATGGTCTGTGCTGGAACGTAAAATGAAGGGGTAAAAATGTATTTCTACCACAATCAAGAAACCCTTGTGTCTATGAGGATTACTGCTGCAAATGAAGACTTAGCTAGGATGAAATATCCCTTTAAAGGGAAGATTTCCCTCACCCACCATAGTTGGCATGCTTCCTCATTCGGAATCTCCTCCCACCATTATACCTAGTTACAGTACAGGGTCCAGCCCCCTCACTGAGAGGGAGGAGTTCAGGCATGTTTTGTTATAGAGAATGGTATACGAAATACCACAAAAATGAGCTCAGGGTATTGGGGGCAGCAGAGTGAAAGTTAATAAGAGGTCAACATGTTTCAGCCTATGAACCCTCCAAAGAGGCATTTGCGGATTTCTTCAGGACCTAATCAAAAGTGTTGCTGCTCATTGTACTCAATCAATAACAAGCATTGGCATAGCCAATAGGTCTCGCCTTTGAGACCTTATAAGTGTTTAGCCATGCAGGTCCAGTAACAATGTGAAATAACTTCTCTTAAAAAAGAAGACTACAAACTAACTAAGTTAGACGTGACTTTATTACTGGTTAATCAAATGTTTCTAGAGGTTTAGTATATATAAAGAAATCCTTTTTTCTATGGCGTGTCATATAAAATTGATGCTCTAAATTTTGGTAAGAGTACACAATGTTAAAAAATTCAATACGGCTTTTATATCAATTTACTTTTGAAAGCTTGAAGTGAAAGAGAATTCTAAATGTCATTTGCTTATGAGTAGGCGCTAATTACTATTTCCGGATGACAATGTAGTTAACATTTTTTTGAAAAAGATGCGTTAGAAGTATGGGTAGGGAAAATGGCTATTTTGGCCAAAGGCTCCCCTTTCTATATGCATGCTAGTTTTAATTTGTACACAGAATCACAATTTTGGCCATGCCCAATACAAAGGAAAGCATGCCCGCTGAGAATCTCTCCAACGTGTTCCACACTATATAAAGTGCTATGTAAGTGTCTGCAGCCTCTTCTGTAGAACAAAAGCCAAAATGCCCAAGGGACGCAGAAAGAGGGTGCACTCTGATGCTTCATCATGTACGAAGCCTTTGGCGTTCGTCTGTACTAAGCTAGTGACAGAGTAAGTGGAGTGTTTATGCCCTCTGTCACTCTACTTCTAAGCACCTACTACAGCTTGTACATTGGTTACTGTAATCTGTTCACCTACATTATGCTTAATATAAATAGTGCACAATTTCGGCGTTTGTGTCTGCCTACAATGTGGACATGATACAAACAACAGTACCTACTGTAGTGTAGTTCCTATATTCCCAATAGGCTCTGCGCATTGGAATAACATAAACAATAGTTTAGACGTAGGACTGAAGTCGACTAGGTCTCTATTGAATATGTTAGACTTAATTGTGAATGCCAGCTAGCTCAGAGGTCACTAGAAACTTTCTCAAATTCACAAGAAGGGATTAGTTTCTGACAACCGCATAAACGTGACAACTTTGTTCCCCAAGAATAAGAAATATATCTCTAGAGTCGCGGAAATAATAGATTGCTATTTCCCTCAGTCAATTGTGCATGCTTCGTTTCACCAGGATTTGCAGAGAAATAGAGAGACGGGTGTTTTCAATAAAAAAGGTTATTTATTGAGCAGTCTTCTTTCTCATGCAAGAGAAGTGAATTGCTACAATGGCAATGCTTGTTATAAAGTAAAGTGCGTACAGTAAAAAGAGTATTATGAAATAATACTGTAAAGCATGATATGGTTTCTAAGCCATAAGAAACATAAAAGGGATAAAATATATATAATGATAAATAACGACTAAAAGTACTCAACTGGGGCTTCTAAAATACGCCTACCCCGGTGTACCTAACCTAAGTCTAGTACGAGGGAAGAAGTAAGTGAGGTGTACCTTAAGTTCAATATTTTTTGCCAAGAATCTATCCAAGATATCTCTAAGGGTCTAATGAGCTCTGTACCTTGGTTTTAGAATGAAGGAGGTCTTGTATCTCTCTCTCAGGACTCAATCTCCCAGTAACCCACAAGGGTAGCAGGGAAACACTGGAGCTTGATTTCTCGGCAGGAGAAAAGACAGTGTCTTTTTCAGTGTGTCAGCTGGAGGGTCGGCTTCCTTCGGCACTCGCTACAGCAGGGCATCGGGCAAGTAGTTAGTCGATCTGCTCCAAACCACTGTGTGTTTGCTAGGGCAGATGTGGGTATATTTATACCTGGGAGGTGCCGAGTTTGACGTAAGATTGGACATAATAACATCACTAAAAACTCGCAGTTCTTTGAAAACTCCATGAGTTCTTGGACAAATCAATACTTAAGCAGCTGAAGTTTAGTTTCTCCAAGAATTCGTTGTGGATTCTAGGAACTTGTGGAAGTAGCCATGCCGTATTTGGACTGCATTGGCTATGTCTAAATATGGTTATGATTCTTATGCCTATATAAGGATATAATAAGTTATACCTATATAAGGGCATGAATCGGGAAAAATTACACTAGGGTCCTACATTCGTCTATAACACTACAAGGTGGATGTTACAATTCAACAAGAGTCTAAAATACTTCAGCACAACTGACTTTGCATACATTTTGCGTGGCATCAGTCTTGATGGCAGGCCAACTTTGTATACATTATTATCAGAGACTATACTTGCCACTTGGATACAACTTTACAAGAGAATTTTATAAATTTTCGTACAGTTGTATTTATATAATAAAACAACCTACCCACAATAATTGATCTATCTATTCATCTTTTTGGGTTCTGGAGTAGCATGCTACTCCCTGAAAAGCGCTTCAACACTTCATCAGGGGTAGCAAGCGCTATATAAATGCAAAACCTTCCCTCTTCTATCCCTCCAGTCTTTTTTTCAACCCAACTAACAGACCAACATGTCCAGCTCACAAATACATTTTATATTTCCCTACACTAATTCACCACTAATCATTTTGGGATCCTGGAGTAGCGTGCTACTCGCCGAAAAAGCGGTTCAAATTGACCCTAATGCACTCTGCTGGTCGCAGAACTCCACGTTGAGCGGTTGAGTTTTTTTGACACTTTGCCGAGTTCTTCATTGAGGAACACCGCCTAGGCCTAATCTTAGCATGAAAATCTAGATTTCAGTCATATGTTAAGAAACAAGTGTGAGTAGAAACCTTTTGGGTGGAGAAAATTTAAGACATTAATATTGTGAATTTTTTGTTAATTAGTTGATGTTTGCAAGTACTAACACTTCTCTGTGTAAAAGTAAAGACCTTGAGAGTTTTGGGACTTTCAGATACTCAAATTGTGGATTTTGTTGCAATTAAAACATTTTCAAGGCCTGAAATTTCGTTGGAGGTTGCATGCGGGCAGCCTAAGTTATCCTGCGAGAATTTCTTGATTAATCCTATTGCAACTACAATATGTGCTCTCTCATGTAAAGTCAGGTTGTTAGAAGCTTTTCTGCAACTCTCATGTGAATTGACAATGTATTTGTGATTAAACCTTATCTGACATTCAGAACACACATACAGCTTTTTTCTCCCGAGTGAGTTTGCTCATGACAAGTGAGACGTAATTTGTGACGAAAACTTTGCTTGCATTTCGAGCACTCATAAGATTTTTCCCCAGAGTGGGATCTCTCATGAAGCATAACTCTGTCTTTCAGATTCAAGCTTTTATGGCATAAGTATTTCTTCAGTGTGGAGTTTCTGGCATTCAGAGCACTCATAAGGTTTTCATCAGTATGGAGTAGATTATGGTTAGTGAGGCTGTGCCTATCAAAAAATAGGAATTTCTGGCATTCACAGAATAGGTAATGTTTTTTCCCTGTGTGCGTCTGCTCATGTAGGTGAGATTGCATTTAAAATGGATGCTTTTCTGGCACTTGGAGCACTGAAGTATTTTTGATGGTGTGTTTTCTTATGGTGCATGTAACCATCACTACCTCTGAATCTTTTCTGACAATTAGAACACTGATGTTTTTCCCCCAGTGTGGATTCTCAAATGTGCAGTGAGATCAGATTTACGGCTGAAACATTTTTGGCATTCAGAGCACTGATAAGGCTTTTCCCCAGTGTGGGTCCTTGTATGTGTAGTGAGTATTCTTTTTTCACTGAATCATTTCTGGCATTCAGAGCAATGATAAGGTTTTTTCCCCAGAGTGGAATCTCACATTTCAGTCAGGTCAGTATAGCTCTAAGCTGGCGCTGTATGCGGACGACTTGATTTTATATACGGGTGATCCAGGTACAGCTATTCCTCGGATCGGGGAACAGACAGCAGAGTTTGGGGCATTATCAGGATACAAGGTGAACAGATCCAAGACTGAGGTCATGTGTTGGAACGTAGATCAATGGTATGGCACTGGGAGTCAGGAGTTTAGATATCTGGGAATATATAGTGTGAGGGAATTGGATCGAATTCCTACGTTAAATCTGGACAGAACAACTAGGGAAATGGACCGTTGGTTTAGCAGATGGAAGAACCTCCCATTGTCAATATATGGGAAAGTGAATCTAGTGAAAATGGTCATTCTCCCCAAGCTCTCCTACCTGTTTTCCACAATACCGCTAACATTCCCTAAGAAAGACAAATAAGATACAGAGCAAAATAGGTAGTTTTTTTGTGGTGGGACAAAGGGGTGCGCCTGACCTGGAAGAAACTCAGATGAAGGTTATTAAAAGGTGGGTTAGCTCTCCCCGGTATTAGTCTATATGTAGTGGCATTCCAGTTTAAGAGCCTACGCATGCTACTTACTAAGCCAGACGACTCATCCTGGGGCAGATTGCTGGAAGAGATGGTGAGAGCAGAAGGGGGAAGCGATGCCTTTATGTATAAATTTGGATCTCCTAGATTCTTCAAGCGGGTTCGTTTGAAGATACTAAAAACCGCCCTAGAGACATGGTATAGGGTAAGGGTAAGCAGTGGGATTGGGTACTATTCAGACTCAGCTCCAGTTTGTGATTCACCTGGTACCCCGGACTTCTTGAACGATGCCTTGGCAGTACCTATAAAAAGGGCTGGGATTACGAAACGGAAAGAGTTAATGGATGAGGAAGGGATATACCCATGGGAGAACTTGAGGGCAAAGGTAGGGACAGATTTATCAAGATTTAAATATCTTCAATTGGTGTCTTGGCATACAGCGGAACGCGAGGAGATAAAAAGTAATGAGGAAATAGAAAGGCTAAGTCAATCCTTCACACCCATTATAAAAGAAATCTCGGTATAGTATCAACATCTACTAAAGGGTGAAGACACTGGGATAGCTTCGGCAAAGGGGGTATGGAACAATTCCTCCATGGCACCACAGGCAGAGGGCATGCTTGAACCATCTTTGAAGACACTATACAAACATATAAAGCCTGCCTGTCTGAAAAAGAACCATTTTTTCGTGGTCTATAGGCTTTACTACACTCCTTATAAAATCGGGAAATTCGCCCCCTCACCGCACCAAAATGCCCGTGATGTCAAGAATTGCTGTCAGATGACATCCACATGTTTTTCGAATGTTTTTGAAACATTTCTGACATTCGGAGCATGGATAAGGTTTTTCCCCAGGGTGGGTTATTGTATGTCGAGAAAGACTTCTTTTGTCACTGAAACATTTCTGGCATTCAGAGCACTGATAAGGTTTTTCCCCAGAGTGGAATCTCACATGTGCAGTTAGAAGTGATTTACGGTTGAAATGTTTTGGGCATTCAGAGCACTCCTAAGGTTTTTCCCCAGTGTGGGTTTTTTATATGCAGTGTGAGATGTCTTTTTTCACTGAAACATTTCTGGCATTCAGAGCACTGATAAGGTTTTTCCCCAGTGTGGGTTCTTATATGGTGAGTGAGATTGATTTTTTCACTGAAACATTTGTGGCATTCAATGCACTGATAAGGTTTTTCCCCAGTGTGGATTCTTATGTGCCGTGTGAGACTACTTTTTTTACTGAAACATTTCTGGCATTCAGAGCACTGATAAGGTTTTTCCCCAGTGTGGGATCTTATATGCACTGTGAGATTGCGTTTTTCATTGAAACATTTCTGGCATTCAGAGCACTGATAAGGATGTTCCACAGAATGGGTTATTGAATGTTGAGAAAGACTTTGTTGGTTACAAACCCTTTTCTGGAATTCAGAGCACTGATAAGGTTTTTCCCCAGTGTGGATTCTTATGTGCCGTGTGAGATTATTTTTTTTACTGAAACATTTCTGGCATTCAGAGCACTGATAAGGTTTTTCCCCAGTGTGGGTTCTTATATGCACCGTGAGATTGCGTTTTTCATTGAAACATTTCTGGCATTCAGAGCACTGATAAGGTTGTTCCACAGAATGGGTCACTGCATGATTAGAAAGACTTTGCTTGTTACAAAACCTTTTCTGGCATTCAGAGCACTGATATGGTTTTTCCCCAGTGTGGATTCTTGTATGTTGAGTGAGTCTGATTTTTACACTGAAACATTTCTGGCATTCAGAGCACTGAAAAGGTTTCTCGCCAGTGTGGGTTCTTATATGATGAGTGAGACCGTTTTTGTCAATGAAACATTTCTGGCATTCCGGGCACTGATAGGGTTTCTCTCCAGTGTGGGTTCTTCTATGCCGAGTGAGCTCGGTTTGGGTAATGAAACATCTCTGGCAATCCGTGCACTGATGAGGTTTTTCCCCAGTGTGGGTCCTTGTATGTATAATAAGTCCTATTTTTTTACTGAAATATTTCTGACATTCAGAGCACTGGTAAGGTTTTTCCCCAGTGTGGGTTAATACATGTAGAGAAAGACTTTGTTTTTTACAAAACCTTTTCTGGCATTCAGAGCACTGATAAGGTTTTTCCCCAGTGTGGGTCCTTGTATGTACAGTAAGGTCTCTTTTTTCAATGAAATATTTCTGGCATTCAGAGCACTGGTAAGGTTTTTCCACAGAGTGGGTTAATACGTGTCGAGAAAGACTTTGTTTGTTATAAAACCTTTTCTGGCATTCAGAGCACTGGTAAGGTTTGTCCCCAGTGTGGATTCTCATATGTACAGTGAGATAAGATTTACAGCTGAAACTTTTTTGGCATTCAGAGCACTGATAAGGATGTTCCACAGAATGGGTTATTGAATGTTGAGAAAGACTTTGTTGGTTACAAAATTTTTCCTGGCTTTCAGAGCACTGATAAGGTTTTTCCCCAGTGTGGATTCTGATATGTTCAGTGAGATAAGATTTACTGCTGAAACTTTTTTGGCATTCAGAGCACTGATAAGGGTTTTCCCCAGTGTGGATTCTTATATGTTCAGTGAGATAAGATTTTCTGCTGAAACTTTTTTGGCATTCAGAGCACTGATAAGGGTTTTCCCCAGTGTGGATTCTTATATGTTCAGTTAGATAAGATTTTCTGCTGAAACTTTTTTGGCATTCAGAGCACTGATAAGGGTTTTCCACAGAGTGGGTTAATGCATGTTGGTAAAGTTGCGTTTTGAAAGTAAACCTTTTCTGGCATTCAGAGCACTGATAAGGTTTTTCCCCAGTGTGGATTCTCATATGCGCAGTGAGATAAGATTTACCGCTGAAACTTTTTTGGCATTCAGAGCACTGAGAGAGGATTTTCCCAGTGTGCATTCTCTCAAATTCAGTGAGATGAGATTTATGGCTGAATCTTTTTTGGCACAGGTAACCTTTTCCCCAACTTGGGTTATTTTGCTTTGATTGAGGCGAGTTTGAACACTGAAATTGTTCTCACAGCCCGTGTTTTTAAAAGGTGTATTCCTAGAGTTAATATCTCTACATTTAGTTTTCTCTTGCTTATATGCCACAGTAAGAGTGAACCCTATTTTAGAGTTGGGCTTGTTTAGATAATGTTCAGCATTTATCTCTAAAAGATATTGTGTGTAATCTTCTTAACACTTGAATTGAGCAAAATATGTCTGGATGCAGCCCTGTAACACCGGTCGAAGCAGATAATAGTCTTTTGGTTATAGCCTCTCCGGCAGCAACTTATTTTGTGACTGAAGTTTTTCTCAAATCTATTTGTATAGGTTCTTAGCAATGCAGTGATAAGGTGTTAGTCTGATATTTAATGATTAAACTGAGAAGTACCTTTTTGCACTGGCGTAATGGCAGTAACTGAGAACATTAGAACATGCACAGTAATATTGTGGCTCATCAGTCGCAGAACAACAGTTCTTTTTACCCGTTCTGTGTTTGGTGTAAGGTTAAGGATTGTAGTTCTGAAGACAAGGATTTATTTACATTAGCTAGCGCAACGGTGCTCATTTAATCCATTTTGATATTTAACAGTTTTAAATATCACTGAGGCGATTTACATAGAATTACAGAACAGTACACAATAAAAAGGAAACAATCTGAGATGGTCATGAACAACACAATAAAGTGGTGAATTTTTAACGTTTTCGCCAGAGTGAGCAGAGTGGGTCAAGGTGTTATATCCCGAGGCTGATAGTCTCAAACGTGCATAACTGGTTAAAAACGGTTGTTGAACAAAGGTGATTTTCCAATCTTTTGGTTGTTAGCGTGCCAGCTTCGGAGTCTTCTATCAGTGTCTTTTCTTTGATGGTTTGCAGAAGAAACCTTTTGTTATATCTTTCTTTTATGCAGTGTGTGCTTCCTCTCTGGAATTACATGCTTTAGATCATGCGTGCTTTAGATGAACGTTATTCTGTCATGCTGAGGCAATTTGTCTTTCTGATAATATTTCAGATGAGGATGTTGTGATTGGTCTTTCTGGCACTATTTCGGATGCTGTGTGGACAGATATGACTTTACTCTGGGTTAATGAAATGCAACATTAGAGACTTCACTTACAGTTATAGTACTTTCCTCAGCTCCCACTTCCTCGCCACACCTAGATTTTGGAAATTGTTTAAACTTAGAATGCTGGATGTCCTTCAGTTTTTCAAAATGATCCTTCTTATAGCACTAACATTCAGTTGGCTGGTGCTAAATCTTGCTTTCTTCGTCTGTAATTTCAATCACCTATAGTATTAAAATTAAATAGTTAATACATGTAAATATCCCCAAAAATAATTTACAAGCCATATCAAAGCAGAATTGCAGAATTTTGAAAGTGTTGAGCTGTTCTTCAGACAGAGCAGAGTGTAGAATGGTAGCTTGAGAGTACTTGGATCTAGGAGTGAGGATTTGTAGAATTTTCAACATTTTATTAAGCTCAGAAAGGATACATGTACCCTATGGACGTGTAACATAGAATCCCAAAAGCAGACATTAAAGTCATATGGACTGGCACCAAAAAGATATTTAAAATAGAATACTATTAATATTTAATGTAGATTTCTAGGATGGGAATTTTCCCTTCACGGACAACAGGCGTTGCCCCCTGCCCTGAGTTACCACCTACTTGTATCTGGTAACCTGACTTTTGAGTTTTGGCCTCTGCCTCAAGCAAATCTATTGTGTGTTTTGAAGACTATGCCTAGACCTATCCCTCAACTATGGTCCAGAGTAGGAATCAAGGGCAATGAAATTAGGGAGTACTTTCATGTGTTCATTTTATTCCACCTGATTATCAGTCATTAGGCTTTTCTGCACCTGGATTTACCAGGTGTAGAAAAACAGGACACAGTTTTTTTCCAGACAGAAAAATTAGACTGAAAAGACCCACAAGACTCTGGGTGCAGCAGAAGCAGCCAAGACTTATGCTGTTTTTTTTACTAACTGGGGGAAACACACAATTCTTCCCTCTGTTAGAAATATCTTTCCACTTCCCTCCTCTGCTTTGCCCATCTCCCCCCCAACCAACCATATGCATATATCTACCACCTGCTAAAAACAAGTGGTAAATAAAAGCAGAAAAACACTATGAAACAGTAAATGGCATGTGGTTTGACAGGCAGAAGAATCTGTTCCTCGTGGCAACTCCCCAGTACATGCCGTCAAACCTGTAACTGCACGTTACTGGGATAAATCTACCATAAAACAATTACATGAGATTTTTCTGCCACCCCAGTACTGTGCAACTTCTAACAATGGACTATGAGAGATATTGGACCGGTCCTGTGACCTGGAGGGTCACACCAAGTGTGCCCTCATTTAAGGCAGAGGACTGTCATGGGTTTAACAGCTAGAGCGGTGATGGCAATGCACCCTGTTGTAAGGATCAATAGCCTGATTAGATCTTTGATTCATGGTCAGTGGAGTGGCTTTCTACTGATACACCCATGTAATGCTCCATTTCTATACCTGTGCCCAGACTTTGCACTAACATCAAGTGCATGTTGACGGTGTTGGTGTGCGTAGCATAAATGCAATGTGAGAGTGCGACAGAGTAAACTGCATCACCTGCCTGCCTGTTGTGTAAACAAGTGAGACCATCTATCCCTCATTTATACCAGAGTTCAAAGTCCTCTGTTACCAAGGAATAATGTGCTCTACAAAGTACGCTGGTGTCTGCTGTGGCACCAGGGATGGTGTCAGCCTGACAGTTTATCTAAGTTGAAGGGACATCACCTGCAGGCTGAATTACTTAATGGAGAAGCTGTGTACCTGTCCTGAAGAGCTTAGAAGTCTGCCTAGAAGCTTGCCTGTCTGGTAAGAAAGGGAAGGGAGTTTCACTATCCAGCAGGAGGACAAGGCTGTCCTGGAAAAAGCAAGGTCCGACACATCCCCGTTATCTGTAGGGCGAGCCGGAAAGCCATCCAGCAGGACCAGCTAGACTGAGGGATGCCAAGACTCTCCCAACAGTTCAAGGCAGAAAATAAAACTCTACGACAACATGATTGTTGAGGCCCAGTAGGACGATTGTGTGCTGCCAACAGGCCCATTCAAGGTTGCATTTGCCAAATTCCTAACACAACAGAGTCTGAATATACTGACTTCCTGGAGAGCCTGTTTTGGGCTTTTAGCTGCTGAATTTCCGACTACTCTGTGTCAGAGGTCCATGAGGGACTACAACTACTCCAGTGTCGAACACCCTGTCTGAGCTTACGCCTGTGGTCCAGCCGGCCACAATGTGGGCTCAATTGCTGATGGTCAGGCCTCCAGAGGGGGCTGCACTTACAGACAGGCCAGGTGTGACTGCTACCTTGGGACTGCTGATCTCCAGGCAACTGCAAAGAAAAGAGAGTGGGTGCCCTACTGAATGCAGCACTATATCCAGGACAAAAGCGCTCCACAAAAGCCTGCTGGTGGGTCACTGCTCTCTCGAGTCTTCGGGCGTGCCATTCAAGTGTCGAGAAACAGGAAAGAGACCCAGACAAGACTGACTCATCCAGTGAAAGGGTAAGACACTTACGACAGAGCATACACGCATTGGGGTGACTGGAGTGACTGAACTGATCCTATACTATATTCATGATACTCCTAAATGCCCCTAGAGGGGAAGAGGGTATCAGAACTGGACGCACCTGTCTGCAGCACATGGTAGTCTGGCATGGGGGGCGTGGCCAAGCACGAGATGTGAGAAGACGTGCCCGGGCTGAGCTCCGTGCGAGGCTCCCTTACTACGAGCCTTTTATCCTTCATTTCTGGGGGTACCGGGCCCAAACTCACACCGAGTGCACCCGGGACCCTGATCCACCACCAGGACGATTTCAAGGCGAATCGAAGCACCTGACCCTCCGACCGGCGGCGACCCCGGCAGCTGGCCGCCCAAAGCACACTTCCGGTCGGCGACCCCAGTCACCTGAGGCCGGGGATCCGGCCTTGTGAGGTAGGCCGCGGCACATGTGACCTCCGCGACGCAATTGGCCAGGGAACGGAGACCAAGTCCTGCACACCGGACGCTCCCCAGCGGCCCGGCTACACAGGGGCCCCAGACACTAACAAACAGCTTGCCGACAGGGCCCATGGCGACCCATGAACACAGCCCGCCCTGCCAGCCGCTTCTGGGGACGACCCGCCAAGCTCCGTGTGCACCGAGGGGTGAGTGCGTGAGACTGTTTGGGGACCCGCATTGGCGCCATTACCCCTAGGCCCTGGCAGCCTGAAACGGACACTGAGTGACCCAGTCCCCTGGACCCCCTTGCCCACCCATCGCCCCGACACAGGCCCGGCCGAGGGGAGGAATCCGCGCCACGGAACCCAACACACCCGACGACCCAGCTACTCGTGGGCCCCGGGAGTTGCCAGTGACCAGGCCGCGCCGGCCCGTGGCGGGCAGTGACGCCAGCCCGCCTCGACCACCAGCATTGGAGCCGCCCGGCCGGACTTGGCGGAAACCAGAGGATCACCGGGCCCGGCTGTTGCGGGGCCCACACAGACACCGTCTCCCCTGGGTCCAGCCGACCACCACCGGAGGCCACACGGCCCTACCCCTCTGGGCCCCTGCACCCGTCCACCGCCTGGATGCCGTCATTGGTCGGCTTCCGGACCTGTCTGACACCGAGGGGTCCAGGCCACGCCGCGCGCAAGCTGGAACCACGTTGCACTGACCCCCTGACAGTCGGCCCGGCCCTGGGGGAATCTCCCGGCTGGCGCAGGAGCGGACACTGAGCACACACCGCCTATATCGGACTACCGCTGGGCTACACAGGTCCCCACGTGGCGCTTGGTGGCGTCTGGCATCACCCGGTGAGGTGCGCCTTCCCAGGCCCTGTGGACGGACGCAGTCAGAGAGATCTGGTGACCCGACCTGGCAGGCCAACACATAGCGCAACCGAGAGGCAATTGCAATACGGGCATTCCCGGCATAGACTGGCACACCTTGGGGGATCTCATACCGGCCACTCCACGATCACCTCGTCCTCCCCAGGCGATACCATGACGCAGAATCCTGAAGCCCTGCGGTGAGACAGTCCCCACCCCCCCCACCCACGGACCGCGCGCCATCCACCACGGGTGACACAGAGAGCCTGACTGAAAGACTCACACACGCGAGTCCCAACACTGCGCATTGCGAGAGCATACTCGCTTGGCTGCCCAGCTGCAAAGACCACCCACATGTCAGGGGGGACCAGGGCGAAGACTGGCACCGGGGGGCCGCTGGGCAAAGGAAAAATGGTGAAGACCACAGAAGCTGACCACACTGCCTCCAAACTGGACACTATGCTGGCAGCCATGGAGCGCCTGGAGGAGTCCATGCAGCTGACCCGTACGTCGCTGGAGAACAGGATTGATAAGGTGGCTGTGGACCTGACACTCCTCCGAGCAGACCACAAGAAAATGTCCGACCGCACAACGTCTCTAGAACATACGATGGCGGAGACCACACCCAAGCTGGCACAGGCGTGACAAACACATCCGAGACCTGCTCAACCGAGTGGAGTTCCTTGAGGATAGAGCGGAGGACGCGGAGGGACGGGCCAGAAGGAACAACGTGCGCATAGTAGGTCTGCCGGAACGATGGGAACGGAGAGAGACGGCGGAGCACATGGAGACCTGGCTCAGAGGGCTACTACCGGAGGGCACGCTGTCACCACACTTTGTAGTGGAAAGGGCACACAGAGTACCATCCCGCCCGCCCCCAGAGGGCTCCAACCCGAGACCAATGCTCATGCGAGTGTTGAACTACCGCGATCGGGACACCATCCTCCGCGAAACGCGGAAACTGTCAAATATACAGGCGGACAACGCAAAAGTGATGTTCTTCCCTGATTACACCATACAGGTCCAACGGCGACGCCAATCCTTCCTCGCGGTGAAGCAGCGGCTCAGACACCTGGCTCTCAAGTACTCATTGCTATTCCCGGCGCGACTCAGAGTGGTGGCGCCAGACAAGACCCACTTTTTCGACACCCCAGAGGCGGCAACGGCCTGGTTGGATTCAGGAGTGGACACGAATCCCAGACCCGCACCAATGGAGCAACGCCGGAACCGAGGTACACGCAGGCGGAGACAACGACGCAACTCGAGGGCCGAGTTCCCGGCTGTGGAAGCAGAAATCGGCCCCACCCCGGAGCAAATGCAGAATGAACAACTGGAGGCCGTCCGCATAACAGCTGAGATCAGCGGGTGGCAATCGCCTATCCTGATTTCCAACGCCAGCCCGGGATCACGCGGGAGCGAGGACGACGACTACATGTACGGATTGCCAGATGACTCGAACCCGGAGGGCCTGCCAGACGTCACGCCCCAAACATCTGATCTGATAGCATGAGAAATCCTCCCCAGCCTAGCTCTGGCTAGACCACTGCAACTAACATAACGGAATGACCAGCTCGCCTCTGAGGATGGCCCGATCGGGGGTCCACACCAGCGCCCCTGGTGACCCCGACAGGCATGAAAGCCCCCACCCTCGGGGTCTGTACTCTACTCTCTAACCCCCCATCTACCGGGCTGCCGCGGAGTCGCCGTGGCACCGGGAGGAGAGTTGGAGCTGTTTCATTGGAGGGCCACCGGGACCATACCATTGAAGGGGTGGACGGACCCCTGGAGGTGAGTGCCCCCCCCGGGGGGAATGTAAGACGTGGTCCCGCCATGGGACTGACTGTCCAGGTCCGGTGACATTGGGAACCCCGACCTGTCTGTGGACACTGACACTGACTCCTGGTGCCCTTATGGCCCAATACCCGTAGAGGGGAGCCGCCACGGCTCTCTTGGCGTAACGAACTACCTTGTTCTATCCAAGTGCTGTATTTAGTCATCCCCCCATTGAACTCACGGATTGATTGAGCTCGATAGAGCGTTTGGGCGGCGACACGTTTTGTTGTTGCCCTTTTGGTATTATGTTTATGTTCAGGTTCTTCATTTTGAGACTAGTGTTGGCACTGAAATGCAACTGAGTGCATCCTTGGGTCTGTGGGAGAGGGCGGGGGATAAAATGTTCATTGCTTGCTGCTGCTGTGCGGGTGTGGGCGGGGCGGGTTGGGGGCCGGGGGGGGGGGGGTATGGGTACCTGGGCGCAATGAATACCATGATGGCTACGATTAAATTTTGTACCTGGAATGTTAGGGGCATGCACACACCCTCACGTAGATACCAGGTGTACTCATATCTTAAAAGACATCAGATCCAAATTGCACTACTGCAGGAGACACACCTGGTCGCTGCCGAGGTGGCCGCGCTTCGCCGTAGGTGGAGGGGACAGATAATAGCCACCACCTTTTCAGCATTTGCGCGAGGGACCCTGATCTGGGTTCGGCCCGGGGTTCCGTTTGCACTGACACACAGCACTATTGACACTGAGGGGCGCTATGTCTTCATGCAGGGCAGACTAGACGGGCAACAGATTGTCATAGCCTCCATATACGCACCTAATGTAGACCAGGGGAAATTCTTCACGCGGTTATCGGCAGTTATTGCAACCTGGCCAGACGCACCCCTGATGATAGGCGGGGATTACAACTGCGTGTTAGATGCCTCCCTTGACCGCTCGTCACCCCCAGCGGCACTCGCCCCAGTACAGACAACCTCTAGGGCCCTGCTTGACTGGGCAACACAGTGGAACTTACGAGATGCCTGGCGCGTCAGAAACCCCACCGCCCGGGTGTATTCCTACTACTCGGGAGCCCACTCCTTACATGTCAGGTTGGACAGATACATGATGTCCCGTGACCTAATTCCCTCCGTGACAGACACTGACTACCTGGGACGGACGCACTCGGACCATAACCCACACACGCTGGTCTATGGATGGAAGCGCTGGCACCCACAAGTACCTACATGGCGCTTGCAACCGGATCTCCTGCTTGACACCACATTCCGAGAGGAGATATCCGGGAAGATCTTACAATATTTCGAGGACAATACTGACTCGACCTCCTCCCCGAGGACCGAGTGGGACGCCTTCAAGGCGGTGACCCGGGGAAGCTGCCTCGGCGTACAGGCGGGCCTACATAGACAAGTGGAGAGAGAATTGACGCGGGCGGAGGAGGAACTGTTAGATAGGGAGCGGGAGGCAACGGGGGGCGATGATTCCCAACTAATCTCGGCTAGGGCAGACCACGCTGTATTGATGGAGCGCCTAAAGAACATTAACTTCGCAGCACACTCCGCGCGCACCCACAACGCAGGTGACAAGCCCGGCAGGTTACTGTCGTGGTTGGTGCGACAAGACACACAATCCGCGTCGGTCCTATCAATCCGTACGGCCCAGGGCGTTGAGGTTTACACCCAGACGCAGATCCATGAAGCGTTCACATCGCATTACAAATCCTTGTACAGCACACGGCTACGGGCCACAGTGGTGGAGATCACAGACTACCTAGCGACACTGCAGCTCCCGACTGCCACCGCTGCCCAACAAGCAGAGCTGGGTGCCGCACTCACCGGCGAGGAACTGCGGGAGGTGATTTTCTCCCTCTCCAATTGCAAGGCGCCAGGCCCTGACGGACTCCCGGCGGAATTCTATAAGGCCTACTCGCTGGTGTTGATACCGGAACTGCTGAAAATGTATAAGGCGGCGTCGGAAGACGCTGAACTCCCGGCGTCCCTAAATGCAGCTAACGTGGTCTCCCTGCTGAAACCGGGTAGAGAAGCGAACGAACTCGGCTCATACAGGCCGTTAGCGCTCCTCAACACCGATTATAAAATACTTGCAGCGGCGCTGGCCCGGAGGCTTGCACCACTGATCCCCGCTCTGGTACACTCTGATCAGAATGGCTTCGTACCCACCCGGAGCACGTCCTACAATCTACGCCGCTTTTTCAGGGTCCAGCGATATGCAGTCCCGACCTGGCCACGCTCGGGGTGCATCGTGCTTGATCTGGAAAAAGCGTTCGACTCGTGGAATGGCCATATCTCCTCCGAGTCCTCGAGAAGTACGAGCTGGGCGACGCCTACGTCCAGATGGTGGAACTCCTCTATCGAGCGCCCGAGGTCCGGGTCCAGACTGGATGGTTGTTCTCCGACAGGATCCTCATCGGGAGAGGTACCAGACAGGGCTGCCCCCTCTCCCCTATATTATTCGCCTTGGCGATGGAACCGCTGGCGGAAATGCTCCGCGTCTCCGGAATCGCCTGGGGCATCCCACTAGCGGATGGCATCCACTCGGTGTCTCTGTATGCCGACGATTTATTGCTATATGTTAGGTACCTCACGCGCATTCCAACGGCGATCACGGACATTTGGAGACATGTCGGGGCTCCACGTTAACTGGGCCAAGTCGGGAGCCTATGCATTCGATGGCGAGATGCCACAGTGTGATGTGCGCATGATGGGTGAGACGCTCCGATGGCACCCGACGGTATTCCGGTACCTAGGGATCTTAATTTATCTGGACCCAGTGGATCTCCTGGAGGGTAACCTAGTGAGAGCGATATCCTCGCTTACGGCCCAGGTCACGTTTTGGAACTCCCTCCCACTGAATGTGCCGGCAAGAGTGGCTCTAACCAAGATGATAATGCTTCCCCGGCTCCTCTATTATTATACTAACCTGCCAGTGTATGTGCCGGCGCGCATATTTAAGGGATTGGAAACCCTCACCAGACGCCTCATTTGGAATAAGGGGAGACCCCGGGTGGCACTGAAGACCCTATACGCAGCCACAGACGCCGGAGGCTTAGCGGTTCCCGATCAGGAGCTCTATTACTTAGCAGCACAGCTGCAATGGGTCGCCTACTGGCTGAGCGGTAAGAATCTGATGGACACAGCCACCGCCGACACCATCCTATCTCCCGTACAGGTAATAACCTTCCACCCCCTAACACAGGGCCGACCCCCCCACGCAGGTGCATGTGGCGGTAGCAAAACGGTGCTTCGCACGGAGCCTCAGGCTCACCAAACATACGGTGCCCTATGCTCCGAACCTACCTCTGCTGGGGACTCCCTTGGGCGCTGACACGTTGTCCTCAACCGAGCTGCGCAGCTGGACTGCGGCAGGCTTGGACGACCTGAGCGGCCTGTATAGCGACGGAGAGCTACTGCCCTTCGAGGCCTTGGCCACGGACAACAGAGCTGCCAGTGGGTCGATTCCTGGCACATGCCAGACTCCTGCATGAGTTGACGAAGGCATGGGGTGATCTTAGCCATGAGCCACCTACTCATTTGCTCATCCAGTACTTACATGTGATGGGCGATGGGTCCCACATTGTGCATTGGCTTGCACAAGCCCTACACAGTCATACTCAATTTTCCTCTCGGAGACTGAGGGAAAGATGGGCGAACGACCGAGGCACAGACTGGACGGACAAACAGTGGGCCGCTATATTAGCAGGCGCCAGAGTTGTCCCCCGCAACGCGCGATTTAAAATTATCCAATATTACATCATCCACCGCGCATATCTATCTCCGGATAAGCTGAATCGCTACTTTGGACTCACTTCGTCGGCGTGTCCCAGATGTGGCCTCCTGGACTCCGACTTCCTACATGCACTCTGGAACTGCGCTCATCTCACCCCGTACTGGTCGGCGGTCACGGACATGCTGACGGCAGCAACGGGCGTCACCCTCCCCAAGACGTGGGAAGTATGCCTATTGGGACTCTACAAGAGAACCAAGTAGACTAAACTACGGGAGCGTTTTTGGGACTTGGGCCTCATTACGGCCAAACGCCTTATCACCAGATGATGGAAAAGCGCTGCCCCGCCGCGCCCTGCGGACTGGCGCCGCTCTCTTGGCAACTGGGCTTGTGCGGAGAGTGTGTCTCTACACAGGGAGGAAACCGCTGGCCTACGGAAATACCCGATAGCCCAAGACTGGGATGCTACCCTAATCGCTTATCACCGAGCGTGCGCCCAGGCCGGCATTGAGTGCCGTCCCGACACGGAATAGAAGGTGCCCAATCACTTGCTACCCACACCTGGCACACATCCGCCGCCAACCCCCCACCCCCTGAGACCTCACACGACAGAGATGTCCCCTGCCGCTCCCCCCCTCCCCCCGCCTTTTGCCCCCCCCTCCCCTTCGCCCTACAGCCGCAGCGACACCGCCTCTCCAATTGTCCCCGCCCCCGCGCGACCCACACAGGATGCACCACACGCAGCTAGAGTTTTAGATACACTACCACCCACGCAAATGCAAGTCCAACAGTTATTGAAATGTTTCTCCCCTCCCCTTGTATTATGCTCCCCCGTTATATCTTTTGGTTGACACAGAGGCTGTTCATACTGTACTCATGATACTGCTGGGTCCCCCTTCCCTGTTCACGTCTCGCATGAGGCAGGCTGGATGCGTCCGTGGTCAGGGAACAGGCACCCAGCGACCCATACGACAGCAGAGGGTATGACACCGCCTCTACCCGCTACCGTACTGATCAGGGAACTCAACTCCGAACAATGACTGTTGGCTCTCGTGACCACGCTGGTCCTTCTGCAGTGCTACGACCTGCGAGCACTGCGTCATGAGACATTTCCTGGTACCGTCACTTATGGACTAATGCACTTCCATCAGCTAATGTTTATTTTCACTCATGTATAACCGAAATGTCACCATGTACTATTTGCTGAGTGCCGTTTGTGACAATAATGCATTGTTATGAAACTGTATGAATAACTACTGGCTTATCTGTGAAACTAAATAAAGTTTGGGACCGTTGGTCTTAAAAAAAAAAAAAAAATGGTAGTCTGGCATGCCTGCACTATTTTTTCACCCGGACTGTCCATAAAGATGATTTTAGGGCTGCTACGCACATAGCAGGGGGAATCTCAGACCATTCTCTGGTGGAGGTGCAACTCGATGGTCCGGTTGGTATGAATTAGGCGACTAAAAACGGTTCTGACATTTGCAGGTGGGTCACGGTCTGCAAGTTAACATCTGGGAAGGGGGGAAGTTGCCTGATGCATCGCCACTGGAGGACCAGCTGCTAACTAATCCCCTGAGCAAAAAAGCAATCTCAACCATCTAGAGGAAGTTGATCTACAATTCTCTGGATCCCTTGGGGATGTTTCAGGTGGCCATTCACCAACTTCTTTTGTTTTTCAAAAACAAGCTTCCAAAGCGGGAGTTTGTTTTTAAAAACCAATAACTAATCACCCTCACACCCTTGGAACTTTCTCCCTGATTAATCTACTCCCAGGAAGTGGGATTCATTTAAAAACAAATTCTCATCACGACTGCCAGGTATTGCCTGGTGGTCCTGAATAAGAGAAAAATACATCAGACTGCTTGATCTAACAAGCATTTGCAATGCAATAGGTCTCGCAATAGAAAAGTTTGAGCTTTTGGTGTGTAAAATGTAAAAAAAAAAAAAAATCGTTATGTTTTTCAAAATATAAAAGTATTAATTTTGTTATTAGAAATGCCAATAGTTATAAAGTTAGCAAATGTTACATCTATATCATTAGTAAATGTACATGTTTAGTTTTCCCCTGTCTTACATGTATTATTTGGAGTGTGGATTTGGAGTTGGAGGGTGGATTTGGAGTTGGAGGGTGGAGTTGGAAGTTGGAATTGGAGGGTGGGGCTGGAGGGTGGAGTTGGAGGGTGGAGTTGGAGGGTGGAGTTGGAGGGTGGAGTTGGAGTTGGAGGGTGGAGCTGGAGTTGGAGGGTTTAATGGTGCCACTTAGCAGTTAACTGGAAAATCTAACCTTGAGCTGCACAAATAACTTCAGCACGAGGAGCATTGTAGAAATTGCGTTCTGGCCACAAAATCCTTTTTGAGGGCTGGAAAGTATAACAGGGGTGGGGGGATTGAGACGTTTTGATAGCCAGCATAGGATTTACAGCTTGGAGACAATGGAGGGCGCTCAACCATGGAAGGCAATTAGAGACAGTTCGCGAGGGGTGGGTGGGCGGACGAACAGCAGCCATGGTTGTGGTGTGCGAGGCGGATGGGGATGGGGGGGGGGGGGGGGGGGAGGCAGGGGAGCGAGTGAGTACCCTGGGGTGTAAGTGGAGGTGTATATTCGTGGCCAGTTCTTAGTGTTCATGTGCGCAGAGCTCTACTGAAATCAGGAACATTTTTAATAAAATAGGAGTTCAGAATTGTAATTTCCCGGTATAACAATACTTTTATTAGTGGTAGAACTTCATTTGAATGCAAACATGCACGTAAAGAGCTTACACTGTAGCAATACAAGCGAGTTTCCCCACTGTCGAATATGTCTGCCCTGTTGCAGTTTGCTTGATTTTTTCATTTTTTGCAACAGCCATTAAGCATGCTGGAGTGTGACTGCACAGATTGTGTGTCAGTGGTATATTGTAACGGCCGCACGGCCGTCAGGCGCACTCTGCGTCCTAATTCAATTACAGTGTGCATAATTTTGCCAATTCCACTAGAGTAGCGTCTCCAGCCACTATTAACCTTTGTCTTTTCAATCAATGTGACAGCCATTGTATAGTGCGCACATTTCCAATTGCATCTAGATGTTGCTGGGGAACTGGGTTCGAGTCTCGACAATGACGCTGACCATCCTGTGATTCTGGGCAAATCACTTAATCTCCCCATACCTAACAACAAGTTAGGAAGTCACTGAAAACTTGGCTCTTTATTAATGCATACCAGTAGGCTCTGTTTCTGTCTGCTAACAGCTTGTTATTTGGCTTAGGCGCCTTGACGCCCATTGGGCATAGTTGCGCATTATAAATGATATTTCATTCATTCATTCATTCACAAGCACTGAATAAAGCTGATGTGACGTCTCCATATCTGGCCATGACATAAGGCTACTGTGCTGCCAGGACAGTGTAAGCTTTCAGCGATGCGTCCATACCTGGAGCAAGGCTCATGTGATGTAAGCATCACTAACATATGTGCAGGGCCACTGACATTATACGATTTTTCAGCTGTGGCATTTTCCTCATACTTGTAGTTTTGACACGTATGACATAAAACCAGTCATGTGCAGCATTATCTGTAGATTTTAAAAAGAAACACATATCTAGTGCCAACAGGTCAAAAGTTACAAAGAAGCACTTTGGACTGCGTTTTTATGCGAGTCACGGCCTGCGGCCGTGAAAAGTGAAGTCAATTTGAAGAGTGGAGGGACGGGGTCTGCAGAGGTGTTTTAAACCCATCTCTTCGAGTCGAGGAGTGGCCTTGAAGTAGGCGTGGGCGGAAAATCCGTTCCGCTCGCGGATTTTGCGGATTTTCGGGAAATCCGCAATCCGCGAGATTTGCGAATTTCCCGCAAAATCCGCAAATCCGCGAGCAGCGGATTTTGCTCGCACTGCTCGCACTGTTAGCGTGAGTTCGCGCCCCGCGAATAAGTGCGAAATTGCAGAAATACGATCTTGGCAAAACTGAAAGTAACTACTTACCAGGTTCAAAAGTTCAGGCACATCATTAGTAGCCATTTCCTGTAGTGCTTCCTGAGGGGCCCCTCCAGAGTTCAGTTGCCAGTTGAAACTATTATGTGACCCTGCTCTGAACCTCAGAATAGTTACACATATGCCACAAAGGTCCTGAATTACAGCTAAGGGAGACAAGCAGGAGCCAGGCTGGAAGTTAAAATCCATTAATCAGCCCCTAATTCATTATTGTCAGTTGGGGCAGGGCAGGTGTTGTAACTAATTTTGCAACAATGAAAGCACTTAGCAAGTGCAAAAGATCACTAATCAGGGCGCACTAAGGAAGCAGGTGCCAGCTAAAAAAATATTCTGTGACACATTAATCAGCCCCAAATTAATTCAGGTCACTTGAGGCAGGGAAGGTGTGCTTTGCTTTGCCGAAAATAATGTACACTGGACAACCAGAGGGTGTAGTGATGAAACAGAGGGTGGCATGGGTGGGCCAGAGGGTGGCATGAGTAGTCAGAGAGTGGCAGTGGTGACAGAGAGTGGCAGTGATGAAGAAGAGTGTCCCAAACAGGCTGGACACGTAGAAACAACAAGTTCGCAAAACTTGCGACCCGACAGGTAAGTTCGCAAATTGCGAAATTCTAAAAACCCTCGCGAACTGGCAGAAACACGGGCGAACACAAAAAAAAAAAAATCCGCAAATTCGCGGGAATTCGCGGATTTTGCGGATTGCGAATCCGCAAATCCGCAAAATTCGCGGATTGCCAATCCGCAAAATCCGCCCATGCTTACCTTGAAGGGGATCGGTTCAAGGGAAGGCACAGGCCTTACGAATCCGCACAGCCTGAATAGACTGTCCGGCCGTGATATGGATTAAAAAGCAAGCATTGGCGCCAAACCACTGTGCGCGATACACACACAACAAGAATGGGAGACGAGATGGGTGGCCGGGCACAGCCTGATTCCCATCATGATTAAGTGACGGCGGGGGCGGGGAGCAGAGCTGGGGAAGCAGATGCGAGTCACGGCCGCAGCGCACGCTGGGAGTATCCCTTTGATGTGCAATTAGGAGGGAGGCTGATGCCTTTGATGCGCGTGCTTGAGGGGCCCCGTCTCACATGTGTCCCAGCCCCCCAAAAGCACTGACAGGTCTGGGTCATGTTCAGACATCAGTGAGCTCTAACTGCCTCTGCTGCCTGGCCCGCTCTTGCTGGTGGGTTAAGGTGGGTCAGAAAGCTCTTTGTGGTGTGGGTCAAGCTGAAATTGATAATATATTACCAATGCACAGAGCAATAGCCCTGGCACAGTGACACAAAGGTGGATCACAGCATGCTCCTTATTGCGAAGGCCTTTAATGTTGTTACTCTCCTTAACCCTCTGTATGCCAACGTGCCATCTGGATGAGATAGGGATGGGTACTGTGGGGCCTAGAGTTTGAAGCCTCCGGCCTAACAGCCTGATTTTGTTTCCTTTGCCTTGGGCAGTCAATGGCCAGCAAAGCTTGGGTTGCCATGCATCACTCTAGGCAAACACAAGTCCCTGCAACCTGAATTCTCAACTCAGCTACACACACACAACTGAAGCAAACACACAGCACCCAGTACAGTAATTGCAGAAGAGAAACAGTAGACCTAATACAGCCCAGACCTACTGCCTTTGCCAATGTTTGGTACTTTCTGGCTTGGCTAATCAGAGCAATAGTATAATAAAAAGTAGGCACATGGCAGCAAATTACATGGAATTTAAAATCTCCATGCTCGTCTGAAGGGCGCGTCCATTTGGTTTCCAGGCACGCACCACTGCACACAGGTATTAGCACGCAGTTAGGCACACTGACCCTCAACATAAAAGGAAAGAAATTGCTCTTGCCTTCTTGAAGCATAAATAATCTTTGACTCAAAAGCCGGACTGCATATGCTGATAATTCGCCCCAAACATGCATACACTTACAACAATGCCTTTGATGTGGGGAAGGAGGAGAGCCTTTTGCGAGCCTTGGGGCGGGGCAGCGGAACCCTTTGATGTGGCCTGGCAGCCGTGAAAGTGCAGGAGAAATGCTGCTGGCAGGGGGAATAGTCACAGAAAACAGGTGCCAATACTGAACGTGTCTTTTAGGAAATGCTCAAACACCAGAACAAAGACAGTTTATCAAAGCTGGGATATACTAGTTAATAGCTTTTTATTATTCTGAACTGGATTTTCCAGAAAGTATATTTGTTTTAGTCATATACTGTTAAACAGAAACAAAACATTTTTTGTAAACACAAGAGCAATTTTGGACAAAAAACAGTGAAGCATTAAAATCAAACAAGCATTCCATACTCAATCATATCTCAATCATACCTTCCATTCATACACAAAATACATACAAGTGCATACAAATACTAAACCCTATTGAATACGAATAAAGAAGAGGGTAGAGTATTAGGTCTGCTGCAAATATATACAATTATATACATGCAATTTATACAATAAATTCATATATATAAGTTTGAACCAATATAAATTAGCAGAATCAAATGACACGGTCAAACAAAATATATAAAGCAATTCTAAGCCAATAGAGTGACAGTGTAGTCACACTAAGGAAGAAACAACAAAGGAGCAGACACAAGACATGAAGGGGCCTACGCGTTTCGAATCCCTAAAAGTTGGAGGGGATTCTCATCAGGGCCGGGTAGCTCTGAAAGAAGAAAAGGGAAAAGAACTCTGTGTATCTATATTAAAAAGGGAAGAATCTAACAAGCATAAACCACCCAAAGTTGCCTCTCCTTACCACTATGGAGAATATCCAGAGAATAGATAACACCTGTGTCAACGACAGAAAAAATAATAATAATCATGTAAATGTGAGGAAGTGTGTGTCTAGCCTTATGACCTCCATTATTTATGGAGTCTGCAACAAAAGGAAAAAGGCGGTTTTACCTTAGAAGTAAGGGGAAGCCAGGCCTGTCTGGGTTCAGGTGGGGGAAGCTGGATGGCCTGCAAAAGAATATGTATATATATAAAGGCCATTTGGAGTCTGGAAGGTCACGCCTGAGTCCTAAACTTTAAGGCATGGGTCATAGTTCTTACCGGAAGATCGTGAATTGTTGCGTCCAGGCACAAAGATCACGGGGAAATTTAGTTCAAGGAAATAAATTGCAGCCTCTGTTGGAAGGAATGGAGGGAGACTGTAAGACCAGAGGTCGTGGTGCAAAAAAGTTATATTCAGTCTGTGGAGTTCACACGGTCCGGTGAGGGCTTACCGGTCGAGAGGCAGAGTTGTTCAGCACAAAGTCGCCGGCGTCTCCAGAAGCACTAGTCTCTTGCACATGCGCAGAGTCTCTTCAGGCTTGAGAAGCTTCTCAGTATATGGAGCGGAATGGCGCATGCGTGTAGTTTATCGCCTGCTGTGGCTTCAATGGTGCATCACTAGTTTCTTGCGCATGCGTGGAGTATAATCAAACTTTGGGAGGCTTGTTATAAATGGAGCGTGGTGGCGCATATCGGCTGCTGTAACTACAATAATACGAGGAGAATTTTGGCATCGGCAACCAAGGGTGTGACAAAGGCTAAGGGTATCTCAAATTAGGTGACAAGGGCAAACAGTTGATCTCATTATATAATAGAACAGGTTTAGAGTTTATATATCTCTGATATCTCATTCAGTCCCCTGACTGCTGTGTCAAATTTTACAATCAGATAGGCTTCTCTCTTTGACAATTTTTGGTCCATATCTCCACCTCGTGGATCCTTTTCAATGCGAGAAATAACAGTCCATTTGATATCACTTATAAGATGTTTGCAGGGGGAAGGCTCGGGCAAGCTCGTGCACTAGGAGTCACGTGATTCTCGTGAACTGTCGAAAATCCGCCGAATCCGCCGCTTGAAGAGAGCCTTTTGCGAAGTAGCGGTTTAGCTGCATAAGGGCTCACCCCTTTTTCTATTCCTGCGGAATAGAAAAGGGGCGAGCCCTAAAAAGGAATGGTCGTCCAATGTATTAACAGGCAGACCATCTGTTGTTGGACAGGGTACTCCACCACGCTTGTGAAGGAGTACCCTGCTCACCAAACTCTAAATCAAGACCTTTATCTTATCTGTGCTATGCATGTATCTCTAGGTCCGCTTCATTATGTGCATCAGTCTTTCTATGATGTACCTGTTTTTGCGGCATGTGTGTTTAGTACAGGTTTAATCTTACTGTGTGTGTGGGGGTTTATTTGAACCCTGTGGTTTAATCTGCACTTGTTGCTTATGCGGTGTTATGTGGTGTTTTCACACCCTTGTAATTATAACAAGCATTTGCAATGCAATAGGTCTTGCATTAGGAAAGTTTGAGTTATTTGTATTGTAAATGACACATTTTTTATTTATGTGTTGGTTTTGAAAATAGCGAAATTAATAGCTTTGTCATTTACAAAGCCAATAGTTTTAACTTTCGCAAATGTGACACCTATAGCATTTGTAATGCAATATGTGTTGTATTTACGTGACTTAGATTATTGATATTACAAATAACAATGGCTTTTAATTTTTTTTAATAATTAATACTTAAGTAAAAGTTATTGTAATTTATAATGGCATTTGCTTAAACCTTTGTAAATAACTTTTGTGAAGATTATGTTCAGTGTATTTTATTGTGACGAAAACCCAAGAACAGAAGTGAAATATTAACATCTTTTTGTGACATTTGTAATAAAGCTTCAAACATTGAGAGAACATATTTGAACTAGTTGTTGTTGAATTGTTGCACAGATTGCTGCTGTGGTGGCGCTGAGTGATGTTTTGGTGGCGCTGAGTGATGCTGTGGCGTTCAGTGATGCTGTGGTAGCACATAGTGATGTTTTGGTGTCCCTGAGTGATGCTGTGGTAGTGCATAGTGATGTTGTGGTGCCCCTGAGTGATGCTGTGGTAGGGCGACAGACAGAGTGAGGGTGACAGACAGACAGAGTGAGGGTGACAGACAGACAGAGTGAGGGCGACAGACAGGCAGAGTGAGGGCGACAGACAGACATACAGAGTGAGGGCGACAGACAGACAGGCAGAGTGAGGGCGACAGACAGACAGGCAGAGTGAGGGCGACAGACAGACAGACAGAGTGAGGGTGACTGACAGACAGACAGAGTGAGGGCGACAGACAGATAGAGGGCGACAGACAGATAGAGGGCGACAGACAGAGTGACGGTGACAGAGTGAGGGCGACAGACAGACAGACAGCGACAGACAGCGACAGACAGAGTGAGGGTGACAGACAGAGTGAGGGAGACAGACAGACAGAGTGAGGGAGACAGACAGACAGAGTGAGGGCGACAGACAGACAGACAGAGTGAGGGCGACAGACAGACAGACAGAGTGAGGGCAACAGAGTGAGGGCGACAGACAGACGGCGACAGACAGAGTGAGGGCGACAGACGGTGACAGACAGAGTGAGGGCGACAGATAGAGTGAGGGCGACAGACAGAGTAAGGGCAACAGACAAAGTGAGGGCAACAGACAGAGTGAGGGCAACAGACAGAGTGAGGGCAACAGTCATGTCCACGTCATTAGATATGGTCCAAACTCCAGCCAATCAGGCGACAGCACCCTCTGGAACCTTCTCCTCAGAGGCTCAGGCTCTCCAATTCTTTAGCACAAGTGTGGCATAAGAGCCAAGGAGAGGAGGGGAGCCTCTGAGGGGAGGTGGGTGAGTCACATGTGAATCTATTAAAGATATCAATACTGGAGAAGCACAGTTTTCAGGTAAGTAACGTATGTTCTTCTCCAGTATTGGGGTATCTTTCATAGATTCACATGCTTGAATCAGAGTAGATAGCAGTAATTTGAGAACTGTGCATAGTAAGCCATAAGTACATTGTAAACAGAGTACGAGAGAATACATATACGTATATTACAGTATAGCAGTAAACATGGGCACATCTCCAAAAGCAGAAATATATACAGTGTGTGCAGGAGGAGGTAAGAAACAGAGGCTCACCTTACTTAAAAAGATTACGTAGCACTGCTTGCCCAACAGCTGTGTCAGCATTGTTGGCAGCTTCCAGACAGTAGTGCTTGGTCGCAGCTCTGCAAATCTGATGAAGAGGCACACCAGCAAAGAGAGAAGTAGAAGAGGAGACTGCTCTAGTAGAGTGCGCTTTAATTTGTTGCTTGAAGTGTCTTGCCTGCTTGCTGATTGCAAAAGGAAATTGCTCTAGATATCCAACGTGCAATAGTCTGTTTAGCAACTGTAGGTTCTTTACGCATCCTGCCGTATGCTATGAAGAGCTGATCATTTTTACGGATACTGGTTGTTCTTTGCAAATAAAATGTCAAACATCTCTTAACATCTAGAGAATGAAAAGTCTTTTCTGCTGGCAACTGTGTATTAGGGGAAAACGTCTTTAAGATGACATGCTCATTCAGGTGGCAATCAGATGGAACTTTAGGAATTAAGGTCGGATTAGTGCAGAGCACCACAGCGTCTTTGGTGAATTGAAGAAAAGGTGGTTTGATAGTAAAAGCCTGTATCTCGCAGACTTGAAGTAAGAACTAAAAGCAGTGATGTCTTCCAGGAGATGAATTTAAGATCAGCCCTACCAATGGGCTCAAATGGGGACTTCATGAGTTGTGCCAACACAATGTTCAGATGCCAAGGAGGAGGCGGGCGTCGAATTGGAGGGAACATCTGAAATAAGCCTTTGAAAAATTGTTGAATAATTCTTGAAGAATAAAGAGAATTGGAGCCATTGTGCTGGACTCTGGAAACTGCATCCAGAAAAACCTTCAGGGTCGAGTGAGAGAGGCCGGATTTTGCTAATTGGCGTAGAGTGAACAGGGTGAACATTTATTTATTTAAGTTAGCAACTGACACCCTACCGGTAACCTGGCGCTGTGATACAGGCGACTAGCTTAGGGCCGAGAGACTGTGTCCCCTGCCTGGAAGGAGTTAGCAGGATGCCAAGGAGCATACTCGAGAGTAGAGCCAGGTTTTTAACCTTTTTCTAAACTGCAGGATGTTGTCCATTTGTATCGTATCAAATGGAAGAGTATTCCAAAGGCGGGACACTGCCGCACTGAAGGCCCTACCTCCTGATTTGACTTTCCTAACTTTAGGTAACCTCACCAGATTAGCCGATGAGGAGCGCAGTGCTGGTGAAGGGACATGTCAGTTTCTTCTGCAGAGATTTGGGCCAGTGACCATGTGGAGCCTTAAATACTATACATAGTGCCTTAAATCGTATCCTCTGCGAGACTGGCAGCCAGTGTAAACCTGAGAGTGCCCGGGAGGCGGAGGAGTGGCGTGGTTGCACTAGTACCATTTTGGCCACCATGGTCTGTACTCTCTGTAATCTCTCAATCAGATATTGCGGGGATTCTAGTAACAGGGCATCACAATAGTCCAGCTTACTGAGGATGGTGCTCCGAACTATCAGAACTCCATTCTGTTAAGAGAACATCGGAAGGATTTTCTGAAATGCTCTGATCAGAGTAAAACAACTTCCAGCTGTTTTGTTGACAGTTTTCTAATGTCAATTTGTTGTCAACCATAACTCCCAGATTATGTACCACGCTACTGGGAGCCAATGGAGTAGCAGGGGATGTTGGCCAAAATTCAAGCGGAAGTTTAGGAGGGATTCTACCTACTGCACAGTGTAGAATCTCTGTCTTCTCAGAGTTAAACTGAAGAATTTGAATTTGAAGCCTCACACCAAAGATAGAACCGTTTCCTCTTGAGTTTGTAGGTTTTGATAGTGGAGGGTGCTCTAGCGTTAGTGAGGACCTCCCTGCAGTCCGGAGGAATAATCAAATTAGCAAACTCATAGTGCTCAGGCACCAGTTGGATTCGGATGGCAGATCAGGCCATGTTTCATAGTAAGAAGAGTCAAAATTGGGAACAGCCAAATTGGATTGCACTCCGACAAAAGGAGGAGCTCCGTAAACCAGAACTGGCGAGGTCATCTGGGGGCTATGAGAAGAATGCCGCAGGGTTCTTTCTGCATTTTCCAAAGTACCCTTGCGACTAGGGGAATCAGTGGAAAAGCGTGAGCATATATTTTTGACCAGTTCATCAAAAACGCATTTCTGCACGATTCTGAGTGGGGAAGCCAACTTGCATAGAATGGACATTTGCGGTTCAGGTTGGTCACCAATAAATCCAGGTTGGGGTGTCTGCAAAGCTGAAAGATGCGGTCCAGCGTCGGCTGATGAAGGTCCCACTAGTGGATTGACGAGACCGACCTGCTCAGGGAGTCCGCTAGAAGGTTGGACAACCCCGGAACATGGACTGCTGTGATCTGATGTTGAATCGCCCAATTCCAAATTTGGTGAGCTTGTAGGGATAGCAAAGTGTATCTCGTGCCCCCTTGTTTGGTCACATAATGCATGCTTGTTCAATCAATCAATCAACAGATTTGTAAAGCGCGCTACTCACCCGTAAGGGTCTCGAGGGGAGGAGGGGGGGGCGGGGGTCGCTACTGCTCAAAGAGCCAGGTCTTGAGTTGTTTCCTGAAGGAGAGATGGTCCTGGGTCAGCCGTAGGTGGGTGGGGAGGGTGTTCCAGGTATTGGCCGCCAGGTAGGAGAAGGATCTTCCTCCGGCGGTGGCTTTGCGAATGCGTGGGACGGTGGCGAGGGCGAAGCTGGGGGATTGGAGCTGGCGAGTGGGTGTGTAGAATGTGAGGCGGCTGTTGAGGTATTTGGGGCCCATGTCGTGGAGAGCCTTGTGTGCATGGGTGAGGAGTCTGAACGTGATCCTCTTGCTGACGGGGAGCCAGTGCAGGTCTTTCAGATGGGGAGAGATGTGGCTGTGACGGGGGATGTCCAGGATGGGTCGTGCAGAGGCGTTCTGTATGCGCTGGAGTCTTTTCTGGAGTTTGGCTGTGGTTCCAGCGTAGAGGGTGTTCCCGTAGTCCAGTCGGCTGGTGACGAGGGCCTGGGTGACCGTCTTCCTGGTTTCGGTGGGGATCCACCGGAAGATTTTTCGAAGCATGCGCAGGGTGTTGAAACAGGATGACGAGACGGCGTTGACTTGCTTGGTCATCGTGAGGGAGAAGTCCAAGAAGAAGCCCAGGTTGCGTGCATGGTCCGTTGGCTTGGGGGCGGTGCCCAGGGCAGGGGGCCACCAGGAATCGTCCCAGGCAGAGGGGGATGGTCCCAGGATGAGGACTTCCGTCTTGTCTGAGTACAGTTTCAGATGGCTGAGCTTCATCCATTCCACAACGTCTTTCATTCCTTCCTGGAGGCTGGCTCTGGCGGTGGCGGGGTCGTTGGTGAGGGAGAGGATCAGCTGGGTGTCGTCAGCGTTGGAGATGATGTTTAGGTTGTGCTGGCGTGCAATGGCTGCGAGGGGGCTCATGTAGACGTTGAAGAGGGTGGGGCTGAGCGAGGATCCTTGCGGTACGCCGCAGATGACTTCGGTGGCCGCGGATCGGAACGGGGGAGACGGACTCTCTGTGTTCTTCCGGCAAGGAACGAGATGATCCACTCCAAGGCCTTTCCTTGGATTCCGGTGTTGCTGAGGCGCTGTATTAGGGTGCGGTGGCACACGGTGTCGAAGGCTGCTGAGAGGTCCAGGAGGATGAGGGCAGCTGTTTCCCCGTTGTCGAGCAAGGACCTGATGTCGTCGGTATCTGCGATGAGGGCGGTCTCGGTGCTGTGGTTTGCTCGGAAACCGGACTGCGAGGAGTCGAGGGATCCGTTTGTCTCGAGGAAGGTGGAGAGTTGTTTGTTGACGGTCTTCTCGATGACTTTGGCCGGAAACGGGAGGAGCGAGATGGGGCGGAAGTTCTTGAGGTCCGTGGGGTCCGTGGTGGGTTTCTTCAGGAGGGCGCTGAGCTCGGCATGTTTCCGGCTCTCCGGTAAGGTGGCATATGCGAAGGAGCTGTTGATGATGTCCCGGAGTTGGGGTAAGATGATGGAGTCAGCTTTGTTGAAGATGTGGTGTGGCCAGAGGTCGGTTGGGGAGCCGGAGTGGATGGTGTTCAACGTTCGGGTGGTGTCTTCGGTGCTGACAGATGTCCAGGTGCATAGGGTGGTGGTGGGGGGCGATGTGAGCCGCAGAGGTCTTGCGATGGTTTGATGTCGTTGTTGCAGGTGCTGGGGTTGGAGAGCTCTTTAACGATGCTGAAGAGTTCCTTGCTGTTGTGGGTGTTGTTGTCCTGTCGTTCTTTGAATATTGTCCTTTTGGTGGTGCGGATCAGCTGGTGGTGTTTGCGGGTGGCGTTCTTGAGGGCTGTCATGTTTTTTGTTGTCTGGTCGTGGCGCCAAGCTTTCTTGAGGGTGGGGCAGGTTTTCTTGGAGTTTTTGAGGTCGTTGGTAAACCATGAGGCTTTCTTGCTGCCGGGTCTGCTGGGAGGGTTCTTCAGTGGTGCGAGGTCATCGGCGCAGTTGGTGAGCCACTGCGTGAGGTTGCGGGCTGCTTCGTTGGGGTCCGTCGTGTTGGTGGGAGGGTTCTGGCTGAGGGAGGTGGTGAGCTGGTCGGTGGTGATCTTGCGCCAGCTTCTGCAGGGAACCTGTTGCGGGTGGTGGTGGGTCGTGGTTCTCCTGAAGTTGAAGTGGACGCAGCTCTGATCTGTCCAGTGTAGTCCGGTGGAGTGGCTGAAGGAGATGTGCTTGCTGGAGGAGAAAATGGGGTCAAGCGAGTGGTCAGCGTAGTGGGTGGGGTTGTTCACCAGTTGCTTGAGTCCGAGGTTGGCGAGGTTGTCCAGCAGGGCGGCGGTGTTGGTGTCATTGTTGTTCTCCAGGTGGAAGTTGAGGTCGCCTAGGAGGATGTAGTCTGAGGAGGTTAGGGCGTGCGGGCTGATGAAGTCTGCGATGGCTTGGCTGAATTGTATGCGTGGTCCCGGGGGTCTGTAGATGAGAGTGCCCCTGAGGGTGGTCTTGGGGTCGGTGTGTATCTGGAAGTGAAGGTGCTCTGCGGCGGTGAGGGTGTCGTCGGAGTTGGTCGTGATTTGGATGGTGTTTCTGTGGACGATGGTGATGCCTCCTCCGGTTTGGCTGACGCAGTCCCTCCGGGTGATCTTGTAGCCATCCGGGATGGCTATGGCGATGTCGGGGCTGAGGAGGCGTTCATCCAGGTTTCTGTGAGGAAGGCGACGTCTGGTGATGTTGTGTGCAGGAGGTCCCAGAGTTCGACGGCGTGCCTGTGGACGGAGTGGGTGTTGAGCAGGATGCACTTGAGGTGATTGTTGCTGGTAGCTGACTTGGCGGGTACGGTGCAGGTTTGGAGGCAGGTGAATTTGCAGGCTTGGCAGGTGAAGGGTCCGTGGGTGCGTTTCGGGATGGCTCGGTAGCAGGCAGGGTTCCGGCCGGCGTTGAGTGCGTGGATGGTTGCGGCGCCGTAAGTCCGTCAGGTGGGCAGGCATCGTCGAGGGCCAGGGGTCCTGGTGCTGGGCGCGGTCCAGGCGTGGATGGGCGCAAATGGGCTTGCCTTTGGCACGCCTTTGGCGCGGCCGCCGTGCGGCCTCCATATGAGACGAAGTGGGAGGGAGGAGCAGCTGGGAGGCAGGAGCGGGGCGGCCAATGGGCAGGGGGTACAAAAGAAAAGGGGCTGGCCACGAGGGAGCAGCGGTGGGAAGCAGGGAGAGGGGGGGCACCACAGAGGTCACACAACAGCAACTACGAGAAATACCGAAAAATGCAGAAGTCCAGAAAAAAAGCACAAGTCACAAGTGTGGGCAGCAGCAGAAAGAAGGTGAAGGTAGCAGCAGGGGGACACCAAGGTCAGGGGCGAACCTGCGGCGCCGGGGGCAGAGACGCGGTCACAGCGGAGGAGCCGTGCGGCCTGGGGGGTAGCCTGGGGTCAGGTGAGGTTCTCTAAATTCGACTCCATCTTACATTCACCGCCATTTTGTGTTGCCTTTACACAGGCCGCTCGATGAACGAATTGTCTCTGCCATTTGGACTGCAACGTGTCGCAAGACCCCCTCTGTCCTTGTCCGAAACCAAGCCCACACAACGCCCTGCCTAACTAATCCTTGTACCAACTATCTGTTAAGCCTTTAACATTCTTCTCTTGCCGTATCTTATCTATTGACCTTTTGCTATTATCTCCTCTTGTTTTCCTATTTTACAACCTTTCCTTTGAAGCATACAAGACATGTCTTTTCATTCCAGACTGATTAACTTGAGGGGCCGAATAACACACAAACATGTAAGCAGAGAACATTGAGGTTGCACAACACTTTGTTTTCTAACTCTTATGACTGGCTGTAACTTCGTGCATTGGGTATATATTTGTACAACTGCATTTTCACTATAAAAGCTTGTGAGCCACGGAGTAAAGTGGCAGTCTCCTGAGAACATACTTGGTGTACTTCTAGGACAACTGTGCCTAGCTGCAACTAATAAATTCGGTTTCCTACGACAACAGAGTGTTCCGTGTCTCTGTACAACAAGACAGGTGAACTCGGAGATTAAGGCGTGCCCTGCGCCGCCAGGCCCGGTTCTTCAATTGGCGCCCAACATTGGGCGGCTTCAGAGGTAGTGGTTGAGCCCGAGGATCGAGAGGAGCCCCGCAGGAAAATTCCGGAGGAGGCACCCCACATCAGCGACCCCTGTATGTCGAAAGTGGACCGATGGTCTTTTGAAGCGCGGCTTCTCCGTTCCAACGGCTGCTGGCAACTGCTGCCCTGACTGCCGCCCTGTCTTGGTCCCTTGGTGACAACTGGTATCTCGAGACGTTAGAACGGACCTCTGTTGGCGTAAGGAGACATTTGGTTAAGTACTAGTGGGTAGCTCCCACTTTTTTTGTTTTTGGGTTTTGATTCGACTATTGCAATAACCGAAGCCAAAGGGTGAGTACGTTTGTGCTGTGTTGCTTGATTAACCCCTTAATGTTTTGAAAAGAGGCCAGTGAAATAACGATGCATGGTTTCAGTAAGTTCAGACTTTGGTGCTGTTGTGATTGTGATAGGGATCCCAACTGGAGGACTCTTGTCCCATTCCTCCGGCTGGAACTCCCACCTATGAGCTCTATTCTAAACATGGTGTCGGCCCCATCACCTTTAATGAAGTGTGGGTCCGCTATACTAGGAAAGATGGTGTTCTGCAGTAGCCACAAAATGGTAGTTTTGAACCTGACATTCTAGATAATTTTGAAGCTACATTGTTTAAAAGAAAAGCCCGGCCGTCTATGTTTGACTCTTTTCGCCGCTGGCGCAAGGAAGCCAAACAAAAAGAAATTAAACAGGCAAAGAGAGATAGAAAGGAAAAGGGCATGACTGTCATACAGGCTGCCCAGCAGTTTACTGACAATGAGACTGATCATGTGATTGAGGTTTTAGATAGACAACATCGTATGGCTGTGGATAAGTGTTATCCGGTGTTGCCAACTTCCCCTCCGGACAAAGATATTGACCCCGAAAAGGATCCTTTAATGTCCCATTTGTTGAGATTACCCCCGCCCTATGCACAAGGTGCTAATGCAACCTTGTTAATACCACCCGCACCGCCACCTGTTGCTCAGCCAACTGTTGTTCCTCAACCAGTCCCTGCACCTCCACCACAGCCCCTTCAAGTTATGCCTATCCCGCCACCTCCTTTGCCACTGGCTCCTTTACCTTCGACCCCCTTTATACCTGTTACCCCTTCTTCTGCCCCCTCTTGTGCTCCGCCTAATACCTTGTCCCCTGTCCTTATATCCAACTCCCCCTCAGTTCGTAAACGGATGGTTGATACCGTTTCTGGGTTCTTGTCCCCTTTCTTTGGGTCATTGAGCTCGACTCCTGTTCCTCCTCGGAGGCAGGCCCGTAGTCAACTCCCGGGTCCTGACGAACAAAATGTGTTAGATGTTCTTGCTCGTAAGTGGATCATGAATGATCCTGAGTATAGTGTACAAGATATCATGGACACTTTTTCACAGTGGAATGCGCCAACACAAAGACATGTTTTTGATGCCATGTGCATCATTCTTAGCCAAAAGTGGGAGGATACGGGATTGGGATTAGCTCCCCAGGATCTGCTAGATATTCAGGCTGACTTCGATAAAGGAATAATTGTGGGTCCTGAAGTTGCAAATGCTGTAAAGACACTTGTCGCCCTTAGGTCCATGCTCACTTCTCGGTCTTTACCTGAACCCGATCTTTCCATTAGACGGAAACTGAAACACTATCCTATGAGAGAGGTTCCCCCAGTTTGGAGGGACGAGGTTGCACCTGCGGGAGGAAATCCTGCTATTCCCGCTCATTTTCAACGTGTATGGGTACATGTACCTTGGAAGAGATCTGAGGTGCTGACCCTTAAACAGTCCTTACCTGACCCCCGTAAGAACCCTGCTGGTTATTACAAAGAACTGTCTCAGACTGTTGATGCGTGTGTTATGAATTTGGCTGACATAGATATGCTGATGGGAAATGTAGTTCCGCAACCATTGTGGGCTAGAATTTGGAAAGAGGACCATGTCCAGGAATTAGGAGGAGATTGGCCTGCTTTAGTTGCCGCCGATAGACTCCAAGTGGGTGGTTCCAAACCTGATAATCTAATTACAGAACTTCCTGGTAGGATAATCACTTTAATGAAAACTATGATGCCCGCTCTGCGCGTTAATTGGGATAAGTTAGCTGCCTGTAAACAGAAGAGAGAGTGTCTCCGACTTCTTTACTCAGTTTGAGGAAACGTTTCTTGATCACAGTGGTCAAGATATGAGCACAGAAGGTGGGCAGCGACTATTTGTGGATAAATTTGTATTTCATTTACATCCTGAACTCTCTAATAAATTAAAGGATTCTGAAAGTTCGTGGGCCGTTTCTTCTTCAGCCCAGATATTGGCTACTGCTCAATATTACGAGAATAGGGATAAGGAGGAAAAGGATAAATTGGATAAAAAGACTAAAGATTTAAAAATGAAAGTACTCTTGCAACAGGCTTATCCCCCTCGCCCTGCTCAGCGTCAGTTTCAGCCGACTCCCCAGTTTCAGAAACCTGAGCCTTTGTTCCACGACCTCCACTGGGCACTAATCAATGCGCCTATTGTAAAGAAGAAGGTCACTTTAAGAATAATTGCCCAGTTTTATTGCAGCGTGCTGGTGGTACGCCTGGGCCACGAGGCCGAGGTGGTTTTCAGTCGACCCCAAGGGGGAGGGGGCGAGGTACAATGTCCCAGGAGCAACGTTCCTTTCCGCCCCAAAATTCCATGAATTGTTTTGATCAGCAAAATACTCAGTCTGCACACTATTATAATGACGATTATTGTATGGAGGATGAGACTCCGTATTTTAATTCTAGCTAGGACAGCCATAGATAAAGTGAGGGAGTCATTTCAGTTCCAGTGGACCAAAATGCGCCTTATGTTGAAGTCGTTGCGCTTGGTGTGTCAGAGCCATTTCTATTGGACACTGGTGCAACGAAGAGTTCTATCATCCACTCCAAACTCCCTGGTGCACCTTTGTCTGACTTAACAAATGTTTCTGTAGGATTTTCTGGCGCCCCAGTTCGGTACCCAGTTTCTTGTCCTTTGCCCATTTCGATAGGTCCTTATGACTTAGAGGCACCACTTATTTTGACGACTGGTTGTGGTGAAAATCTGTTGGGTTTGGACTTGTTGAAAAGACTGTATGCGACACTACATTGTTACCCTTCTGGCGTGCATCTTACTTTAGGTAAGAGATTGATCTCTCAACATATTTGTCTAGAGACCAACTCCCTTCTGAATTATGTTCCTTGCCCGCTGATCTTTGGGCTACAGGTCCCAATGATGTTGGTCTCTTGCAGATCCCACCCTACATTTCACCCTCAAGTCTAATGTTAAGCTACCTCGCATACCCCAGTATAAGATTTCGAGTGATGGTGAGAGAGCACTGTTGCTATTATTTCTGATCTAGTTGAGAAAGGTGTGGTTGAATAGACTAGGGGAAATGTATGCAATAGTCCTGTCTTGCCTGTTCTTAAACGTACTGACTCTTCCCAGCCACCTGTTTATCGTTTTGTGATCGATCTTCGGGAGGTCAATAAGATTGTTGTACCACAGTTTCCTGTCGTCCCAGATATCACTGCTTTATTGACAATGATACCTGCTTCGTCTGCCTGGTTTTCGGTCATTGACGTTAAGAACGCTTTCTTTAGCATTCCCATTGCTGAGGAAAGTAGGGATATTTTTGGTTTCTCTTTAGGAGGCCGAAGCTTTCAATTCAAGCGTGCACCTCAAGGCTATTGTGAAAGTCCATCCATTTATAGTCAGCCTTTGAAAACTCAGCTTGACGCTTTTACTTTGCCTCCAGGTGCCACCCTTATTCAATACGTAGATGATCTATTGGTTACTGCGGATTCTGAAGAAATTTGTAAACAAGTTACTATTTCTCTGTTACGTCACTTGTCTGAGTTTCATCACAAGGTTTCGCCCTCTAAATTACAATATTGTTGCCAAGAGGATACCTATTTAGGTCATCTTTTGTCGAAGGAGGGACGGCGATTGACCCCAGAACGAATTCAAGCAATTGCGCAAATGTCTGTACGATATACACAGAGAGAGGTGCGTGCCTTTTTGGGCATTGCCTCTTATTGCAGACAGTGGGTTTTTCGAGCCTCTCTGAAACTGGTGCTATACTCCGTACTAAATCCAAAGCCCTCACTTAGGGGACCCTTCATGAGGTCATAGGATTCAGCCTCTTTCTCACCGAGTGTCAGGAGTCTATCCCTGCAGTTTTCTGAGAACATTTCCCACAGGATAGCACTCTACGGCTTCCTGTGGACCTGCCTGCTAAGACAGGCCTGTTCAAAAGCAATGAACCACTTGGTGATATCATCACATAAATAATCCCTTTGGGTTTTTTAAGGTCAAATGAATCTACTTTCTCCATATTTATGATTGTGATGCCACCAAAGATGGGTCCTCGGCCAAACTCCTTTCTCTCTCTTCTGTAGCTAGGAGTTGGGCTTCTAGAGCTGCCCTCCTGGCTAGTCTTTGCAGAGCACGCTCTTCGTCTGAAGAGGCTTCTTTGTCTTGGGGTGTCTCACGGTCACTCCCACTGTCAGTATTTTGATCTGCTAGATCAGAGTCATCCTCTGGATGCTTTTGGTCATATTCTGCCAAAAGATCCTGGAGCTTTGCTTTGGTCGGGTTTGACCCAGTCCTGAGCCTATAGGTTTTACCCAAGCCTCTGAGCTATTTTATACTTAAAGACATAAGGTGTGAGGTCAATTTCCTTTTTTTTTTTTTTAAGAGTTTTATATAGCGCGAACTTGAACCGAATAGGTTATCAGAGCGCTTTACATAGCACCAGTTACGTTACATAAGGACACACATTCATTTTTGTTAGGCACAGGGAGATTAAGTGATTTGCCCAGAATCACAGGATGTTTTAGCGACATTACCGAGACTCGAACCCAGTTCCCCAGGTCCGAGGTCAGCTCTTCTAAGTGACTACTTCTAGCACTCATTGTCTTTACAAAGATGGGAACTTTTTTGCAAAGGAAAAATCCCTAATACTGGTTTCCAAACTACAGCAAGAGTTTGACTTTTGAAACAGATGTACTCAAGGGGACCGAACCAGGGCCATAACATTTTCAAAATTTGGAAAAATAGTCAATTTGCAAAACTACAATTTAACGAAAGGAAATTTCTGGATTGAATCTTGTCACTTGTTGTCAGAGTGGTCCAGCAAACGCAAAGTCGTGTACCCTACCGCTGCGCCACCAGTGTAGGAAGCTGGCTCTCTCTATTCTATACCAAAAAGAGGTAGAGTGTGTTGTGTACCCCACCGCTGCGCCACCAGTGTAGGAAGCTGGCTCTCTATATACTATACCAAAAAGAGGTAGAGTGTGTCGTGTACCCTACCGCTGCGCCACCAGTGTAGGAAGCTGGCTCTCTCTATACTATACTAAAAAGAGGCAGAGTGTGTCGTGTACCCCACCGCTGCGCCACCAGTGTAGGAAGCTGGCTCTCTATCTACTATACCAAAAAGAGGTAGAGTGTGTCGTGTACCCTACCCCTGTGCCACCAGTGTCGGAAGCTGGCTCTCTATATACTATACCAAAAAGAGGTAGAGTGTGCCGTGTACCCTCCCGCTGCGCCCCAGTGTAGGAAGCTGGCTCTCTATATACTATACCAAAAAGAGGTAGAGTGTGTCGTGTACCCTACCGCTGAGACACCAGTGTAGGAAGCTGGCTCTCTATATACTATACCAAAAAGAGGTAGAGTGAGCAGAGAATCCAGTGGATCCCCAAAGGCTTTACAGAGGCTCAAGTAGATAATACTAATGCTCTCTTTTGTAGTAATGTGAAAGAGCAGTTAGGCTTATCCGAGGGTAGTTGTAAGCATTTGTTGTACACACAGTGGCAATAAAAGAGACACACACTCAATGCTTAAATCTGAGACCAATTCATAAAAATGACACTTGGTTGGATTTATTTTACAGAACTTTTCTTAGGTAAATACTTTTCGCAATAGAAATACATTTTCAATATAAAAAGTGGACACACTGCAATTTTCAGACTTTACAATGTTAAGCAATGGGAGGAAAAAACATTAAACATACGTATATGGAACATTCATTTAAAAGACCAGTCTTCGGAAGTTAAGGTCAGTACAGGGCAAGGTTGAGTTCAGCACCAACAGTGCACCACAAGCGACAAAGGAGTGGGCGGGTACATGGTGAAAGGTCAAGTCAGCCAGTGAAAACAAATTAAAGGTGACTGGGGCAATCGGACAGAGGCTGCTTACAGGTAAGAAGCAGCGGCCTGGAGGAACAGTCTCCGGGGCTGAGGCTAACACTGAGCAGGGGCCAAGGCAGCACCAATACTACAACACTAGCGGCACAGGGGCGGCTGGATGCAGGGTGCCAACACAGCATTGGGTGCCCAATGAAAAGCAATGGAGGCAGGCCAAATCTGAAAAGGGCTGCAGGCTCCAGCCAGGAGGCCGATCGAAGGAAACAAACAGCCATTGAGGTAAGTTATGATGCTCAGGGACGTATGGACACCTTTTGTCCTCTTCACCAAGGCCCACGATGGATGGGTGAAGGGGTGCCTTTTGGTGAAAGAAATGGCTAACCAGTGCACGTCGCGGTTGAGGGGTCTTCTTGCAGAAGCTGCAGTCAACTTCTAGGAGTCCAGGAGAGGTCAGCTCATAGTGGAGTTGGGCTCTTGAGAGCAGGGGAACCTTGCTGATCCGGTGGGCCGCGTGGACTCGGGCAGGTGGCATTGGGTGCAGAGGTAAAACCAGGGGGGCAGGCTGCGCAGTTCTTCAGGTCACAGAGACTTTACTTTGAAGAGGGTTGCTTTGCGAATAGGTCTGCTTTTCTCTGGAGACCTTGGTCTTGATCGAAGGCAGGCAGTCCTCCCAAGGTTCTGGAGGTCGCTGGGCTGCAAGACGAGTTGACTTTTGGTTCAGGATCATCCAGGAATGCAGACAGGCCAGTAGGGCTGGGACCATGTCCGGCTTTCGAGCTGGGTACTCGACAGATTCCGCGCTGCTTCTTGCCACTGAATCCATCAGGCAATTTGTGGATGCAGGTCAAACGGTGGCCTTAATCCTGTTGGATCTAAGTGCCGCCTTTGACACTGTAGCCCATCACACGTTGGTAGTGTCTGAGGAAGGGTGGGGTGTCTGGCAATGCCCTGAATTGCCTAAAATCTTTCCTGTCGGGTCACTGCTTCCAGGTGAGACAGGGCAAACACTACTCCAGGGTCATCATGCTGAACCAGGGAGTGCTGCAGGGCTCAACCCTGAGCCCGACCCCGTTTAATCTCTATGTAGCTCCCGTAGCGGAGACTGCTGAGGGGTTCCGGATCAGGGTCGTATCCTATGCTGATTAAACGCACCTGGTGGTCTCCCTGACCCAGGCACAGGAGTCGGCTGCCTCCCACTTCATGGCATGCATGCAAGAATTGGCTGCATGGATGGCTAAGAACTGCCTGAAGTTGAATAGCAACAAGACACAGGTGCTTGTGGTGGGTAAGGCCCAACTGTGTTGTCATCGGCATGGTGGCCCCAGGACTTGGGGGGTCACCTACGCCCTGTGTGCAGGCAAAGAACTTGGGAGTTTGGTTAGATCTCAGTCTTTCCTAAGACTATCAAACCAGACGGGTGGCAGGCACCTGTTTTGAGATCCTGAAGGTCCTGCGTAAAGTAAAACCTTGGACCTACTCCCTGTGGCGGCTAGGAAGACTCTGGTTCATGCCCCGGTGACGTCACGCCTGGACTATGGTAACATCCTTTATCTAGGCGCAACAACCAAGTGTATGCTCCGTCTGCAGGGAGTGCAGAATGCGGCAGCCCGCCTTATTTTGAGGCGTCCGAGAAGAGCATCGGCTAGGGAAACCCTGGCCGAGTTACACTGGCTCCCGATTAAAGAAATAGTCACTTTCAAGGCACTTTGTGTCTGTCATCGGATCCTGCAGGGAAGGGCCCCTCAGTATCTGTCGGATCTCCTGACCCCCTATGTCCCCACACGTCAGCTGAGGTCAGGTGGGGTAGGACTGGTGTGCGTACCCAACATTAAGAAAGCCAGGATAGCAGGTCGGTCCTTCCGCCTATTGGCGGCCAAGCTCTGGAATGCTCTCCCGATGGAGCTCCGGATGGAGGCCCAGGAGAGATGCTTCAGGAAAAAACTAAAAACGTTTCTCTTTCCCCAAGTTTAGTAGGGTGAGGGTAGTGGGCATCTGATTCTTGACTAACTCTACCGCAGCGCGGGGACACACTGGCATAAGTGTAACCATTGCGCTTTATAAGTGGACTTATTTTTATTATTATAGTTATCTACAGAGCCTCACCAGCAGAGAAGGCTGCTGTGCACGGCTCTTCTTAGGTCGCCAGGAACTGAAATTCAGGGTCTGAGGATGCCACCTAAAATCTTGATTTGAGGGTGTTACAAAGGAGTAAAAGGTAGTGGCCAATGGGCCACTTTCCCGGGGTGTCTACACCCTCTTATCATGCCCACCTCCAGTGGGAAGGGGACATAGTCCTAGCCCTGATTGAATAAGTCCCACCATCTTCAAGACGGTGGGCACTACAAAGTGTACTTCACCTCGCCTCCAGCACCTGAGGGGTGGAGTTGGCAGAGGGGACGGGGGCACACCTCCTATTTTATCTAAGGTTTTCCACCTGTCCTCGGCCAAAAAGGGGGTGAGGTCAGGAAGATCGCTTGCTCCCTCTAACAGGAGAGGCTGGGATCGCATTACAAAGGTGGCAAGTCCTTTGAAAATCCATGCCACAGATAGCTCTTCCTGACCAAGGGAGAGTGAACACCTCCAGCCAGGAAAGGCATTGTTATCGACCTCAGAGTGCACAGGCACTCTCCCCATGAGGACAGAACACTGTCTGGTGGTAGCAGGCTGGCTCAGGACAGTCGATGATCACACTAAGGATTGGTAGATCTTAGGGGACCCCTCTAGGGGGCACTCTGTGTGCAATTTGTAATAAATCGGGCACTGCAATTGGCACAGGTTTATTATGCTGAGATGTTTGGTACCAAATATCCCATATTTCAGTGAAACCTTCATGGAGGTGTGGAACTCGTAATGACAAGTGTGCAGCCAATGTACTTACTATAGAGCTTCCCTGGTCACTTGCAATATCCCAGAATAGACAAGGATATTGCATCGGCATATCTGCTCAAGCAGATATGCCCTCACAGGAGATATCCCTAAAGCAGCGTGGACTATAAGGCCTGCTAGAGGGGTGTCTTACCGATATCTCAGACAGTCCCTATGGGCATCGCATGCAGGGATGTGTGCCATGTCGACTCTTCAGTTTTGTCTGCACCAAGACACACAGCTGCAGTGGCAGTATGTATGTATGCATGTATGTATGTATGTATGTATGTGTGTATGTGTGTATGTATGTATGTGCTTGGTGAGGGGTCCCTTAGGATGGCATAATGTGTGCTGCAGCCTTTAGAGACCCTCTTTAACAACAAGGCCCTTGGTACCAGAGGCATCTTTTACTGGGGACTTATATGTGAGCTAATGGGGTGTCAACCGTGGAAACAACTGGTACACTTAAGGGAAGGAGATCGGGCTCAGGGGACCTGGTTGGGAGGGACCCTGTGCACTTCTAGACAAAACTATATCATTTTGCAGGTAAAAAGTGAAGGCTAACCATGTCCAAAACAGGCCCTTTCATACATTGAGACATATTTCCTAGGACAGCGGAAACTCTACAGCAGGTCTTGCTCACAGTCCTTATACTGCCACTGCCACTACTGAACATTAATCTTGAATAGTTAAAGCAGGGCCAGGATCTGGAGAGGGGCCAATGAACAGGAGGGCAACTCACCAGATAACAGAAGTCTTTTGTCTTCACACGCACTCAGAGAGAACAATGCCATCCCATGTATTGCATTACAAAGAGGCCACAACCCTCAGTGAAACACTCACCTCTCTGATGTGATTCGTTAATAAGAATAAAATGAAAATAACGCGTCCCTGGGAACCCCATAGATACACCGTCCCTACCAGTACTAAAAATGCTTGGGATCCCGCAGGTAAACCTAGCAGTGCTACAAAGGCTTAGGGTCCCTACAGGTAAACCTTTCCTAACCCAGTGCCACAAATGCTATATGCTCACTGCAGCAGGACTGGGCGCTCTAGGGCAGCAATTAAGTAGCTTGGCATTCATCTACCCTTAGCTAAGCCACGTGATAAAGGCAGTCGATCAGGATGATTCTCCTCGATCAGAAGTAGCTCTCACTATTGAAAAGGTGAAGTCCCTGGTATAACACAAACGCAGACTTGCGGTTAGGCTATACCATGACATGTAGTAAACTATTAATGTATGTATCTGTAGGATTAGATTGCATTGCAAGTTAATTCATATGTCACTATTTTCCACACACAACATACAACATAGCCCCCTGATGAAGGGAGAACCCCCAAAATGAATTGGGGCAGACTGAATTTGAATTTACTTGCGGAACAGTGGATTTTGAAAGTGACTCTATGAGAATAAATATGCTTAAACTGGAATACAAGTGGATTTGCTTCCGAGGGAAGGAGACATTGATGCACTTTTACGGGTACAAGCTGTGGAGCAGGAGACACAGACCTGATCTAGTCTGGCGCTAAATAAACAGCTGTAGCCAAATACATCTCCCTTCTGGCACGCGATGAGTGGATTACATAAACACTACAATAATGAATGAAAAATACACGGCATGCATAGACAAGGACTGCTATGTAACCTCTGGACTCCTGTAAACCTAAACAAACACCAGTAATCAGACACTAGGGACATCACCTGAAGCTCCTAAGATTTTCCTTTTGTTTGGTATCTTGTTTTTGGGAGGTGGGTTTTTAGGATAAGCTATTTTTGGGTGTGTCTGGGGGTGGGGTGTGTCAGGTAGCCCCTGTGGTAGACGATGGGATAGAGGATAAGGAGTGCCATGCCATCGCTTCATATATTTCTCCCCTCATATATTCACAGTACCCTTTTACCAGTTGTCCACTTTGCTGTTATCAAGAAGTGGAGAGAGGGGAATCGGCAGGCTGCCCCTTTAAGCCGAAGCTGAGGCCTGACATCAGAGGATAAACACTTGAAGAAGGTGGGGACGAAGAGCGCGTCAGGTTGGTCAGTAGTTGGTACAGCTACACGCGGAATGGGAATGCGAGGCGGAGAAACCAGCGGGGGAAGACCGGAAAGACAGAGAAGGACTAACAGCTTTACGAGAGAGAGAGAACCGGAGCCCAGGGGAGGTCACAGCTTGTCGGCAAGCAGAACACCCGAACCTGGCGGAGGAGGGAAAGCCAAAGCAGAAGACCAGACCTCACTGAAGGACGCGGAGTCACCACGCCATGGCCCCGGAGGGACGTGGCTCTTCCAGGTGCGTGGGCGTCTATGGGGTTTTTGGAAAGTGGCTAAGAAAGAGAGGGATGGGAGGAGAGGAGAGGCTGAGGGGTGAAAGGGACCCAGGAAAAAGGAAATAAGTGAGATGGAAACAAAGACAAGAGCAGAAATCATCGGCTACTCTATTTCTTTTGGTTGCTCCAACCTCTACCCCCTCCCTTCACATTTATGCATAGCTATTATTTATCCCTCACATCCACCCTTGACTAAACCATAAAGCAAAAACACTTACCTGAGTCTTTTCCTTCTGTCCAAGGGACGACGGTGGCCGAGGCTCACCTAAGGGACTGAAGAGGAAGACCCTGTAGGAAAGAAGAATATAACAGAGACAATCAATCATTGTGATTTCCTGTAATACTAATAAAAAGTGCATATCAAGAAATTATTCAACGCTGTGCTCCTTCTTGACCGACTCTTCTACAACGGGGAGCTACATACTTTTCCTACAGGGAATGGGAGACAGGCACACAGAGACCAAAAGACACACACAAGGGAAAGCATAGTAGGAAAACGCTACATACAGTTTGTATATGCTTGCATATGTACGTTGTTTTAGAAAGATGGTGGAACTATTTATTCTGTTCAATTTGCCTATTTTGCCAACTATGTTTATCTGCTTCTATTATCATTGCAGTTCGGACTGGACTGTTCCCATGAGGTACAGGGTCAAGACTGATTTGCATATGGCCAGGTCTAAACTGGGGTGCCATGGTGAGCAAAATAATGATGGATTTAACCCAGATCTCTTGACTGGGGGTGAATGTTTTGATTTGTTCTGCATTCCGTCCATCAATTGTGTGTCTTTTGCTCTATTATCATTGCAGCACATAAATTCTATACAAGAATTACGATGGTTAAAATAATGATGAAAATGCTAATCATATGTTATTTTAATTTGATATTGCACATGAATTGCCACTAAGCAGAAACTACTTTAAGGAGAAATTTAGGATTGGTACGTAGAACCACTCTATCGTTGTGAAGTTGAAAGAAGGGCTCTTGTATAGTTAATGCCTGAAGTTCATCAATTCTCCTTAGTGATTTTATTGTTATGAGGAAAGCAACTTTCCATGACAGGAATTGTAACGGACATTTGTGCATTGGTTCAGAAGGCGGGCCCATTAGCCTTGGAAGAACTATGTTTAAGTTCCACTCTGGAGCAGGGGGAATACTTGGCGGTATAACCCTTTTTAATCCTTCCATGAAGACTTTAATCACTGGTACTCTGAAGAGAGATAGGTGTTGTCTATTTTGCAAGTGTGCAGCTACGACTCCCAGGTGTAAACAAATGGATGTGTAATTGAATCCACATTGCTGTAAATGCAACAGATAACAAATTATATTCTGCACAAACACATCAAGATGATTGATATTGTTGTTCTTACAATAGGCAACAAAACGTTTCCATTTGCTGCATAACATGCTCTAGTAGTAGGCTTTCTAGCTTCCTTGAAAATATTCATGCAGTCTGGTTGTAGTTGTAAGTAACCAAACTCTATGATTTCAGAAGCCAAATCGCTAGGTTGAGTTCTCTGGGAATTGGATGTCTGATTTCTCCATGGCTCAGAGTGAGGAGACAAGATGTGATATGTAGCTTTTGATGTGGAACCACTGAGAGTTCTAAGGACGAGAGTACCAAGGTTGACGAGAACATGTGGGGGCTATTAAGATCAGTGAGAGACATTTGTCTGAGCTTCCGAACTAGTAATGGAATTAGCAGGAGAGGCGGAAAAGCGTAAGCTAAAGCGTTTTCTCCATGTTAATTTCCATAGGAAATTTTGCGACAAGCTACAGCCCAAACTGCTGAACGGAATTACCCGAAATTTAGAAGAAAAGGTAGAGCTTGGTTCAGAACGCGACCTTTTTTAAAATGGTGTAAATCCGTTCAGTAGTTTTTGAGAAAATCAAAAAATAAGAGTAAAAAAATTAATTTCCCATAGGAAAATTTGTGCAACGCTACAGCCGAAACTACTGAACGGAATTACCTCAAATTTGGCAAAAAGGTATTGCTTCAGTCAGAAAGCGACCTTTTTAGGTCTCACCTGAGCCAGCGCATGCCCTGCACTGGCGAGACTTTAAGTAAGTGGGCTTCAGAAAATTCTACCATTGTGGCCTAGAGCTTGCGGTTAGGCACTCGGGCGCGCGCTCACGAGCAGAGGAGCTATCTGGCTTTCCTCTCTCCTCATGGGTCATCAGCTTTCAAAATGCGAGAGATTTCTTTCACATTTCTGAAGTTGATAGCTTCCTTTTCATTTGCCTTTGTATCCCTACCTCTCTACCTCTACTCTACCTCTTTACCTCTACTCTACCGCTCTTCTACCCCTCTACCTCTCTTCTACCCCTCTACTTCTCTTCTACCGCTCTACCTTTCTTCATTCCTCAACCTCTCTTCTATCCCGCTACCTCTCCTCTACCCCTCTACCTCTCTTCTACCCCTCTACCTCTACTCTACCTCTCTTCTACCCCTCTACCTCTCTTCTATCCCTCTACCTCTCTTCTATCCCTCTACCCCTCCTCTACTCCTCTACCTCTCTTCTACTCTTATATCGCTCTACCGCTCTTCTAGCCCTCTACCTCTCCTCTACTCCTCAACTTCTCCTCTACCCTTCTACCTCTACTCTACCTCTCTTACTACCCCTCTAACCCTCTTCCACCCCTCTAACCCTCTTCTACCCCTCTACACCTCTACTACCCCTCTAATATCCCTCTTCTACCCCTCTACACCACTTGTACCCCTCTACTACCCGCCTACCCTACTACCCTCTAACCTACTACCCCTCTATTACCCCTCTACCTCCCCTCTACCTCTCTTCTACCCCTCTACCTCTCTTCTATCTCTCGACCTCTCTTCTACCCTTCTACCCCTCTACACCTCTATCCCTCTTATACCCATCTACACTGCTACCCTTTTCTACCCCTCTACTACCCTTCTACCCCTCTTCTACCCCGTTCAACCCCCTTCTACAGCTCTACCCCTCTTCTACCCCTCTAACCCTCTAATAACCCTCTACCCCTTTTCTACTCTTCTACCCCTCCTCTACCCCTCTACTACCCCTCTTCTACCTCTACACTACCTCTCTTCTACCCCTCAACCTCTACTCTACCTCTCTTCTACCCATCTACCTCTCTTCAACCCCTCTACCTCTACTCTATCTCTCTTATAACCCTCTACCCCTCTTCTACCCCTCTACCTCTCTTCTACCCCTCTAGCCTTCTTCTACCCCTCTCCTACCCCTCTTATACCCCTCTACTATACCTCAACCCCTCTACTACCCCTCTACCACCGCTCTCCTACCACTCTACCGCTCTACTACCCCTCTTCTCCTTTTCTACCCCTCTACCCCTCCTCTACCACTCTACTTTTCCTCTACCCCACTACTACCCCTCTACTATCCCCCACTACCCCTCTACTACCCTGCAAGCCCTCTACTACTGCTCTACAACCATCTACTGCCCCTCTGATACCCCTCTACCTCTCTTCTACCCCTCTACGCCCTACTACCCCTCTTCTATCCCTCTACCCCTCTTATACCCCTCTACTATACCTCAACCCCTCTATTACCCCTCTACCACTGCTCGCCTACCGCTCTACTACCTCTCTTCTACCGCTCTACCCCTTGTCTACCCCTGTACCATTCTTCTACCCCTGTACCCCTCTTCTACCCCTCTACTACCCCTCTTTTACCCCTCTACTTCTCTTTTACCCCTCTACTTCTCTTCTACCCCTCTTCTACCCCACTACCTCTCTTCTACCACACTACCTTTCTTCTACCCCTCTACCTCTCTTCTACCCCTCTACCTCTCTTCTACGCCTCTACCTCTCTTCTACCCCTTACCTCTCTTCTACCTCTCTACCCCTCTTCTACCCCCTACCCCCTACACCTCTATACCTCTACCACCCCTCAAATCTACTACCCCTGTAACCTACTATCCTTCTAGTGCCCCTCTACCTCTCTTCTACCCCTCTACCTCTTCTACCACTCTACCTCTATTCTACCTCTCTTCTACCACTCTACTTCTCTTCTATCCCTCTACCTCTCTTCCACCCCTCTACCTTTCTTCTATCCCTCTAGCTCTCTTCTATTCCTCAACATCTCTTCTACTCTTCTACCACTCTACCTCTTTTCTACCCCTATACCACCCCTCTTCCCTTCTACTACCCCTCTTCTACCCCTCTCCTAACCTTCTACCTCTCTACTACCCTTCTACCTCTCTACCATCCCTCTTCTACCCCTCTACCACTCCTCTACCCCTACCCCTCTTTTAACCCACTACTTCTCTTTTACCCCTCTACTTCTCTTCTACCCCTCTTCTACTCCACTGCCTCTCTTCTACCACACTACCTCTCTTCTACCCCTCTACCTCTCTTCTACCCCTCTACCTCTCTTCTACGCCTCTACCTCTCTTCTACCCCTTACCTCTCTTCTACCTCTCTACCCCTCTTCTACCCCCTACACCTCTATACCTCTACCCCTCTACTATCCCTCAAATCTACTACCCCGTAACCTACTATCCTTCTAGTGCCCCTCTACCTCTCTTCTACCCCTCTACCTCTTCTACCACTCTACCTCTATTCTACCTCTCTTCTACCACACTACTTCTCTTCTACCCCTTTACCTTTCTTCTATCCCTCTAGCTCTCTTCTATCCCTCAACATCTCTTCTACTCTTCTACCACTCTACCTCTTTTCTACCCCTATACCACCCCTCTTCCCATCTACTACTCCTCTTCTACCCCTCTCCTAACCTTCTACCTCTCTACTACCCTTCTACCTCTCTACCATCCCTCTTCTACCCCTCTACCACTCCTCTACCCCTACCCCTCTTTTACCCCTCTACTTCTCTTTTACCCGTCTACTTCTCTTCTACCCCACTACCTCTCTTCTAAAATACTACCTCTCTTCTACCCCTCTACCTCTACTCTACCTCTCTTCTACCCCTCTACCTCTCTTCTACACCTCTACACCTTTTCTACCCCTCTACAACCGCTCTATCCCTCTACTACCCCTCTTCTAACCCTCTACACCTCTTCCCTATCTTCTACCCCTCTACCCCTCTATTACTCCTCTACTACCCCTCTACCCCTCTACTACCCCTCTACCACCGCTCTCCTACCACTCTACCGCTCTACTACCCCTCTTCTCCTTTTCTACCTCTCTACCCCTCCTCTACCACTCTACTTTCCCTCTACCCCACTACTACCCCTCGTCTACCCCTCTACAATCCCCCACTACCCCTCTACTACCCTGCAAGCCCTCTACTACTGCTCTACAACCATCTACTGCCCCTCTGATACCCCTCTACCTCTCTTCTACCCCTCTACCCCCTACTACCTCTCTTCTATCCCTCTACCCCTCTTATACCCCTCTACTATACCTCAACCCCTCTATTACCCCTCTACCACTGGTCGCCTACCGCTCTACTACCTCTCTTCTACCGCTCTACCCCTTGTCTACCCCTGTACCATTCTTCTACCCCTGTACCCCTCTTCTACCCCTCTACTACCCCTCTTTTACCCCTCTACTTCTCTTTTACCCCTCTACTTCTCTTCAACCCCTCTTCTACCCCACTTCTACCACACTACCTTTCTTCTACCCCTCTACCTCTCTTCTACCCCTCTACCTCTCTTCTATGCCTCTACCTCTCTTCTACCCCTTACCTCTCTTCTACCTCTCTACCCCTCTTCTACCCCCTACACCTCTATACCTCTACCACCCCTCAAATCTACTACCCCTGTAACCTACTATCCTTCTAGTGCCCCTCTACCTCTCTTCTACCCTTCTACCTCTTCTACCACTCTACCTCTATTCTACCTCTCTTCTACCACTCTACTTCTCTTCTATCCCTCTACCTCTCTTCTACCCCTCTACCTCTCTTCTATCTCTCGACCTCTCTTCTACCCTTCTACCCCTCTACACCTCTATCCCTCTTATACCGATCTACACTGCTACCCTTTTCTACCCCTCTACTACCCTTCTACCCCTCTTCTACCCCGTTCAACCCCCTTCTACAGCTCTACCCCTCTTCTACCCCTCTACCCCTCTAATAACCCTCTACCCCTTTTCTACTCTTCTACCCCTCCTCTACCGCTCTACTACCCATCTTCTACCTCTACACTACCTCTCTTCTACCCCTCAACCTCTACTCTACCTCTCTTCTACCCATCTACCTCTCTTCAACCCCTCTACCTCTACCCTATCTCTCTTATAACCCTCTACCCCTCTTATACCCCTCTACCTCTCTTCTACCCCTCTAGCCTTCTTCTACCCCTCTCCTATGCCTCTTATACCCCTCTACTATACCTCAACCCCTCTACTACCCCTCTACCACCGCTCTCCTACCACTCTACCGCTCTACTACCCCTCTTCTCCTTTTCTACCCCTCTACCCCTCCTCTACCACTCTACTTTCCCTCTACCCCACTACTACCCCTCTACTATCCCCCACTACCCCTCTACTACCCTGCAAGCCCTCTACTACTGCTCTACAACCATCTACTGCCCCTCTGATACCCCTCTACCTCTCTTCTACCCCTCTACGCCCTACTACCCCTCTTCTATCCCTCTACTCCTCTTATACCCCTCTACTATACCTCAACCCCTCTATTACCCCTCTACCACTGCTCGCCTACCGCTCTACTACCTCTCTTCTACCGCTCTACCCCTTGTCTACCCCTGTACCATTCTTCTACCCCTGTACCCCTCTTCTACCCCTCTACTACCCCTCTTTTACCCCTCTACTTCTCTTTTACCCCACTACCTCTCTTCTACCACACTACCTTTCTTCTACCCCTCTACCTCTCTTCTACCCCGCTACCTCTCTTCTACGCCTCTACCTCTCTTCTACCCCTTACCTCTCTTCTACCTCTCTACCCCTCTTCTACCCCCTACACCTCTATACCTCTACCACCCCTCAAATCTACTACCCCTGTAACCTACTATCCTTCTAGTGCCCCTCTACTTCTCTTCTACCCCACTACCTCTCTTTTAAAATACTACCTCTCTTCTACCCCTCTACCTCTACTCTACCTCTCTTCTACCCCTCTACCTCTCTTCTACACCTCTACACCTCTTCTACCCCTCTACAACCGCTCTATCCCTCTACTACCCTTCTACCCCTCTTCTAACCCTATACACCTCTTCCCTATCTTCTACCCCTCTACCCCTCTATTACTCCTCTACTACCCCTCTACCCCTCTACTACCCCTCTACCACCGCTCTCCTACCACTCTACCGCTCTACTACCCCTCTTCTCCTTTTCTACCTCTCCACCCCTCCTCTACCACTCTACTTTCCCTCTACCCCACTACTACCCCTCGTCTACCCCTCTACTATCCCCCACTACCCCTCTACTACCCTGCAAGCCCTCTACTACTGCTCTACAACCATCTATCGCCCCTCTGATACCCCTCTACCTCTCTTCTACCCCTCTACCCCCTACTACCTCTCTTCTATCCCTCTACCCCTCTTATACCCCTCTACTATACCTCAACCCCTCTATTATCCCTCTACCACTGGTCGCCTACCGCTCTACTACCTCTCTTCTACCGCTCTCCCCCTTGTCTACCCCAGTACCATTCTTCTACCCCTGTACCCCTCTTCTACCCCTCTACTACCCCTCTTTTACCCCTCTACTTCTCTTCAACCCCTCTTCTACCCCACTTCTACCACACTACTTTTCTTCTACCCCTCTACCTCTCTTCTACCCCTCTACCTCTCTTCTACGCCTCTACCTCTCTTCTACCCCTTACCTCTCTTCTACCTCTCTACCCCTCTTCTACCCCCTACACCTCTATACCTCTACCACCCCTAAAATCTACTACCCCTGTAACCTACTATCCTTCTAGTGCCCCTCTACCTCTCTTCTACCCCTCTACCTCTTCTACCACTCTACCTCTATTCTACCTCTCTTCTACCACTCTACTTCTCTACTATCCCTCTACCTCTCTTCTACCCCTCTACCTTTCTTCTATCCCTCTAGCTCTCTTCTATCCCTCAACATCTCTTCTACTCTTCTACCACTCTACCTCTTTTCTACCCCTATACCACCCCTCTTCCCTTCTACTACCCCTCTTCTACCCCTCTCCTAACCTTCTACCTCTCTACTACCCTTCTACCTCTCTACCATCCCTCTTCTACCCCTCTACCACTCCTCTACCCCTACCCCTCTTTTACCCCACTACTTCTCTTTTACCCCTCTACTTCTCTTCTACCCCTCTTCTACCCCACTACCTCTCTTCTACCACACTACCTCTCTTCTACCCCTCTACCTCTCTTCTACCCCTCTACCTCTCTTCTACGCCTCTACCTCTCTTCTACCCCTTACCTCTCTTCTACCTCTCTACCCCTCTTCTACTCCCTACACCTCTATACCTCTACCCCTCTACTATCCCTCAAATCTACTACCCCGTAACCTACTATCCTTCTAGTGCCCCTCTACCTCTCTTCTACCCCTCTACCTCTTCTACCACTCTACCTCTATTCTACCTCTCTTCTACCACTCTACTTCTCTTCTACCCCTTTACCTTTCTTCTATCCCTCTAGCTCTCTTCTATCCCTCAAGATCTCTTCTACTCTTCTACCACTCTACCTCTTTTCTACCCCTATACCACCCCTCTTCCCTTCTACTACTCCTCTTCTACCCCTCTCCTAACCTTCTACCTCTCTACTACCCTTCTACCTCTCTACCATCCCTCTTCTACCCCTCTACCACTCCTCTACCCCTACCCCTCTTTTACCCCTCTACTTCTCTTTTACCCCTCTACTTCTCTTTTACCCCTCTACTTCTCTTCTACCCCTTTACCTTTCTTCTATCCCTCTAGCTCTCTTCTATCCCTCAACATCTCTTCTACTCTTCTACCACTCTACCTCTTTTCTACCCCTATACCACCCCTCTTCCCTTCTACTACCCCTCTTCTACCCCTCTCCTAACCTTCTACCTCTCTACTACCCTTCTACCTCTCTACCATCCCTCTTCTACCCCTCTACCACTCCTCTACCCCTACCCCTCTTTTACCCCTCTACTTCTCTTTTACCCCTCTACTTCTCTTCTACCCCACTACCTCTCTTCTAAAATACTACCTCTCTTCTACCCCTCTACCTCTACTCTACCTCTCTTCTACCCCTCTACCTCTCTTCTACACCTCTACACCTCTTCTACCCCTCTACAACCGCTCTATCCCTCTACTACCCCTCTACCCCTCTTCTAACCCTCTACACCTCTTCCCTATCTTCTACCCCTCTACCCCTCTATTACTCCTCTACTACCCCTCTACCCCTCTACTACCCCTCTACCACCGCTCTCCTACCACTCTACCGCTCTACTACCCCTCTTCTCCTTTTCTACCTCTCTACCCTCTCTAACACTCTACTTTCCCTCTACCCCACTACTACCCCTCGTCTACCCCTCTACTATCCCCCACTACCCCTCTACTACCCTGCAAGCCCTCTACTACTGCTCTACAACCATCTACTGCCCCTCTGATACCCCTCTACCTCTCTTCTACCCCTCTACCCCCTACTACCTCTCTTCTATCCCTCTACCCCTCTTATACCCCTCTACTATACCTCAACCCCTCTATTACCCCTCTACCACTGGTCGCCTACCGCTCTACTACCTCTCTTCTACCGCTCTCCCCCTGGTCTACCCCTGTACCATTCTTCTACCCCTGTACCCCTCTTCTACCCCTCTTTTACCCCTCTACTTCTCTTTTACCCCTCTACTTCTCTTCAACCCCTCTTCTACCCCACTTCTACCACACTACCTTTCTTCTACCCCTCTACCTCTCTTCTACGCTTCTACCTCTCTTCTACCCCTTACCTCTCTTCTACCTCTCTACCCCTCTTCTACCCCCTACACCTCTATACCTCTACCACCCCTCAAATCTACTACCCCTGTAACCTACTATACTTCTAGTGCCCCTCTACCTCTCTTCTACCCCTCTACCTCTTCTACCACTCTAGCTCTATTCTACCTCTCTTCTACCACTCTACTTCTCTTCTATCCCTCTACCTCTCTTCTACCCCTCTACCTTTCTTCTATCCCTCTAGCTCTCTTCTATCCCTCAACATCTCTTCTACTCTTCTACCACTCTACCTCTTTTCTACCCCTATACCACCCCTCTTCCCTTCTACTACCCCTCTTCTACCCCTCTCCTAACCTTCTACCTCTCTACTACCCTTCTACCTCTCTACCATCCCTCTTCTACCCCTCTACCACTCCTCTACCCCTACCCCTCTTTTACCCCACTACTTCTCTTTTACCCCTCTACTTCTCTTCTACCCCACTACCTCTCTTCTAAAATACTACCTCTCTTCTACCCCTCTACCTCTACTCTACCTCTCTTCTACCCCTCTACCTCTCTTCTACACCTCTACACCTCTTCTACCCCTCTACAACCGCTCTATCCCTCTACTACCCCTCTACCCCTCTTCTAACCCTCTACACCTCTTCCCTATCTTCTACCCCTCTACCCCTCTATTACTCCTCTACTACCCCTCTACCCCTCTACTACCCCTCTACCACCGCTCTCCTACCACTCTACCGCTCTACTACCCCTCTTCTCCTTTTCTACCTCTCTACCCCCTCTAACACTCTACTTTCCCTCTACCCCACTACTACCCCTCGTCTACCCCTCTACTATCCCCCACTACCCCTCTACTACCCTGCAAGCCCTCTACTACTGCTCTACAACCATCTACTGCCCCTCTGATACCCCTCTACCTCTCTTCTACCCCTCTACCCCCTACTACCTCTCTTCTATCCCTCTACCCCTCTTATACCCCTCTACTATACCTCAACCCCTCTATTTCCCCTCTACCACTGGTCGCCTACCGCTCTACTACCTCTCTTCTACCGCTCTCCCCCTGGTCTACCCCTGTACCATTCTTCTACCCCTGTACCCCTCTTCTACCCCTCTTTTACCCCTCTACTTCTCTTTTACCCCTCTACTTCTCTTCAACCCCTCTTCTACCCCACTTCTACCACACTACCTTTCTTCTACCCCTCTACCTCTCTTCTACGCCTCTACCTCTCTTCTACCCCTTACCTCTCTTCTACCTCTCTACCCCTCTTCTACCCCCTACACCTCTATACCTCTACCACCCCTCAAATCTACTACCCCTGTAACCTACTATACTTCTAGTGCCCCTCTACCTCTCTTCTACCCCTCTACCTCTTCTACCACTCTAGCTCTATTCTACCTCTCTTCTACCACTCTACTTCTCTTCTATCCCTCTACCTCTCTTCTACCCCTCTACCTTTCTTCTATCCCTCTAGCTCTCTTCTATCCCTCAACATCTCTTCTACTCTTCTACCACTCTACCTCTTTTCTACCCCTATACCACCCCTCTTCCCTTCTACTACCCCTCTTCTACCCCTCTCCTAACCTTCTACCTCTCTACTACCCTTCTACCTCTCTACCATCCCTCTTCTACCCCTCTACCACTCCTCTACCCCTACCCCTCTTTTACCCCACTACTTCTCTTTTACCCCTCTACTTCTCTTCTACCCCTCTTCTACCCCACTACCTCTCTTCTACCACACTACCTCTCTTCTACCCCTCTACCTCTCTTCTACCCCTCTACCTCTCTTCTACGCCTCTACCTCTCTTCTACCCCTTACCTCTCTTCTACCTCTCTACCCCTCTTCTACCCCCTACACCTCTATACCTCTACCCCTCTACTATCCCTCAAATCTACTACCCCGTAACCTACTATCCTTCTAGTGCCCCTCTACCTCTCTTCTACCCCTCTACCTCTTCTACCACTCTACCTCTATTCTACCTCTCTTCTACCACTCTACTTCTCTTCTACCCCTTTACCTTTCTTCTATCCCTCTAGCTCTCTTCTATCCCTCAACATCTCTTCTACTCTTTACCACTCTACCTCTTTTCTACCCCTATACCACCCCTCTTCCCTTCTACTACTCCTCTTCTACCCCTCTCCTACCTTCTACCTCTCTACTACCCTTCTACCTCTCTACCATCCCTCTTCTACCCCTCTACCACTCCTCTACCCCTACCCCTCTTTAACCCCTCTACTTCTCTTTTACCCCTCTACATCTCTTCTACCCCACTACCTCTCTTCTAAAATACTACCTCTCTTCTACCCCTCTACCTCTACTCTACCTCTCTTCTACCCTCTACCTCTCTTCTACACCTCTACACCTCTTCTACCCCTCTACAACCGTTCTATCCCTCTACTACCCCTCTTCTAACCCTCTACACCTCTTCCCTATCTTCTACCCCTCTACCCCTCTATTACTCCTCTACTACCCCTCTACCCCTCTACTACCCCTCTACCACCGCTCTCCTACCACTCTACCGCTCTACTACCCCTCTTCTCCTTTTCTACCCCTCTACCCCTCCTCTACCACTCTACTTTCCCTCTACCCCACTACTACCCCTCGTCTACCCCTCTACTATCCCCCACTACCCCCCTACTACCCTGCAAGCCCTCTACTACTGCTCTACAACCATCTACTGCCCCTCTGATACCCCTCTACCTCTCTTCTACCCCTCTACCCCCTACTACCTCTCTTCTATCCCCCTACCCCTCTTATACCCCTCTACTATACCTCAACCCCTCTATTACCCCTCTACCACTGGTCGCCTACCGCTCTACTACCTCTCTTCTACCGCTCTACCCCTTGTCTACCCCTGTACCATTCTTCTACCCCTGTACCCCTCTTCTACCCCTCTACTACCCCTCTTTTACCCCTCTACTTCTCTTTTACCCCTCTACTTCTCTTCTACCCCACTACCTCTCTTCTATCACACTACCTTTCTTCTACCCCTCTACCTCTCTTCTATCTCTCGACCTCTCTTCTACCCTTCTACCCCTCTACACCTCTATCCCTCTTATACCGATCTACACTGCTACCCTTTTCTACCCCTCTACTACCCTTCTACCCCTCTTCTACCCCGTTCAACCCCCTTCTACAGCTCTACCCCACTTCTACCCCTCTAACCCTCTAATAACCCTCTACCCCTTTTCTACTCTTCTACCCCTCCTCTACCGCTCTACTACCCATCTTCTACCTCTACACTACCTCTCTTCTACCCCTCAACCTCTACTCTACCTCTCTTCTACCCATCTACCTCTCTTCAACCCCTCTACCTCTACTCTATCTCTCTTATAACCCTCTACCCCTCTTCTACCCCTCTACCTCTCTTCTACCCCTCTAGCCTTCTTCTACCCCTCTCCTATGCCTCTTATACCCCTCTACTATACCTCAACCCCTCTACTACCCCTCTACCACCGCTCTCCTACCACTCTACCGCTCTACTACCCCTCTTCTCCTTTTCTACCCCTCTACCCCTCCTCTACCACTCTACTTTCCCTCTACCCCACTACTACCCCTCTACTATCCCCCACTACCCCTCTACTACCCTGCAAGCCCTCTACTACTGCTCTACAGCCATCTACTGCCCCTCTGATACCCCTCTACCTCTCTTCTACCCCTCTACGCCCTACTACCCCTCTTCTATCCCTCTACCCCTCTTATACCCCTCTACTATACCTCAACCCCTCTATTACCCTCTACCACTGCTCGCCTACCGCTCTACTACCTCTCTTCTACCGCTCTACCCCTTGTCTACCCCTGTACCATTCTTCTACCCCTGTACCCCTCTTCTACCCCTCTACTACCCCTCTTTTACCCCTCTACTTCTCTTTTACCCCTCTACTTCTCTTCTACCCCTCTTCTACCCCACTACCTCTCTTCTACCACACTACCTTTCTTCTACCCCTCTACCTCTCTTCTACCCCGCTACCTCTCTTCTACGCCTCTACCTCTCTTCTACCCCTTACCTCTCTTCTACCTCTCTACCCCTCTTCTACCCCTACACCTCTATACCTCTACCACCCCTCAAATCTACTACCCCTGTAACCTACTATCCTTCTAGTGCCCCTCTACTTCTCTTCTACCCCACTACCTCTCTTTTAAAATACTACCTCTCTTCTACCCCTCTACCTCTACTCTACCTCTCTTCTACCCCTCTACCTCTCTTCTACACCTCTACACCTCTTCTACCCCTCTACAACCGCTCTATCCCTCTACTACCCTTCTACCCCTCTTCTAACCCTCTACACCTCTTCCCTATCTTCTACCCCTCTACCCCTCTATTACTCCTCTACTACCCCTCTACCCCTCTACTACCCCTCTACCACCGCTCTCCTACCACTCTACCGCTCTACTACCCCTCTTCTCCTTTTCTACCTCTCTACCCCTCCTCTACCACTCTACTTTCCCTCTACCCCACTACTACCCCTCGTCTACCCCTCTACTATCCCCCACTACCCCTCTACTACCCTGCAAGCCCTCTACTACTGCTCTACAACCATCAATCGCCCCTCTGATACCCCTCTACCTCTCTTCTACCCCTCTACCCCCTACTACCTCTCTTCTATCCCTCTACCCCTCTTATACCCCTCTACTATACCTCAACCCCTCTATTATCCCTCTACCACTGGTCGCCTACCGCTCTACTACCTCTCTTCTACCGCTCTCCCCCTTGTCCACCCCTGTACCATTCTTCTACCCCTGTACCCCTCTTCTACCCCTCTACTACCCCTCTTTTACCCCTCTACTTCTCTTTTACCCCTCTACTTCTCTTCAACCCCTCTTCTACCCCACTTCTACCACACTACCTTTCTTCTACCCCTCTACCTCTCTTCTACCCCTCTACCTCTCTTCTACGCCTCTACCTCTCTTCTACCCCTTACCTCTCTTCTACCTCTCTACCCCTCTTCTACCCCCTACACCTCTATACCTCTACCACCCCTCAAATCTACTACCCCTGTAACCTACTATCCTTCTAGTGCCCCTCTACCTCTCTTCTACCCCTCTACCTCTTCTACCACTCTACCTCTATTCTACCTCTCTTCTACCACTCTACTTCTCTTCTATCCCTCTACCTCTCTTCTACCCCTCTACCTTTCTTCTATCCCTCTAGCTCTCTTCTATCCCTCAACATCTCTTCTACTCTTCTACCACTCTACCTCTTTTCTACCCCTATACCACCCCTCTTCCCTTCTACTACCCCTCTTCTACCCCTCTCCTAACCTTCTACCTCTCTACTACCCTTCTACCTCTCTACCATCCCTCTTCTACCCCTCTACCACTCCTCTACCCCTACCCCTCTTTTACCCCACTACTTCTCTTTTACCCCTCTACTTCTCTTCTACCCCTCTTCTACCCCACTACCTCTCTTCTACAACACTACCTCTCTTCTACCCCTCTACCTCTCTTCTACCCCTCTACCTCTCTTCTACGCCTCTACCTCTCTTCTACCCCTTACCTCTCTTCTACCTCTCTACCCCTCTTCTACTCCCTACACCTCTATACCTCTACCCCTCTACTATCCCTCAAATCTACTACCCCATAACCTACTATCCTTCTAGTGCCCCTCTACCTCTCTTCTACCCCTCTACCTCTTCTACCACTCTACCTCTATTCTACCTCTCTTCTACCACTCTACTTCTCTTCTACCCCTTTACCTTTCTTCTATCCCACTAGCTCTCTTCTATCCCTCAACATCTCTTCTACTCTTCTACCACTCTACCTCTTTTCTACCCCTATACCACCCCTCTTCCCTTCTACTACTCCTCTTCTACCCCTCTCCTAACCTTCTACCTCTCTACTACCCTTCTACCTCTCTACCATCCCTCTTCTACCCCTCTACCACTCCTCTACCCCTACCCCTCTTTTACCCCTCTACTTCTCTTTTACCCCTCTACTTCTCTTTTACCCCTCTACTTCTCTTCTACCCCTTTACCTTTCTTCTATCCCTCTAGCTCTCTTCTATCCCTCAACATCTCTTCTACTCTTCTACCACTCTACCTCTTTTCTACCCCTATACCACCCCTCTTCCCTTCTACTACCCCTCTTCTACCCCTCTCCTAACCTTCTACCTCTCTACTACCCTTCTACCTCTCTACCATCCCTCTTCTACCCCTCTACCACTCCTCTACCCCTACCCCTCTGTTACCCCTCTACTTCTCTTTTACCCCTCTACTTCTCTTCTACCCCACTACCTCTCTTCTAAAATACTACCTCTCTTCTACCCCTCTACCTCTACTCTACCTCTCTTCTACCCCTCTACCTCTCTTCTACACCTCTACACCTCTTCTACCCCTCTACAACCGCTCTATCCCTCTACTACCCCTCTACCCCTCTTCTAACCCTCTACACCTCTTCCCTATCTTCTACCCCTCTACCCCTCTATTACTCCTCTACTACCCCTCTACCCCTCTACTACCCCTCTACCACCGCTCTCCTACCACTCTACCGCTCTACTACCCCTCTTCTCCTTTTCTACCTCTCTACCCCCCTCTAACACTCTACTTTCCCTCTACCCCACTACTACCCCTCGTCTACCCCTCTACTATCCCCCACTACCCCTCTACTACCCTGCAAGCCCTCTACTACTGCTCTACAACCATCTACTGCCCCTCTGATACCCCTCTACCTCTCTTCTACCCCTCTACCCCCTACTACCTCTCTTCTATCCCTCTACCCCTCTTATACCCCTCTACTATACCTCAACCCCTCTATTACCCCTCTACCACTGGTCGCCTACCGCTCTACTACCTCTCTTCTACCGCTCTACCCCTTGTCTACCCCTGTACCATTCTTCTACCCCTGTACCCCTCTTCTACCCCTCTACTACCCCTCTTTTACCCCTCTACTTCTCTTTTACCCCTCTACTTCTCTTCTACCCCACTACCTCTCTTCTATCACACTACCTTTCTTCTACCCCTCTACCTCTCTTCTACCCCTCTACCTCTCTTCTACGCCTCTACCTCTCTTCTACCCCTTACCTCTCTTCTACCTCTCTACCCCTCTTCTACCCCCTACACCTCTATACCTCTACCACCCCTCAAATCTACTACCCCTGTAACCTACTATCCTTCTAGTGCCCCTCTACCTCTCTTCTACCCCTCTACCTCTTCTACCACTCTACCTCTATTCTACCTCTCTTCTACCACTCTACTTCTCTTCTACCCCTTTACCTTTCTTCTATCCCACTAGCTCTCTTCTATCCCTCAACATCTCTTCTACTCTTCTACCACTCTACCTCTTTTCTACCCCTATACCACCCCTCTTCCCTTCTACTACTCCTCTTCTACCCCTCTCCTAACCTTCTACCTCTCTACTACCCTTCTACCTCTCTACCATCCCTCTTCTACCCCTCTACCACTCCTCTACCCCTACCCCTCTTTTACCCCTCTACTTCTCTTTTACCCCTCTACTTCTCTTTTACCCCTCTACTTCTCTTCTACCCCTTTACCTTTCTTCTATCCCTCTAGCTCTCTTCTATCCCTCAACATCTCTTCTACTCTTCTACCACTCTACCTCTTTTCTACCCCTATACCACCCCTCTTCCCTTCTACTACCCCTCTTCTACCCCTCTCCTAACCTTCTACCTCTCTACTACCCTTCTACCTCTCTACCATCCCTCTTCTACCCCTCTACCACTCCTCTACCCCTACCCCTCTGTTACCCCTCTACTTCTCTTTTACCCCTCTACTTCTCTTCTACCCCACTACCTCTCTTCTAAAATACTACCTCTCTTCTACCCCTCTACCTCTACTCTACCTCTCTTCTACCCCTCTACCTCTCTTCTACACCTCTACACCTCTTCTACCCCTCTACAACCGCTCTATCCCTCTACTACCCCTCTACCCCTCTTCTAACCCTCTACACCTCTTCCCTATCTTCTACCCCTCTACCCCTCTATTACTCCTCTACTACCCCTCTACCCCTCTACTACCCCTCTACCACCGCTCTCCTACCACTCTACCGCTCTACTACCCCTCTTCTCCTTTTCTACCTCTCTACCCCCCTCTAACACTCTACTTTCCCTCTACCCCACTACTACCCCTCGTCTACCCCTCTACTATCCCCCACTACCCCTCTACTACCCTGCAAGCCCTCTACTACTGCTCTACAACCATCTACTGCCCCTCTGATACCCCTCTACCTCTCTTCTACCCCTCTACCCCCTACTACCTCTCTTCTATCCCTCTACCCCTCTTATACCCCTCTACTATACCTCAACCCCTCTATTACCCCTCTACCACTGGTCGCCTACCGCTCTACTACCTCTCTTCTACCGCTCTCCCCCTGGTCTACCCCTGTACCATTCTTCTACCCCTCTACCCCTCTTTTACCCCTCTACTTCTCTTTTACCCCTCTACTTCTCTTCAACCCCTCTTCTACTCCACTTCTACCACACTACCTTTCTTCTACCCCTCTACCTCTCTTCTACCCCTCTACCTCTCTTCTACGCCTCTACCTCTCTTCTACCCCTTACCTCTCTTCTACCTCTCTACCCCTCTTCTACCCCCTACACCTCTATACCTCTACCACCCCTCAAATCTACTACCCCTGTAACCTACTATCCTTCTAGTGCCCCTCTACCTCTCTTCTACCCCTCTACCTCTTCTACCACTCTAGCTCTATTCTACCTCTCTTCTACCACTCTACTTCTCTTCTATCCCTCTACCTCTCTCCTACCCCTCTACCTTTCTTCTATCCCTCTAGCTCTCTTCTATCCCTCAACATCTCTTCTACTCTTCTACCACTCTACCTCTTTTCTACCCCTATACCACCCCTCTTCCCTTCTACTACCCCTCTTCTACCCCTCTCCTAACCTTCTACCTCTCTACTACCCTTCTACCTCTCTACCATCCCTCTTCTACCCCTCTACCACTCCTCTACCCCTACCCCTCTTTTACCCCACTACTTCTCTTTTACCCCTCTACTTCTCTTCTACCCCTCTTCTACCCCACTACCTCTCTTCTACCACACTACCTCTCTTCTACCCCGCTACCTCTCTTCTACCCCTCTACCTCTCTTCTACGCCTCTACCTCTCTTCTACCCCTTACCTCTCTTCTACCTCTCTACCCCTCTTCTACCCCCTACACCTCTATACCTCTACCCCTCTACTATCCCTCAAATCTACTACCCCGTAACCTACTATCCTTCTAGTGCCCCTCTACCTCTCTTCTACCCCTCTACCTCTTCTACCACTCTACCTCTATTCTACCTCTCTTCTACCACTCTACTTCTCTTCTACCCCTTTACCTTTCTTCTATCCCTCTAGCTCTCTTCTATCCCTCAACATCTCTTCTACTCTTCTACCACTCTACCTCTTTTCTACCCCTATACCACCCCTCTTCCCTTCTACTACTCCTCTTCTACCCCTCTCCTACCTTCTACCTCTCTACTACCCTTCTACCTCTCTACCATCCCTCTTCTACTCCTCTACCACTCCTCTACCCCTACCCCTCTTTTACCCCTCTACTTCTCTTTTACCCCTCTACATCTCTTCTACCCCACTACCTCTCTTCTAAAATACTACCTCTCTTCTACCCCTCTACCTCTACTCTACCTCTCTTCTACCCTCTACCTCTCTTCTACACCTCTACACCTCTTCTACCCCTCTACAACCGTTCTATCCCTCTACTACCCCTCTTCTAACCCTCTACACCTCTTCCCTATCTTCTACCCCTCTACCCCTCTATTACTCCTCTACTACCTCTCTACCCCTCTACTACCACTCTACCACCGCTCTCCTACCACTCTACCGCTCTACTACCCCTCTTCTCCTTTTCTACCCCTCTACCCCTCCTCTACCACTCTACTTTCCCTCTACCCCACGACTACCCCTCGTCTACCCCTCTACTATCCCCCACTACCCCCCTACTACCCTGCAAGCCCTCTACTACTGCTCTACAACCATCTACTGCCCCTCTGATACCCCTCTACCTCTCTTCTACCCCTCTACCCCCTACTACCTCTCTTCTATCCCTCTACCCCTCTTATACCCCTCTACTATACCTCAACCCCTCTATTACCCCTCTACCACTGGTCGCCTACCGCTCTACTACCTCTCTTCTACCGCTCTACCCCTTGTCTACCCCTGTACCATTCTTCTACCCCTGTACCCCTCTTCTACCCCTCTACTACCCCTCTTTTACCCCTCTTCTTCTCTTTTACCCCTCTACTTCTCTTCTACCCCACTACCTCTCTTCTATCACACTACCTTTCTTCTACCCCTCTACCTCTCTTCTACCCCTCTACCTCTCTTCTACGCCTCTACCTCTCTTCTACCCCTTACCTCTCTTCTACCTCTCTACCCCTCTTCTACCCCCTACACCTCTATACCTCTACCACCCCTCAAATCTACTACCCCTGTAACCTACTATCCTTCTAGTGCCCCTCTACTTCTCTTCTACCCCACTACCTCTCTTTTAAAATACTACCTCTCTTCTACCCCTCTACCTCTACTCTACCTCTCTTCTACCCCTCTACCTCTCTTCTACACCTCTACACCTCTTCTACCCCTCTACAACCGCTCTATCCCTCTACTACCCTTCTACCCCTCTTCTAACCCTCTACACCTCTTCCCTATCTTCTACCCCTCTACCCCTCTATTACTCCTCTACTACCCCTCTACCCCTCTACTACCCCTCTACCACCGCTCTCCTACCACTCTACCGCTCTACTACCCCTCTTCTCCTTTTCTACCTCTCTACCCCTCCTCTACCACTCTACTTTCCCTCTACCCCACTACTACCCCTCGTCTACCCCTCTACTATCCCCCACTACCCCTCTACTACCCTGCAAGCCCTCTACTACTGCTCTACAACCATCTATCGCCCCTCTGATACCCCTCTACCTCTCTTCTACCCCTCTACCCCCTACTACCTCTCTTCTATCCCTCTACCCCTCTTATACCCCTCTACTATACCTCAACCCCTCTATTATCCCTCTACCACTGGTCGCCTACCGCTCTACTACCTCTCTTCTACCGCTCTCCCCCTTGTCCACCCCTGTACCATTCTTCTACCCCTGTACCCCTCTTCTACCCCTCTACTACCCCTCTTTTACCCCTCTACTTCTCTTTTACCCCTCTACTTCTCTTCAACCCCTCTTCTACCCCACTTCTACCACACTACCTTTCTTCTACCCCTCTACCTCTCTTCTACCCCTCTACCTCTCTTCTACGCCTCTACCTCTCTTCTACCCCTTACCTCTCTTCTACCTCTCTACCCCTCTTCTACCCCCTACACCTCTATACCTCTACCACCCCTCAAATCTACTACCCCTGTAACCTACTATCCTTCTAGTGCCCCTCTACCTCTCTTCTACCCCTCTACCTCTTCTACCACTCTACCTCTATTCTACCTCTCTTCTACCACTCTACTTCTCTTCTATCCCTCTACCTCTCTTCTACCCCTCTACCTTTCTTCTATCCCTCTAGCTCTCTTCTATCCCTCAACATCTCTTCTACTCTTCTACCACTCTACCTCTTTTCTACCCCTATACCACCCCTCTTCCCTTCTACTACCCCTCTTCTACCCCTCTCCTAACCTTCTACCTCTCTACTACCCTTCTACCTCTCTACCATCCCTCTTCTACCCCTCTACCACTCCTCTACCCCTACCCCTCTTTTACCCCACTACTTCTCTTTTACCCCTCTACTTCTCTTCTACCCCTCTTCTACCCCACTACCTCTCTTCTACCACACTACCTCTCTTCTACCCCTCTACCTCTCTTCTACCCCTCTACCTCTCTTCTACGCCTCTACCTCTCTTCTACCCCTTACCTCTCTTCTACCTCTCTACCCCTCTTCTACTCCCTACACCTCTATACCTCTACCCCTCTACTATCCCTCAAATCTACTACCCCATAACCTACTATCCTTCTAGTGCCCCTCTACCTCTCTTCTACCCCTCTACCTCTTCTACCACTCTACCTCTATTCTACCTCTCTTCTACCACTCTACTTCTCTTCTACCCCTTTACCTTTCTTCTATCCCTCTAGCTCTCTTCTATCCCTCAACATCTCTTCTACTCTTCTACCACTCTACCTCTTTTCTACCCCTATACCACCCCTCTTCCCTTCTACTACTCCTCTTCTACCCCTCTCCTAACCTTCTACCTCTCTACTACCCTTCTACCTCTCTACCATCCCTCTTCTACCCCTCTACCACTCCTCTACCCCTACCCCTCTTTTACCCCTCTACTTCTCTTTTACCCCTCTACTTCTCTTTTACCCCTCTACTTCTCTTCTACCCCTTTACCTTTCTTCTATCCCTCTAGCTCTCTTCTATCCCTCAACATCCCTTCTACTCTTCTACCACTCTACCTCTTTTCTACCCCTATACCACCCCTCTTCCCTTCTACTACCCCTCTTCTACCCCTCTCCTAACCTTCTACCTCTCTACTACCCTTCTACCTCTCTACCATCCCTCTTCTACCCCTCTACCACTCCTCTACCCCTACCCCTCTGTTACCCCTCTACTTCTCTTTTACCCCTCTACTTCTCTTCTACCCCACTACCTCTCTTCTAAAATACTACCTCTCTTCTACCCCTCTACCTCTACTCTACCTCTCTTCTACCCCTCTACCTCTCTTCTACACCTCTACACCTCTTCTACCCCTCTACAACCGCTCTATCCCTCTACTACCCCTCTACCCCTCTTCTAACCCTCTACACCTCTTCCCTATCTTCTACCCCTCTACCCCTCTATTACTCCTCTACTACCCCTCTACCCCTCTACTACCCCTCTACCACCGCTCTCCTACCACTCTACCGCTCTACTACCCCTCTTCTCCTTTTCTACCTCTCTACCCCCCTCTAACACTCTACTTTCCCTCTACCCCACTACTACCCCTCGTCTACCCCTCTACTATCCCCCACTACCCCTCTACTACCCTGCAAGCCCTCTACTACTGCTCTACAACCATCTACTGCCCCTCTGATACCCCTCTACCTCTCTTCTACCCCTCTACCCCTACTACCTCTCTTCTATCCCTCTACCCCTCTTATACCCCTCTACTATACCTCAACCCCTCTATTACCCCTCTACCACTGGTCGCCTACCGCTCTACTACCTCTCTTCTACCGCTCTCCCCCTGGTCTACCCCTGTACCATTCTTCTACCCCTGTACCCCTCTTCTACCCCTCTTTTACCCCTCTACTTCTCTTTTACCCCTCTACTTCTCTTCAACCCCTCTTCTACTCCACTTCTACCACACTACCTTTCTTCTACCCCTCTACCTCTCTTCTACCCCTCTACCTCTCTTCTACGCCTCTACCTCTCTTCTACCCCTTACCTCTCTTCTACCTCTCTACCCCTCTTCTACCCCCTACACCTCTATACCTCTACCACCCCTCAAATCTACTACCCCTGTAACCTACTATCCTTCTAGTGCCCCTCTACCTCTCTTCTACCCCTCTACCTCTTCTACCACTCTAGCTCTATTCTACCTCTCTTCTACCACTCTACTTCTCTTCTATCCCTCTACCTCTCTCCTACCCCTCTACCTTTCTTCTATCCCTCTAGCTCTCTTCTATCCCTCAACATCTCTTCTACTCTTCTACCACTCTACCTCTTTTCTACCCCTATACCACCCCTCTTCCCTACTACTACCCCTCTTCTACCCCTCTCCTAACCTTCTACCTCTCTACTACCCTTCTACCTCTCTACATCCCTCTTCTACCCCTCTACCACTCCTCTACCCCTACCCCTCTTTTACCCCACTACTTCTCTTTTACCCCTCTACTTCTCTTCTACCCCTCTTCTACCCCACTACCTCTCTTCTACCACACTACCTCTCTTCTACCCCGCTACCTCTCTTCTACCCCTCTACCTCTCTTCTACGCCTCTACCTCTCTTCTACCCCTTACCTCTCTTCTACCTCTCTACCCCTCTTCTACCCCCTACACCTCTATACCTCTACCCCTCTACTATCCCTCAAATCTACTACCCCGTAACCTACTATCCTTCTAGTGCCCCTCTACCTCTCTTCTACCCCTCTACCTCTTCTACCACTCTACCTCTATTCTACCTCTCTTCTACCACTCTACTTCTCTTCTACCCCTTTACCTTTCTTCTATCCCTCTAGCTCTCTTCTATCCCTCAACATCTCTTCTACTCTTCTACCACTCTACCTCTTTTCTACCCCTATACCACCCCTCTTCCCTTCTACTACTCCTCTTCTACCCCTCTCCTACCTTCTACCTCTCTACTACCCTTCTACCTCTCTACCATCCCTCTTCTACCCCTCTACCACTCCTCTACCCCTACCCCTCTTTTACCCCTCTACTTCTCTTTTACCCCTCTACATCTCTTCTACCCCACTACCTCTCTTCTAAAATACTACCTCTCTTCTACCCCTCTACCTCTACTCTACCTCTCTTCTACCCTCTACCTCTCTTCTACACCTCTACACCTCTTCTACCCCTCTACAACCGTTCTATCCCTCTACTACCCCTCTTCTAACCCTCTACACCTCTTCCCTATCTTCTACCCCTCTACCCCTCTATTACTCCTCTACTACCTCTCTACCCCTCTACTACCACTCTACCACCGCTCTCCTACCACTCTACCGCTCTACTACCCCTCTTCTCCTTTTCTACCCCTCTACCCCTCCTCTACCACTCTACTTTCCCTCTACCCCACTACTACCCCTCGTCTACCCCTCTACTATCCCCCACTACCCCCCTACTACCCTGCAAGCCCTCTACTACTGCTCTACAACCATCTACTGCCCCTCTGATACCCCTCTACCTCTCTTCTACCCCTCTACCCCCTACTACCTCTCTTCTATCCCTCTACCCCTCTTATACCCCTCTACTATACCTCAACCCCTCTACCACTGGTCGCCTACCGCTCTACTACCTCTCTTCTACCGCTCTACCCCTTGTCTACCCCTGTACCATTCCTCTACCCCTGTACCCCTCTTCTACCCCTCTACTACCCCTCTTTTACCCCTCTACTTCTCTTTTACCCCTCTACTTCTCTTCTACCCCACTACCTCTCTTCTATCACACTACCTTTCTTCTACCCCTCTACCTCTCTTCTACCCCTCTACCTCTCTTCTACGCCTCTACCTCTCTTCTACCCCTTACCTCTCTTCTACCTCTCTACCCCTCTTCTACCCCCTACACCTCTATACCTCTACCACCCCTCAAATCTACTACCCCTGTAACCTACTATCCTTCTAGTGCCCCTCTACCTCTCTTCTACCCCTCTACCTCTTCTACCACTCTACCTCTATTCTACCTCTCTTCTACCACTCTACTTCTCTTCTATCCCTCTACCTCTCTTCTACCCCTCTACCTTTCTTCTATCCCTCTAGCTCTCTTCTATCCCTCAACATCTCTTCTACTCTTCTACCACTCTACCTCTTTTCTACCCCTATACCACCCCTCTTCCCTTCTACTACCCCTCTTCTACCCCTCTCCTAACCTTCTACCTCTCTACTACCCTTCTACCTCTCTACCATCCCTCTTCTACCCCTCTACCACTCCTCTACCCCTACCCCTCTTTTACCCCACTACTTCTCTTTTACCCCTCTACTTCTCTTCTACCCCACTACCTCTCTTCTACCACACTACCTCTCTTCTACCCCTCTACCTCTCTTCTACCCCTCTACCTCTCTTCTACTCCTCTACCTCTCTTCTACGCCTCTACCTCTCTTCTACCCCTTACCTCTCTTCTACCTCTCTACCCCTCTTCTACCCCCTACACCTCTATACCTCTACCCCTCTACTATCCCTCAAATCTACTACCCCGTAACCTACTATCCTTCTAGTGCCCCTCTACCTCTCTTCTACCCCTCTACCTCTTCTACCACTCTACCTCTATTCTACCTCTCTTCTACCACTCTACTTCTCTTCTACCCCTTTACCTTTCTTCTATCCCTCTAGCTCTCTTCTATCCCTCAACATCTCTTCTACTCTTCTACCACTCTACCTCTTTTCTACCCCTATACCACCCCTCTTCCCTTCTACTACCCCTCTTCTACCCCTCTCCTAACCTTCTACCTCTCTACTACCCTTCTACCTCTCTACCATCCCTCTTCTACCCCTCTACCACTCCTCTACCCCTACCCCTCTTTTACCCTTCTACTTCTCTTTTACCCCTCTACTTCTCTTTTACCCCTCTACTTCTCTTCTACCCCACTACCTCTCTTCTAAAATACTATCTCTCTTCTACCCCTCTACCTCTACTCTACCTCTCTTCTACCCCTCTACCTCTCTTCTACACCTCTACACCTCTTCTACCCCTCTACAACCGCTCTATCCCTCTACTACCCCTCTACCCCTCTTCTAACCCTCTACACCTCTTCCCTATCTTCTACCCCTCTACCCCTCTATTACTCCTCTACTACCCCTCTACCTCTCTACTACCCTTAAACTCCTCTTCTACTGGATTCTATTAGGGCCTAGAACCATTTTATTTAGTGATGTCCATCTGCACACTTTCCTACATCTTGTAGTAAATTGATAATTGACACACAGAAGTGTTATTTCCACAAACAGTGAGTTCTGCAGCTTGTCTGTGTATCTTTTATCTGCACCTCACAGACTCCTCACATTCCTCTCGAGAGAAGATCCTGCCTCCTACTCATTAGTGTCGTTTCAGTAACTGTTTCTATCGCGTGTTCATGTTTCATTGACTTGTATTAGGAGAAAAGTGTATAAAAATACATTGTGTAGCATTAGCATTATATACTCAAATTGCTTTAGGGTGGATGCTCTCGTCCATTGCAAAGACAATTGTCACTTGTTAGTTTGCTTGGCCTTTTGCTATTTTTGCATTAAATGTATTCAATGTAATCTGCCTGTTACTAAATGACTGACTTGAATTGTATCTTGCTGATGTGAGCTGCGGAATTGCTCGGTGTATTGTGTCTGACATGATTTTGTTCCTCAATAAAGATTTTTGAAAACTTTTTTGACATTAAATGTATGATAGATTTGTTGGCCTCCCGGTGTGCTGTGTTTTATTTTACATATCACAAGAGATGACGAGGAAAATGACAGTCCAGTATACACATTCTTCATATAAATCAACTCTCAGTATACTGTTCTGGAGGTTCAGTCCCACAGGCATTATCTATAACTGAACGCAGGCAACCTAGGAAGCATGTGCTTTTCAAACCATTTGCCCTCTGATGCGGCACTATTGGATAAGTCAAAATGTCGTGAATTTTAGGAGGGTTACCATATGTAGTGCACTCTGTTAGACAGCGCTCACCTGTGGTAGTAAGATGGTACTAGGCACCTTATCACCTATGCATGGTGCAGAGCTTAGAATTACAGAGCTCCTCCCGCTGTGGAGAAGATTAGGTCACATTTACCCATTTTCCCATATTTGGTCCTGATGAAATGCCAACAGATTGCTCCATGACTACACAGGGCATGAACAAAGTTGACCTGAAGTATAGACCCCAGCTTACCAGCAGGTCCATAGGTGATCGACACTTTCACACAGTGATAGGGGCCATTAGTTTCTCAATTTCTCTGCCACTGTTTTTAATCTCAACATGGACCAGGATGATCACATTAACTATATTGCGGCAACTGGTCGATAGTTGATCTTATATTCAGACTCTCACCAATCTCACATCTTATGACACAACATCCTCTGTCCTACTATGCTCATCCGGCGTACTTAATAAAAGATCTGCGAGAAAGTGCCCTCTAGTGGTGCCCGCCAGGCATTGTAGCGCCGGTCTGGTGAGGAGTATACCCCAATAATGAAGCATGTCACCTTCGGGTGAGTGAACGCAACTTGTCTTAAAAGCACATGCTTCCTAGGGTGTCTGGGTTCAGTTACAGATAATTTCTCTGGGACTAAACCTCTGGAACAGTATACTGTGATTTGATTGCCCTTCTGACCTACCGGCCATTTCCGCCTGCCCTTTGCTACTCTGTGCTGCCCAGGGACCTGCTTGTTGTTTGTGGCTGCCTTCTTTGACGGACTTTGCCCCATCTACATCGCAGAGAGCTGGACTGCTGGGACTCCAGTTCCCAGGAGGCAGCGCGCTCTCGTGACATTCCCATTGTGCCAACGAGGATAAATTAGTGTTGGGGCTCCCGTGGCGCGGGACGAGCGCGGGTTCGCCCGGGCCAAGGGCAGGCCGGTCCTTGTCCGTCAAAGGCCGGAGGAGGCCAGGCAGGGCCACCCCCCTTGAGTCTGAAAACAGGACACCTCCCATAGGGACGGACGCTAGACCCAGAGTGGCAGTAAGTGAACCGCCGGATACACTATTTTTTTAATTTTTTAATTTTTTTATTGAAGCCAAGGTTTGTCAACATAAACATTTGCATAAACCAGCATTATATCATAGCAAAAAGCCGAACAGCTAAAACAAATCTATTTGAACCAAAAGAATCACCATAAGTCGCTATCCCAGGTCACGAACTTGGTATACATTTCATAAAAGAGAGTTGATCAGGTATAAAAGTACAAAAATCCCGTAGAAAAAGCCCCCTGTAAACATTCACACAATAGATAAAAAGATAAATAGACAATTGACGAGGTCTTAAATCTCATTCCCACCAGCCACCAAACAAACTGGCCACTACATCCTCACCCTCTGTTTTAATTTAATCTCGAACCCCATGTTTTATTAAATCTATTAAGTACTTGCTGCAAAGGTATATTCACTTTTCTTTACCCTTCTCATCTTATGCCCCCATTCCAAGGCTGACGGAATTAAGTCAGAGCGCCAATTTTGAAGGACCAGTGATCTTGCAATCGCCATAGCTATGTACAGAAATCTAGTCACTGAATCTGCAAAATGGATATCCGGGTCAAAGCCAAAAAGATTTAACCTGTCATTTACTTCCAACTGTAAATTGCATTCTTTTTCGAGATACACAAATACCTCTACCCAGTACACATTAATCTTTGGACAGCGGAGCATAATATGAGACCAATTGGCAGCAGGAAAGTTCAAACATCGGAAACATTGGGAAGACGGATTGGGGTACATTTTGGCCAGGGCTGCTGGGGTTCGATACAGCAGCCATTTACTAAAAAATAGCATTCTGTGCCAACTTGCCCCTCTTAAGGAGCTGAAATTCAACCTGTTAATAGTGGTCCAAATATAGGGGGAGATTTCACAGTTTTCTTGTTCTGACCATTTCCTTAAAGCTTTAGATTCAACATCCACCCCCCCTTACCGAGGTCAAATATTTCTTCCAGGCACCAGGCTTCTTGTCTGACATCTTAACTAAAGGATCCTCCACCAACCGATTCTGAGCCAAAAAGGAAATAGCGCTAGTTTCGGCAAGATATTTAAATAAAGTGCCATAGGAATTCATTAAGATAAAATCATTGGTCAATTATTGGCGCATATCTACCATAGACACCCAGTTACCATCCCGTATAAAGTCAGAGATTTTAACAAACCCTGCTTCCGCCCATTTTACAGCCAGATATATAGGTTGTCTAACACCTATGAAGGGGAGAATTTCTTCTAACAAGGAAGCAGAGTTGATTGCAGGTATGGAATATTTTTTAAAGAATGCCTGCCTTCTTTTAAAAAGCCAGCTTTGGAGATCTGAACATTAACAGGGGAGAATTAATTTGGGTGTCCTGACACATAAGATTGATAAAACGTTGGTAAAAACAATGTGTTTGTGGTGCGGGCTTAAACCTCGATAAATATTGTGCAAAATACGCATCATAGTAGCTTTTAAGATTGGGAAGTGCTAAACCACCCTGATCCAAGTCTTCATATAAAGTGCTAAGTGCAAGGCGTGGGACTTTCTTTGCCCATATAAAGGCTGTAAACATTGACTCAACCTGAGAAAAGAAGGAATTTGATAAAGTGCACGGAATTGAGGCAAACAAAAAATTAAATAGCGGTAAAACAGATATCTTAACCAGAGCCACTCGTCCCATAATAGACAAAGGAAGTAAATTCCATCAGGAGAACAGCCCTTTAACTTTCTTTATTAGGAGGATCAAAGTTTAATTAATATAGATCATCAATTAGATTTGAGAAAAATATTCCCAAATATCTCTTTGGATTCGAGTTAACAGAGCCCCGGATATCAGAGTGTAGATTTATAGCGTCACTCCCACACTGAATAACTTCCGTCTTGCCCTTATTAATGCGGTATCCCCCTAAAGCTACAAAGTCCTCAAACAACTTGAAGACCTTGGATTGCACCTCAACTGTGGGCTTAATTAAGAGCATGATGTCATCAGCATACAGCTTTATTTTGGGCATTGCTGTAATTGGAGGACAAATATTGACACAGTTACGAATAGCTGTTGCTAAGGGTTCAATAAAGAACGCGAATAGCACCGGTGATAAAGAGCAACCTTGCCTCGTGCCTCGCTTAATTTTAATAGATCCTACCACTTCCGAATTGATGATTATATTGGCCATCGCGTTCTCATATAGGGTCTGAATTAAAAGTATCAATGACCTTAGGATATTAAAAGAGTGTAAAATTAAAAATAATGTCTCCCAGACCACAAGGTCAAAGGCCTTTTCTGCATCTAATAATAAGATGAGAGACGGAATCTTCTGACCCTCAAAGTAATCCAGGGCTTCTGCGAGAAAGTGAGTGTTAGTAGACAATTGTCTACCAGCTAGAAACCCGTTCTGGTCAGGTGGGAGTATCGAACACCACTCAGTATGAGTAAGCGGAAGGTGAATCCTGGGGTAGGGGGAGGGGTTAAGGGGACCCTTGATGCATTTCTTCAAAGAGCAGAATCACTGTTAGTCCACGAAATTCAGCTCACAGAAAAAAGATGGTCGCTAGATACACTGCTCGAACATAAGCGATCATCAATGGGCCCCATAGCGAGGTCTAAAACACCAAGTAAAAGTATCCTCCAAGGTCCATCAAAGCAGGATAGTGGCAGCATCACTAGTGCTATGGCTCATGTTCCCCATATGACACAGGAGGGTGGCTCACTTATGTACCCTGATGACCCACTTATAACGGATTCTGACCCTGACCGGTCTCACATTAGTATTGAAGAGGTGGAGAAGAATTCCATCGCGTCCACTCCAGTGATTGACAGGCCAGAACAAGGGCCATCAGAGTTGGTAGCCTCTAGGGCCAACTCAGGTATAGGAACCATAGTAAGGGGGGTGGAGAAGTGATCACAAGATCAAAAGGTGCAACAAAAGACACATCTACTACGCAGCTGGTATCACCTCTAGCTGACGCAAGGACCCGGGGCACACGATCGGGGGGGAGGAGGGCGATTGTTTCAAAGCCAAAATCAAAACAGAAGGGTGCCGTAAAGATCAGCAGAGTGAAAACTGCCATGGGACCCATTTGTAGCACGCAATGTTCAAACTGTGGGAAGATGGGGAGCGGACAAGGAATGGAAGATCTATAAAGGTCAAACGTAGAGCTCCTTTTTTCCACCCATTTGGGACCGGTGCTGGAGAGAATTAAGGTTATTGAGGAAAAACTATCTCGGCTATGCGATCAGGGGAATAGTGTGCCAGGTAGAATTAGGGGACCGGAGGAGGGGGGAGCAGAAGCCTCATCATACTCAAAGTCCACAACTAGTTATGAGGGTCAGGGAGTGGTGCACCGCGAAGGCGGGCCGTTGGGCAAAGACAGTGAGGGCACCAACAAGGGTGCCTTGGCGGGTAAAACGAGTGGGACTACCCTAAGCATAAAAAGAATGGGGCCACCTAATACGGTTTGTCCTGACACAGCCCAGAGGGGCTCGGAGGGAAGAAGGGCAATAGTTAGTGATGAGGAGTTAAAAAAAAGCGGACGCTGTGCAGAGCACTAGGGGTTTACCGACATTGGATCTCCCCCCAGCCTCAAGCCCTTACACAGTGGCCCTTGTAGGGGTTCCTACTAACGGGGATTAGAGGGAGGAATCCCCTCGCACTCTATTTAACAAGACAGCACATTGGCTAGTCAAAAACACGGGTTTCAATATCACACAACACAGACATATTCTGATGGCAAGGAGGGTGGCTTGGATCGGAAGTAGCAGAAAGAGCTTTGCGGGTGATTGTGTGATTTTGAATTTCAGATATTCAGAGTTAGTCAATGAGCTCCTCCATAGTCAATCCAGGGGTCAATACCAAGGGGATGGAGGGTCCAGTATCAGACTGCTCCCCTTGGCTTCTTTCTATAGGGATATGGCCCATAGGAATATGCAAGGTGACCATAGGAGGAATAGGATTGAATCAGATGGGAGGGGGCAGCTACTTTCACTCATTAACCGATTTGCACCTCTCCACTGTGCTTCATCCCAAAATGAAATAGATTGACTGGTGGGGGGGTTGAAAGACGAGAAAGCACGAGGGGGGAGGGGTCACTCATAATAGGAGACAATGAAGGTCCAGGGCGCACACAGTCAGATGATTCCAATGTCAATGTGACAGTTATGGAGCCCGGTGGGAGAAATGTAGAGAAAGATGCAGGGAATTTGGGTGAAGTTCCTGTAATGCCCACTAACCCTACAACTGTCACGGCAGGCAGTCAAATAGTGGGAGGGATTAAGATCATATCCTGGAATGTAGCGAGCTTAGCCTCAAAAATCAAAAATCACAACTGGCTAACGTATTATAAGAAACATCAAATAATCCTCCTACAAGAAACATGGGAGTACCTAGTAACACCCAGGCAATAGAAGGCTACAAAATGATTTTCGTCCCAGCACGTAAGTCAGCGCCGGGGAGGTCAAAGGGGTGTCTGACTATTTATGTCGATCTCAGAATCTCAGGAAGGTGGAGTGAACTTAGATGGGCCTCGGACTGAACACTGGGACTCACATATCGTAATAAGGGTTTTAATTTAACTGTTGTAAATTTCTATAATGCCATTACTCCAGGACAAACTCTCCAAAGCGTAAATGAACTAGGGGCTCGGCTGGCAGGCATGGAGGAGCAAGGGGCACTGTGCTCCCAGCTAGTATTAGCAGGGGAGTTCAATTGTCACCCATGCCCCTTCCTAAGAATGAGTGAGGGGAACTGGTCGGCTTGCCCGATTGTAGAGGGGTGGCACCTGAATCACCCAAGGGAAGGAGGAGCGCTGAATAAGATCCTGGGCAGGCATGCCCTAACATATACCATGGATTTGATTGGTGGGGAGGGCAATAGCGCGTACACCCCTAATTTCAAAGGCAGGGCGAAGGGCACTATAATTGATTTTATTTTCGTTACACCGATGTTAAAGTGTCAGGTTACAAAGTTTGAGATAGAGGTTAGCATTTTCAGCGACCATAACCCGCTTCTCCTGTGCATCATAGATCCAAATGCGGTACTTCTATCACAACGTAGGGGGGCCGGAGGTTTGATTAAAGCCACTGACCAAGGTAGGAGACTAAGGTGGGTCAACACGGACAGTGAGGCATTTTACAGAATCTTACTGACACAGGCCGAGTCCAATGTTTGGAAGTGTTTGGACTTGGAGGTTGAGGGGGCAGACCTGAACAAGGCATCTGAGGGAGCAGCCAAAGAAATAGATGGCTTACTTAGGGGCAGGAAGGTCAACAAGGAACACAGTGCACCAAGGTGGTTCGATCATTACTACACCCTCGCCTTGAGGGATCTGAAATCGGCTCTGAAATGCGTACCTAGGGACAGAGGGAAGGTATCAAGCTGCAGGGCTAGGTACAATAAAACACTAAGATGCCGCAGAACCGTATTGCAGAACCAGGCATGGGAAAACTTGAGAGAAGCGGCCGAGACAAAGGACTCAACTGCTTTTTGGAGAGTTGTTAATGAACCGTGCTTTTAGGATTCAAATAAACCCAAGCCTGCCTGCCACACCCTCCCAGAAACCTGGCTTGAGCATTACAAGGGCCTGTATAACCATGGTAGCATTGAGAACTGGAAAGTGTGAACCCACCCCAGATTACCTTTTCCTTGGGAGAAATAAAGGCGGGGATTGAGGGGCTAACCCGTAACAAGGCACCAGTACCTGTTGGGATTCCACCAGATCTCCTCTTAAGCCAGAAAGAACTCTGGGTGCCCATACTCACCAGAGTAATAAATACCGCAGCGCAAACAATTATGCCAATATCCTGGTCTACGGCCACAATAGTCCCCATATTTAAAAAAGGGAACAGAAATAGCCCTCAATGCTATTGGCCTATTTCATTAATTGATGTTACTGTGAAAGTGCTAGGTAGGGCCATTATTAAGCGATTGATTGATTGGGCGGAGGAACATGAGATCATTACGGATACCCAGTATGGGTTTAGGTACGGACGCTCCACCACAGATCAATGCCTTAATTTATATGTCCTGGCAGCCAAGAACACCTTAGCCAGTGAGGGGACGGTGTACATGGCTTTCATGGACCTCACCGCGGCATTTGATCGGGTAAATCGGAAGAAATTGTGGGGACTATTGGGGGCCTTGGGAGCTGACCCTGGTCTGGTAAATATATTACGGACACTGCGTCAGAATACTTCTGCCCAGGTCAGATATGATAAGGAGGGAAAAGTCACAGACCACGTCCCATGCTCAAGGGGAGTGAGGCAGGGATGTATTTTGGCCCCCTTCCTCTTTACTTTATATATAAATGGTTTGACCCAGGCGCTGGTAGCTCTAGGGGTGGACTGCACGCAAATAGGTTGGAGAGGGATACCGGTGTTACTGTATGCAGATGACGCAGTACTCTTGGTCCGCACTGCGCGTGGACTGCAGCGCCTCATAGATGGCTTTGTCCATTTTATGGATAGCTTAGATTTGTCACCGAACCTCACCAAATCATATGTTATGGAGGTAGGGAAGGACCATCCAGCAAAACTAAGTATACAATAGGCACACAGGGACTGGAAAAGGTCAAGTCATTTTCATATCTGGGGATCATGTTCGACAGTCGCCATAGTTTTAAAGCCCTTGTGGAGGAGAAATGCAATAAACTAATTAACTCAACAGGGGCAACTATGAATTTTGCAAAGAGACGAGGCCGATGGGCTCCGGAACAAATCCTGAACTTCTTCAGTTCTGTAAGCTGTGCCAAAGTTTTATATGGGAGTGAGGTCTGGGGCTTTATAGACCCGCTTAAGTTACAAACAGAAGAAAACAAATATTTGAGGTGGGTACTGAAAGTCCCACAAAGCACATCCTCCTACGTGGTTCATGAGGATCTGGGTATAACCCATCTGTGCGATAGGCTGCAATGGAAGCCCCTCGCATGCTGGATTAAGGTATGGACAAACCCAGAGGCGGCGTTAAGTCAACAAATAATATCAGACTGCATTGCACGGGCACCGGGTTACAATATTCCTTGGAGTAGACACATCAAGGAAAACCTGTTAGCCATGGGTTGTGTTGAATATTTTACCCACCCGACCAAATTGCTATCTACGGATAAGGGCTGTATTCAGTCATAATTTTTAAACAGAGCCAAGTCAAATAAGGAAGCAAGAGAGCTGACTAAGCCATCAGTAGGAACTCATCAGTTAACAAAGTTGTGCCTGGGCGTGGAACCTTATTTGTGTCTTATTTACAATCCTCAAGACAGATTTCTCATGACCCGTTTCAGGCTAGATTTGTTACACCATACTTTGGCGGTTCCAGCAGGGTATACAAAGCATTTGGAGAGTAAGGGCTCCTGTGGCTGCCACCAACGGTCTCCACAGGATACGCTCCATTTGGTCCTACTATGCCCATTTTACGCTTACCCTAGGCAACTATTTTTAAAAGGTATTTTAAGGAAGGCCAAGTTCAAACAAGTTAAAGTGCCCCTACTGTTTCTGAAATTGTCAGTAGAACCTTTAACGCTTTTCTGTGTAGTACATTTTCTAAGATTAGCGATGAAACTCAGAACCAGTAGAGGGGAGGAATAATGGTCCTGTGTGTTCAATATTTGCTCTGATTTGCACTATACTATGGATGAAACATTTTTAACCGGGTACCACCTTGTCATTTCTATAAGATCATCCCCGTGCCGAATCATTTATATTTTATGTATTGATGTTAAACAGGTTTTTAGTATGATTTTTATAATGTATGAGATATTGTTTTTTAACACTGTACTTTTATGGTATTGCTTTATGCCGAATAAAGTATATTTTGAATTGACTTGATTGTGTTTTATTTTAACAAATGTACAAAGCAGATATTGGTGCTTGCTTGTTTCACAAAAATTATTGGATACCTGCCTCGGAGCGCACTTCTTACAGACGAGTATGGGGGTATCATGTTGCTGCTACAAGGTCCTTACCTGTGTGAGTTATCGGGAACGATGCAGGGGCAGACACAAACCAGCCACACATGGAGATCAATGACAAATACTGAAGAATTAACTGAGCTTCCAAGCTGATGACCATTACTTAATTGACCTTGAAAATAAAAGACACGTTTTTAGTATCCTAGTGACTCATGACCATAAAAAACAAAGGTTATAAATTCAATATTGTGTCAAATTCTTAAAAAATGGAATTGGATGTGCTGAATCGGAAGTTGTCCCAGGTCATGCGTGACACCTTCCACCACTATTGCTTATGGGACTTGTAGTTTTGTTTTTCTCATTAAAAGAATGGGCTCTAAAGTCCCAGTGTTCTAAGCGATGTTGGTCAAAATCAGAGGCCTGACGGAGGATGAAGCATGACATGGCTCTGCTTAGCAGTGAGATGAATGACAGTTCCCCAGCCCTTCCATTCTTTGACAGACAGAGGCTCGTTCGCCATTCATATTTTTTTGCAAGGACAAAGAAACTTTTATTGGAGCTTCGGTCAACTGAAGAGATAAAACCCCTAGGCATGTTTAATTAACTACTGACAAACATGAACAATCAAGAACATGAGTTTCTGGAAAACTATCAAGCACCCAATCAGGATCAGCCACCTTTCACACTCAGGAATTCTTGAGGCTTGGCTTTGGAGAGGATGAATTGCACGTGGTATAAGCAGTGGCGGTTGGTACATTGGGGGGAATAGGGCGTTGCCCCACTAGCCTCGGGAGTCGGGACGGGGAGGAAGACAAGAGAGACACGTACCACACGCACGCAATGCAGCAGCGTCAAATCGATGAACTGCTCACTGCCCCGTGTGTCACAAATTAAATTCAATCAATCTGACTCTGACTGTTTTTTTTTCGTCAAGGGACGGACGATGACGAGGGCACAGCAGGTCAGAGACCTCCTGCGCATGTGCTGGCCGGGGCGAGGAATATTGCTCGCCCTGGAAGCACATGCGAAAAGAGTGATGTCACCATGAAGGGAGTGGCGTAATAAAGGCAAAAAAGGCCTGGTTTCAAATGGGTACAAAAGGGGGTGGTGATAGACGGAGCATCTGAACCAATCAAACAGTCACACCCAGTCAACAGTTCTGGATTTAATCCATCACTGTTCTTTAGCACACTCTGCCACCCCAGTTCAGACATGGCCATATGTAAATCAGTCTGACCCTGTGCCTCATGGGAACAGTCCAGCCCGAAATGCCAAGCCATGCCTTCCCTGGACTGTAAACAAGCTTCCTAGGACCGGTTTCTGGCATTTCAGCTGAACAAAGCGGTCCATCACCACCCCTTTTTTACCGCTTTGTTCGCCATAAGTTGGCAGGGTATGCTCGGACGTGAGTCCCTTGCTCACTTTGCCACTGGATTTGAGCAAGCCTGGCTGAAGATGGCTGAAATGCCAGAAACTGGTCCTAGGAAGCTTGTATCTGGAGCGGAGACACCCGCGAGCAGCAGATTAACAGCAGCAGCATGTGTGCATTTCTCTTCTGCTGCATTGTTTTCCTGCCCCGAGGAAAGGAATGGCTTACTTCATTTAACTACAGTGGATGCGGCTTCATTTTGCATACTTTATGCCACTTGATTGGTAAAAGAAATAAATGAAATACAGCTATTCCAAATATTGGCAGGCGTAGCTGTGACGTTAAATGGGAGCTGGGTTGATGTGTGTGACTGTTTTTGTATCAATACATCTGTCCCCCATTCCATGTTTGCATTGAGTAAAAGACAGCCTGTTTCTGTTTACCAATCTATGTACAAGCATTTGTAACGCAATAGGTCTCGCAATTACACGAGTTTAAGCTATTGGTATTGTAAATGACAATGCCTTTTATTTATGTTTTAAAAACGAATCACAAATAAAAGGCATTGTTATTTGTAATGTCAATAGCTCAAACTCGTGTAAATGCGAGACCTATTGCATTGCAAATGATTGTTTTATAAAAGCGCCCCATACTGCTCTTTCACTTTAATGGCGACCCACCCCTTTCTTTAGACACGGCTCGTCTAAGAAAAGGGGCCCGGCCAAAATTAAAGTTAATGCGCTGCATGGGCGTTTTTACAAACAGGCATTTGCAATGCAATAGGTGTCGCATTTACGAAACTCTGGTAAATGCGAGACCTATTGCATTGCAAATGCTAGTTTCAATTTACCATGAGCAATATCGACCTTTTTAAAACAAATTCTTTTCCGTGTGCACCTTTTGCATTTTCGTGCTAAAGCAATACATATATTTTTGATAAAACAAAGAGGGTGGCACATAACTCAGCAGGCCACAGGTTGGTCTTTTACACACAAATGTGCAGATGGCAGGTCAATACACATGTCCAGCGCTTACAAATCCAAGGGCGTGAACACACATCTTTCTCGGGGTTGGGGCAATGCACCAGTGAAAAGACCAGGTAGAATGTACTACTTTTCACAGTTCTCCCATTAGAATCTAAATAATGTTGATAACTCTGCAGTGTAAACATCTTGTAGAGTTAAGCACTTAAAGGAAATAGGCCCCAGAGCTGTGAACACTTCACAACTAATGTGCTTGCAGCATTTGCTTTGTGGAAACATCAAGCTATTTTTTATAACACATTTCTGTAAGAAATAACACTAGAATCAGTTCCTATTGTAAACATGTTGTTACATTGAGCAGAAAAAATGAGATGACAGAATGCCCTCAACTATACCTGGAACAAGAAGCCAGGTGCTTTGAAATTCCGTTTAACAGTATCCACTCTTCAAACACCCGCCATGGGGCCCCCTGAGTAACTTGAAACTGAGACACCTTGTCCCAGACCCACCTGGACACCCAGGGATCTGTCAATGGCGCCTGTACCAAACAACCTATCAGCGCGGGTTAGAGGCTTTGCATTAACTGCGCATGCGCTGGGGATAGACTCTCCTGGATTTGCATATTAATTAACAACTGCGCATGCGCGGAGGACTGACCACGGCTGAACATTGCCTAGTGATTAACAATTGCGCATGCGCGGAGTTCTTTCATTTCGTTCCCACTGCGCAGCACCCGAGCGAGGGTTACTGAGGGTCTGTTGGATGAACCACCTGAGCATGCGCTGAGGACAGACATGGCCGCGAGTGCGGGTTGAAGAATGTCTATTGATTAACAACTGCGCATGTGCGGAATGCTGACACTATGATCCCACCGCCCAGCACCTGCAGGAAGGTTACTGTGGGTCTGTTAGGGGAACCACTGCGCATGCGCGGAGGACAGACTACTTCTCGGGCCTTATATCAACTGCTGAGCATGCGCGGAGAACAGACACTGCCCCCTGTACCGGAGCACGAGAAGTCATCGAATGAAGTGCATTGGAAGAAATAAATATCAGAAATTTCTATATTTTGAAGAATGAGAAGCTCCAATAATATTTTGAAAATAATGGGAAACTACTGTAATGAAAAGGTCACTAACCTACAACCTCTTTGTAATATAACTACATTTTTAAACTAATGGCGGCAAAGAGGACACATGAGAAGGAAGTTTGATGGGGCTGAGAGACACTTGCTTAGCTTGACAAGACCTCACTCATGGGTCAACACTGTGCAGCAGACAAAAAGGAAGTTTTAGAGGCCAGTGCGTCAAGAAATATAGACGGGCCAGTTAGTCTGAATCACTTTTGCAAATGTGCGCTCCATACAATTATACAAATCTCAATCTCGGCTGCACAGAGAGTGTTATTATTGGTGCAGAAAAGAATGATGCTTCATTTCAACCGAGCTATTCGAAAAGACAGACTCTTATTTCCTCTGCAAACTACATAATAATCAATTGCCGGTTAATTGTCAAGGTACGAAGTTGTGGCTAACATGAGGCTTTTCTAAAAATGACATTGCCATGAAGTAAATGCTAAGTAAGGGATTTTTGAACATTGGTCAGGTGGGCTGAGGGGTTTCCTGACGCTTTAAATCACAGACGGGCAAAGTTAGTTTATGCGATTGTTATTTACGAGTGGGAGGCCAGGGGGGGGGGGGGGGAGTCGAAAGCACCTCTGCTGTGTGACTGTGTGTAAGTGTCTAACTAGAGTAAGTGAGGAGGGAGCGTGCTGGATGCAGAGGGCCGGGCGGCAGCGTTTAAACAGTAATCACGTAACTGCCTCCAGATGCTATTGTTTGTGAAAAAAAATTTCTGTTGATCAGACAGACTCGTGTTGCCCCCAACTGAGGGGCGCTTCCTCTTAGCGCCTCCTGGGCCCCACCCAACCCTTTTGCCAGGGGTATTGATTTGTTTTATACGCAATTTCTTAAATCAATATCTGTCATTAACAAGTTCATTCACAAAATTGAACTCAATGTATCCTTAGGATTACTTGAAGCATTAGTCAGCAGTTATATCAGAACAATGATAACAATCAATGTAAAAGAGAATAGACACACAGCAGGAAAGGTTATGTTTGAAGATAAATTGTATTGACACAAACCAGAATAAAATTACATGGGGATGGCAAATGAAACAAATCAATAGATAAAAAGTCATGAAAAGTGATACATATAAATTCAATTGTCAGTTCATCACATTACATCAGCTCCATAACTTCATGAGGGGACCCAAACAAATAAATGAAGTGTGGTATCGATGTAACAAAAACTAGGCTGAGGAGTTGATGTTTTATGTCGACGTTTCGGTCTTGTGGGTATTCTGTAAGACCATCATCAGGACTAATTTTCATCAAATAAAAACCCCCTATACAAAGACAATTAGATGCAATTAGTTGATGTATCAATCAAAACAAAATAAAAGCATCAACTAGTTCTCTACAAGTAAACCTACAAATCTAACCTAAAAATGCTGCTGTGTGTGTCGCATCCTATTGATGAGACGCTAATTAGATCTTGAATGTATCAAAATTACAAAAAGTTGATCAAGACCTCTATGCTGAAGGCATAGAGGTCTTGATCAACTTTTTATGTGTCTATTCTCTTTTACATTGATTGTTATCATTGTTCTGATATAACTGCTGACTAATGCTTCAAGTTATTCTAAGGATACATTGAGTTCAATTTGGTGAATGAACTTGTTAATAACAGATATGGATTTAAGAAATTGCGTATAAAACAAATCCCTTGTAGACATCTACACTAACCACTCATTGCCCAAGCCTACAAGGGTCTATTGGGTTCTCCCGCGTTTTTTGATACTGTGTGCACATGTGGCGCACATACATGCCCTAAGGGCATGTATGTTTGCCACATGGCACTTTGAAAAAAGCAAATAATTGCTTTTTAATGGTATTCGGTATTTACCACCAACTTGTAGTTGGTGGTAATTAGAGAATCCTTAAAGCAAAAATGCACTCACTTAAGTGCTACCTACATAGGATTTAAGGATTCTTTAATTTACCGATTCCTTAAAATAAGGAATCAGTATTTTAGTGATTCCTTACAATAACGAATCGGTAAATTACTGAATCCTTATTTACAGCCTCCTACATTGGAAAGGGCTAAATACCGGTCTGTAACGGAAAATTCACCGATTTTTGGCTGTTACCGACCAGTATTTAGCTTCCTACATCTGGCCCTTAGTCTCTTATCGGTAAACACTTTGATTGCTTGGAAACTGGCTCTGTTAAAGTAGCGAGTGCTTTAAAAAAATCCTTGTGAATCTCCCCCCCCCCAACAAGGTGTTCACTGATTTGGGCATCCACAAACCTCACTCATTTATTTGTGGCTTCACCTCTTTGCCAAAATATTGTGATTGAGAACTCTCTATTAAAAGTCTGGGCAGCTTGAACTCAGTGGCATTTCCATGATAAGAACAGTCCCGGTCTCACCATCACAGACAGTGACATCCACTAAAAAACAAGATGGCATCTACCAGGAGATTTGTTGTTTTTCTTAATTCTCAGCCTACCCTTGTGACAAATTGTGTTCTCAAGATCCATCTCTTCGTTTTGAACAGTTACAGGAATAACTTAAATCAAACAAAACATTTGAAGTAAGTTTGTAATAGAAAAACAGGACTGTAACCTTGGGTAGTCTTAGATGCATACTTCGTATAATCCCACTTGTTCCACACAGCAAGCAGCAGCTAAACCGCCACTCAACTGATCATCTTACACAAGGCCTTTGAACCCTGCATGTACACGCTGCGGCTGCCAGCTGCATCCCGTTTATGTTGGAGGTCTTCTCTGCCGTATTTCGTTAACCAGAAGCACGTAGAGAAGCCACAATGATTTATTCGTTCTTCAGAAATCGAACGTGGAGCAATTAAGTTTCAAATGAATATATGAATCTTTTACTTATACTTTAAGTTCTTTGACTCTA